>NC_060140.1:890820180-891469680 GCF_021461385.2 Schistocerca piceifrons
TATTCCTTTCCTAAGTGCAGATTACCCCAATCCTGAAAGGTCTTCATAATGGGAAGCTCTCTTCAGACTCAATTTACTGGCTCTGTTACAAGTTTGCCTGTCATGCAAATGAGGTGTAGGTCTTTATTTAGTATTTGTGTTTTCAGTGGAACTGGACATCTTACTTAAAAATAAGTTCTTACTCCTGATTCTGTTTTATCTGGGTATGTTGATCAGCCTCTAAAGTTGTGTGGCATAAAACTCCTTCCCATTCTCCACATGTTGCATATTTGAATATTCTACTGTAGATCTGTATCAGTCATTGTACATTACATGTTGGCCATACTAGAGGTAATCATTGTTCCTGTTGCATGTCAATCCTTTCTGTATATTGATTGATCATAATTGATTCATCATAAATAAATAAACAAACAAATTAAAGAAAATATCAAACTAGACATATTCGTCTTCAGGGATTGTCCAAGATTGTTGCATATATAAAACTGTCCAAATTCAGCCTCCAGATTGCTTTCCTGTATTTCCATATGACTTCTTTTGGGTAGCTGCCTATCTTCATATCTGTTACAGTAAAATTAAATTACAATTGGTTCAAACTACAAGTGGTTTAAGATTATGTTTGGAAAGGTTCAACATGCTTTAGAAATTAGTTATAATAGTACAGTTGTACAACATATCATTAGTTACAGAGCAATGTGTTGAATACAGAACTGAAAGTTCACTGTCGTAAACTAACAGTACATCAGGTTATGCTGCTGCATAAAACTTTTTTAGCACAATCAAATAATGGAAATCCAGGATGTAACGTGACAATGTTATGAAAAGAATAGTTGCTACTCATCATATAGTGGGGATGTTGAATCGCAGATGGGTACAACAAAAGACTGTCGGAAAGAAAGCTTTCGGCCAACAAGGCCTTTGTCGGAAATATACAAAACACACACTCTCTCTCTCTCTCTCTCTCTCTCTCTCTCTCTCTCTCTCTCTCTCTCTCCCCCCCCCCCCCCTCCCCCCTCTCTCCCCTCTCCCTCTCCCTCTCCTCTCCCTCTCCCTCTCCCTCTCTCTCTCTCTCTCTCTCTCTCTCTCTCTCTCCTCTCTCTCTCACACACACACACACACACACACACACACACACACAAACACACAGTGCACACTACCAGAGAGTCTGGATGCTGATGCCTGACTGTTTTGTAGTAAACATGAATTACATTAGTCCACAAGAGAGGGGGGGAGGGGAGAGTTGTTTTTTAGCACTGTAGCACTGTAGGTGTTGTGCCAATAAGATTTTGTAAAAAAAAAAAAAAAAAAAAAAAAAAAACACTTTTATAAAGCTGCAGTTGCCTGACATATGGTTATTTATGACAGAGAACTTTCAGTTCCATGTATTCGACTTTGTATTCTGTAACTGTAAATAATTTCTTGAGAAATTTTGAGCCTTTCTAAACATAAACCTTAAACCGTTTATCGTTTGAATGCATTGTAATTTAATTTTTCTGTAATAGATCTGAGGATGGGCAACAGGCTTGAAACTGGCCACATGGAAATAAAGGAAAGCACTCTGGAGACTGAATTTGGACAGTTTTATTTTAAATAAGAAGAAAAAACACTACATATGATTGAGTTGGTTCTGTAGGTATTATCTTCTCTTAACTCTAAGTTGTATTTCTTTCTACTATGGAAATCCATGGTACTTTATCATAAGCTGCATGCCTTTATGTACGTTTGATACAGCTAATTTTTAAGGCTGCGGCTTGCTGTCTGTATTGATATTTTTATTCTCTCTCTCTCTCTCTCTCTCTCTCTCTCTCTCTCTCTGTGTGTGTGTGGGTGTGTGTGTGTGTGTGTGTGTGTGTGTGTGTGTGGAGGGGGGACGTGCGCCCACCACTTGATCCGCAGGGTTAAGTATAAAAATCAGCTGGTTTGATTTCAGATGGAGGCTAATAGTCTACTTTTCAGATTTGTGCCTTTTTAATCTTTCAGAAGAGTAACATAGCCATTTTATGCAGAATTAAGAATGTGATTTATCATTGGCATTTTCATTAGGAACACATCCAGCCCTCTGTACTCCCGAGTTTGGCATTGTCATTTGCTTGTCAGTAGAGCACTGCATTTTCATGGTAATTATTTCCGCATCCTTGCAGTTTGGTTTGACGTGGCCACTCACCCCCACATAGATGAGCAATCACAAATTGTGAGGCAAGTATGCGTGGCCCTTCCACACAGTTAAGTAACATGGCAGCCTGTGTTGTCACAGTGGAGTGACACCGATAAGTCTGACGTGTTGTAACTCATTTCAAATTGTAATTATCAACGGTAACTGATTGGGTTTATAATATTAAAAATTCCTATGATTTAACTCTCCTGTAGTCTAAATAACTTAACATTATTTCATGTGTGAATCCTGTTCTCATGAAATTCTACAAGTAACTGTTGAGGAACAGGGTAGTGTTGACATTTGATTGGTGTATCGCTCGCTTTCTTGCTGAAATTAAATGTCAACTTGAACTAAACACATAATCAGGTGAAGTGCTAATAACTATACTCCTTAGATATTTGTAGCTACATTCACCAACTTATAATACTGATTTTCCTGTAATATCAATTTGCTGTCAAAATTAAATAAAAATAACTTGGGACAGAACACATTTTGTATGAAGATACCAGTTGAGTTCTGTATACATTTAGCAGTTCAGATAGGACAGAAATACATGGTTTGTGATGATATTGATATGTGCTACAACATGTGAATAACAATAGCTCTTTTATACTGTGATGATGTGAACCAAAGGCGGTAATTATATTACAAAGACAATTATGCAACTGTGTGTCATTCATTTAAAGATAATAATAAATTCTTCTGCTGTTCCATTTTCTCTTCAGAATGGCACAACTTAATCAGGGAAACAACCTAGTAATAGTGTCCATATAGTTCTTCTGGGTTGGAGCTAGCATCATGTTATAGAATGTTGAACCAACTGTACACCATTCAAACAAGTGGCCATTTATAACTTGGACACTTGCAGTTAGTTCTCCGTTTTATAATATGATGTGGCCTACAACCCTGAAGAATTTTCTGAGAGCTGACTCTAGCCACAAAAGCCTTTGAAGATACTGACTTATTATAACTGTTACAGATGGCAAATGTTCATTGCAATGACTGGAATAATGGAGCAAGTGAATGCTGTATGGCCAAATGTGCCAAGCCGTATGGCTTTATCATTATACTGAGATTAATTTTGCAGTTGACATTTAAATAAGTTGAAAGGTAGAGGTTGACAGCCAGCTGATTGTATTCCTTTCTCGAGGGCCACATATTAGCTGTGTAGTCTGCTTTGTGAGTACTGAAAGTATGCTGCTGCCAGCAACACTGGCCTGTGCCACTGCAATTTGTCAATCGCAGTATTATTTTATTTGAGCTATAGGCGAAATAGTGTTGAACATCTTTGACAACACGGGCCACAGCTGCATGTAGTACATTTATGTCATTTTCTGGTGCTGCTATGCACATGCAGTCCTCTACTTTTGTGGTCCAAGTGGCCTTATGGCCTTACTGGTTTCAGTATCTTAAGTCCCTACCCCCTCCGCCCTCTTCAGTCCCTCCCCCTTCCCAGCCCTACTCCATACCTCAAAACAGTATGAAACTGTGCAGTGTAGCCATATATGTTTATTGGGCAACCCCTTAGCTAGACCACAAGTGAAATCTTTGTGATTTATGATTATTGAAATTCTCTACATCAAAAAGGAATGTGTAGCTAGTTTTTGTAGGAAGTATAATTTGTTTCCCTGTCATATTTGTGTTTTTTTGTGATTCCATAGCCAATATTTTTTAAAGTAGTGAGTGTAAAGCTCATTATCTAGTTATCTTAATTTGTGTTGTTACATAACACCTTTGTGGTTTTCCCCTCTAACCTTCCTTGCTGCAGATATTATTCCCTGTGATCTTGAATCTGTGTGTGTTCTGTTAAATGTGTATTAAAACAGACTCCTGTTAACACAGTATGAAAAAGTTGACATGTATTTGCACTGTTTTGAAGGAGTCTCACAGTAAAAACAGAAAAAAGTTAAGCTACAATGTCTCATCGAGGTCATCAAGGTGTATCCTATCATGTGTAATTCGTTGTTGCTTGATACCAGTGTGTGTAATGTTTTTGTTTCATGATTTTAACACATTGGTACTTTTACTTAATGCATAGAACCACAATAAAATTTCCATTTGTTGAGCAACAGAAGACACAGGAGTGAATAAAACAATTACTGAAATATTAAGAAATAAAGTTTTTTAGGGTCCCTGTCAAAGCACACACAGAAAGGAGGATCCAAATAAATGATAGATTGGGATCAGGAGGTGACATTTCAACGACTGGGAGTTTAGAATGGACAGAGAGTACTGTTGCCAAGCTAGAAATAGTGTATTGTTAAGTTGGCTGTTTTGAAGTTCGATTTTTGGAAGACAAGACAGAATTCAAATCTTGCACCACAAATTTACTCTGTTATGTTGTTGTACATTTGTTGTGGTGGTGCTACATGCCACAGTGAATATACTGAAATGAAACTCAGTGAAATACAAGTTATTAATTCATTGAATATTCGTTTTTACTTATAAATTTTCACATTTAATGTTGAAAATGCCCCCCCCCCCCCCCCCCCCACCCGTGTTGTTGAATACACAATTCAATTCATCTAATCATGTTTCCAAACTTCCAAACACAAGCTGTAACATTTCTTTTGCAACAGAAGCAGTGAAAGTGGATATTGCAGTTTTCAATTCATTGATGGATTTTGGACGGTTTTTATAGATAGTTGCTTTTGCTGCACCCAAGAAGAAAAGTCAGGCGATCGTGGAGGCCAAAGTCCCTGTGAAATTATGCGATTACCAAAAACATCAGCAAGCAGTGACACTGAAACGCAAGCTGTTTGTCTAGTTGCATCATCGTGTTGAAAATAACTGTTCAGTATTTCACTTAACTCAAGTTCTCCTATGAATGGGTACAGAATATCGTTGTGCGTTTGTTTTGTTGAAAAACATGGGACCCACAATTTGATGTCTAGAAATTGCAATCCAAACTTCTATTTTCACAGAATGAAGTGATTCCTCATGAATACACAATGGTTATGCAGTACTCCACATATGAGAATTTTGCGAGTTCATGTACCCGGACAAATGAAACCACGCCCCATCAGTGAAAACATTTCATTAAGAATATCCCTTCCATTTTGTTGAACGGAATTTTTGAACCATTGACAGTAATTCGGTCTCGTGCCATGATCAGTATTTTTCAGTTCTTGCATGGCTGTCACTTTGTATGGGAAAAGTTCTAATTTTTTCCTTACAGCTGTGTGGGCGATTCCGACACTGACATAGATTTCCTGGGCGAGATTTCTTACTGACTTGTGCAGACTAATCGACATTTTATCAAAATATTGAGTAGTTTATCCTCAGACAAAATGCTAGGACGACCACTTCTCAGTGAATCTGTCACTGAACTCGTACTTCAAAATTTGTTAATCAAATCTGTTACAGTATGTGGGAGTGTTGTCTCCAGGAAAACTGAATTAAATGTTTGATGAACTGAAACTGTGTATTTACCGCCAGCTTTGAACACTTGTTCGACTAAAAACATACATTCTTCAATGGTTAGCATTTTAACAGTGACAAAACGAAACAGACAAACAAAGGAACTAAACTTAAACGTTCACATCAACATGTAACAACACATACCAATGATACTACTGACGCTGGCTGAGGTAGTGTTGAGAGATAAACTTTGCAAAAATTTACTGTTCACAAGATGAAGATATCGGAAGCATACATGTCTCTGATTGTGACAATATAGTGAGTGGCAATTTGTCAGAATGTTGATATTGGCTACCAAGTTTATAATTTTTGTCACTCTCCAAAGTATATTTATCATATTGCTATACTAAATGAAAGTAGAATCCCTAATCCCAGTTCCTGAAGTTGTTCTTTATCAGCAGGCAATCTTAGAAGTGTAGTTCACTTTATTGCATTAGTCATCTTATAACTTCATATTCATTCACTATGCACTGTTCCCCTGGCACTGAGGATAAGAGATTCTGGGCAAATGCTAAGTTGCATCTCATTATTTTAGTAACCTTTCATTTGTTGATCCCTTACCGTATCCTATCTTTTAATATTTTATTTACAATATTAGGAAAAAGGTAGATTGCTACTCACTGTAAAGATGACACATTGAATTGCAGACAGGCAAAATGAAAACGCTGTTACACATTTAGCTTTCAGCCAAAGCTTTCTTCAGAAAAGGAAAACACACACACATTCCAGAATGAGATTTTCACTCTGCAGCGGAGTGTGCGCTGATATGAAACTTCCTGGCAGATTAAAACTGTGTGCCCGACCGAGACTCGAACTCGGGACCTTTGCCTTTCGCATGCAAGTGCTCTACCATCTGAGCTACTGAAGCACGACTCACGCCCAGCCCTCACAGCTTTACTTCTGCCAGTATCTCGTCTCCTACCTTCCAAACTTTACAGAAGCTCTCCTGCGAACCTTGTTCTGCAAGGTTCGCAAGAGAGCTTGCAGAACAAGGTTCGCAGGAGAGCTTCTGTAAAGTTTGGAAGGTAGGAGACGAGATACTGGCAGAAGTAAAGCTGTGAGTACCGGGCGTGAGTCGTGCTTCGGTAGCTCAGATGGTAGATCACTTGCCCGCGAAAGGCAAAGGTCCCGAGTTCGAGTCTCGGTCGGGCACACAGTTTTAATCTGCCAGGAAGTTTCACACACACATTCATTCACACAAGCAAGCACGCCTGACCCACACGTGACCACTATATCCGACTGCTTGGACCAGAATGCAACTGTCACCTTGAACAGAAGCAGCAGTCTGGAGGGGGCAGAGAAGGGATAACAGGGTACGAGTGGGGGAGAGAAGAGTGCTGTCTGACAGAGCAATCAGGGACTAGGATGCAGCATGATGAGACTGCAACCAGGCGCACCACATGAGGTAGTGAGGGGGGGGGGGGGTGTATTAGCAGAGGGTGATGGCACACGTAAAGAGGGTGAGGGAAGATGGGAGACATTAGGTTACCTTAGGTTGAGGCTGGGATAATTAGAGAGCAGACAATGTGTTCTAAGGGTGAATTCCATTTGCATAGTTCAGAAAAGCTGGTGGTGTAGGGAAGGATCCAGATGGCCTGAATAGTAAAGCAGCCATTGCATTTAAGCATGTTATGTTCAACTGCATGTTGTGCCACAGGGTGATATCTAGTGCTGATATTTTCAGCTCCTTTCCATTTTGCAATTTCGGTTTGTGTTATTTTGGATCACCTGCATCTACTTCTACATGTAGATGTATTTTTGATCAAAGAGTAATGATACAAATATGTACTGTTTCTTCAGCTGAGATGCAAAATTATTTTTAAAATAAAATGTGGATTCTTTTCAGTGGTATAACAAAGTAAAGAGGTTCTCCTTAGGCAGTTCGTATTTTTTATTCATAGCTGATTGGACTGAGATCGGGGAAAAAAGTTGGTATTTCTACATTATAGGAGTAACTAATCTGCAGCAGGCAGAGGGATTAGCAAGGATGCTGAATCGCATAAAGGTGCAATCTTTTTTAAATGTGGATAGTTCTCATTGTTATTCTTAAAAGTATGACTTCTTACATCTTAAATCTATCATTTTCCCATTCTTATATTTAATTTTTTTTCATTTACATTTTCAGAAGTTTGCAAGCATCCTGATTAGAATACAAATAATATGATAAGAAAAGATAGTATCCTGTGCTTAGCAGTGGGTGGTAACATACGTGAATGATAGTTGTAGCCGAGTACTCACAAACACGCCCTCCCATCCCCCCTCCTACACACACACACACACACACACACACACACACACACTTATTTTCGTGTATGAAATTAATTACGTAAGTCCTCTTTGGATATTTTCATTGAATTCTGCAGTAGCCTTTGTGGGTAGCAATGAATACTAAAAATGTTGGTTAATTTATTAGCATGTTCATTTGCATGGCAAAGCATTTTTGGAATATTTGTTCCTTTATTGTAATTATTGTCTGCTTTGTGAAGTACTGATGCAAGGGAAATTCTTGAGCCATGTATCTCTTACTTTAGCTGCTATACACATAAGGTCAGCAATCTTCAATAGGTGGAAAGCATAAATCCTATACCAGGGAACTATACACAAAATGCTTGGTGAATTAGAATAAATGTGTTGGCAATGGCAAGGGCTTAGGTATACCACAAGCAAGTAAACAGATGTTTAGGGGAAGGAGCTTTCTTAGACTACCTGTTTAAGTTATCACACTTCTGTATCAATGGCTCAGAATTGCCAGACTTTGCATGTCTTAAAAATTTTGTGTACTTTTGCTTATATGAGACTCATGACAAAAATAATGTACTAACTAATGTACCATTTTTCTGATATCTTGTTTGCATATCTTAATAAATATCTGAATTCTTGCTTCAGAAATTTGTAATTTTGTACTTTTAGGGCTTTTGCATGTCACCATGTCAAGAGTGTACCCAGGATCTGTGTGTGTGTGTGTGTGTGTGTGTGTGTGTGTGTGTGTGTGTGGGGGGGGGGGGTAATTAATGAAAGAGGTTTTCATTTCGCAACAAGTGGCTCTGGGAGCACTTGCTACTGCTAAATATCTGTTACATAGTCTGGCTTGCTTCAAACTGAAAAGTCTATCTGTTTTACGAAGCAGGATGAGAGTTCTGTTAAAAAGAATTTTTTTGTTTTTGTGGGGGAGGGGGTAATGGCACAAGCTGCTCCCTGTACTCCACTGGGTACACCCTTGCACAGTGCACTTAACTTTTAATTATCAGTCTGTGTAATTAACTTCGTTGTTCAGAGAAACCCTACTGAGTGTTGCTTTTTACATTTGAGAGCTTGTTTTAGCTTCCATTTGCCATCCTCGGATTATTTTTGATCATTCAAATTATACTACATACTAATCATTTTCTGATACTTTAATTTTAGATGTAAATATTATTTGTATTCCCCTGTGTTACATTTTGCATATGGAGTCACTGCAAGTTAAAATGTCATAATTTTTATATCAATATGTTCCTGCCCACATTGACAGGTAGTGTAATGTGGATTAAGAGAAAAGTCTTTTATTGCAGTGATACCCGGCACAATTCAGATTGGCAGCCAAGGGGAAACGGTACAAGGCTTGCACACCCTCACCATGACTAATGCTTCAACGGGTGGCGCTATTGTACAGTATGCCACACAGGGACAAGATGGACAGTTTTTTGTTCCAGGTATATGTGTCATTTAGAACAAATATTGAACCATTTTCATAATGTTACCAATTGTTACTTTTCATTTTCTTTTGATTTTCTCTTGTATGTGCACTAACATTCGTATACCATTTCTTTCTGGTTCTCCTGTATACCAAATCTTCATTCACCTAAACTCTTTGTTCTCTTCATCTGGTTTTCCCCGTTACAGCTACTCACACATAACAGAAGTGTCTGTATATGTGGGCATCCACGACTGTGGAATTGTATCATGATGAAAAAAAACTGCTCCAGCTGTATGATAGATATTTAGTTCTGTACCAACTAGTTTTATTTCATTATTAGAGTCGCATCTTCAGGATAGCATTTGTTAATAAACAAGATCAAAATGAATAAAGATGGTTCAGTTAAAATCTAGTTGAATTGTACACAACTGTATAAGAAAATTATGTACTTTCATTTATTTCATTACTTACTCAAGGGTAAGCAGTGGATGACCCAACAGTCTCTGTCCAGTTGTAATAAGAATATTCAATCAAGAGGTTGGTAGTCAAACTAAAATATATCAAAATGCAGGGAACATTGTTCTGTTTAAGGGAACCGAGAATAAGGATAATGTGGTGAACTAGGTGGACGTAAAAGTATAGAAAAATTATATGTGTGGGTGATGAAAACCTACATGAACCTGGTAGGGTAAAACAGATATCTGCAACCAGAGCCTGCCAAATTGTATAATAGTTGACGGTCAAGTCTAAAATACATAAAATGCCACTTTTGAAACAGGCAATCAGTCTTGGTGACCTCTGCGTTCCTCATATCGTTACAATGGTGTTTTGCCTGTGGTAGGTGTACATAATATTTTTAATTTTCCATTTCCCAAGTCTTTTATCTCGATGATTGTTTTGGAGGCAACATTTATCAAGGCGTAACCTTCATTACCTATCGTACAACCAAAAAGGCTGTGGGTTCAGAGATTTGTTTTACCTTAGCAGGTTAAATTAGGTGTTCACCACCTACACATATCATCTGTTTTACACGTTTACGTCCGTCTAGTGTAATGCTCTATCCTTATTCTAGGTTTCTTGTATTGGTATGATGATCCCCACGTTCTGCTGAATTCTAGCTTTACTACCGACTTGTTTAAGGTTGAACATTTTTATTACAATTGGACAGAGAACATTCGGTCGTCTACTGGTTATCACTTCAACAAAGTTGTAAAATAAATGTAAGAAGATAATTTTACTGTATAGTTTTGTGTACAGTTAAACTACATTTTAAATGAATGTTTATATACAGATGTGACCCTGAAGATGCTGCTCTAGTGCTGTGAAACAATAGTCCATTTAAAATTACTTGATAGTTGACACCTGTCACTTGTCATTACGTTGTTGCCATATTGGTTGACCTCTACCACTCGGTTGCAGGCAACACACAAACTCGGCAAGTCACTTCACAAATGTTATCGGTGTTTCACATAGAGCAATGTTGGAAGTGGACACCGCGAGGTATGTCGGAAATGTGAGCTGCTGTGTCAACAGTTGCTTTTAAGTGACCAATGACTGAAATGTGGCAGACAAAGCATTTTGTAGCTTTGAATTTAACCTTGTTTTGTCAGCTAACCACAACGAAGTGTAATGTATCTGAGAAAGCAGTGGTCAACAATCTGTGGCAGAACTAAAATCATGATCCCTTTGTTCATGGCAATAAAAGCTAACCTCTATAAGAAAACATAAGACAGAAGTAGTTTAGTTTCAGTGCTAAAAGCAAACTGTAATTTCTCATTACCGTTGGTTACCCGCACTATCATCTAGTTGGCTACACTGGCTGCCACATTACCAACCAATGAGCACTCCTCATTGGCACTTGGTTGCAGGTTATAGGTGACAGAGGCAGAGTCCAAACAAAAAAAGTGATAGGAAGAAAAATAGAGCAAATAAAAAAGTCAGTGTGATGATGAAAAGAATCAGTAAAGAATTAGAAATAAAATAAATTACATGTAAACAAATCAATTTAATCAAAATGATGATAACTCTTTTGTTTAGAGTTAGAAATAAAAGCTTTAGACATATTGACGAGATTCTATTGTACGACACTCAACATGGCAGTTTAATATGATAACCACTGCGCTGTAGTACAGCTCTGAGTCGGTTGTTATATTTTTGAGTGTGATCACCCAATCACAATGATGAATTGTGAATTGCAGCCTTCAGAAACTCCGTTTCAAACAATGTCTTGCAAAGCTTAGCTAATAGAAGATTATGATAACTGCATATGAGATGCTGAATCGCCTCTTGTGCGGAAGTATCCAGTAGTGTTTGGTTATTGCTGTGTATGAAATGTGTATTTCATTAGCATTGTGTGTGTGTGTGTGTGTGTGTGTGTGTGTGTGTGTGTGTGTGTGTGGGGGGGGGGGGGGGGGAGGGGGGGCTGTTATCATGTATGATGAAATATGAAATAAAAGTGCCAGACCCATGATTTAGGGTCCAGACAAATCAAGAAAGACTGTCGGACAAGGGATTGGAAGTGAACAGATTCGTTGTTGCAGTATAGCAACGGTCAACTGTTTGGGCGTGATGTTGAGCACTCTGATTGGAGGAAACTAGCTTCAGTGCGTTAAGAGTCAACTATCAAGTAATTTTAATCAGATTGTAGTTGGTTTATAAATAAATATTTGTCATACATCTGAAGTGATATTTTTCATCACAATACTCGCAGGTAACATTATGTCTGTATGTTCCACAAAATGAATGAGACAATTTTACAAAAGTTCTAAATACTTGTATGAAATAATGCTGTTTCAGTTACTCTGGAACACATTTAGTTTTATGGTAATGTTCCAAACTGTGATGATTTTCTACATGATCAGACTGACCAACATTACCATAGAGCCGAAACATTTAGCCATGAAATGATTCTGCATCCTTTCTGTTGTTGTTCATGCTGTTTACTTTTTTTTAACTGATAGCATGTAGCTCTTTGTTCTGGTGAGCATTTTTATCAACTCCCTTTCAATCGAGATACTCACATGTATTATATTTAGTTAGTAGACTCGTTATTTTATAGTGTTCACTATAATCCACAGCTACTAATAAGAGTAATTTAAATTCAGTTTGGAGTGTTGTACTGTGGGTACAGCTGGTAGTACAGTGAGGCATTAGAAGTAAATGAGCGGGGGTATATGGAAGGCCACAACACTTTCATAACCCTGCAGTGACTATTTTCTTCTCACTGGCAACTGCATGCTGATAGGCTGTACATTTCTAAGGTGTGCAGCACGTTTATAATTCTTTTTCTCTTGTGAAGGAAGGAGTAAAATTTTCTAATCAGTGAGCACAGTTGAGAAGTATTAATATATCAAAGATCCCGTTGTAGTTCTATATTATTTTTCTGTGCATAGTGCTGTGCTACAGAAGAATGCTGAAGATTAGATGGGTAGATCACATAACTAATGAGGAGGTACTGAATAGAATTGGGAGAAGAGAAATTTGTGGCACAACTTGACTAGAAGAAGGAATCGGTTGGTAGGACATGTTCTGAGGCATCAAGGGATCACAAATTTAGTATTGGAGGGCAGCGTGGAGGGTAAAAATTGTAGAGGGAGACCAAGAGATGAATACACTAAGCAGATTCGGAAGGATGTAGGTTGCAGTAGGTACCGGGCGATGAAGAAGCTTGCACAGGATAGAGTAGCATGGAGAGCTGCATCAAACTAGTCTGGACTGGAGACCCCAACAACAACGTAGTGCTATTGAAAAACAGCTTACAAGTGTCACCCGCAATCAAATGAATCTAATAACAACATTGTCGTCATTTGAAATCTTGTGGAAGGTGACAAGTGTTCCATTCCAAGTTGAGATTTTAAGCGTGTGGACCAATGTGTGAAATGGGTGTGGTGAATTGCCACCAAGAAGAGCTTGCTCAGTCGGTGGCTCCACCTGGCCACCTGCGTATGACAACACGGCCTATGTATATGGGCATGTACAGGGAGGCAATGAATGAAAGTGACACAGATGATTGTCCCAGTGCAGCTATCAGAAGTAGTATGGAAATGAGCATTGGACTGTTCCAACTGGACAAGCAGCTGTGGGCTTGTTCACAGACTATTGTGCAACCTGTAAGTGCCAGATGTTTGCCAAAGAGGCCAATTCAGGTTACTGTCTCCACAACCGATGACAAGAGAAGCACTACAGTGGACACCAGTGCTATGTTTTTTTTTTTTTTTTTTTTTTTTTTTTTCTGGACGAATGTGGCATCCGAGCTCGTGGCTCACCCAATTCAAACTTCCGCAGCAGCTGAACCCCCGCCGACAACCGTAGAGGTTAAGGGGAGTACAAAGGCTTCTTGCAGCACATCAAACAGTGGAAGACTGCGACTGAGGACTGCAGGAAAAGGCACAGTGAGAGCGCAGGTCTCTGCGAGGCAAACTACAGGAGGGTGACAAACAAGGCAGGGGCATGGTCACTGCCTTTCTAAATGCATGCCTCCACCTCAGAATGGCTGATAAAGGTGGCATTTAAGTATTCTCTGAGATGCGTGAACTCTGATCACCCAAAAGAACTGCCGGAGGACCTCGGGCATGACATACACGGTGATGTGCATAAGGTAATCTGAGACATAGTGTTCCCTTCTCTCCTCGTTGTTACCACAGATAACTTTGAGTTCAAGAAACACTATTAGGTGACACGGGGCCCAACACAGCGGTCAGTGTTGAGCTGTTAAAACACAAGAGGGGCTGTCTCAGTGCTTCGGCTGGCAAAGGGCAGAGCATGTGGCACAGTGTTGCTCACTCGCTGAGGCAAATGTGAAGTGCACAGGCGACATGGGAGCAAGCAATACACACTTCTGGATGCACGTCTGCTGAAGTGCAAAAAAACAGATGTGGCAAGTACGTTGCAAAATACTGTGGATATGAAAAGTGCAAGGCTACAGTAGCACACGAGTGTAGCCTGCTACACGAGGCAAAGGCAAAGTGCTCCACTCCGTGTCCACACTGAGGCGCACTGACAACTGTGATACTGGCTAACACTGCCAACAACACAACAGTGCTGTGCAATACTGGCTGGAGAAACTGCTTCCATTCCAGAAGACAACAGTAGATAGCATATAATTGCCAGAAAGCATGCTGGGCCCAGCACTCCAAATGAGCAGTAGAAATCGTCATTCCAGGGGGAAAACCAACTGCCCACCATAGAGAGAGGATAACATCACAGTAGGCACCACTAGTAGCTACACGACAACCGTTGTCCACGCCATACTAGTATCCCTGGGTGCTACAGCCATGGCCGTAACCAGTGGTGACCTGGTTTTCCTTAGCCATCTGGCTTACTGCAGCTTTTGACTTGCTGAGACACTGCAGCATATCTCCAACAATGTGTTGAAAGCTGCAGAAGCAGCCAAGATGTCTGCTCCACAGCTAGCTAACTGAAATCTCTCCCGACACCGTCTGCTCCTGGAGTGTTAATATCTGGCCAGTTTGCCGGCCTTGGCTGCTGGCAACAGTGCTGCCAAAATAGGAGAAGAAAAACTGCAAAGCGCAATAAAACAAGAGAACAAAAATTTTTTGTACATACATTAATGGGGCATAGCTCCGTGTGCCCAAACTCCACCAGAACCAAGGAGTGAATGCATTCCCCCCAAAAATTCCTAGTGAGAGAGATCCACACACATTTATTATGGAGATCTTACCAGGAATGTGCTTAACTTTTATCAGAAAAAACCTTGATAGCTGTAAGTGTAATGTGGTGTGGGCCCCCTTGTGTCTTCAGTGAAGTACAGTGAAGTGTTCATTGATATATCAGCACCTTTTGAGTAAATTTGATGAAAGGAGAGGAGAGTTACACAAATTACACCCTGCATGAGACAGTCAGTATGCACCACACACTTAAAAGATGAATTTGGGAAAGAGAACAAGATAAGACTGTTGTCTGGTCAGATCCCAGGTTTGCCAGTCATAAAGGAAAGTCGTACCAACTGCCATTCAGGATTCAACATTTAGTTAATTGATTTTCTTCTTGAAAGGATGGCAAGGAATACAACACACTATTAGACATTGTTAGTTGATCAGAAAGCTGTATAAGCAGAGGAGACAATTGTGACTACTCATCGGACATTCTTCTTCCGTGTAGCAATGCACAACTGTTGTGTGCTTCTATCAGTGCATAGTTGTGTAAGCAGCCTTAACCGGTGACAAAATCGATTAAATTCACTCTTGTACACACTCCTTTCAATTTTAGGTGATTGTGTTCAGTCTCACAGTCTGTAACATTCAGTAATCTGCGTATGTCTTCTGGGCTATACCTAATGATAAGCACCTCAGAACTTAAGGCCCATACACACAAAACGATCTGTCTGTGCAAAGATCTGAATGCATCACATCTGCACAGATTGTTACGTGTCGACAGAAGATTTGCACAAATAGGAGGTGTATGCAAACCTGGAAGTTTGAGATGGATGTTTGAGCAAAATTGCTCAAATCTGTGGGCACCAACTGCATCTGCTGCAAATTTGGTGCCCAAGACATGTTTGGATCACCTGTTTTTTTGGTTTAGTGTGTCTTTCCTCAGTGCACAGCAAATTTTAAAATGGCAGGTACAAGTCAGTGCTCTGAGTATTTGTGCTGAATTTATTGAACTGTATAGGAATCAAAATAAGAAGGTAGTTGCCTGTAATTCTTTAATAGAGACTTTACTAATTGTTGACCCTATGGCGAAAGGTAATGGAAAATATATTAGTGTTTTCAGGTAGGGAATTGAAAATCCCACCTAAGAAGCAAACTAAACTATAGCGTCAAAAGATGATTGTTTTTCCAAATTATCCGCAAATAATTTTGCCAGTTGTTGGGTTTGCTCTGCATCTTGCGGGCAGGACCATAATCGTTAGCCACTGAAATTTCTTTTCTAGATCAATAGATGGTGGACGAGCACTAATTTGGAATGTGTGTTGTATGAATACACCACATTTGCAACCATTCACTGCAGGCACAGACATTTGTGCAGATATCTGCACAGAAAGATCATTACGTGGGCATGGTCAAGTCTTGAGTGGGTAGGATTTGCTGAAAATTGAGTACCAGAGCTGGCAGCCAGTTAGTACTGTCAGTGCCCTGTACCATAAACTGTGTGCGTTCTACAGCAACAGCCATGCAACATGATGGTGAAGTGTTGTGTGCCGTAAGGAACCGTAACTTGGCTTAACTGCCCAGATTGCATGCAAAGTACCGAACTCTATGAAAATCCTAACATAAATATGTTATGATAGGTGGTTGTTGAAGTGAGTCAGTCATTAGAAAGCAAACTCGGTGGTGTCTGCTACAGACAAGTCGTATTAGGCTTACTCAGACAAGTGACACTGTTAGTGGCATGTCCCTGGTTGTTAAGGGAGAGCCGGCCGCTGGTGGCCGAGCGGTTCCAGGCGCCTCAGTCTGGAATTGCGCGACCGCTACAGTCGCAGGTTCGAATCCTGCCTCGGGCATGGATGTGTGTGATGTCCTTAGGTTAGTTAGCTTTAAGTAGTTCTAAGTTCTAGGGGACTGGTGACCTCAGATGTTAAGTCCCATAGCGCTCAGAGCCATTTGAACCATTTGTTAAGGGAGACAAACTGATCAACATTTTGACGCCTACTTCTTCTTGAAGAGTATATATACTTACGTCTTGACAAATATCTGTAATGGCATTTTATGTTATGGACTGTGGTATTTGTGAGGAAACCACCAAATGCCTCATCCAGTCCCCCATTCATATTTCAGTACACAGACAGATGAACTGTAACTGCTGGTACAGGAATGACCATGGTGCCCATGATTGACAAAAATTGGCTTACTTCGTGCTGCTCCAGAATGTTCAGTGACATTGCCAACCTTAGCTATGTAACAGTATTGTGCACCATAGCAATAAGTATGGCTGTTGGGAATTTAGTTTTGATTTATGTGAGGAGTTTTTCATAGTGATCGTCAGATTCATGGGGCCTGTGGAGGAACCGCTTGAATGAGAAGTGGCGGTTTGAAGAACAAGGTAGTCAACATCATCTGGGAGATCAGTGTGCTGACACCACACTTGTCCATACTATCCAATGACACAACTGACAAAGGATGACACAGCGGTCAGTTGTTCTCGATTGGCCCATCATTTTCAAAATGTAGGGCTTTGCTTATGCTTGTTCATAGCGATTGATTTACAGAAATGAAGAAAGATGCTGTACCTGATCTATCTGGCAATTCCCACTCAATTTTTTGTAAGCTATAATCTGGCTGCCACAAGAGGAGGAGGAGGAGGAGGCAGTGGCGTCGGCAGTGGTGGCTACCCCGACAGCCAGTGCACTAAAAGCTGATTGCAAGCGTCTGCTGTCAGCATCCTCCGTTCTGATGTCGAGCTGTGGTGTGTGCGATATGTAATTCTGTTCACTGCAACATGACCTTACTGGGGGCAGAAACAAAGTGCATTGAATTCATTTCCCAGTAACAATACTTTTCTACTGCTGTAGACAGGAAAAAAATTGTAAACTTAGTGCAGGAGAAAAGTTCAGTCCCTCTTCCCAAACCATAGGAGGATTGTTGTTTTCCCTGAATTACTGAAGCATTGTTTTAATAAGAACCCCTTCAAATGTAGTGACATAGCAGCACTCCATAGCAGTGTTGCCAGTGATGAATTCTGCAGGTAAATGACTCGTTTCACAAGCAGCCACAGCAACCGAATAGTGACATTGCAAGCTGTCTAAGTGGTCTGCTTTGCTGCAAGTGGTGAATGTAAATAGTGGCTCCACTTTTGACTATGCAAGAAACATCAAGGTAGTGTTCAGACTGCACCACAGCCACACCACTCTCTCTCTTTCAAATGTGAGAGCACAGCACTGCCAATGCACGAGTCTTGGGTCTCTCTGTCCCTAGTGTAGTAGCTGTTGCAAAGAGGAAGTGGTTGGTTTGTACTGTTACAGATAATAGCGTTGGGTAGAGACCAGACATTGACATGGAAATTTTGCCATTGAGACTGAAAAGAGCCTCCCAAATAGAATCTGAAACACAGTGACTACAGCTAAAAGATCGCAAAGAATAATGCTTGGTAGTCCATCATAGGGAAATTTGTAACAAATTTCGCTACCATATCTTCAACAGAAAAAAGCATGATCAGTAAAAAAGTAATGTTTCTTTGCACCAAATATTGGTATCACAATAATATTATAGTAACTAAAATACTTTACAAGTTTAGTATATGCAAAGTGTATTTCAAGCAAACGTCTCAGGTGTACGTTAATTGTGATTCCAAGATTGATGTGCATTTAAATCATTTCCATAGTCTTTCATCCATGAAGTAATCCAAAAATGGTGTTCAGAACATTACACTTGACAGTCATTGCCAATGAATGTCTGGAGGAATATGCTTTGAGCCATAACAATATGCACTTTTTCTAAGAGGACTTTGCATTCATCTAGTGCTTTGTAACTTAAATCTGTGCTTTACAGCAAAATTTTTAGTGACATTTTACCATTGCTGAGAAGTTCACTTTCTTTTCATGACACTAGCAATTTTGATATGGGAGGATACTCTTTCCTGCTGTAGTAAGCATAAATATCCCTGTGAATTGCACCAGTCTTGAAAGAATCTTAAGTTAGTGACAGGGTGAGGCTGCTTTTCCTACTTCCCAGGCATCATGAAAAATATATTACACGATTCAGACAACTCGAAATCATTACAGTTCACACTTAGGTTTTACAAATTTTGCAGTAACACTCATTCGCTTACTGCTGTTCTTGCACTAATTCGAAGAGCTTTCCATTAGGTTGTACAAATTTTGCAGTAACACTCACTTGCTTACTGCTGTTCTTGCACTAATTCGAAGAGCTTTCCATAACAGTATCAGCAGGAACTGATGGCTGTGCATTTATACTTGTGTATTCTTTCTCTGTAGTAACTTAAGTGCCTCACTGTCAAGCAGCACACCTTGATCAAAGAATTGTCACTAAATGAATAAAGTTGTTTAGAGTATCACAATTTTCTAAACCACAGCACTGTACAACCCAAGCACACAGTAGAAACCATACACAATGCGCACTGTTTGTTCCCACCAAACAAAGCTGGCAATGTGGGAGATTTGACATCACGGCCATGAGCTATTACCACTCTGGGATTGGTTTACGCTCTGCGCCTAGCGCCTCTCTTGCCTTGTTCTCCACTTGTTAACCTGTAAAGCTGTCAACTTGAAATGCATATGTTAGGTGCAAAGTTTCAGCGGCCTGGGGATAGTAGTTTTTCCAGGAAGGGCTGTCTAATGGCAGCTCATCCTCAAGTCCAGCAATACAAAGTATCTCCTCAATATTATGAAAAGGATAGATTGCTACTCACCATGTGGTTGGAGATATTGAGTCACAGACAGGCACAACAAAAATACTACTAAACAAGTAAGCTTTCAGCCAAAAGGCTGACTCGCGGAGTGCGCGCGCGCGCCACACACACACACACACACACACACACACACACCTGAGGTTTTTAGCAGTGTTTTGTTGTCTGTCTGTGACTCAGCATCTCCACTATATGATGAGTAGCAATCTATTCTTTTCATACTATTACCATTTTTCTGTCCTGGATTTTACATTGTTTGAAAGTGTCCCCTCAAATGTATTCCATCTCCTTCTCTGACGAAGTGATCTAGAAGATAGCAAGTATCTGTTGTAATTTCTCCAAGTCTTGCTGAACATTTAATGATACATCCTCCACTATTGCTCAGTATTTTACACATGGTGAACAGAGCTTTTTAGCACCACTAACATATGTCTGAAGTACCACTTACGGTCTGTAGCAGTGGCACTATCATCAGTGGCAGCACTGCTTGCGAAACACTGAACAGCACTGCAAAGTAACCTTGTGTGAAGCTGGTCTAATTTGTGTAGGAAATACCTTGGAGTGAATGGTCAACAGTCGCCTACTTCGTATCCTAGTGATTGGGGAAACTTGTTGGCCATTCTGTGTGGATTCTGGTGGTGCTTAGTGTTAACAACCTGTAGTGCAGTAGTTGCTCATTTGTGTTGTTTTGAAGACAAGCGTCCATTTGTTTAGTAAGCTAGTCAGGCAGGTTCTTGGCTGTCATCTGTTCACATCTCCATAGTGACTTTTTCCCCTTTAAGAGGTCTAATCTCGTGTTTTTAACTGTAAGTATAAATTCAGTCTGTAGCCCAATTTTCGTTTCTTCTGAACTGGCAGCTACACAGCTCATTAAGACGTCAGCATCCATTGGTGACACGTCAGGAGGGTAGCAAGTTGTGTATGTAGATTTCTGTATGCTGAGCGAAAATTTTGCTGGAGACAAGTGTCTTAACTTATCTTCGATAAGGATGAAAGCTGAAGCAATTAGTTAAAATTTATGCCACAGCTGGGATTTGAGCCGAATCTGGTGTTTACTTAGCAAATGCGCTAACCACATCACAGTAGCATTGTGGCTACCAAAGCTGTGCGGACTACCCTTGTCCAGTGCCCTCCCTAACACAAATTTCAGTTCACACCTTCAACCTATTTCTGTGTACTTTTATAATTTACTTCTTTAGTTAGTCTTGCCACCATAGAATAGGATATGTGTGAATGCAGGAGCAGCTAGATGCAGTTCATGAACAGCTGAATGAGCTTTCGGCTAAGCTCAGCTGCCTTCACACTGCTGTCTCGGGGTGGAGTGGTGATGGAAAATCTGGTGCAACACGTAAGATACCTTAGGTGTCACTTGTTTCACTCATGGGCTCTGCTGCTGAGTCGCCTCCTCATGTATCTGACGCAGTGGATCCACCCTCACTGTAGGGTCGCTTGAGGCGGAGGACTGAGGCCTCACCTGTTTGCCTTGTAAGTCCGCAGGTGGCCATTTGTTCAGCAGGATCTGAGCAGGCATATCTTGGCAGGGGTTTGCTGGTTTTTGGGAGCTCCAACATTAGGCACACCATGGATTCCCTTAGAGAGAGAAGTATTCAGGGCTGGAAAGAAAGCCACTGTGGACTCAATATATCTGTTGGGTGGCCTCATCTGAGATGTGAAGGATGCCTTGCCTGTGGCTATTACCGTATTTACTCAAATCTAAGCCGCACTTTTTTTCCGGTTTTTGCTATCCAAAAATCCGCCTGCGGCTTAGAATCGAGTGAAAAGCAAGTGGAAGTTCTGAAAAATGTTGGTGGGTGCCGCCACAGCTAACTTCTGCCGTCAAATATATGTAGCGCTACACAGGCATGCTTTGTAGGCACAAAGATAAATACTGGCACCAAATCCTCTGCTTCAGTAAATAAATAAAAAAAAAGGTGGAAGACGAGCTTTTTCTTCCCCGCCCCGAGTTTCGACCACTGCATTTTCATACATTATCCAATGAAGTAAATACAAATTCCGTATTGTTCATCTTCGAATGTAGCAGCATTTCAATGTACTATGAAAATCCAACTGGCAAGACCGTTTGGGATGTTTGTCAATATGGCCAACTCTATGTTCTGAATTTTTTCCTATCTGTGAGAAGAGATGGTTGCTAATACGAACTTCTATGAATTGTGAATCAGATGCAGTATTCTCTTCACCATAAGAATAATATGAATATAAACATTTTGCCATGTATTGTTTTGTGTTTGCTGCTATCTCATTTAAATCCTGTCTGCCTAATAAACTACGAAACTAGAGTGAGATAACAATAAACGCGGAAGAATATACATATCACGTCATGTTTATATTCGTATTATTCTATGCCTAATAGTGATACAGTCAGAAATGAAGCACAGCAATTGACTAGATTTTTAAATCTAAGATGACTAATTTCTGTGCAGAATGTAATGTGCTAAAGAGGCGCCTGCAAAGATTTTCAAACGGAGAAAAATTTTCGCTAAACTCTCATTCAGAACATCTATCATACGCAGTGTATTATTTGGTTCTTGTTGATCATTATTAAAGAAAGCAGCAGTGTAAGTAACAACAAATAGCAGTCTCTTGCCATTGTTTCGCTAGTGAGATGATTCCTTCCTCTCTCTCTCTCTCTCTCTCTCTCTCTCTCTCTCTCTCTCTCTCTCTCTCTCTCTCTCTCTCTTTTTAATTTTAAGCGGCGGTAGTGCACACAAAAGCAAGCCATGCCGCGATCGGCGACAGGCCGTGAACACAAACTATCAAAATGCGACAAACAATGCATGACACAGTACAGTAATGCATTTTCAGCTTAAAGTGACGTAAACACCTATAACAAAGAAAATGGCGCTTATCAGATCAAAGAAAAATAAGCAATCAATTCAAACCAGACGAAGCACGTGAAAAAGGAAGGGTACCCGTATAAATACGGACGGAGCGCCTGACGCATAGCAACAGCTACCTGGTAAAGCTTAACTGCTAAGCTTATGACTCGAACAGAACTACTGTAGCTGTATCATCGTTCATTTGACCTAAATTGTGTCTCCTATTACAATGGAACAACTTTGTTCCGATTTGGAGATGCAGTCTAAAACTTTTCTCTCCCCTTGAATTTAGAGTCTCAAATTTCAGGTGCGGCTTAGATTCGGGAAATTTTTTTTCCTTGATTTTGAGTCTCATTTTTCGGGTGCGGCTTAGATTCGGGTGCGGCTTAGATTCGGGTGCGGCTTAGATTCGGGTGCTGCTTAGATTCGAGTAAACATGGTACCGAGCAAGGTGGCACAGTGGTTAACACATTGGACAACGGTTCAAACCCGTCTCCAGCCATCCTGATATGGGTTTTCCTTGAGTTCCCTAAACCATATCAGGCAAATGCCGGAATGGTTCCTTTGAAAGAGCATGACTGATTTCCTTCCTCCTCCATCCCTAATCAGAGCTTGTGCTCCATCTCTAATGACCTTGTTGTCGACTGGACGTTAAACACTAATCTCCTCCTCCTCCTCCTCCTGTAGCTACTGAACTAGCAAGGTTCAGCAATCTGCTATTTGTGGCTCATGTTGGCACCAACAGTGCTTGTTGAATGCATTCTGAGGCAATTTTCAGTCCATACAGGCGTCTGGCTGCTGGCCTTGCACATGTGGCATGTGGTGCCCACAGAACTTGCAGTTTTCAGCATTGTTCCCAGATTTGACCAGAATCCGTTGGTTTGGAGCCAAGTGAAGGGTCTCGACCAAAGGCTACATCGACACACTGATAGTCTTGGCTGCAGATTTCCTAACCTGCACTGTCGAGTGCCTAATTGTAGGACTCCTCTTGATATTCTTGGTAGGTTGGGTGCACACACAAAGGAATCAGCTACTCGGATAGCATAGTAGTAGTGGAGTGCTTATGGGTGGTGTTTTTCTAGGCTAGGCTGTAGTTTGGGGTACTTTGAATGTGATACGCCAATAGTGAAATCAGACTACGTTCATAGTAAAGACACTTGGACTGTCAAAATTTTATTAGTAAATAGTGAAAGTGTCCACAGTAAAGTTCCCAAATGTACTGCCCTCCAAGAAAGTTCTTATGCTCAAATTATGTTTTTGGGACTGAGAGCTGACTGGAATACAAAGTAGAAAGCTCTGAGATATTTAGTGAGTCATAGATTAGACACCAAAGGAGTGGTGCTCTGTTGAGGTCAGAGTGAGCGAAGATATCCAATTGTGTATAACAGGTGTAGGTGACACCAAGTTAACTATAAACAAGTTAATTGTTTGATGTTTTTACCAGCCCCCTGATTCCACTGTGACAGTTCTAGGAACATTCAAAGAAAGTCTTAGGGTCATTCAAAGAAAATTTAAGGTCAGTAGCGTGTCAATACCCAGGTCATGAAATACTAGTTGGAGGAAACTTTGACCTACTGAGTATAGACTGGGATGCCTTTGGGAATCACTGCAGAGGGTACAGGCAGAAAGGCTTTCGAAGTACTTTTAAACCAGTTTCCCAAAAATGTCTTGAGCAGCTAGTTTGGCAGCCCATGCACAATAGAAATATCTTAGACCTTGTAGCTACAAACAGGTCAGTCCGTGTCAGTGGCATCCGTGTAGAGATGGGGATTAGTGGTCTTGATTTCATAGCAACTGTGGTTATTACAATTAATAAATCAGTGAAGAAGAGTAAGAGAGTGTTTCTTCTAGAGAGAGCAGATAAGCAGTTGTTAGCATGTCATTTTGACTATGAATGGGCGTCACATAATTCCAGTAAGGGGATATGCTTCCAGAAGGAAATTCTGAAGCTTCTGTGAAGTTGGGAAGGTAGGAGATGAGGTACTGGTAGAATTGAAGCTGTGAGGACGTGTCGTGATGGGTGGTTCAGTTGGTAGAGCACTTGCCTACGAAAGGCAAAGGTCTCAAGGTAGAGTGTTCGCCCTGCACGCAGTTTTAATCTGCCGGGAAGTTTCATATCAGCGCACACTCCACTGCGGAGTGAAAATTTCATTCTAGGCATGGACCCTGCTGGAGGCTAAGACATAACAGCCTTTTATGAAATCATTATATGATTGAAACCATTTTTGATGTTAAGTTTGTGTAAGACACTACTGGTAGATACAATATTCTAGAGTAGCTTCACACGTGGTGCTACTGTAATCATATGTTTATGATCTTATAATTGTTCCTATAATGACAGTTGTTTCTAGACACTATTTCAAATGCTTGTGTGATAGTTTCGACCTTGATAGGATATGGCGGCTAAGGAGGGGAAGAAATCCAGTGTGCACTCCGTGTGCATTCTGGGTGGAGCCATTCCTGATGTGGAAAGGGTCCTTCCGGATGCCATGAAGAGCACAGGGTGCAGCCAACTGCAGGTGGTGGCACGTCGGCACTAATGACATGTGTCGCTTTGGATCTGAGGAAATTCTCTCTGGATTCCAGCGGCTATCTGATTTGGTGAAGGCTGCCGGTCTTGCCTACGAGATGAAGGCAGAGCTCACCATCTGCAGCATCGCTGACAGAACCGACTGCGGACCTTTGGTGCAGAGCTGGGTGGAGGGTCTGAATCAGAGGCTCAGACGGTTTTGCGACCGTGTTGGCTGCAGATTCCTTGACTTGCACCATAGGGTGTTGGGGTTTCGGGTTCCTCTGAATAGGTCAGGAGTTCACTAGGCTACACGGGTAGCAGAGGCTGTGTGGCATGGACTGGGCGGTTTTTTAGGTTAGAAGGCCTTGGGAAAGTACGTGGTGGGCTGCAATCTCAAAGGGTGCGTGGCAAATACAGGACGTGCTTGGCTCAAGGAACAGTCGGAATTGTAATTGTAAATTGTTGTAGTTGTGCTGGGAAAGTCCCTGAGCTTAAAGCGCTAATAGAAAGCACAGAAGCTGAAATTGGTACAGAAAGCTGGCTAAAGCCTGAAATAAGTTCTGCAGAAATTTTTGCAAAGTCTCAGACGGTGTTCAGGAAAGATAGATTTGGCAGAGTTGGTGGTGGAGTGTTTGTGTCTGTCAGTAGTGGTTTATCTTGTAGTGAAGTCAAAGTAGATACTCAGTGCGAATTGGTAGGAGTGGAGACTCCGATGATGTAGTTGCTGAACAGTTCAGAGAAAATTTGAGTCTCGTAACAAATAAATACCCCACTCATACGGTTATAGTTGGTGGGACTTCAACATTCCCTCGATATGTTGACAAAAGTACTTGTTCAAAACCGGTAGTAGGCAGAAAACATCTTCAGAGATTGTCCCAAATGCTTTCTCCGAAAATTATTTCGAGCAGTTAGTCCATGAGCCCGTGCGAATTGTAAATGGTTGCGAAAACACACATGACCTCTTAGCCACAAACAATCCAGAGATAATAGACAGCATCATGACTGATACAGGGATTAGTGATCACAAGGTCGTTGTAGCTAGGTTCAGTACCATTTCTTCCAAATCCACCGGAAACAAATGCAAAATAATTTTATTTAAAAAAGTGGATAAAGTGTCACTAGAAGCCTTCCTAAGAGACAATCTCCATTCCTTCCAAACTGACTATGCAAATGTAGATGAGATGTGGCTCAAATTCAAAGATATAGTAGCAACAGCAATTCATACCTTGTAAATTGGTAAGAGATGGAACTGATCCCCCATGGTACACAAAACAGGTCCGAACGCTGTTGCAGAGGCAACGGAAAAAGCATGCGAAGTTCAGAAGAACGCGAAATCCTGAAGATTGGCTAAAATTTACACACGCCCAAAATTTGGCACGAACTTCAATGCGAGATGCCTTTAATAGGTTCCACAACAAAACATTGTCTCGAAATTTGGTAGAAAATCCAAAGAAATTCTGGTCGTATGTAAAGTACACAAGCGGCAAGACGCAGTCAATACCTTCGCTGTGCAGTGCCGATGGTACTGTTACCGATGACTGTGCCGCTAAAGCGGAGTTATTGAACGCAGTTTTCCTAAATTCCTTCACCAGGGAAGACGAATGGAATATTCCAGAATTTGAAACACGAACAGCTGCTAGCATGAGTTTCGTAGAATTAGATACCTTAGGAGTTGCGAAGCAACTCAAATCGCTTGATACGGGCAAGTCTTTAGGTGCAGATTGTATACCGATTAGGTTCCTTTCAGATTACGCGTATACAATAGCTCCCTACTTAGCAATCATATACAACCGCTCGCTCACCGATAGATCTGTACCTACAGATTATAAAATTGCGCAGGTCGCACCAGTGTTTAAGAAGGGTAGTAGGAGTAATCCATCGAACTACAGACCTATGTCATTGACGTCGGTTTGCAGTAGGATTTTGGATCATATACTGTTTTCAAACGTTATGAATCTCCTCGAAGGGAATGATCTATTGATACGTAATCAGCATGGTTTCAGAAAACATCGTTCTTGTGCAACGCAGCTAGCTCTTTATTCGCACGAAGTAATGGCCGCTATCGACAGGGGATCACAAGTTGACTCCGTATTTCTAGATTTCCGGAAAGCTTTTGACACCATTCCTCACAAGCGACTTCTAATCAAGCTGCGGGCGTATGGGGTATCGTCTCAGTTGTGCGACTGGATTCGTGATTTTCTGTCAGGAAGGTCGCAGTTCGTAGTAATAGGCAGCAAATCATCGAGTAAATCTGAAGTGATATCAGGTGTTCCCCAGGGAAGCGTCCTGAGACCTCTGCTGTTCCTAATCTATATAAATGACCTGGGTGACAATCTGGGCAGTTCTCTTAGGTGATTCGTAGATGATGCTGTAATTTACCGTTTAGTAAGGTCATCCGAAGACCAGTATCAGTTGCAAAGCGATTTAGAAAAGATTGCTGTATGGTGTGGCAGGTGGCAGTTGACGCTAAATAACGAAAAGTGTGAGGTGATCCACATGAGTTCCAAAAGAAACCCGTTGGAATTCGATTACTCAATAAATAGTACAATTCTCAAGG
This sequence comes from Schistocerca piceifrons, assembly GCF_021461385.2. Classification (NCBI taxonomy): domain Eukaryota; kingdom Metazoa; phylum Arthropoda; class Insecta; order Orthoptera; family Acrididae; genus Schistocerca; species Schistocerca piceifrons. The sequence goes on from NC_060140.1 coordinate 890,847,658, forward strand.
CTGTCAATTCAAGTAAGTACCTGGGTGTTAAAATTATGAACAACTTCAGTTGGAAAGACCACGTAGATAATATTGTGGGGAAGACGAGCCAAAGGTTGCGTTTCATTGGCAGGACACTTAGAAGATGCAACAAGTCCACTATAGAGACAGCTTACACTACACTCGTTTGTCCTCTGTTAGAATATTGCTGCGCGGTGTGGGATCCTTACCAGGTGGGATTGACGGAGGACAGCAAAAGGGTGCAAAAAAGGGCAGCTCGTTTTGTATTATCACGTAATAGGGGAGAGAGCGTGGCAGATATGATACGCGAGTTGAGGTGGAAGTCATTAAAGCAAAGACGTTTTTCGTCGCGGCGATCTATTTACGAAATTTCAGTCACCAACTTTCTCTTCCGAATGCGAAAATATTTTGTTGAGTCCAACCTACATAGGTAGGAATGATCGTCAAAATAAAATAAGAGAAATCAGAGCTCGAACAGAAAGGTTTAGGTGTTCGTTTTTCCCGCGCGCTGTTCGGGAGGGGAGTGGTAGAGAGATAGTACGATTGTGGTTCGATGAACCCTCTGCCAAGCACTTAAATGTGAATTGCAGAGTAATCATGTAGATGTAGATGTTCTGTAAGAAAGTCTGTTTTATTCCTATCTTGTGGGTGATTTTATAATTTCAAACAGCGGAAAATCCAGGATGGAATGTAACAATATTGAATATCTTTGTCTCAGTAACTAAGCCTTTCATATTTCTTTTATCTCGGCCCAAAAGTGACTTGCCTTACACTATGGCTGATAAATCTATATGTACACTCTGTAAGTACTTTAGGATTAAACGAGACAACTCAACACAAAGCGGAAGCATTGAGTTGTCAATAAGCACACACAAAGGAAGGCAAATTCCATTCTGCAAGAACTTTCATACAACATTCGGTATATGGTGTATGGCAGAGGGCATCTTGTGTTACTGCTAGTCATTATCTTTCCTGTTCCATTCACAAATTGGGTCAGGGGAAAAAAGACTGACTGTGCTTCTCTATAAGGTCTTATTCCTCTCATCTTCTCTTCATGGTCCTTAAAGCAAGATGTATGATCATGGCAATGGAACTGTTCTGCAGTCAGCTGCAAATGCCATTTCTATATTCTTTCTCAATACTGTTTTGCAAAAAGAACAATTTTCCTCTCCCCAGGGATTCCCATTAGAGTTCGCATAGCATTTCTGTGATAAGTGTGTGTTTATTGAACTTACACTAAAAAAAAAATCCAGCAGCATGCTTCTGCCAATACCTTCCATCAATGTGACCTGCTGTCACCTTTATCCATGAGCTTTGTTTCCCGAGAATTCAATCATTTACCTTTCGTACAGCTGACCTTTTGCGCTCATTGAATTTTGTTTCTCTTTGCACCATTACTCCTTCATATGTAATCAACATGCTTGCATGAAACGGCATACAACAGATTATATGTTTGAACATTACAGGATTGTCTTTCCTGCTTATCTACATTAACTTAAAATTCTCTCCTTGACATTCATCCCTCCGAATAGAAATCTGTCGGCATACACTCACAAATTGCTGCTCACTCTGTGTGACATATCAGTTGTGTGTATAGAGAACAGAAGCATGCCTATCTCACTTCTCTTGCACAGTCCTAACAATACCTTTGCTTCTGATCGTCACTAGTTGTTACAAACAGTTAACTGTTTGTTATGAATTCTATTACTTAAAAAGTATTCGAGCAAGAATCTGTTACATATTCTCATACCTTCATTAAACCTGCAATGTGGCACTGTCAAAATGGTTTCCAGAATTTGATGAATATGGAATCTGCCTGTTGCCTTCTTTATCCATAGTACGCGGGATGTTGTGTGAGGAAAGGACAATCTGAGTTTCGCAGGAGTGAGGCTTTGTAAATATTTGTTGATTTGTGAACAGTATTGGCTCCCTAGGAAATTTATTATGTTCAAACTTGGAATATGCTTGAAGATTCTGTTGCAGACAGACATTAAGGATATGGATTTGTACTTTTGCAGGTTTGTTCTCGTACCCTTATCATATACATGAGTCCTCTTGACTATTATCCAGTTGCTTGGGACTTCGCTCTGGGCGAAAAATTGAAGCTAAGTAAGGAGGCCAGTGTGGAAGAGCATTCTCTGTAAAAGCGAATTGGGATTCCATTTAGACCTGGAAACTTGTTTTCAACTCTTTCAGTTGCTTTTCAATACTGTGGATGTATTTTTCTTTTTCCCCCTATGCAGGAGTTTGTGCATTGTCAAATGATGGCATATCTGTACAGTCCTCCTACGTGCACGACTTTTTAAATGCAAAATTTAAAACTTAAGATTTCCTTTTGCTGTTTTCCCTTGCCACATCAGAATGTTCTGTAAGTGCCTGAATAGAAGCCTTAAACCTTTTTTCTTTTACATTGGACCGAGATATTCTACGGTTCTCAGCAAGATCTTTCACTAATAAGTCTTTTTACAGATACACTAATTTCCATCAGCTTCTGTCGATATTTCTGTGATCAGTTTTTGAACTGAGAGTACAACACTCTTGATTTCTCAATTTCCTGAATTTTGTTGTTAAAACCATGGCAAGTGGATTAATCCACTTGATACATACTTCTCCAGAGTGCAGTTTGCAACTAATAAAAAAAATGCCCGTAATTCCTTTATATCCATCATACAATTGTTTTGTTTTTCTGATCTTTACAGCTTAAAAACTCTCCTAGCTGCCTTGTAAGATTTTATTGACTTCTGTAGTCATCGTGTATGATGATATTGAGATACCTTATCCCTGTGTCTATTCTGACACCGTTGGTAAGTTCAGGCCTGTTTGTAGCTACAAAGTCTAAAATATTTACACTGTGTGTGGGCTATGTTACATTGTATCCAGCAATTAATCCATAGGCATTCCAACCTGTAAGCATCTCCTCCAATTAATATTGCACAATTGGGGTACGTCTGTACTACTATACATAGTCTTTCTTTCAGTGATTCTACAACTGTTACATCAGAACTGGGTGGTTGGTAAAAATATCCAGTGATTAATTTGAGTTTGTCTTGGCCAGTTACTGTAGTCCGATCCACGAACAATAGCGGATCGTACATGTCGAAGCACAGACGGGTTTTGCATTGTTGACAATTCCGACAGACAGTTGCAGTACACGCATGTATGTACTTTCCACTTGAAGAAAGCATATATCCTGCAAATTGTCTCTCGCTTGCTTATTCAGAATTTATCTCTTACCGCCACATTCAGTGATGACAACTTGCTACAGTCACATTTAATGGTCGCATTAACTACAGCACTCGCAGCAGGGCACTCAGAACACTGCTGAATGCTTATTTGCTGTCGGAGAATGTGTGACGTATGTGTGCAGAATAAGCCTAAACTCAACCGCCATTGTTCATGATTCCAACTATAGTGCCCAGGTACTGCAGACAGACTAGATTTGGAACTCAATAGATAAACAGCTTTTGTTGACAGCAATTAACACTCCCCCCTCCTTTGCTGTTTTACCTGTCCTTTATACAATTTCCTTGCCCCATTAAATATTTTGGAGCTCTCAGTTGCAAGTATAATTTGAGTGTGACACCTTTCCTGGAAGGTGGAACATTCAGGGACTTTATTATGAAGGCTATATAAATTTATTGTTAAACTCTTGGTATTCAAAGTGTCTTTACTTTGTATGCAACCATATTTCGCACTCTGCATATTGACTGACAGGTGTTCATCAAACTATTGCCCCGCCTAAAAGGCCCACTGTGCATTCCACATTTACTCTGCTAGCAGTCACTGCTTCCTCCATGTAGTGCACCTCTGCCATATCAAGGGGAATCCTACAGTTCTCCACTCCATAATGCATGTCCAGAAATCTGAAAGTGAACTATTCTGCCATAATGTACCTCTCTGGCAAATTGCAGGAAATGAGGTCCTTCTCATGTGTTTAGAGATAGAACAGTCCAATAACTTGCTGTTCCTTCGCCAGCAGGAAGACCATCGAATTAGCAGTGCTTGTGGCATACAGATTTCAGTACACAACATTTTAATAGATTTTATTTCATTCATAGAGAAGAGAGCAGGGACTAGTTTACATAACAGACTAAGGGATAAATGAAGTAGGTATAAGTTTAAAAATTGTGAGAACATTCAGATTTGCTTCATAAATTACAAGTGTGTAGATGTAGATTTATTTCCTAAAAGTTAATCTGAGGGGAAAATGCAAATTTACACTTATAATGTTTGTAGATTTAGAAAAAGCTTCTAACAATATTAACTGGAAGACACTATTTAGAAGTTATTAGAAGTAAAATGCAGGGAGCCAAAGGTCATCTACAACTTACGCAGAAAGCAGAATGCAGTTAAGTAAGTCAAAGGACATGAAGGGGAGGAAGTAGTTGAGAAGGGGGTGAGACAGGGTGGCTCTAGCCTGTCCCTGCTGTTGTTCTCTATTCATAGACCAAACAGCCAAGAAAATCAAATAGAATTTTGAAAAGGGGATTAAAGTCAAGAAACAAGAAAATATAACCTTGGGGGTTTGAGGTTTGCCAGTTACTGTATTTGTCAGGGACTGCAAAGGACTTGGAAAATCAGTTGAATAGAATAATTAGTGCCATGAAAAAGGTTAAAAAAATAAAGTAACGAAATGTAGTCAAATTAAAATGAGTGGGGCTGAGGGAATTAGCTTAGGAAATGAAACACTAAAAGTAGCAGGTGAGTCTTGCTATTTGGGCAGCAAAATAAATGGTGATGATTGATGAATTAGTGACAACATAAATTGTACCACTAACAATAGCAAGAAAATATTTCCGAAAATTTGAAAATTATTAACACTCAATATAAATTAAAGTGTCTTCTGAACAAATTTGTAGTGTAGCCTTATATGGAAGTGAAACAATTAATAGTACAGACAAAGAGAATAGAAGTTTCTGAAATGTGTTGTCAAAGAAAAGATCGGATAAATATATCAACTAATTGATTGGATTGAGGAGAAAAGAAACTTCAATCTTAACTGAGGGGGAAGGGGGCAAGTGGGTGGATGGAAGGAAGACTGAGTTTAACATTCGTCAACATCGAGGTTATTACAGATGGAGCACAAGCTCAGATTGTGTCAAGAATGGGGAAGGAAACTGGCCATGCCCTTTCAAAGGAACCATCCCGCATTTGTGTGGAGTGATTTAGGGAAATCATGAAAAACCTAAATATGGATAGTGGGGCACAGGTTTGAACCATTGTTGTCCCGAATGGGAGTCCATTGTGCTAACCACTGTGCCACCGTGCTTTGTCAAGTTGGTGGAGATTGCAGTAGTTAGGCACATATGAATTGATGAGAGTTGCACAAGATAAACTAGCCTGGAGAGTTGTCAAATCAGTCTTTGGTCTGAAGACAAAAAGAAAATTTTAATGGTTTGTCAGGTTGTTTAGCATACTCAGGATTTTTTTTTTAAGTGATCAGGCAGCCACACATGTTGTTACGCAAGTGAATGTGTGTAAAAATGGAAGAAAGGGAGTGCAATTCATGTTTACCCGTAATGCTTTTTTTATGTTTAAATCACATTTTTCAAGGACAGTATCGACAAGTATGCTAATAACAGCACTGTTCATTATACTAAATTTACAAATACACCTCAGTATTGTTCTGATTTATCCCAGTGTAACTCCAAGACACTGGAGACCCTGTTGGGATCATTAGGATGTCAAATATTCAGTGGTGGAACAGTATGTGCACAGTTTTCTATCAGATCATCATTCTTACTTAGTAAAGTGAAAGGTTCTAAAAGCTGCCTAAAGGTAAATCTGCCATCAACCTGGAGGCTAAATTTAGTGCCACATTGTCTTACTATACATTGTCCTGTTGAAGGTGATATGCACTTGCCTCCTCTGGCTTTTGAACTGACTTAGCCCATCCCACTCTGATAGACACACAGTTTAATTTAGACTGTAATCGTAGTGCAGCTTACATTTTTTCAGCTATGACATAATTTCTTAGTGAAAAATGCAAAGTGTCTTAAAAATATGACTGGCAGTGAATTGAAATCCTTTGGATTTGTTGTCTAATATTAACTCATTTAGGCACCTAACCACACATCTGGCAAGACGAACTATATAGGGGAAAAACAAACGTATGTGCACACGCACGCACGCACACGCGCACACACACACACACACACACACACACACACACACACACACACACACACACACACACACTTGCATTAATTATTGAAATTCATGTTTGCATATTGTCTTTTCAGTTGTAACACAGGGAGGTGGACTTGGCAGTGGCCCAATAATTGCTGAGGACCAGGCACGCAAGAGAGAGATGAGGTTGTTGAAAAACAGGTAAAAATATTTTTCTTTTTAGTATACTGTTGCCTACATTTTGGGAAATTGATAGTATTTTATTGAAACTGTTTTCTTTGTGTTTGTAAAGGATAATGTGTTAAAGTTGGAAATGATTGTGTAAAAGATGAGTATATGCAAAGGTAGTCATACTTGGGTGAAATTGGAAGGGGGGCATCTTTTTTAGATGCCCTTGGCATTCCTTTATTCTTCTTGCTGTTAAAGCATGCCACACGCTTTCCCACTTCTGTAGTACATATGGTGGCTTACAGTGCTTTGAACCATTTTGCCTAACCACAATCGTGGGTAGTCCCCTCTCCATAATTGTCATTTTATTGTTTGAGAAGTTTGGTGTGTAGGACTAGTCGGAGGGGAATGGCTCGCTCTTTTGGAAGAAAATCTAATTTAAATGCAGGCCTTTAAAGATTAAGTGGTTGGTTTTTTTTTTTTTTTTTTTTTTTTTTTTTTTTTTGGTGGGGGGGGGGGGGGGGGGGGGTTCACAGATCAGTTATGGGTAAGAGAAAATAGCAAGGACTACTATTAAAGAGGTAATAAACAAGACTTGAAAATTTCTATTTTCTTTTTCCCTTACAGGAGAAATATTTCAGTTTTTCCCTTTGTTTTTGTTATCAGTGGGGTAAAATGTTTGCAGACATCTGCCTATAGCAAAATACCGTTGTTGTTAGTCAAAATTACAACTTTTTTGTAGTCTAATGGCAGCCTCTGGGATCGACCTGGCTATTCCCTTTCCTTTCTCAGAATATTCATTCATTCGTTTGTTCGTTCATCATCTTTCAGCTGAAATAATTTTTGGTTCCCAATTTTTTTTCTTTAGTGTTGATTGACTGGGGAAGAACAGCTTAGATAATGCCCACTGTGTGCTGTGTTAAATATCGTCTAGGCTTTCATATGCCCTTCTGAGCCAACACTGCAGTGAATCCGACAGTTATATACCATTTTGGTTGAGTCCCCTGACAACACTGGAATCAGACAGTTTATGCCTGAGCTGCTAGCTCCCCACTTTTGCCAAGAAGTAGACGACCATCCTCCTGGGCTATCAGGACATGTGATACCTAAATCTAGTATAGTTTGACTAGTTGTAGATAATTGTGTACTGTACTACAAGGTATAAGAATGAAACTTGTACTTCTTTAATACTGTTATTGATATGGAATTTAAATATGGCTCAACTGTTAGCATGGAGGTGCAGAAGCTAGTCTATCAGTAGACTCAGATCCAGACAGAACATTTTAGTCACAAAGCAATATTAGAAACACTGTTATTTCAGTAAGGATAATCTACGAAATAAATACTCTAAATCTTCAATTAGGAATTGTACTTCGGTGAAAGTTTAACTATCCTTTTATTAAAATTGTGTGAAGTACTTCAGAACTTAAGCTCAACGAATAATTATGAAATTTAGTACTGCACAAAGTTCATTAAATGTAATGGAAGTGTGCTGAAATGGCTTTTCAGTTTAATAAAATAGGATGATACTCAGGAATATAGTGGCACTTGGGATAGCATCCCATCTAGGTAAATGACTAAGGATAAAACATTTGTGCTCAATACAAAGTTACAGAACACATTTATTTTCGAAAAAAAACTGCATAACTGATCCATGCAATTATACAGTACTCAACTGGTAATTGGAGACAAGGATGGTGGCAATGACAAGACTCCTGTTTTATTCAAAATAAGGCGGCAAAAGTATCCATGGCTCTTGCTGTGTAAGTAGCTCTAAAAGTTTTCTTCTTAGCTTCAGATTTTAGAAGTACAGATCCAGCCAAAGTACGCTATGAATACGAACCCAAATTACATCCACATCTGAGGCTACATTATATAAATTTGCTGTTCTTCTTGTCTTGTTTGGTTCACAAGATGCACACACTTTGGCTGCTAACCATCAACTTACTCATGCCACACAGGAGCTTTGCAATTCGACGACCAGATCCAGTTTTTCTATTCCCACCAAGCCAGTTTTGTTGCAGAGGGGCTTCCATCCATGTTTTACATGATTACAAACCTACAAGTCTTACGCATCCATTAAAGTAAAATTTAAACTTTTCCATTCTTTTACAGCACATTACTTTTGAAATTACATCCGTAGATTAATTTTAATCACATAAAATTTTCATAAATAATGAATAAACCATTACATGGGTGTTACATCAAAGAGTTTGATTATAAAGAAGTCAAAACAAAGAAGTTATATAAGACCTTTATAGGTAATATCATTAATAGTGTTACAAATGATGGTCTGATTTCCTTGCCTTGCATGTTGGCACACGGTTCATGGAAAATTGAACTGGTTCTTGCTCTGTTATTTCCATGCTTATTCTCAGATACAATGCTTTATACTACCTTCGGGGCAGGAGCGGGATGGTTGTGGTTGGGGGCATATTGTGTCACATGCTGGGTCCGGAGGAGCCTTGACCCTGCCTCCTTTGCATGCTGCCTTTGTTTTCATTGCTTTGAGATGTAGTTTTAGCCTCTTTTCCTGCCGCACTCTGTTTTCCATGTGTATTATTGAAGTTCAACAGATATCCCTTACATTTTTGCATGTTTCCCTTTTACTTTTCTGCCTCTCTTGACTAGACTAGCTGTCTTTGCCCTTAATTGGGTTTTCTGGGGTCAGAAGTGGGTGGGGTTTCTCTCAGCATGGCTGAGCCCTGGAAGACCAATTGTCTGCTGTAATACAGACCCAGTCCATATACTTGTACTCCTCTGTAAATTCTTGTTCAGCTGTGGCATCAATATTCCCACACACACACACACACACACACACACACACACACACACACACACACTCTTTAGACTCTTAGAAGTTAATTTCTGTGCTGGTCCTGCACATATCTGCGCTGTATAACCTTGAAGAAATACCTCACATTTGGCGCACTATTACATGCCACAGTACACGCTCTGATGTAGAGCCAGAGAGTATTGTGTTATGGCAGCTGTGGAGAAACAGGTGATAGCTTCCAAGTACCGGTGCAGCTGTTTTTACAATCAGCCAACATATGTAGTATGGCTACCACGCGCATCTATCATAGTTAGAATAGAGGAAACAGGTTCATTTGTTTTCTGATTTGGTTTAGATGTGTTCTTGTGTTCACTGCTGCATCTAGATTTGTGTCATCACTGTCACTTCCTGAGCTGTCATACTTTCCTGAGTATGAGTTTCACCATATTTTCTTCAGGCAAACTTTAAACAATGCAAAATTATCATCAACACACAGGAAATAATGGAGTGAACGCTCAAACTGCAACTGTATTCGCATAAAAGTGAGGAGACTTTCACGGTCATCTTTTTTCATTGCCCAGGCCTGGTAGGAAGATCTGATTCCTTTATCTGTTTGGAAGAATACAGTTATCAAAAGCAGTTGCAGGTGGTGGACTCTTTAACCATCATCTGTGTCCTCACTGTACAGGATCAGAAATTGATACTTTAAAGCAGGGCCGGCCAGAAATTCTGCACACATGTGCAGCTGCTGCTCATATGCAACTTCCTGGTCACAGTGTGCACACTTGCCAGATTTGTAAACAGGGAAAAGGAGCCGTCACTGCTCATTTAGTGTGTGTGTGTGTGTGTGTGTGTGTGTGTGTGTGTGTGTGTGTGTGTGTGTGTGTGAGCGCGCGCGTGCCTCAAACATCTCTCTCGATAATTAAAGGGTAATTTTTACACATGCAAGTAAACATTAAATAACCGGTTTAATACTATATTTTTCAGATAACAATATTCGCCCATGTAATGTGGAGCAGAATGAGGCAGAGTTAGTAAATAACATTTCGATGTACCCATGAATTTTCTTAAGGGCACTTTATGTGGCTTCTCGTTCTGCAGTGTTCAGTACACTACACTACACTGCCTATATGAAATGAGCGCTGTGTCTTTCAGTCGTGAACTTGCACTGGATGCCTATTATTCGGCGGCACAGCAAATGTGTGTTTTCATCTACTTTTGTAAAGAAAATGAAGTTCCCAGTCGTATTTAAATGACTGAGAACACAGATCTCCTGTTCTTTGCTTTTCAGCAATACTCGCCATTTCTCAGTACATCTCGCATAAGGCTACAGTCTACAGAGGAAAACAAGACTGGGTGTCCTTCAGTGCTCCAAGTGCAGCATAAACAAGGAAGCGGAACTGTTGCCGCTCATTTGAGATACGTGTCTAGTTGCAGATGTTTCTGTTTCGCTGTGCCCACTGGTCGGGATGTGCACACCTGTGCTGCAGTTTTGCACAGTGTGCAGCATTTTTCCAGCCATGCTTTAAAGGATTCTGTGTTCTTTTCTGGCTACATAAAACTTAATTGCTTCTGCACAATATTTTTCCTGTAACAGGTCTTGAAAGCACAGATAATTACCAAATTCAAGGGCTACAACTTATATGTGCAGTTTGCTAGCACATTTTGTAAATTTACATTTTCGGGGTGTGCAGGGCATCAATCTATTAGGAGAAAATACTCTTGTTGCAGGCATCAGTTTTTGTTCTAAGGCTATGCAACTGCTTTTTAAAAAGATATGAAGTCATCAGTACTTAGTGACAGAGTTTGGAGTTATTGGTTGATATTTTCACATTTTTAATAGAACGAAGTTACTTTGATTTTCAATCTCAATGGCTTAATTTATTTGAGGTGCATCAGCATTGGTAAATAACTTTCTTGTTAGTTGAACATTACTGCTTTTTCATGTATGGCAATTTTTTGCCTTTGAAGGCAAGTATCTTATTTGGAATGACACTGAAGAAAATTTGGGTTTTATTGATATAAATACATCCTTGGTTTCATATTGTTGCGTAATTTCTTTTAATTTAATGCTCAGGCATCCACAATCAATTTCCACATTTTCCACTAACAATTTTCACGTTTGCACTGTTTCCTTCATGAACGTGTCGATCCATCCATTAGATGCAGAGAAATTCACAATGATGAGCTTATTGGCCACCTTAAGCATCTTTTTGTAACATTTTTCATAGTAATATAATGGCAGAATATTTTCTAATACCAATTTAAAAAGCAGCAAAACACTATGTTCAATTATGCAGTGGCTATGTACACTGTTACACAAAATATAGTTTTTGTTAAGTTGTGACTACACAGTATAGTGATCATGAAAGTTAACCGTGTAGTGCTTTAAACAATAGTATATTCTCCTTCCTTATTTACAACAGTCTGCCAATGTTCAGGTAACTTTTCGATTCCGTGAATGTAGAAATCACTTGGTTTTGAAGTGGAGAACTTGTCGAGCCGTGTTTGGGGCGAATTTTTATCTGGAAAAGAAGTTCTTTGAAGGTTGTTAGGGTGTGCAAAAAGTGAAAATCTAAGGGCAAAAGATTTGGTGAACAAGGTGGGTGCAGAAAGACTTCACAAACCAACTCTTGTGTAGTGTATTTTGTTAGTCTAGCAGAATGGGGGTGGGCATTATTGTGGAGTAGTATCACTTCAAGCAGTCGTTGCGTCTGCAAGACATCTCAGTTATTGACAGTGTATGTCAGCAGTTATGATTACACCTCGGGGAAGCCATTCATAGTACACCACATCGTCACTGTTCCACCATATGCATAACTTTTTTTGTGGATGCATGCAGGTATTTTTATGGGGAGTTGCTGCTTTGTTTGAGCTCAGCCTTTCCCTTCCCTTCCCTTCCCTTCCCTTCCCTTCCCTTCCCTTCCCTTCCCTTCCCTTCCTTTCCTTTCCTTATGTTAGCATAAAGACACCATTTCTCTCACCAGTAATGATACAGGGTAAGAATGATTGGTGGTGTTCACGACCCAATTGATGATGAGCAAGCAGAGATGCATATATGGCCACACATTGATTTTTGTGGTTTTGGGTTAGATCATATATTACCTGAACCACTGATTTTTGAACCTTCATTACATTTGCCAGTTCAGGAGTACACTCATGTGTATTAATGTGCTTAATGTACATCATCAAACTCTGAAGGTGTTCCTGAACCCTGGACGCGGATAGTTGCTAATGTCAAAACGATCCTCCTTAAAATGAAAAAAACCATTCATTTTCTTATTGTGCTCTGTCCAGTGGTATTATCTCCATATGTGGCGAAAATCTTTCTGGCTGCCTTTGCTGCTGTCAGTCCTCTATTGAACACAAACAGGATAATATGTCGGAAATGTTTGATTTCTCCACTTGGCACTCCCATTTTCCAGCATCCACACTCCATCTCCGTGACAAATGACAATACGTAAACTCAGATAGCAATAGTGAACTACAAATAAAAAATGACAATTGATTAATAAACCCACAGCAACCAGGATACTGACATGCAAAATAAAAATACTACAAACTTGTGTACCAACCTAATTAATTTGAACAGGGTAAATTTGAAGGGACCAATAAATGCTGTGAACAATGGGAAAATGTTAATTCTGAAAATGTAAATATGGGGTTTCGTAATGGAAGTGTTAAATAGGTGCATAGGCATGTGATCAAGAACTTTTTTAACACTTGGCTGTTGCGTATGCCTATCTACAGCTTGGCTCAGCACCTCCATTATACATGGACTAGTTATATTTACTCATTCCATCCATTATCTCCCCATGACCTCCCACCCACTCACCCACACTGCAGAATTTTCCATTTCATATATTATCTGAATACGAATAGATACAACACTGGAAAATCCTGGGTGAAAAACAAGTGATGGAGTGAGGACCAGTAACCACGCGGCACACCTCTAGTAATGTCAGGTGTAGGTAAGCTCATGAGCAAGAACTTGACATAATAGCTCAAATTACAGATACGTATTTTGCTTCACAGTGCACATAAACACACAGCTACATTGTTCTCAGTATTTACCTCTAGTAATCTCAGTGTGTGCCCAGATAAATCCCCACTACAAGAAAGATGCTATAGGTCAAGAAATAAGTGCTTTGCCTAGTGTGACACTTCATATGTCAATGTTCAGTTGCAACCCTGTGTAATTGACTCTATGGGGGATGTTGACACTACCTAGCATTATTATTATTATTATTATTATTATTATTATATGTTAACCAATGATACTTAAGAAATGCCTGTACGACTTGTTTCAAGCCAATACAAGAGAAGGAAAGTTGCTGCTCACCATATAGCGGAGATGTTGAGCCACAATAAAAAGATTCACACAATCATAGCTTTCAGCCATTAAGGCCTTTGTCAGCAGTACACACACACACACACACACACACACACACACACACACACGTGCAACTTCCACACACATCTGCAGTCTCAGAGCTGAAACTATACTGCGAGTGGCAGCACCAGTGCATGATGGAGTGGCGACTGGGTGGGGGTAAGGAGGCGGCTAGGGCGGGGAGGGGGAGGGATAGTATGGTGGGAGTTGCGGACAGTAAGTGGTGCAGTTTAGACAGAGGGTAGGAGTGAAGGGGGGGAGGGGGTAAATAGCGGAAAGGAGAGAAATAAAAATAAAAGAAATTAAAAGATTGGGTGTGGCAGTGAAATGGTGGCTGTGTAGTGCTGGAATGGATACAGGGAGGGGGCTGGATGGGTGAGGACAGTGACTAACGAAGGTTGAGGCCAGGAGGGTTATGGGAATGTAGGATGTATTGCAGGGAAAGTTCCCACCTGTGCAATTCAGAAAAGCTGTTGTTGGTGGGAAAGATCCATATGGCACAGGCTGTGAAGCAGTCATTGAGATGAGGGGCATAATGTTTGGCAGCGTGTTCAGCTACAGGGTGGTCCACTTGTTTTTTGGCCACAGTTTGTCGGTGGCCGTTCATGCGGACAGACAGCGTGTTGGTTGTAATGCCTACATGGAATGCTGCACATTGGTTGCAGCTTGTTTTTTGGCCACAGTTTGTCGGTGGCCGTTCATGCGGACAGACAGCGTGTTGGTTGTAATGCCTACATGGAATGCTGCACAGTGGTTGCAGCTTAGCTTGTGGATCACATGACTGGTTTCACAATTTTTTTCTGGCACACTAAAAGAGACCAAGCTTCAAAGGTAGTTTTTATATTTATTTTAATTTTCTATAGATTAGAAATTACACAATAACAATGGCAGAGTGTATAGTACCCTTTAAAAATATATGAAGTGAATTCTTGAGCAACTTCACTTGTAACTGGCTTTTGTATGTGACAGTTGAAGTACTCACTGTAACATGTATTCAGCCAGGTAACCCACAAAATGTTTGGTGCATAACAGTGAAATGTACAATCTTGCTTGTTACAAATATTCAGCTGTGCTCTTAGGATCTGCCTACCCCATCCTCGGGAAAAAACAGCAAAAAAGATTTTGACAATGAAAGTTGTATGCAAAAGCTTAGCTTTTCATGTAGTTGTATGATATCTATAGTAATTTAAAGCATTAACTTTCGCTATTTGTGTGTTCATGTTACTTAACAGTGATGTTGCTGTTGGGTGACTACATCATGTGTCCTATGCTCTGAACATCTGCTGTCATTGACTGGTGAGACCACCTGATGTGAGCTATGAGTGGGTGACAAAAGCACATAGCAATCTCTATTTCAGCACTTCGGAAGCTACTGTGCTGTATTTAGTGGAAATTGTATTTATACTCCCGTAATATGAAAATATGCACTGTAAATGTTGTCATGCATCAAAGATCTTTCCAAAACGTGTTTTTTTTTCTAAAGTGCCAAGAAGATCTATGGCAGTGTTTAAAACCTTTCAGCACCAAAAAAATTTACTTTCACTAGAGGTGCAATGTATTTTTAACCGAGAAAGTGTATCTTGAACCGGGAAACCTGGGAAAAATCCAGGAATTTTTTTCCTTGTCAGTGTATACACCATGAACTTACAGTATGATATTTTTGGTGGCCAGATGGCATGTTGTAATATTAGTACAAAAATTATTACCCATTGTTGCTGCCCAATTTGTATTTGTTAATTTTATTAAGGGATATTTTTTCCCCAGAATTATTTTATCTTGTGGCCAGTAGGTTTTGGTTTTCATATGTATTCTGGATGTAAAAAATTTAACACAATTCAATACAAAAGGATTACCTGGAAAGTAACGTCTCATAACGAGGGCAGTGACAACAATATTTGATAGAAGTGTGCATTTTTTGTGCACAGTGCACATCTGTGGTAGTGAAATAATTGTGCTGTTACAGTACTTATTAATTAAAAGATCATATTGGATAACTAATGAGGTGGTACTGAACCTAATTGAGGGGCTGGGGGGGGGGGGGGGGAGGAGAAATTTATTGCGCGACCTGATGAAAAGAAGGTATCTGTAGATATAACACATTCAGAAGAATCAAGGAGTTGTCAATTTGCTAAAGTAATGAAGTGAAGTGTGGTGTCTAAAAATTGTAGAGAGAGAATAAGGCTTGATTAGAGAAAGCTTTCGAGTGGATGTAAGTTATGCTGAGATAAAGTAGCTTTTACAGTATAGACTAGTTCTGAGACCAGCAAAAAAGAAGAAGATTGGACTGAAGCACATGATGTAATAGTAATTTAAACTGCATGCTGTGAAATATGTTCATGCAATTCTTGCAAAAATAAACAAACAAAAAAGTCTTTGCAGCTGACAATTAAAAATTAATTCTGTTCATAGATAAAATTTGAGGAACAATGATTTGCATAAAAGAGGGCTGACCTCTTTTGTGATGAGCAGAGTTTTTGGTCTTTTACTATCAGGAATAAACTCACTAAAGAAGTGAGCAAAATCATTTTACAAACTGCTGTTTGACAATATCTACCTTTTACACTAATTCACGAGAAGGAAATATTATTACATTCTATCCTGAATTTTCCGTCATTTGATTTTTATACTAATTTATTATATTATTTTGGCTGTTTTCATAAAACTTGTAATAAACCCCTTCCAAAGAGTTAATAATATACTGTAGAGACCTGACGATTTAATTTGTGTGCTGGCGAGTTTTCTGGGTTGTACCGCCATGGCCCATGAAACATTTCCGCTCCTAACATTTCATCCAGTTCTGCAATGGATTGCTTCAGTGGTGCTCCTTGTTCCGCTAAGCCTTGTTGAGGAATCTGAATGTTTCATGGACCATAGCCATACAACCGAGAAGGCTTGCCAGCAAAGACATCAGATCATGAAAGCTTTCAATGCATAACTTCATTTTTAAGTATTAGGGACCTAAAAAATTTCCTGTTTGTAATATATGCTAATATAGTTGCGAATTCTGCTTCAGAATCTGAAATTAGCTAATTAATGTTATTTAATTGCAAATAGTATCCAGATGAAATATTTTATGAGAGAGAGTTTGAAGTAGATTTATTTTGTGCTTATAAATATTGAAAATTTTACCAATTCTCAGTTATTGGTGTTCAACATCATATGGCAAAGCCCAGTTTGGAAACACAATGTGTGTAAGAACATGTGCAAAATCAAAAAGTACGTGAACGCAAAATGTATTAATGTGCTCAATGCTCTGGTGCCACACTAATTGTGGATGATTGAATTGCCTGTGTAAGATACACACTGCATATTGCAATATAGGACTCGACGGTGGTATGTAGTGTCTTAGAACAAAGAAAGCATTTAAGTTTGTCTTGATTTAATGCCGACATTTTAATGTGGGTGTTTTAGGCACTGAGAATTTTGAACTTTGTTGTCAAATACAAGAAGTAGTCAGGCCAGAAATTTCCCTTCTGTGACACTGGCAACCTCAGCAAGTAATAGTGCAATAGCCATTACCGAATGCATATAATGCATATGTTGTGTGTGTAGCTTGAGTTTGTGTGGGTGGGGGTTTTTTTTTTTTTTTTTTTTTTTTTTTTTTTTTTTTTTTTTTTTTGCTGGGAGGCAGAGAGAGAGCTAATCCTGGTCCATCAGAGATTGATTTGACCTTCACAGTTCTAGACGGTATTGGTGATTTGGTGATTGCAATGACCATATGTCAGTTTTGCTTGCACAGAACAGATGTGTAGGCTGGCTGCTGTGTGGGAGAGAGGTGGGGCTTGTTTCCTTGCACTGCTATTGACCCTCCTGTTGGCCAAAGTTCTGGTTTGTTTATATTGATGGCCAACTGACAGTTTATTGTGTCCAAATTCTGCAATTTAGCTACCAGAAAACAAGACCTGTCGACTTATTTTTAGTATGCCAAAAGTCGTCTTCTAATGTCTGAATAGTTATATTTTGTTCCGTTTCTACATTGAGTGCCCTGTCAGTTATATCTTTAGCATTGTCAAGTAGGAGCTGCACAGCTATGAAAGCCTACGCAAGGTCAAAATCAATGTTCTGCAGATTTTGTAATTATTGAATTGGGCAGGAATAGAAAATGTTGAGAAATACTTTAAATTGGAGAAGTGCACTGATCACAGGTGGGAATATGCTGCTGCTTCTCAACAAAAACAGTCATTTTTTAATAGCTTAAAATAGAGGCAAAAGAAAAAAAAAACAAGCAAACAACATTTTGGAAAAACTGTTGGAAGTTTTTGCAATAGCAGACATTATAGTCAAAAAACTTCAGTCACCACTCCAGATGCAAACTTCTCCTAAGATAAATGCTATGTTTTCAGGTCTCTAATAATTCCAGATATTTTTCTTCCTTCAGTTATCATGTTCTGTAAATATACTCCACAAAATTCACAATGTTTGATTGACAAAATAATATCCTGATATAAAGACTGACTACTAGCTAATGAAATGTAGGTTTCCCATCTATGGGGAGCATCAATTGCAGCACTTGTTTTGAATGACTGCTGTAGGCAAAGAAACATAATTGTTTGTATAATGGGTTAATGTTTTCTTCAATGTGAGAATGGTTTCAACCAGTGCCTTGCACTACACAATATGGGAGTCACTTCCCAGATAGTCTACAAATCCGTGTGATGTAGACTGTATCATTAGCATATTTATCACTATTGAACCACAAAGACTTTGTCATTTGCTCAATCACACTTTTTGTAATAATGGAATTTTTTTCTTATTAATATGCTGTTATTTCAGGGAAGCTGCCAGAGAATGCAGGAGGAAAAAGAAGGAATACATCAAATGCCTGGAGAACAGAGTAGCTGTGCTAGAAAATCAAAACAAGGCCCTTATAGATGAACTAAAACAGTTAAAAGATCTTTATTGCCAACAAAAAACTGAGTGAGCTTGCTTTAGCAGCTGATATTACATCCCATCATACCATGCTGATTTTTCTCAGCTATAAGGTGATCAGTTCATTGATCTTTATTTCTATTGGAAAATGAAGACATAGCTGTGATTAGCCTTTCCCACAAGGTTGTATGTTTGGCAACAAGACAGACTAATGTACAAAACATATATTTTTACAAAGAAGTTGCTATTAAGTAACGTCGGTTTTAACTACAGTGCGTACAAACAACACTGTGTTGACAGGAAGGAAAAATGTTGATGTGTCGTACTGTAACTGTTGGGGTAAAAAATCTCCTTTGAACATACTAATATCTAATGCTGGAAATGTGATTGGTGATAAGCGAGTTCTTGGAAGTGAACTGCAAAAGATGACTTGCTTAGTGCATTTAAAAGGCTTGTGATGTGAATATATGAAGTGTAATCAACACCAAAGTATCCTGGCTTACTGGAGAGAGACAATTAATGTAAAAAAAATCTGTCCTTGTATAGATTATATATATATATAAATATGATATATATACCAGAAAATATAACTATATTTTGTTTGTACAAATAATGAAAAAGCATTGCATTATATGTAAATGTTGTTCTTGTACTACATCAGCATTGCAGTGGTACATACTCAGGGGCTGGTTCGTGTACTTCATGTGCCATACAATTCATAGTTTTCTTTTTATGCCTTACCATTTACTAATCTAGTGTTCAAGGACGTACTAATTTGGAAACAAATCAGATGCATCTTTTGTAGTCAGTGTTTTAGAAAAAGTGGCAATGCTTTTTCTGTTTGTTTTGTGATATTTGTTGACGATTTTAAATGTAAAATATTTTAATGGTATGCAGGGTAATAGAAAGTTAATGAATTTTAAATCGTTTTCCAGCTGTTTACTTCTATTCATTCACAGGGGTTTTTCTGACTCAGGTGCAGAATTCTGAAGTGACTAGAAGCTACAACTTTTTAACTTCTTAACTCTTCTTCTATTGTTTTTCAAATAAGGAGTGCATGTGGATGATAAGCAGACTGTTTGCATGCAGGAAAACTTGTTATCTTCAGTTATTCATTTCAGTAACTGAAATAGAGCTGGGGAGAAGTAGCATCAATTTTGAGTCCTATCTTTGAGGTTTTTATCATTGTACGATTCCCCCCCCCCCCTTTCAAAAAAAAAAAAGTGAATCGTAAAGCTATTAGGAAATTCTCAAATCTTTTCAAATTTTTAATAAATACTCAGTATTTAACAAGAACTACTTTGGAAAAATAAGTCTTGTGCATATTATACTTAGCAAGTTTTGATTTGTTTCATTACTTCTTGTTAGTGCTCTAGATGGATATGGCATAATGAACACTAAAGCGTAAAAAATCACTGTCCTACAGATTTCTGGTTATTGGGACCATTGTAGTCATTCAGAA
The DNA here is from genome assembly GCF_021461385.2 of Schistocerca piceifrons. Taxonomy (NCBI): domain Eukaryota; kingdom Metazoa; phylum Arthropoda; class Insecta; order Orthoptera; family Acrididae; genus Schistocerca; species Schistocerca piceifrons. The sequence goes on from NC_060140.1 coordinate 890,867,455, forward strand.
ATGTTATACTTAAATATTAGTGTTGTCTAAACAGTACATGATTTGCTAGCTGAGTCTGGAAGATATTTGAGTTGCTGTAAATCATGCTCTGTTTTAAAACACACCCAGTCATTCAGGAAGAGATCTTATGTGAAAAATCTTCAGAAGAGGAAAATAAAATTGTTGTTGGTTCTTTTCTTTAGTACTTACTTTTCTTTATTATAATTAATTTTGGAGCTTTTATTTTAATATATCACTGCTGTCTTAAATACACACAAAAAATTCCAAAGGTAAGTTCATAAGTATTGCTGTGACTCATAGGTTCATGTTCTTTGCTGGATACAAACAGTAAGAAAGAGGTGAAATTTATTGCACTCTTATTACAGTGGACCTTTATGGCTATTTTATCAGAGTGGGTATGGATAGTGCAATAATAGTGCAACTGAGTAAAGTTTAAGAACTAGAAAGTGGGTATTTTCTCTAGAGCATGCATTAAGACAACAGCTTGCTCCGACCTTATTTTATAAGACCTCTGCACCTTGCACACTGAATGCTTTAATAACTGTTCTCATTAGCACATAGCTATTATTCCACAATTTCTGTAAAGATGCATAAACTGTTTCTCTTAAGATTGACTGGTGTGATCAGGAAATAAAGTGTTTCTTTGTCATAATATTAGCTGCTGTATTCAGCTGCTAAAGCAGATTGTGCCTCTGAAGTAAGAGTACTGTTGGTGCATATTTTGTGAGCAATTATCTGTGTGAAACCAACCTCAGTTAAGGAAATCATATTGAATATGAATGTTTTCCTATGCATTGGTGTAATACTGTGCACTGGAAACTGAGAGGCAAGAATGGTCAGAAAAACTTTCCTCTTTTTTCTTACTTCTAATAATAATTATTCATTGGAGTTAGACTTTCAAATTATTAATGTGACAATGCATGGAAATGTTTGTTCAGCTTCCCATTTTTCTAATGATGTATAAATGTGAAGAAACACTATTACCTGGTTATATTTGTTATTGTGTACATTTATGTCAAGAGTTTTGTTAAAAAGGAATGTTAACACAGAGTAAACCAGAAATGTTGCAGTGTCTTATGAGCAGTAACTAAGAATTTTCTGTGACTATTCATTCTGTTTAAAACTAAACTATTGATGATGCTACGAGTCATAGGAGAAAATTCACCTGTATAATTGAAGAGAAAATTGTATTGTTTATTGACAAGTGCTCTGAAAAAGAAGAAAAATTGTCGTGCAAAATGAATGTGGTTTATATTGCAAATCATTATCCAAGAATAATGTGTGTACACTGGCCATTTCTTGTGCTCTTTGAACACAGATAACTTCATGGTTTTAAATGTGCCAAATCTGAATCACAATGACCTGTGCTATGTACTGCTTATGAACTACAAGAAGAGATCCTTACATTTAATGTTCTTGTAACTTGTGTGTGTGTGTGTGTGTGTGTGTGTGTGTGTGTGTGTGTGTGTGTGTTTTAAAGTAGGGGTGGGCTTCTGTATGTGAGAGTATTGTATGGAGATGCTGTTAAGGCTTTTTGAATGTTGTGGATTTGGAAATATAAACTAGTTTTAACGGAGTTATTTTTGTATAGATTACTGTAACAAATCTCTATTAACATCTGCATTGCAAGCCACAGTTACATGGTACTACAGGTTTCATATTACATATTGATTCCAAGAACATTGTCAAAAAAAAGGCAAGTCTGCCTTCCAAGCCTTCACAACAAAATAAATTTGTTGCACTTTGATACTTACTGTCCCTATTTCTAACTATATATTTGCACAACTATTTCACATCCCAATGTTAGTTATATTTCATGGATAATATTTTGGTGTGTGTGCGTGTGCGTGTGGGTGTGCGCGCGCACTTCCTGAATGTATATTTGTAATTGTGTAGGTACTGTGAGTTTATGGTACAGATGTTAATAGTGTACTTGTTGTCAGGTGTTGATCTAAGCATATATATTATGAGAGAGAGAAAGAGAGAGAGAGACAAATTATTATTGTAAATATGTGTATTTTTACAAATTGAAAAAAATTAAAGGTGGTTTTTTTCTTGTATAAAAATAGGCTCAAGGTTCTCCTTGTCCTAGTTGTTGCCTTCTTTTGTAAACTTTTCTTGCCACCTAAGTTTTATAAATAGCACATTTTGTAAATATGTCTGAATAATAGATGGTCAAGTAAACATATAATGAATCAACAAAATACAGTCCACTTTATTTTGTTGTTTTGTAAATTTCTCCTTACACATATGTGAGGACATTTTGGGAAAGCTTGCCATACAATTTCTGCTTCATGTCCCACTCCAACTGTGAGGTGGGATTGTGTTTAGTGATGCACTGTACTAAGTTAAACTTTTGAACTTCACAAATATGCAGTGCTTATATGTTGCTGCTGTGTCTTTGTCTCTGAATAACTTCAGTTCCTCATCATATACTGCCCTTCTGCATATATTTCTACAACAGATGGCTTATACTACAAAAGTAATTATAAGTAACTGAATTATAGTCATGAAATATTTTTGCACAACCAAAAACAAAGTGATTTGTTATCTCGCCAACTAAAGTAGCAATAAGATTTAGTTGCAGATGGCAAACTATACAATAAACTACGGGAGGTCCTCCAGAAGCATACATTCAAGAAAATGGTTAATATTTACAACAGACATAAACTATTTTAGGCCTAATTTTGTTAGAATAATTAATACTTGATAATAAATGTATGGAACTGAATAGAAGATCAAAGGATGACACAAAGATGCTGAAATATGTTTGGGCACTAAAAAGGAGCACTTGTTTGCATAATAAGGGGACCCAAATCTCTAAAACTTAAAAGATAAGGTGGGGCACAATTCTGGTATTGAGTTGTAGCACATGATCAATCTTGACATACTATTGTTGACTGTGTTACCATTCCTGGAATCTTCAGTCATGATGTGACATTGCAAATGACACTGAAAGCTGGGCCCACTTCAGGGTGACCTCTAATTTGCCAATGATGTGGCCACCAATCGTGTTATCCAGATGTGCCTTCGTGCTTCCCTTTAACTGAAATACTGTGTGTCAGATCGATGAAACTCAAGATTGTAACATTAAACACAATATATCTATTCATACGATCTGTTGCAGGCATCCCAAGAGGGATGTCTGTAGAGTAGTCACAGCATCTAATTCCTGATAGTAGGTCAGATTTTAGTGCTAGGGGCTATGGTAATGAACTGTTCTGTTAAGGGAGTCACCTGTAATACATCTACTCCGAATGTGGCTGTGACACATCTTCCCTCCTACCCTCTCTTCCTTCCTTTCTAATTGATCTCTGCAGTGTATACTGGATGTCTGTCCTAAGAGTCACCAGGCACATTTTTTTTGTATATTTTGGTAGATATTTGCTATTTTGTTTTTGATGTGTGTGGTTGGAATCGGCCCAAACAATTACTGCTAGGATTAGTTAGTGCACAACCCTACATGGTTACGTCTGTCCTCGGTTTTCTTTGCGAATGTGGTTGGTCCTCTTATATAGAAGTCCTTGAATTTTCCTCTAGTATTTCAGTCCCTCAGCTAGCGTAGGTACTGGTTATGGAAGTCTTGACCTTGTCTGCACACTGGCCAGATTCTCCCCACCTTTTCCCTAAATTTTTTGTGGACTGTTGTACTGTCTTGTTTTCTATTTTCTTATGTTTTCTTCCCATGGTGTTGTCTCCTTTGTATTGTGATAACGGCATGATATGGGTGTAGGAACAGGCCAGTGCTGGTGTCCCCGTGTGTAGCTTTCCACCCATCCCACTCCTGTTCTTTCCTTTTCCTGCTGTCCTGATGTCCCTTTTCCCTCTTTGTTTGCACATTATCCCTTCCTAATGACTGGGTTGTGCTGTGTGTTGTTCCTCCCTTGATTTCTGCCACCTTACATCATGGGACCAGTGACCTCGTTGTTTGGTGCCCCCCACCCCCCCCTGCCTCCCCTCAGTCAACCAACCAACCAGTTACTGCTTGTCACATTTTTCACACAATGGCCAGCGTCAACAGAAAGTGTTGGTTTGTTTCCCATTACAAACAAAATGATTTTTAAATCTGACTTATGCATGCCCATTCGATACAGCACTCCCAGATTAGTCTAGTCCGATATTTGTTTTATTGACATGTATTAATTGGGAGATTAAAACAGGATGGGTAATCAGCTATGTAGCAGCGACCCAGTAGCACTACGTGCTTGGTGGCAAGTCAGCAAGGGCCGGGTCAATGCTGTTGCTGCTGGAGTACTGGTTATTTGTAGAGTTTTACTGTTCCTGTCAATACTTACCAGTAAAACAAATATACTAGATTTATCCAGGGCTGCCTATCAAATTGGCATGTAAAATTCCACTTTAAAAATCATTCTGTTGTCACGGGAAACAAACTAATGCTTCTTGTCGACACTGGGCACCACGTGAAAGACGCAATGAGCACTGTTTGTTTGGGCTGACTCCAGTGACACACTGCAAAAAGGAAATTGCAAATACCTACTGAAACATCAGAGAAAATTTGCCTGATGACTCTTAGGAAAGACACCCTGCATATGACCATGGAAATGTTATGCAAGTGCTCAGATCATTAGCTACAACCAGAATATATAGGACACGGCACTTTCTCGAAACTTGTTAGTCTGATGATAAATGATATGATGTAGTTAAAAATAGAGAACAAGATTAGCATGGCCAAGAGCAGCTGGCACCATCTACTAACTGAAATACTGAAAAGAAAATAAGTTATAATCACTCTACTTTATAAATGCTAATGTTGACCAGTGTTTATTTCGTGTGACAAGAAATGAAACATGAATCTAATTGCTCATTGCAATTCCCATGAATGTGAGTGAACAGAAATAACTGTATCAAACCTCACTGTAATGCTGCTAATTCTGACAAACAGTTGTGAACCTCAAATATTGATCAACCTCAGTTACAAGAAAAATTACTTTCATTGAGGGTACTGTTCCTCACTGCACTTTGAGTTTGTGCAGGGTGTCCATAATTAAAGTTCATTTCAAACTGCTGCAGAAAGACATCTTAGAATGATAAATTTGAACAACTTATTGACAGTGGGAATGTCATGGAGCAAAAAAATATATATAAAATAAAATAAAATTCTTTGGGTGATGCTGTAAGCGTCTTAACATGAATGGGTTTGGCTGCAATGACAGACGAATTACAATATGATGGCTATGGTATGAATTTCACATACACTATCCGTACTTTCAATGTGTCTGATTGCACAAGTTCAACAGTCAACAGTTGGGGCCCATCCACCAAGGCAATGCTGTACCACATTGAGTGGGAAAAATCTGTTTTTAATTTTCCTGTTTTTACATAAAAATCAAAATGATACTGGTTTCTAATTGTGCTGGTGTCAAAAACCACATAAAAAAGCAAAAGCAAAGTGACACCAGTTTCTAATTATTGCAAGACTGGCACAAGAAGTCCAATGTGGTGTCCAGTTTTCTGCCACAAGTTGGAATCGAGAAACGATACATTCCACAACAGTTCGGAATGTCTCGGGGATCACATTCAGAAAGCGTTGTGCAATGTGTGCCAGCAATGGAGCTACGTTCGCAATTGGAGCACTGAAGAAATCTTTCACGTAACACACATCCAGAAGTTGCACAGATTAAGATCGGGTGATCTGGACAACCAGGCTGTGGGAAAACGACAGCTGATAATTCTAGCATTTCTGAAATGCCTCTGCAGCAGCCACTTCACTGCCTGTGGAATATGCAGAGGTGCACTGTTGTGCATAAAACAATCCTACCTACACATACACACTGTTAAAGGATGCACAAAAGACACTCACAATGTATGGCAGTGATGTTACGGGTAAACAGGACCTTGAAAGAATACAGCCCTATCATAAAACAATGCAGTCAACTTGTCATACGGTCACCTTTGCAGGATGAAGTTGCCTTGTATCCAGATTTTTCCATTTCCCATATTCTGAAATTCTGTGCAGTGACACTTCTTTGGAGATGGAAATGGGATTTGCCTGTCCACAGAATGTTCCATGGCCATTCATTGTCCACTTCCATGCGAGCAAGAAATTCCAGAGTAAATGTTTGTCTTGCTGGTAGGTCAGCATGAAGAAACTCCTGAAAATGGGTGATTTTGCATGGATTGCCACGCAGGATGTTTCATAGGATTTTATGCACCGCACTCACAGGCCTATTCAAGCAGTTCCCCATGCAATGCATGTTTGCACACCACTGCTCAACCCCTCCTGCAACTGCTGTCCTCCCTCTGCCACACTGTACTTCAAAAGAACCTGTCTTTTTACAATTTTGTAATCATTTTCTCCAGATCCTCAGCAGATATTTGACCAATACCTTTTTTCATACCCATATGTGTCCAAAACTTCTGCAGAGCTACTGGTGCAAAGTCATCATTCTTGTAATGGAGCTTTACCAGTAATGTGCTCTCCTTCGTAGAGAAAATCGTGTTGGGCATCTCAGAGACAAGCTGAACAACAGCTGTGTGGTGTGCATATTCTGACGCTTAAAGTTCCATCTATTGGTCATATTTTCATTAAATTTATCTTTGCTCCATGTTGTTTTCCCCTTCGTCAGTCATGTGCTGTTTCATTGTGATGTCATTCTGAGCAGTGGTTCTCTTTCTACATTGTTTTGAAACTGGAACTTTAATTATAGACACACTTTGCTCACAACTATAATGTCAACACAACAATGGTACAAATGCTTATAAAGCAAAGTATTGGACAAAAAGATTTTTATAATACTAATTCAACACACAGTTCAGCCTTCGTAATGGTTTGGGTATATTGCAATAATACTGAAAATAAATTCGTGAACACTCTATTTAAATAGGAAAACTGATGTATAAAGATCAACTTTGAAAAATAACCTGCTATATTGATTTGATTTTAACAGTGAAGCTAAAACAGCTTAGGTCTAACCCGCCACTGCTCGCACCGAAACTTATTGTGCGGTAATGCTCCCTGTAGATCTAGTAAAGCCAACCAGTGCCCTTAAATAGTGCAAAGAGTCCCTCTACCAGTTTTTTTGTTAGGCTCAGTTTCTTCAGGTCTAGTTGTCACACAGATTCTGTATCTTTTACTCTCCAATGCCATGCATTCAAAGATTAGGTGTGATGCAGTTTCTTCACCCTCATCACAGATCCTACATTTAGGGTCCTCTTCCATTATACCCATTGTGTGGAGGTGTTTTCTGAAGTTCCCATGGCCGGTCATCAGTCCTGTCATGAGTTTGATCTCTTTCCTGTTCAATCCCAGGATTACAGAGCTTCTTTTAAAACATGGCTTTGACTACATTACCTTACCATGTTTTTGTTTATGGCCCTTGGTCCAATATCCTACGTGCTGTTTCCTAAGCCGGTTCCATAGTTCTAATTTAATCATAGCCGTCGTGATTGTCAGGACAGGTTCCGGTCCAATAAATGGAGTTGTTGCTCCCAATCCTAGCCAATCTATCGGCTTGTTCATTGCCACAGATCCCTGAGTGGTCAGGGATCCTCACCAGGTTTAACCTATTGCTTCCCCCTAGCTCCACCAGAGCCTTGTGGCATTCTGGAACAATCTTAGGTCTTGTTGCAGGAGCTGCCAAGGATTTCAGAGCTGCCTGGCTGTCTGAATAGATGTAGAGGCTATGGTCCTTGCAGCACCTACACATATTCTCCTCCACACATGCCCTGATTGCAGTAATTTCAGCTTGGAATACAGAGGCCAGTTTTCCTAGAGAGATGATGCCCTCCAGTCTTGGCTGAACCCCTTACACCCCTGCCATAACACCTTGGTCTATTTTCAACCCATCAGTGAACCAAATGTCCCCCGTACGGTGTTGAATGTTGAACTGTTTTTTCCCACTGCTCCCTGCTTCCAATTGTTACATTGTAAGGCTTGCCAAAGCAGTTGGGAGTTGTTATATAGTCGGCAGGCATTTCCCTAGCCATTCCTATATTTACCTCACTCACTATGTTAGTGTGTGATTCTGGATATCCGAATGAGACCCAGTTTTTGCCAGTTTTAAGTTTGTGTGCCCTAGCTGCTGCCTCCACCTTGACCCAAAGGTTTAGTGGAGGCATGTCCAGCATGGCTTCCATGCCAGCGGTTGGTGTGCTGCTAATTCCACCTGTTACGGCTAAGCAGGCCAATCTCTGCACCTCAGCAAGCTCCCGGTGTTCTAACTTGTTCCGCCACACTATGGCCTCGTAGGAAATCCTAGGTCTGACCACTGTGGTGTGTATCCAGTGCATATTCCTGGGGCTTAGGCCCCAGTTTTCGGCACAAGACCTTCTAGTACTCGCTAGAGTACTTTTTGCCGTGAAGCAGATACTCTTAATGTGAGGGGTCCATGTAGCTTCTCATCTAAGGTTACCCCTTGATATTTCACTATCCCCTTCACAGGCAAAGTTTCATTGAAGAGCTTTAGATTCCAACTGGAGTTGTCTCTTTGTAAATGGCACCACAACAGTCTTCTTGGGATTAACCGTTAGCTCCTGTTTAATGCACCAATTTTGCACATGTCCAAACTTCCTTGTGCCATATTTCTAACTGTGTCAGTAAAGTTGCCAAGTGTTACTGTGACAAGACCATCTGCATATCCTTGGCAGAACCATTGTCTGGGATTTAATTTTACAATGAGTTCATTCAACACTAGATTCCATAATAGAGGGGACAGAACTACTACTTCTGGGCAGCCTCTAGTGGTGTTAATTACCACCTTTTCATTTATCATGGTAGCCTCTACCTTCCTTCCACTAAGCATAGTCCTGGTCCACCTGCATATACCGTATCTACTCGAATCTAAGCCGCACTTTTTTTCCGGTTTTTGTAATTCAAAAAACCGCCTGCGGCTTAGAATCGAGTGCAAAGTAAGCGGAAGTTCTGAAAAATGTTGGTAGGTGCCGCCACAACAAACTCCTGCCGTCGAATATGTGTAGCGCTGTACAGGCATGCTTTGCAGGCACAAAGATATATACTGGCGCCAAAACCTCTGCATCAATAAATAAATTAAAAAAAGGTGGAAGACGAGCGTTTTCTCTGCCCCGAGTTTCGACCACCGCATTTTTCATACATTATCCAACGTAGGAAATACAAATTCCATATTGTTCATCTTCGAATGTAGCAGCATTTCAATGTACTACGAAAATCCGACTGGAAAGACTGGGATGTTTATCAATATGGCCAACTCCACATTCTGAATTTTTTCCAACCTGTGAGAAGAGATCGTTGCTAACAGGAATTTTATGAATTGTGAATCACATGCAGTATTCTCTGCAAAATAAGAATAACACAAATATAAACATTTGGCCATGTATTCTTTCGTGTTTGCTGCTGCTGCTGCTGTTGTTGTTGTTGTTGTTGTTGTGGTCTTCAGTCCTGAGACTGGTTTGATGCAGCTCTCCATGCTACTCTATCCTGTGCAAGCTTCTTCATCTCCCAGTACCTACTGCAATCTACATCCTTCTGAATCTGCTTAGTGTATTCATCTCTTGGTCTCCCTCTACGATTTTTACCCTCCACGTTGCCCTCCAATACTAAATTGGTGATCCCTTGATGCCTCAGAACATGTCCTACCAACCGATCCCGTCTTCTGGTCAAGTTGTGCCACAAACTTCCCTTCTCCCCAATCCTGTTCAATACTTCCTCATTAGTTATGTGATCTACCCATCTAATCTTCAGCATTCTTCTGTAGCACCACATTTCGAATGCTTCTATTCTCTTCTTGTCCAAACTATTTATCGTCCATGTTTCACTTCCATAAATAGCTACACTCCATACAAATAATTTCAGAAATGACTTCCTGACACTTAAATCTATACTCGATGTTAACAAATTTCTCTTCTTCAGAAAAGCTTTCCTTGCCATTGCCAGTCTACATTTTATATCCTCTCTACTTCGACCATCATCAGTTATTTTGCTCCCCAAATAGCAAAACTCCTTTACTACTTTAAGTGTCTCATTTCCTATTCTAATTCCCTCAGCATCACCTGACTTAATTCGACTACATTCCATTATCCTCGTTTTGCTTTTGTTGATGTTCATCTTATATCCTCCTTTCAAGACACTGTCCATTCCATTCAACTGCTCTTCCAAGTCCTTTGCTGTCTCTGACAGAATTACAATGTCATCGGCGAACCTCAAAGTTTTTATTTCTTCTCCATGGATTTTAATACCTACTCCAAATTTTTCTTTTGTTTCCTTTACTGCTTGCTCAATATACAGATTGAACAACATCGGGGAGAGGCTACAACCCTGTCTCACTCCTTTCCCAACCACTGCTTCCCTTTCATGCCCCTCGACTCTTATAACTGCCAACTGGTTTCTGTACAAATTGTAAATAGCCTTTCGCTCCCTGTATTTTACCCCTGCCACCTTTAGAGTTTGAAAGAGAGTATTCCAGTCAACATTGTCAAAAGCTTTCTCTAAGTCTACAAATGCTAGAAACGTAGGTTTGCCTTTCCTTAATCTTTCTTCTAAGATAAGTCGTAAGGTCAGTATTGCCTCATGTGTTCCAGTGTTTCTACGGAATCCAAACTGATCTTCCCCGAGGTTGGCTTCTACTAGTTTTTCCATTCGTCTGTAAAGAATTCGTGTTAGTATTTTGCAGCTGTGACTTATTAAACTGATAGTTCGGTAATTTTCGCATCTGTCAACATCTGCTTTCTTTGGGATTGGAATTATTATATTCTTCTTGAAGTCTGAGGGTATTTCGCCTGTTTCATACATCTTGCTCACCAGATGGTAGAGTTTTGTCAGGACTGGCTCTCCCAAGGCCGTCAGTAGTTCCAATGGAATGTTGTCTACTCCTGGGGCCTTGTTTCGACTCGGGTCTTTCAGTGCTCTGTCAAACTCTTCACACAGTATCGTATCTCCCATTTCATCTTCATCTACATGCTCTTCCATTTCCATAATATTGTCCTCAAGCACATCGCCCTTGTATAGACCCTCTATATACTCCTTCCACCTTTCTGCTTTCCCTTCTTTGCTTAGAACTGGGTTTCCTTCTGAGTTCTTGACATTCATACAAGTCGTTCTCTTATCTCGAAAGGTCTCTTTAATTTTCCTGTAGGCAGTATATATCTTACCCCTAGTGAGATAAGCCTCTACATCCTTACATTTGTCCTCTAGCCATCCCTGCTTAGCCATTTTGCACTTCCTGTCGATCTCATTTTTGAGACGTTTGTATTCCTTTTTGCCTGCTTCATTTACTGCATTTTTATATTTTCTCCTTTCATCAATTTAATTCAATACTTCTTCTGTTGCCCAAGGATTTCTACCAGCCCTCGTCTTTTTACCTACTTGATCCTCTGCTCCCTTCACTACTTCATCCCTCAAAGCTACCCATTCTTCTTCTACCGTATTTCTTTCCCCCATTCCTGTCAATTGCTCCCTTATGCTCTCCCTGAAACTCTGTACAACCTCTGGTTCTTTCAGTTTATCCAGGTCCCAACTCTTTAAATTCCCACTTTTTTGCAGTTTCTTCAGTTTTAATCTACAGGTCATAACCAATAGATTGTGGTCAGAGTCCACATCTGCCCCTGGAAATGTCTTACAATTTAAAACCTGGTTCCTAAATCACTGTCTTACCATTATATAATCTATCTGATACCTTTTAGTATCTCCAGGATTCTTCCATGTATGCAACCTTCTTTCATGATTCTTAAACCAAGTGTTAGCTATGATTATGTTGTGCTCTGTGCAAAATTCTACAAGGCGGCTTCCTCTTTCATTTATGTCCCCCAATCCATATTCACCTACTATGTTTCCTTCTCTCCCTTTTCCTACACTCGAATTCCAGTCACCCATGACTATTAAATTTTCGTCTCCCTTCACTATCTGAATAATTTCTTTTATTTCATCATACATTTCTTCAATTTCTTCGTCATCTGCAGAGCTAGTTGGCATATAAACTTGTACTACTGTAGTAGGTGTGGGCTACGTGTCTATCTTGGCCACAATAATGCGTTCACTATGCTGTTTGTAGTAGCTTACCCGCATTCCTATTTTCCTATTCATTATTAAACCTACTCCTGCATTACCCCTATTTGATTTTGTGTTTATAACCCTGTAGTCACCTGACCAGAAGTCTTGTTCCTCCTGCCACCGAACTTCACTAATTCCCACTATATCTAAATTCAACCTATCCATTTCCCTTTTTAAATTTTCTAATCTACCTGCCCGATTAAGGGATCTGACATTCCACGATCCGATCCGTAGAACGCCAGTTTTCTTTCTCCTGATAACGACATCCTCCTGAGTAGTCCCCACCCGGAGATCCGAATGGGGGACTATTTTACTTCCGGAATATTTTACCCAAGAGGACGCCATCATCATTTAATCATACAGTAAAGCTGCATGCCCTCGGAAAAAATTATGGCTGTAGTTTCCCCTTGCTTTCAGCCGTTCGCAGTACCAGCGCAGCAAGGCCATTTTGACTATTGTTACAAGGCCAGATCAGTCAATTATCCAGACTGTTGCCCTTGCAACTACTGAAAAGGCTGCTGCCCCTCTTCAGGAACCACACGTTTGTCTGGCCTCTCAACAGATACCCCTCCGTTGTGGTTGCACCTACGGTACGGCTATCTGTATCACTGAGGCACGCAAGCCTCCCCACCAACGGCAAGGTCCATGGTTCATGGGGGGGGGGGGGGGTTTGCTGCTATCTCATTTAAATCCTGTCTGCCTAATAAACTATGAAACTAGAGTGAGTGAGACAACAGCAAACGCGGAATAATATACATATGTCATGTTTATATTCGTATTATTCTTATGCCTAATAGTGACAGTCAGAAATGAAGCATGGCAATTGACTGGATATTTAAATCTACGATGACTAATTCCTGTGCAGAATGTAATGTACTGAAGAGGCGTCTGCAAAGATTTTCAAACGGAGAAAAATTTTCGCTAAACTCTAGTTCAGAACATCATCAATCATACGCAATCTATTATGTGGTTCTTGTTGATCATTATCAAAGAAAGCAGCAGTGTAAGTAACAACAAATAGCAGTCTCTTGCCATTGTTTCGCTAATGAGAAGATTCCTCTTTTAAGCCATGGTTGCGCGCACAACAGCAAGCCATGCCCGAGCGTCGACAGGCCGTTAACACTCATTAACAGAATGCGATAAACAATGCATGACACAGTACAATAATACATTTTCAGCTTAGAGTGACGTAAATACCTATAACATAGAGAACGGCACTTATCAGATCAAAGAAAAATAAGCAATCAATTCAAACCAGACGAAGCACGTGAAAAAGGAAGGGTACCCATATAAATACGGACGGAGCGCCTGACGCATAGCAATGCCTACCTGGTGAAGCTTAACTGCTAAGCTTATGACTCGAACCAAACTACTGTAGTTGTATTGTCATTCATTCGACCTAAATTGTGTCTCATATTACAATGGACCAACTTTGTTTTGATTTCGAGGTGTGGCCTAAAACTTTTCTCTCCCCCTTGAATTTTGAGTCTCAAATTTCAGGTGCGGCTTAGATTCGGGAAAATTTTTTTTTCCTTGATTTCAAGTCTCATTTTTCACGTGCGGCTTAGATTCGAGTGCGGCTTAGATTCGAGTCCCCAGGTCATGCACCTCTGCTGCCCTTACCACGAAATCGAAGATCATGTTACTGAAGGCCCACTCAATGTCCAGGAAGATGCAGAGGGCTATTTCTTGGAAGTGAAGTGCTTTCTCCACCTTCCCAATGAGTTGGTGGAGAGCTGACTCGCATGATTTACCTGGTTGATACGTGTGCTGGTTTGAATGTAGAGGGGCCCTACTTAGCCTCCTCTCCCCAACATATACATCAACCAGTTTTTCCAATGTTTTGAGAATGGAGGAGGACAGACTGGTCTCATATCCTTAGCCTTGGTATGATCAATTCTTCCTGGCTTTGGAATGAAGACAACCTTCACTGCCCTCCAAGCATTGGGAATGATTCCTACTGCTAGGCTTACCTTGAATAGCCTGCATAGGATTCTTATGAGCTTCTCTCCTGCCTGTTGCAGGAGAGCTGGATAAATTCCATCTGGGCCAGGTGACTTGAATGGTTGGAATGTTCCCACCACCCACTGGATTTTATTAAAGTTCACACACTCCGTGGCCGATTCTCTGTCCTCTCTTCAAGTGCCTGAGAACTGTTGTCTCTCCTGGGTCAGATTCTGGGCTGTGTTGTCCACCAGAACATATTGAGGAAAGTGAGCTTTGAGGAGCAGTTCCAGTATCTCATGTGCTGTCTTTGTATATTCCCCATCCTCCTTCCTCAATGTACCTCCTGGATTAGTTGGTACTCTAGTGAGAATCTTGTGCAGTCTGGCTTGTGCAGCTGTGCTCTCCACTTCCTCACAGAATGCCTTCCAGGATGCCTCCTTTGCTTGTTTGATCGCAAGATTGTAGTTGACAAGGGCCTCATGATATCTAGCCCATTGTCCTTTTCATCTCGCAATATTAAACAGTCTCTTTACCTGTTTTCTTTGCATTTCTAAGCTGTTATTCCACCAAGGCACACTCCTATTTGTGCACTTCTTGGTGATGGTGCAGCTGTCCGATATGAGGTCACTATGCCAGAGGTAACAGCCTCTGCTACTTCCTCCAATTCTGCTGGATTCCTTATCGAGGTTTTAATTTCCGTTAAGTCTAAATGAAGGTCCCTCCTATATGTCTCTCAGTCTGTTTTCCTGGAATTCCTATAGGTCATGTCCTGTCTGATTCCCATTTTAACCTTGAATTTAACGTACATGTGATCCGATTAGGAAGGCTCCAGCACCAAATGCCATTGTTTGACATAGCTGTCCATCTTCATGGAACTAAAGGTTATGTCAATTACTTCTTCCCTTCTGCTATTCCTGAATGTGGGTTCATTGCCCCTATTCTCTAAGTTGTTAGCTAAAAGGAATTCAAGAAGGTACTCACCTCTACTGTTGGTGCCCTTGCTGCCCCACACTAGGTTGTGGGCATTGGCATTGCATCCCACCAGCAGTTGGTCACCTTGCCGATGGCAAGTCTTTACCAGTCTCCTCACCTCCAAGGAAGGGGGAGAACTGCCTTCGTAATGAAGGTATGTTGTGGCCGAGACAATTTCCCTCATGATACCTTCCTCACATTGCTGCATTTTGATGGTCACTAAATCCCTTGAGCAGAAATCCATCAATGGCATGAAATAAATTCCATTTCTTACACAGATGCATGTTCTGGAGCTTCTTAGATTTCTAGCATAGATCAACATACCCCCAGTACCACCGAGGCCCAATACACCCCCTTTATATAAATAGGGTTCCTGTATCAGGGCCATGTCCACTTCCTGCCTCCCACGGCAGCGGCTCAGGGCAGCAGAGGCTCCTTTACTATGTTGCAGATTAATCTGCAGCACCTCCAGTCTCCATTGTGCTACCATCTTTGAGGTCTTTGAGAACCCTGACAGTGACCTGCGAGAACCCTAAAAACAATTTCAGGTCCTGCTCCCGCATTGCCTTCAGGGACTTCTCTCCGACCTCCGCTACAAGGGTACGTCCTTCCGGTGCAACCTTCTGGTTGATCACTCTCCAATCTTCTGTCAAGACTTTTGGGTTCTGGGCCCCTATTTTCCTGAACAGAGGCCTAGGAGAGACTTCCTTAAGAATCTTAGGTACCCATAATGATATCTTTGCGGTCATAAGAAGCTCCGCGCTGTCTTAACCAGTAGCTTCACATCTTCCACAGGGATATCATGATCACCTTATCCTTCAGCCATTCCACCATGTGCACCCCCTCACAGACAAAAATGAGAGCACCACGATCTAGATTGGCCCTCCTGAAATTGGGTCATGGGCCAGCATCACCCCCCCCCCCCTCCCCCAAATCTTTTCAAAGAGGTTCATCTGTACCAATTCTTCCTGCAAGGTGATGGCCACCAGTGATAGCCTTCCTGGATAACTGCCATCCTAAAAACCCAGACTGCAGCACTATATGTTGTTGTTGTTGTTGTGGTGGTGGTGGTGGTGGTGGTGGTGGTCTTCAGTCCAGAGACTAGTTTGATGCAGCTCTCCATGCTACTCTATCCTGTGCAAGCTTCTTCATCTCCCAGTACCTACTGCAATCTACAACCTTCTGAATCTGCTTAGTGTATTCATCTCTTGGTCTCCCTCTATGATTTTTACCGTTCACCGCTGCCCTCCAATACTAAATTGGTGATCCCTTGATGCCTCAGAACATGTCCTACCAACCAATCCCTTCTTTGAGTCAAGGTGTGCCACAAATTTCTCTTATCCATAGTTGTGTTCAATACCCCCTCATTAGTTATGTGATCTACCCATCTAATATTCAGCATTCTTCACATTTCGAAAGTTTCTTCCTCTTATTGTCCAAACTATTTATCATCCACGTTTCACTTCCGTACATGGCCACACTCCATACAAATACTTTCAGAAACGACTTCCTGACACTTAAATCTATACACAATGTTAACAAATTTCTCTTCTTCAGAAACGCTTTCCTTGCCATTGCCACTCTGCATTTTATATCCCCTCTACTTCGACCATCATCGGTTATTTTGCTCCCCAAATAGCAAAACTCCTTTACTACTTTAAGTGTCTTATTTCCTAATCTAATTCCCTAATCTAATTCCCTCAGCATCACCCGACGTAATTCGACTACATTCCATTATCCTCATTTTGCTTTTGTTGATGTCCATCTTATATCCTCTTTTCAAGACGCTGTCCATTCTGTTCAACTGCTCTTCCAAGTCCTTTGCTGTCTCTGACAGAATTACAATGTTATTGATGAACTTCAAAGTTTTTATTGCTTCTCCATGGATTTTAATACCTACTCCAAATTTTTCTTTTGTTTCCTTTACTGCTTGCTCAGTATACAGATTGAATAATATTGGGGAGAGGCTACCACCCTGTCTCACTCCGTTCCCAACCACTGCTTCCCTTTCGTGTCCCTCGACTCTTATAACTGCCATCTGGTTTCTGTATAAATTGTAAATAGCCTTTCGCTCCCTGTATTTTACCCCTGCCACCTTCAGAATTTGAAAGAGAGTATTCCAGTCAACATTGTCAAAATCTTTCTGTAAGTCTACAAATGCTAGGAATGTAGGTTTGCCTTTCCTTAATCTATTTTCTAAGATAAGTCGTAGGGTCAGTATTGCCTCATGTGTTCCAACATTTCTATGGAATCCAAACTGATATTCCCCGAGGTCGGCTTCTACTAGTTTTTCCATTCGTCTGTAAAGAATTCATGTTAGTATTTTGCAGCTGTGTCTTATTAAACTGATAGTTTGGTAATTTTTGCATCTGTCAACACCTGCTTTCTTTGGGATCGGAATTATTATATTCTTCTTGAAGTCTGAGGGTATTTCGCCTGTCTCATACATTTTGCTCACCAGATGGTAGAGTTTTGTCAGGGCTGGCTCTCCCAAGGCTGTCAGTAGTTCTAATGGAATGTTGTCTACTTCTGGGGCCTTGTTTCGACTCAGGTCTTTCAGTGCTCTATCAAACGCTTCACGCAGTATCATATTTCCCATTTCATCTTTCTCCCATTTCATCTTTGGCTACATCCTCTTCCATTTCCATAATATTGTCTTCAAGTACATCGCCCTTGTATAGACCCTCTATATACTGCTTCCACCTTTCTTCTTTGGTTAGAACTGTTTTTCCATCTGAGCCCTTGATATTAATACAAGTGGTTCTCTTTTCTCTGAAAGTCTCTTTAATTTTCCTGGAGGCAGTCCTCTAGCCATCCCTGCTTAGCCATTTTGCATTTCCTGTCAGTCTCATTTTTGAGACACTTGCATTCCTTTTTGCCTGCTTCATTTACTGCGTTTTTATATTTTCTCCTTTCATCAATTAAATTCAATATTTCTTCTGTTACCCAAGGATTTCTACTAGCCCTCATCTTTTTACCTACTTGATCCTCTGCTGCCTTCACTACTTCATCCCTTAAAGCTACCCATTCTTCTTCTACTGTATTTCTTTCCCCCATTCCTGTCAATTGTTCCCTTATGCTCTCCCTGAAACTCTGTACAACCTCTAGTTTAGTCAATTTATCCAGGTCCCATCTCCTTAGATTCCCACCTTTTTACAGTTTATTCAGTTTTAATCTACAGTTCATAACCAATAGATTGTGGTCAGAGTCCACATCTGCCCCTGGAAATGTCTTATAATTTAAAACATGGTTCCTAAATCTCTGTCTTACCATTATATAATCTATCTGATACCTTCTAGTATAACCAGGCTTCTTCCATGTATACAACCTTCTTTCAAGATTCTTGAACCATGTGTTAGCTATGATCAAGTTATGCTCTGTGCAAAATTCTACTAGGCGGCTTCCTCTTTCATTTCTTTTCCCCAATCCATATTCACCTACTATGTTTCCTTCTCTTCCTGTTCCTACTACCGAATTTAATTCCCTCCACTTGTCTTTAGAAAGCCATTCTTTCCCTTCCTTTTTCCTCTGTTGTCTGAGTAGTTTCCTCCTCTGGGCCCCAGACAAGCCTTTGATCTTAATCTGGTCTAGCTTCTCGGTTACAGTTTCACTTCTGGCTCAGGTTTAGACCCTGATTCTGTAGTGGGAATGCCTTCCATTGGTACTGACCCCAATGTTTTGATATCTGAGGTCTCAGTTTGCCCCTCAGTTTGTTTTTCTACATTTTCTTTAATCGTGTCCATATTGGTCCCACAAGATTTGAGCATCTACAAGGTCCACACCACAAATACCACGCGCGGTGTTACTCAGGGAGGTCGCCCGGTGTCCCTGAGTCTCCATTTGCGACACATCTTCCCATGTGCCACGCACCCCTCAGCACGGATTGCATCACACATTGGGTTGGGTCAGGGAGTTGTGTAGGACTAGGAGTGGATAGGGAAGATGGGACGTTGAGAGACACACTTAGTCTGACCCATCGGCTGAGGCGTTTCCAGCAGTAGGTCCTCTACCTTCAGCATAGCCCTCAGCTTCACGCGAATATGCAAGCCTCTCCACCCGCATGGACAGTGCTTCATCAAGGTGGTGTCCCCCGGAGAGGACATACTATATAGTGTTCACTGAAAGCTATACCCCCCGGGGGCTTGTCAATCTCTGGTAGGTTCGTGCTTGGCTGCCGCGGGGCCCAAGCCTTTGCAATATCTTTTCCCTTCTGTGTTGCATGTGTATCCTCTTGCTATTCTTTTACCCCTCCCTTGGGGAACATGTCTGGTATGGTTTAGAAATGTGTTCTGCATATTCAGTAGCTGATAACAGAACAGTCTATCCACTGTTTTTCATTCCTTTTTTCTGTCTTTCGTCCCCTTCTCCTATCCTTCCTCCACTATTGCTTTTGAGGCTCCTCTTTTCTTCCTCCCTGTATGTTCCTGAAGGCCAACCCCTGTGTCTGACGCATAACAGGTGGCTGGGTAAGGTGTAATTCCCAGCCCTGGGTTGACAGGTAGGGCTCACACGTACCCCCTAGTACAGGCCAGTCCCAGGAGGGGGGGGGGGGGGGGGGAGATTGCCTGAGCTGCTGCCTTCCCAAATTCCCACTGGTTCCTCTGTCAGGCATTTGGGAGGTGTGACCTGAGGTATGAACAATTACCTAAGGCGGGTGTGCCCCCTTCTGAGGGGGCCCCCAATTGGAAGGAGCACGCTATTGGAGATGCTGGCAATCATAGGGGATTTTCTCACAATGAGCCAATCTTCATCATCAGGCAAGGTCTACCAAATGTAAATGGAATGAGGTTAATGATTCAAAGACCCTCCCAGCTGCCCCATGGTTCCTCGAGGTTTCATGTACTGAAGACAGTCCTTTGCTGTGGTAAATCCATTTGTTATTCAGAAAGGAGTTGACGCAATTGCTGGCCCTGGGAAATACTGCTCTCACTTACGAAAAGGCACTTTGCTTTTGGAGACTACTTCTGATTCTCAAGCACATCTACTACTTGCAGCTTAGCTCTCCACAGCTATCCTGTTTGTGTCGAGGCCCATTGAACACTGAATTCTTCCTGTGGTGTTATTTACACTAGGTGCTCGATGGTCTGACTGAGGCAGGAATCCAAACAACCTCTCTCCCCTCAGGGTGTCATTGCAGTCCATTGAGTGATGAAAAAGGTAGATGCATCATTAGTGCCCACATGCACTCTTTTTCTCACTTCTGATAGAGTAGTGCTTCTGTCAAAGATCAAAGCTGGTTATACTAGGTGTGATTGGAAAGTTTTAAGAATGATTCCGCTGCTGCTTACTGTTTTGGCGGGCAGGTACATGGAGGGTGGGGAGTGAGTCATTGCCTTCTCCTTGAACGCCCTCTGACAGGAAACTGCATTTCCTTTATTCAGTTCGTTGTGGCGGCTGGTTGAGTGCGGGTCTGTTAGGGCTTGTTGCCGGATTCTGTCTGTGTGAAAATGGACGTAAAAACGGAGCAACGAGTTTGTGTGAAATTTTGTTTTAAAACCGGAAAATCAGCTTCTGAGACTTACAGACTATTAGAAACAGCTTTTGGAAACAATTGTATGAGCCAGTCAAATGTTTTTGTCTGGTTCAACAGATTTAAAAATGGTCACAAATCGTTTGAAAATGAACCATGGTCCAGCCGTCCTTCCACCTCAAAAACGAATGAAAATGTTGTGATAGTTAGCGACTTAGTACTGTCTGATCATAGACTTACAATTAGGGAGCTGGCTGATGAACTTAATTTAAGTTTCTATGCAGTTCAGTCAATTTTAACTGAAGATCTGAACATGCGTAGTGTGTCCGCAAAATTCATTCCAAAAGTGCTGTCAAGTGACCGGAGACAATACCGACTTTGAAGTGTGCCAAGAACTGATTAATTGGACTAAAAATGACCCATATTTCTTTAATAGGGTCATTAAAGGTGACGAATCATGGATGTGTGGATATGATCCTGAAACAGAAGTGCAGTCATCACAGTGGAAGATTCCAGATTCAACACGACCAAAAAAAGCATGGCAAAGTCGGGTGAAGGTGAAGACGTTGGTGATTTTTTTCGAGCCTACTGATATTGTGTATCATGAATTTACCCCTGGAGTACAGACAATTAACCAGGAATACTACAAATGTATCCTTGAGCGTTTGCGCGAAAAGGTGCAGAAGAAAAGGCCTGCATTGTGGAAAGACAGGAGTTGAGTGCTATATCATGACAATGCTCTGTCTCATCGTGCCTTCTCCATCGTTGAATTTTGAAACAAATTCAAAATTCCTGTGCTCCCACAACCACCACTGTCCTCCGATTTGGCCCCTGCGGACTTCTACCTGTTTCCTAAACTGTAAGTACCACCGCTGTACAATTACAAGCCCATTCTTAAAACTTTCCAATCGCACCTCGTAAGTTATCACAGTCCGACTGTTCATTCCGAACCCAATGCACTGCTATCAGTGTCAGTGTTACAACCACACTCGAATGTCCTGTCGACACCCAGCAAAATGTGTAACCTGTGGTAGGGACGCTCATGAGGGCAATTGTCCACCTCCTCCTCCCGCTGTACCAACTGCAACGGCGACCATGCCGCCTCCTCCTGAGATTGTCTTGTGTATCTTGATGAACGGGCTATCCAGGGGATCTGGGTGAAGGGAAAAGTATCTTACCCACTCTCTTGCAAGTTGTTGGCTAGTCGTAAATCCTGCGGTCTTCCATCTGGCACTTACAGTACTATACTTGCTACACATCACTCCACGAAGGACACAGCCACACAGACATGCAACCTCAAATTCAGCACTTTGGTATCAAGGCAGTATCCCCATCTCCTCCTCGATCTGAGCAACAACCCACCAAACTTTCGCCTCATGGAATGAAGTCACCAGCCACACAACTGGCAGACAGAAGGAATGCTTCCTCGAAGACTTCCTGCATCCCTGTAGCCAACAAACCTCTGAGTCTTCCTCTGCCAACTGGAAAGGCTCCAAGAAGTCAAACAAAGACAAACGGTCTCCTCCTTTGTTGACTCGGAGATGTTCTTTGATGGTGTTGTTAAGTGATAACCTCACCCGGCTGACCTCCATGTTGCTGGTGTGCACCACCAACAGTTTTTCTGCCCTAGACTGCACTGATGGACAGGGAGAGAATGCCAATGCCTCTGTAGATCTCGTGGAGCAGGATCCTCCAGCCTTTGCACCCTGTCGCAGTGAGTCTTCAAAGGCCGGCACTCGGCAGCCACTGTGGTGACACCCCGTCATTTTTTCCCCCCTCCTCTATCCTCATAATGACTCTCCTCCAAAGGAACATCTGCGGCCTTCAGTCCAACAGAGAGGACTTATGGCTGCTCTAGGAATTGGAGTGTCTACTTGTTCTCTGCTTCCAGGAAACAAAATTGCATATTCATGAGTGCTTTTAGCTCATGCATTTCTTCCCATCCAGTTTGACCTTCCCCCCGAAGATGGCATTCCATCTCATGGGGGAGCCATGCTGCTCATCCTGGATGATGTTCATAGTCAACTGATCTCCCAGACCACCCAGCTTCAAGCTGTTGCTGTCCACATTTCCCTTCCTCACTTGACCTTTTCCCTTTGTACCAACTGCATGTGCACAGTGTTGTTGCGTTCTTTGGGATAGCGGAAAAGCTAGCTGGATTTCCTTTACTAGTTATTTTAACAGTTCCACACTGTCTTCTGTCATGTGCGCCACCCTTTGACGGCTGTATGGGACCAAGGTCCATTCCCCAATTTTTGGCCTGACAGTAGCAGATGATGTCATAGTGGACCCTATCTCCATCACGTTGGGCCACTATTTTGCAGAGATATCAAGCTCCACTCACTATCACCTTGCCTTCCTCCATCAGAAGAGGCTCATGCGATACTTTCCTCTTCTTAGAATGGTGAGTGCTACAATGCTGCTTTTACTATGAGGGAGCTAGATCATGCTCTGACTTCATCCCAATCCTCCACCCCAGGGCCAGATGATGTTCACATTCAGATGTTGCAGAATCTTTCTCTTGCGAGCAAGCAGTTTCTCCTTCATATGTACATCGCATCTGGGCAGAGGGCACATTTCCCAGAAGCTGGCGTGAAGCCATTGTCATACCCATATCTAAGCCTGACAAGGACAAATGCCTTTCTTGAAGTTATCACCCCATTTCTGTCACCCACTGTGTTTGCAAGGTGATGGAATGTATGATTCTTCATGCCTGGCTGTTATGGTGGCTCGAGTCTCACAATTTACTAACCACTGCACAATGTGGATTTCTGCAGTTGATCATCTCATCACTTTGTCAACCCATGTCATGAATGGTTTTCTGTGGAAATGCCAGACTGTGATCGTGTTTTCGATTTACCTGCCGAAGGACTGGTATCCCCCATACTTTCTACACATGGGGGTTTCCATGGTCACATCCCTCATTTGCTTCAGGAATTTTAAAAGACCAAGTTTTCAAGGTACTGGTGGGTTCTGTCTTGTTGGACACCTTTATCCAGGAAAAACGTGTGCCTCAGGGTTACATCCTGAGCATCATCCTCTTTGCTATCGCCATAAACCCTATTATGGCCTGTCTGCTGTTGGGTATCTCCAGCTCCCTTTCTGTTGATGATTTTGCCATATATTGCAGTTCTCCATGGATTTGTCTCCTTGAGTGGCACCTTCAGCGATATCTTGATCGTCTTTACTCACGGGGCATCGACAATGGCTTTCGCCCTTCCACTGTCAAAACTGTTTGTATGAATTTATGGCAGCGCCATTGGTTTCTTCCACCATCTCTACATCTTGAGCCTGTTGCTCTTCCATGCATTGAAACTACAAAATTCCAGGGGTTCATGCTCAATAGGAAACTTTCTTGGTCCTCTGCTGTGTCTTACCTGGCAGCCTCTGTAGGCGGTTCCTTAATGCCCTGTGTGTTCTCAGCAATACTTCCTGGGGAGCGGGTAGGACCATCCTCCTCCATTTGCATCACTCCCTTGTCTGTTTGAAATTAGACTATGGTTGTTTTGTTTATGCATCTGTACATCTGTCCCTCCTGCACTGTCTCAGTACTACCCACCATAGTGGCATCCGTTCGGCCATTGGCACTTTTTACACTAGCCAGGCTGAGAGTCTGTATGCCAAAGCTGCCAAACTACTGCTGTCATATTGCTGTGACCTTCTCGGCAGATACACATGCAGTTTGTCTGCCACAGCTATCCACCCATCCTATGCCTCCTCCTTTGATGACCCCTTTGATCACCAGCATGGGGCGCGTTCCTGTCCTCTGTTACCTCCAGAAGGTTTTGGCTATTGCTCCGGCAGTTTAACTTCACGCTACCTGCCAATTTCTCAATGAGTGCTGCGACAGTTCACCTACTTTGTTTCTTCATTTGTTGTCCTCGGTGTCGACATACTGGCTGGAAAAATAGTGCGTGAACGTGCAGTACTGTCTACTGTAAAAGATGTATCCAACAAATGCACATTTGTGTTTTAGTATCTTTTACTTTCACTTTTCCCAACTCCCCCATGTACACATTTATATGGCCAGTGCACTATTGTTTAACTTTTGATAAGCCTCATTAATAGGTTGCAGGTGCACATCCACATACTGCTACAATAGTTTACTGTTTAACATCTATGAGCAATTAAAAAACATAACCACAAAGTTCACTATTCTTGAAGAATAAAAAGGTATGTATGGAGCAGACACTGTCATTGTTTTAACACACAGCCTAATTGTGTAACACTTATTTCACAGTTAAGTTGAAGCATTGTTGTTGTTCTAACCAACACAGGTTCCTCGTCTGAAACTTGGCCATAGACTGACTGTCTCATGACCAAAAATTGGGCCCTTATATATCATCACAATAATAGGTACTGAAACTACATATTGTTCGAAGTTAAATTTACAAAAATTACAATTAAAACTTAACTCATTAAATTAACTGAATACATTGAACAATTCTGTCTTTTTAACAGTTTCTTCTACTACAAGGAATAAGCTGAATTATTTGTTTAAATCATGGAATTAACATATATAGTTACGTAAACAATACTTTTGACAAAACTGTTAATTACTTTGGAATTAATGAAGGGTTGGCTTTGCTAACATGTCTTCGAATATAGCCAAATAGATACTTCCAAATGTTTAAAATTATTACAGAATTTACATTTGTTTATATGTCAAAAATAGAATTTAATTTACAAAACAATTACTGATTTCACCTTATTAAAAGTATTAACTAGGAATAGTCAGTCTAAATTATAAAATCAATTAGATACATATAAGTAAGCACAAAATTAGATCTGGTGTTATATTCTTTAAAACTGAGGACCAACCTTTCTCTTGTATGAAAATGCAGATTACATTCACATATGTTAATGTTAATTAGTTAAAATTGAATAAATGAGTTTTAAGGAGGTAGATGATAAAACAAGAAAGGAAATAAAAATATCCCAGCTTGTTCCTCACATCACCCCCTCATTGGAATGACGAGATAGATATTGCAAATAGCCAACTAGGCAATTCAATGACCACAAGTGATGCCAGAAATTGGGTTTAACAATGTACACACAAAAAAAATTTATTACATAAGAAATCTTATCAGAACTACAGTACATATGTTTTTTTCAAATTTATACTTATGTCAACTGGCCATACAAAAATCCCCATACAAAATAATTACATACTGTTGTACAGTATCACAAAATATCTACAAATCATACTTTTAACAAACAATTAGGCATCTTCATCATAAGTGATGTCCTTTTTTTGTTAAGTGAAGATTACCTTTTAAAATACATATCACTTTGTACAAGTCCTGTCTTGCTAAACAAAATAAATCCTAATAGGTTGCAATAAACAGAAAATTTCACTTTCTCAATGTGTAGTATTTTTCACAAGCACTTTCACTCTTTTAATGAGCTATTACACACTTCCCCACCAAGCTCTCTACACCTTCAACAGGTCCAAGTGGCAGTTAGTTAGGAAATGTACTGCAATCAGTTCCCTTGGAGGTGGTTCTCCTCTGCCAAAGTACATGAAAAAATTAGACAAAATACCCTACTTTAGTACACTTACTTTTACTCTTAACTGAAGTCAGAAAAAAATGTTTAACACTAATGGAAAATGGTAGTCATTACATCATATATAAATACATTAAATAGTTCTCATAACATTACAGTAATTAGCACTAACATTGACTATAGTATGAAAGTTGATGACTACAAAAATTTTAAAATAAGGAGCACATTACACTACATTACTTTAAGTCATAACTGTCTGAAACTGGTTAAACTTGAAAGATTTTTGTTTCTTTCCCATTTGCAAAATACCAAAAACCCAAGATGGGCAGTAGTAGATTTACTAATCATTACGTCATGAAAAAAGAAAAGAGTCACCATTTCATTACTTAATTAGTACTCAAATCAAAATTAAGGGGATGGAAGTTGTACCAAATCATTGCTCTATTTCTCCACTCAACTCTGAGCACTACTCTCATTCAACCAAAAAATTAACTCGTCACAAAATGTTACCAAATAGTTGACCTGTCAGAATATGTACATCAGTTTAGCACCACAGTTATCAGTGAATCAGAAAAATTATTTTTCTTTGTCCCAGTGTTACCATTTCAAGCTCATAATTCCTCAGAATACAAAAAAAAGTTTTCAGATAACATATTGGTTGGATGATGCAGCATTATATGACTTGTACCTCACTAAAATATTGCTCTTGCTGTTAAGCTCTCATTCCCTGCTGCAGTGGCATGAATTACACAATATACACAGTACCTGATGTTGCCTAGTTCACAATTACATCATCAATACAGTTACACCACATTTGTTTGTATCTTTTTTTTAAGGGCGGGGGGGGGGGGGGGGGGGGGGAGGGAGAGAGAGAGAGAGAGAGAGAGAGAGAGAGAACTGCTGCAGAGCCAAGTTCCCTAACCATTAAGACCCTAACTTCGTTCATTATTTTATTATTTCCTTTATCGTTTCTTTATCTAATAAACACCTGCTCTGCTTATCTAATGCAAAATTGACTCTACTGAAAAACACTCCACAGTAAAATTATCACTTAGACAAACTATTACTTCACTGTATTCCATCAAATTGCTTAAGATTCTAGCCTGAAGGGTGATATACATACAAATCTTGCTTACTCCTTCCACACACATTACTCCAGGCAACCATGTTTAAAGTTGTAGCTCCTTGTTGTTGTTGTTGTTGTTGTTGTCTTCAGTCCTGAGACTGGTTTGATGCAGCTCTCCATGCTACTCTATCCTGTGCAAACTTCTTCACCTCCCAGTACTTACTGCAACCTACATCCTTCTGAATCTGCTTAGTGTATTCATCTCTAGGTCTCCCTCTACGATTTTTACCCTCCACGCTGCCCTCCAATGCTAAATTTGTGATCCCTTGATGCCTCAGAACATGTCCTACCAACCGGTCCCTTCTTCTTGTCAAGTTGTGCCACAAACTCCTCTTTCCCCAATTGTATTCAATACCTCCTCATTGGCTATGTGATCTACCCATCTAATCTTCAGCATTCTACTGTAGCAACACATTTCGAAAGCTTCTATTCTCTTCTTGTCCAAACTGTTTATCATCCGTGTTTCACTTCCATACATGGCTACACTCCATACAAATACTTTCAGAAACGACTTCCTGACATTTAAATCTATACTCGATGTTAACAAATTTCTCTTCTTCAGAAACACTTTCCTTGCCATTGCCAGTCTACATTTTATATCCTCTCTACTTTGACCATCATCAGTTATTTTGCTCCCCATATAGCAAAATTCCTTTACTACTTTAAGTGTCTCATTTCCTAATCTAATTGCCTCAGCATCACCCGACTTAATTCGACTACATTCCATTATCCTTGTTTTGCTTTTGTTGATGTTCATCTTATATCCTCCTTTCAAGACACTGTCCATTCCGTTCAACTGTAGCTCCTTAATGTTAGAAAAGGCTGTACTATGACACACTTCTATGGGTAAATAGTTATACCCATATACATATTGCACAGAACACAAACAGTTCTATTATACCACAATTAATATTAATATCTAGTATTCAATATGGTGTTTTACTGCATATTGACTCTGCTGCTGCAGCAATGAGCTGACTACTTCCGATGTTAATTATCCTCCACACATTCTGATACTTTTCATTTTCAGTTTACCTTACCTCTTTGCTTGACATAAATTCTTTAACCATGGTACCAATTTACTTTCTTCCATCCTGCTGTGATTGCATTATTTATAACTAACATAACATAATATATGTATCCACATAGATAACACTAGAGAAACCTTTTCTACAATATTCCTATACTAAAATATGCTAGTGTACAAATTTACATGAAAGTCGAAGATATAATGGTTGTGATTCACCTATAAACTACACATAGGATAGCAGAAGAGTTTGACTGCCTCAGGAAACATGAAAAATGAGACAGGCAGCTGGGGTAAGCATTATTGCCACATAAAGAATCCAACACAGAATGTTGAACGCCCTACTTGCTAATTTCGCAAGAAATCAGTTTCAGATATAACATCGATGATGAGATTTTGAATCACCAAGAAATTGTATTTCAACAGATGTCATGCCAATTCTACATTTAATAGTAACTCTTGTTTCACACTTTTGATAGCTTACAGTAGCACCAATAATTTTTATTCCTGACACATGCATTACTACTATACTCTCGGTGTTCTTAATAGATTAAAAAATGCTTGTGAAGTGCCATTCAAATCACTAGCACTGTCCAATAAACACTTAACATGTATACCTTGCACACTTGGTGCTGTTACAGGGTGACATACTTCCTTTTTGCTTACCATGTGATCTTGTTCATACAACAAATCCTCATTAATCTTTTCCCTGAGAAAACTGTCATCCTGCTTACCAAAATGATTATCAGGCCCACTGCCACTTTCTCTATGCTCTTGATTTTGTATGTCTTCCACCCTTTTCTCCATTTCAGTCAGTTTGGAATCTACATTTTAGTTTACTTTTACCAGTTTTTGCTCTATCACAACTGCACACTTGGTTTCTCCCTCAGCTTCTAAATCATTTTTAATCTGATTGATTTGGTTCTCTAGTTTAACTCTACTTTCAGCACAAAATTTCTCGGAAACCTCCACCTTCCTACTATTGTCATCACAAAGCTTCTTTCTCACTTCTACACATTTACGACTCAATGTTAAATTCTCATTAGTATTATCACAGACTTTAACTACTGCATCAAAGTTCTTATTTAATTCTGATAGATTAGCACTAACTACCTTAATTTCCTTTTTAAATTCTTACTTCAGTTCATCTTTTAAGTTAGTCAAGTCAGTTTTTATACTACTAATATCTACTTTCATACTACTGATGTTGTTTTCCACCTTACTAATGTCTTCATTTGTACTCATATTACTCAAACTACTCATAATTTGCCTTAACATCGCTTTCATATTTCCTTCTGCCATAAACTTTTGTTCTTGCTGACTTTCGCTACTAGGTTTCTCCTCCTTAACCTTAATGATCACATGTGCTTCAGTACTGTTTTCATCCATTCCGCTCACATCATGACACAATGTAGATGATGCTTTTACGATTTCATCTACAATAGGACTTTTGTCCCCATCATTCAAAGTTACATTCATGTTTGATTTATAATCGGCTACAGAACCAGTCCCACTTAGGGTCTTTCCATTCATTTAACAACGTAACCTCTGCAGCTTTGTTTTCAGTCACAAAGTCTTGTTCATTAAGGCCACACATTATTTATCACTTAATACACAACAGCTTTTGCAATGAATTACCTTGTTTTTAATCACTTGTGTGCTGCTTGCTGCTGCTGCTGCTGCTGCTGCAGTTGCAGTTGTCATCTCAAATTGTCCTCTGCTGTGAGTTGTAATTATCTTGGTGAGAAAATGAATTTTAAGGAGGCAGATGGCAAAACAAGAGGGGAAGTAAAAATATCCCAGTTTGCTTTGTCACAATGTGACCCTCTGCCACCTCGACTTTGTGCAGCAGCCTGTGTTCACCTCGGTCTTCGTTTGCTTCCTGAAGACACTTTTCCAGCCTCGCTCTACCACCTTAAGTTTCACGACCTTTGCATGGAACTTCACGATAGTACCTTTGTGTATACTGATGGCTCTCAGATTGACCGTTGTGTCAGATGTGCCTTCATCATTGGCACCAATGTTTTTCGGTATCGGCTTCCAGAACACTGCTCAGTGTTTACAGCAGAGCTCTTGGCCCTGTATCAGGTCACGTAGTACATCCAGCGACACAGGTTCTCCAATTGTGTCGTCTGCTCCGACTCTCTCAATGACCTTCAGAGCCTCAGTGTGCTGTATACCATCCACCCCTTAGTGGAACAGGTACAGGAAAGCTGTCACTTGCTTACTCTGGATGGAGCCACTGTGATGTTTATGTGGGTTCCTGGTCATGTCGGTCTGACAGGAAACGAGGCCACTAATGCTGCTGCCAAGGCTGCCGTCCTTGTACCTCGCCCACTAGTTCTTCCACTCCCTCCGGTGATCTCTGTGTTGCCATCTATCAGTAGATCGTGTCACTCTGGCATCGGCACCGGTCCAACCTTCATGAGAACAAGCGTTGGGGAATTAAGCCTCTCCCATTGGCTTGGACAACCTCCTCTCAGCCCTCCCGCCATGAGGAGATCATTTTAGCAAGGTTGCAAATTGAGCACTGTCTTTTTAGCCATTGCCATTTGTAAAGTGGTGCTCCCCCACCACTATGTGCTCATTGCAACCTCTGACATTTTGCCATTTCCTGATGGAATGCCCTTTTTTTAACCACTTATGTTGTCATTTATGTTTGTCGTCTTGAGTTACCGGCCATTTTAGTGAACAATGTGCGGGCTGTTGACCGTGTTTTACTTGTTAACCATTGTAGCAATATGGCAAAGGACATTTAATCTTTAGTTCAGGATGCCCATTTCTCTATGGTGTATTTTATGAACCTTTCTCCAAGTCCCCATTTTAGCTGTGTTTCCTTCCATCGCTTGGGCTTAACATTTAGTCGTTTTTAACTCCTTTTTTTTCTTAGTGTTTTATGGTTCTGATGTAGGCATGTAAGATCCTAGTTAAAACAAAACTGAAAGCTGTATCAAAGCATCTCTCAAATACTCAACAACAATTATTATTATTAATGTTGTTAGAGCAAGTTAGACACCTATCCTGGGTAACATAAACCCATCTGATGCTATCTGTTCCAAGTCCATATGCCAGGTTAACAGTGTCCATAAAAGTAGTAAACCTTGCCGCTGTGTTAGCTCCTGCCCAACTGATACTATTCAGAGTCTGTGAACACACGGCTTTTGCATTCTGTAGCTTCCTTTGGCAACTAAATGTATTCTTCTCTTGGAAAAATTTTCCCTGTTTTTTGTACCTAATTTCGTAAAAGATTTTTTGCTATCAATCATTCATATATGTGACTCAGCTATTCAATGTTATAAAATATTATTGTGATGAAAATTATTATATGGAATAATACATAAAATAAATTAAAATCCACCACTCACCGATAGCTGACTGATGTGTGGTGCATAGAAATGCCCCATAGAAACTTTTTTATTTTAGTTTCATGTTGCACGTTTCTATGTGCCACACACCAGTCAGCTATAGATGAGTGGTTGCCTTTTGTTTATTTTGAAGTAGTATTCCATGCAGGAATTTCCATTGTTATACAGAGTAAATCAGACGCAAGATATTTACATGACAACGACAATTAACTACAGAATTCAGTTTAAAAAGTTATTTATAGAAGTTATACACTGCATACATAGTGTAATGTTTTTATATGTGATACTGAGTTGTACTGTTACAATTTGCAAAAACAATAGTTAAAGAAAAACTAAACTTAATGCAAGTGATATGTGGGCGTTAGTTAGGATTGTTATCCCAGATAAGTAAACCACTGCTACAAAAGAAACTCCTGGATTGAATGTGTAGCTAGAAAAATACAATTCAAACAGAAACGTGCCTCGCAGACATGCTGTTGCCATCAATTTTATAAACAAGCTGAATGTGATGAAGCTTCACTGGTGCAGAAACCCAAAACCTGGACTCTTCATCTCCAGAAAAATGAAATCTGGCACAGTATGGTTAGTTTTGTACTATTTCTTACTGCAGGATGTTACATCACTTATATAGAACACTAGATGGAAGGCCATTTTCCGTCAGTGAAGTGTGAGTGAGTTCCTGTAATGGTTTTCAGATTCATAACATGTTTTTTTAGTATGTTGTCAGATCATGTTAAAAGGAAATTAATAGGTAATGACTATGAAACAAGTTTGGGTGACTGTGTTCTATCTATGTTGAAGGCATTTCTTCAGCTTGGTACCTTACAATACAATATTGCTTCTCGTGGCTGAAAATGTAAAAGTGTGATTTGATGAATATAGTCAAATAATGTGTCTGTGTCTCTCTTATTTTCAGAATTTAAGTATTATTTAGCCTTTATGATATATAATGCACTAAGGGTCCCTTAACTTCCTCTAGCACCTGTTGTGCAAATTTCTTTTGAAGCAGATGTATAAAAATCTGTCGGAAAAAAATAATTTTTAGTTACTTTTCTGCCATACTGCATCATATCCAGGACAATCTCTGTTTTTTAGTGAGCGTGCATCAGACTGATCCATTGGACTGAACTTAAAAAAATCAATTTCTGTAATAGAGGGAGACTTACAATTTAATCCAGTTTGTCACCCACAAGCACTAGTATTAATTAAATTAGCCAGGTTTCATTCTCATTACACTCACTGTTGATACCACACCCCATTAAAATATTTTTTTTTTCTTCCAGGCATAAATTTTGTATTGGCTGTGAATCTGTATACTAATCGAGTAGCCATTCCCACCCATTTAACAGTCTTAACTCTCTCATACCGCTGTTCTTTTTCAATTGATATGTGACACCAGTATATACATAATAGCACAATGGGATATCCAGCAACATATTTCTATGAGTAAATGAGAGTATTTTTTCTGCCCAAGGTAACCAGCAAGTGCAAAGTCCCTCAAAGAAATCCCCCCTTCCCCACTCCTTTTATTTCAATGTTGTCAGCTCAGTGGAAAGATAGCGATAAAGAAAATGCAAAACTTTACCAGTAAGATAGCTCTCACACAGACTAGGCATACTGAATTACAAAGAAGAACAATGACCATCTTGTAAATCCTTGTGTGATCTGAGGCTGAAGTATATAATGATGACAAAAAAATGACTTGTTTTACTCTGGAACATAAATGAATGCAGGGTACCTTAAGAAGACAGGCATTTAGCATACGATAAACATTTTTAGTTCTGTTTACAAAAAAACAAATTTTAAATTATCCAACACCCCTGTACAACAGTGGGGAGAGAGATAAAGGAGCAGTAATCATATTTATAGATGATACAGTTATTAGCATTCAAGGTTTTAATCCTGGTGTACAACATATGCTGTAATAACACCTGCTTGTAGGATGATATGCAAGTGATCCCTTCAAGTCAATCTTATGATATGCCAGTAAATAATTTGTGATACCTCACCCCGTTCAGTGCTTGCTTGTTTCATTTTTTCTGTTTTGCCACAGCTACCTGATGAGACCCACAATGTTACTACAATCACCAAAAACTATATACCCTGTGATGATGAGTCACCAAGTGACTTGAAGCTGGTCATGGCAGTATAAAAATTGAACCATCACAGAACTTGACTTGTTGCAGTTATTTTATTTTATTTATTTTATCCATATTTCAGCATTAACATGTAATTGATGTCATCAGAAGAATTACAGCTATTTCTACATTATGTTTTACATAACAAAATATTACATGGTAAAAATATAGCAGTGTTGTACTCTATTAGCTTATAACTGCCTCTACACCCATATCTATACATTACAGTAAGCCTTAATTTATCAGCATTAACATGCAAGCGATGTCGTCAGAAGAATGATAACTATTTGTACATTATGTTTCATATAGCAAAATATTACATGATAAAAAATATAGCAGTGATGTACCCCATCAGCTTGTAGCTGCCTCTACACCCATATCTGTACATAATAGTAAGCCTTAATTTATCAATAAATTAGGTAGTCTTTTACAACTATTCTGAAATTCTTCTATACTATAGAAAGTATTTTCCTTCATCCACACTTTGGTTTTAGTTTTGAAAATATTCAGTGAAACCAAATGAGCCTGTACGGGTAAAGTGTTGAATAATTTTATGCCTCTGTATTCATAGCTAGATTGGGTTTTCTTAAGCCTGGTTGTGGATATATCAATCATATTTGTTTGTTGAGTATTGTGTTGATGAGCAGATTTCCTTATAGTGTAGTGGTTTAAGTTTTCTTTTACGTTTAACAGGCAACAATATATGTAAAGAGATGGAGCTGTGAGAATTTTTAAATCTTTAAAATAAGGTCTACATGAGGTCTTGTTGTCAGAGATTCCATAAACACGCCTAACTGTTTTTTTCTGCCAAGTGAAAATTTTTTTGGCTCCTGAGGAGTTACCCCTGAGCTATGTGTGACTCATGTTCCCACCATCATGTATTTTACACCCTGTTTTTAACGTACTTCCACCTCACTATGTTAATTTAAATTACCGGTGTCACTGCGTTGCTGCTTTGCCTGAGCATGAGCAGTGCTAGCAGCGCATATCAATATATCCCCTATCATAGTATCTTTGCTGGACTGCTATGACTTCCCGGTCATTGTCTGTCGTAAGGCAGGTCAGGACTCGACTTTGGGTCGGCCAGTCAGTTGGAACACGTCTGGAGTGCTCTCTGGACTTGCCAGTCGGGGAGTCGCAATGTGGCACTAGTGCAGTTGGGTTGGAGCTGTGAAGTCTGCGTCGACATGACTCACCCGACCATTGCCGTCACGCATCACTTGAACCGGGCATGGTCTTGGTGGATCGTCAGTTGGTTGTCCTACCGGACGACACGTTTTGTGTGTGTGTGTGTGTGGGGGGGGGGGGGGGGGGTGCAGACCAGGGAGCATATCTCCACACGGTGCAGTCAGCTGGGTCTGTTGGCGGCCTATGCGCAGTGTCGGAGTGTGTGTGGAGCTGTCCGATAGCTATGAGCTTCGTGGCTCACTGACCCAGGACATCAAAGTTGAGTGATTTGTTAAGTACCCAAGCCACGTCCGTTCATGTTGTGTCATTTGTTTCAGTGATTTGCTGTTGGGAAGCTTTTCCTGTGAGCAACACCGAGTGTTTGTGGTGGTGAAATCGAGCCGCAGTGCGGTGGAGTTAATTATGTTCACTACAATTCAAGTGCACCAGCAGAATTTTCTGCCTTGTGGCTGTTAGTGTTCTGGTTACCTGCTCTGGCCACTAATGTAAATTCAGGCAGCGTCCTTTCCTCACATGTTGTAGCTGTCCAACAAGGTGTGTAGTTTTGACAGCTTTCATTGTGGATAATTATGTCCGTAAGAGTTTAGTCTATGAGTTTTTATGAACCGATTGGTGGCAAGCAAGTCGTTTGGTCGGTCGGTCTGTGACTATCTCTTGGTTGGGTTATCGACGGATCAAGTGTAGTTGGGCCCACTACCTGTCTCACTGAAGTGGACAAGGGCAGACCGACCCCCTGGAGGCTTCTGAGTGCCGTTGTCTTTATTGTCTTTCTCACCAGTGTTTAATTGTTTGTTTATAATCTATCATAGCCAATCATTTAAAATATTCTTGGTTTTACTGTGTTTTATGAAAATTAAAGGTCTTCATGTACGTATAAGTAAGTATGAATTCCGGAAAGTGGATATTTGCTCAAAGGTTATTGTCGTTGTGTTGTCTTTTCTTTTAGTGTGGTTTCAGACACTTAAAACTTACGGCTTATGGTTATAGTTTTTTTAAAATTTTGGAAAATTAATTGTGGGCCTTCAGCGGCTTGGAACGTTATTCTTAAAATTACCTCTCAAGCTTAAACATTGCAGCCTTCTGCCCTTAAAGGTTTGTGGTATTTTTGAATTTTGGAAAATCAATTGTGGGTCTTCAGCCACTTAAAACTTTATTCTTAAAATTACCCTTTAAGCAATAAACATTGCGGCCTTCTGCCTTTGAAAGGTTATGGTAATTTATTTTAAAATCTTGAAAATTTTATTGTGGGCCTTCACCCATTTGTATTGGGCCTTCACCCATTTGTATTGCATCTTGTCCATCCACTTTTGCCTTGAGGATTTCAGCCTAGCTGTGAAAAGTTCGGCTATGTGCTGCTTTGTGTTATTAAATTACAATAAATTAGAAGATGTGAAACTGACGGAGACCTTATTTGGCCCTTTCTACAATCCTAATCACCTGTTCTGCCCAGCAGGTTTAGCGGGCGTTTCACTGGTAGCAGAGCGTGGTTACGCTTGTGCTTACCAACCTAGTTGCGGTCAGTTTCACTCTTGTTTCGATTGTGTCTGTGGCATCATATTGTTTGGCTTGTTATTGTTTCAGGTGTTAAGATAATGGCAGTCAGAGAGTGTCCGGGGAACGACCTGCTGAGAAGAGACCATCTCGTTTATGAGTTGGCAGTGAGGCATCAACCAACTGAGGAGAGTGCTCCAGAATTGGTAGCACGTTCACGCGCTGCCATGCTGCAGCTGGTTGACATTACATCAGTGGTGGTTGCAGAGACAGGAGTGCCAATTTGGTTTCCTTTAAGGCTATGGAAGGCCTTGAAGACACTAATTGTCTTCTAGAGGGAACCCAACCTGGTGATAGCTGGATTGATTGCGGGCACTGATAATCAGTAAAGTTCAGACATTACCTTCTGGTAGCTCTTTGGTTGTCAGCTTCAAATAGTCCCTTCAACTTTGATCATTTTGTGAGGCTTAGCTCGGTGCCTTCTACTGTGTGGGAATGTCGGGTTGCCTGAGGCATGTTTCCTCTGCTTTGTTGAAGTCTAAGAGGGTATCTCATTATTTTCATTGTTGGCTTAGCAATGGCTGTGAATTGGTCGTCTTGTTGGACTTATGTTGGTCTTTTCCCAGGGCAGGGATGTCGGGTAGCCAGTCGGCGTGTTTCCTCTGCAGGGGAGGGTCCGACCGAGTGTTTCGTTTGCAGCCTTTCTCAGCTGGTGTCTTGTGCCTTTTTAGAAGCTGCTAGTTAATTTATTTCAGCATATCACCCTCGGGTTCTTGTCAGAGGGGCGGGAGGTAGAGCTGTGCGTGGCTCATGTTCCCACCATCATGTATTTTACACCCTGTTTTAACATAGTTCCACCTCACTATGTTAATTTACATTACTAATGTCACTGAGTTGCTGCTTTGCCTGACGGTGAGCAGCATTAGCAGCACATATGAATATATCCCCTCTCATAGTATCTTTGCTGGACTGCTATTACTTCCCGGTCGTTGTTTGTCGTAAGGCAGTTCGGGTCGCAACTTCGGGTCAGCCAGTCAGCTGGAACGCGTCTGGAGCACAGTCCGGACCTGCCAGTCGGGGAGTTGCAATGCTGCACTTGTGCAGTCGGATTGGAGCAGTGAGGTCTGCGTCAACATGGCTCGCCAGACCATTGCCGCCACACATCACTTGAGCCGGGCTACAGTCTTGGTGGATCGTCGGTCGGTCATCCTACCGGACAACGCATTTGACCTCGCTGATCATTGTGTGTGTGTGTGTGTGTGTGCTTCATGCATGCTTAGTTACTGTTCGGTATCATTTGGGTCTTCGTGCAAGTGTTTGTCAGGTTGTGCGTGTAGTGGGCGTTATTTCCACTGGCGACTATTTTAGATGTTGTTAGCATTCTGTGGGCAGTCGGTCAGTTGGTGCAGTCTCCACATGGTGCAGTCAGCTGGGTCTGTTGGTGTCCTCTGTGCAGTGTCGGAGCATGTGTGGAGCTGTCCGATCGCTACGAGCTTCGTGGCTCACCAATCCAGGACGCCAAAGTTGAGTGGTGTGTTAAGAACCCAAGCCACATCCATTCATGTTGTGTTGTTCATTTTGGTGATTCGCTGTTCGGGAGCTTTTCCTGTGAGCAACACAAAGTGTTTGCAATGGTGAAATCGAGCCATCGTGCGATGGAGTTAACTGTTTTGGTTCACTACAATTCAAGTGCACCAGCAGAATTTTCTGCCTTGTGGGCGTTAGTGTTCTGGTTACCTGCTCTGGCCACTGACGTACATTCAGGCAGTGTTCCTTTTTGGTGAAGTTAACTATTACCGTATTTCAAACTCAAGTGTACCAGCGGAATTTTCTGCCTTTTGGCCATTAGTGTTCCGATTACCTGCTCTGGCCACTAACGTAATTCCAGGCAGTGTCATTTCCTCACCTATTGTAGCTGTCCAACATGGTGTGTAGTTTTGACAGCTTAATACATATTTCATTGTGGGTAATTACGTCCTTAAAGAGTTTGGTCTTTGAGTTTTTATGTACCGATTGGTGGCGAGCAAGTCGTTTGGCCAGTCGGTCTGTGACTGCCTCTTGGCAGGGTTACTGATGGATCAAGTGCAGTTGGGCCCACTACCTGTCCACTTAAGGGAACGTTAATGTTTCAAGGGCAGACCCCGCCCCCTCCCCTCCCAGGTGTCTGAGTGCCGTTGTCTGTACTGTCCTTTTCATGGGTGTTTAATGGTCTGTTGGTAATATATTATAGTCAATGTTTTACCGTTCTGGCATTGAAAATTTAAAGGTTAAGATATTTTTGAATTTTTGGAAAATCATCTGTGGGCCTTCAGCCACTTAAAGCCTTGTTCTCAAAATTTCCTCTTAAGCAAAAACATTGCGGCCTTCTGCATTAAAAGATTGTGATAATATATTATAAAATTTTGAAATTTAATTGTGGCCTTCAGCTGTTTGTATTGCACCTTGTGTGTGTTTGTTCTATCTACTTTTGCCTTGAGGCTTTCCACCTAGGATTTCTTGTTTGGAGGCCTTCAGCCATGAGAGAATTACATTTTGAAACTTGTAGTTGTAAAGGTTCGGCTGCGCCATTTTGGTTTAAAGGTGTTATTAAATTACAATAAATTACAGTTTTGAGTGAAACTGACCGACACCTTATTTGGCCTGTTCCACAATCCTAATCACCTCTTCTGCCCAGTGGGTTTAGTGAGTGTATCAACCACATAAAAGAATGCCATATTGTAGATGGCAGTGAAAGAACGCATAGTATGAATGAAATAATAAGTTTTGTGTAACACGTGTGTAGTTTGTTTAGTAGGTAGATAACGCATGATAACTTTTGACATACATAATCTGTATGTGTGTCCCATATTAATTTCGAGTCAATGTGTATTCCTAGTAGTTTAACAGATGATAACTCAGTGTTACTATTTGATAGACTGAAGATTACCTTGACAGTCTTTTCATGGTTCATGTTGTTATGGTCTTCAGTCCAGAGACTGGTTTTATGCAGCTCTCCATGCTACTCTATCCTGTGCAAGCTCCTCCATCTCCCAGTACCTGCTGCAACCTCCATCCTTCTGAATTTGCTTAGTGTATTCATCTCTTGGTCTCCCTCTACGATTTTTACCCTCCACGCTGCCCTCCAATACTAAATTAGTGATCCCTTGATGCCTCAGAACATGTCCTACCAACCAATCCCTTCTTCGAGTCAAGGTGTGCCACAAATTTCTCTTCTCCCTAGTTCTGTTCAATACCTCCTCATCAGTTATGTGATCTACCCATCTAATCTCCAGCATTCTTCTGTAGCACCACATTTTGAAAGCTTCTATTCTCTTCTTGTCCAAACTATTTATCATTCATGTTTCACTTCCATACATGGCCACACTCCATACAAATACTTTCAGAAAT
This sequence comes from Schistocerca piceifrons, assembly GCF_021461385.2. Classification (NCBI taxonomy): domain Eukaryota; kingdom Metazoa; phylum Arthropoda; class Insecta; order Orthoptera; family Acrididae; genus Schistocerca; species Schistocerca piceifrons. The sequence goes on from NC_060140.1 coordinate 890,907,057, forward strand.
GACTTCCTGACACTTAAATCTATACTCAATGTTAACAAATTTCTCTTCTTCAGAAACGCTTTCCTTGCCATTGCCAATCTACATTTTATATCCTCTCTGCTTCGACCATCATCAGTTATCTTGCTCCCCAAAAAGCAAAACTCCTTTCCTACTTTAAGTGCCTCATTTCCTAATCTAATTCCCTCAGCATCACCTGATTTAATTCAACTACATTCCATTATCCTCGTTTTGCTTTTGTTGATATTCATCTTATATCCTCCTTTCAAGACACTGTTCATTCCATTCAGCTGCTCTTCCAGGTCCTTTGCTGTCTCTGACAGAATTACAATGTCATCGGTGAACCTCAAAGTTTTTATTTCTTTTCCATGGATTTTAATTCCTCCTTTCAAGATACTGTTCATTCCGTTCAGCTGCTATTCCAGGTCCTTTGCTGTCTCTGACAGAATTACAATGTCATCGGTGAACCTCAAAGTTTTTGTTTCTTCTCCATGGATTTTAATTTCTACTCCGAATCTTTCTTTTGTTTCCTTTACTGCTTGCTCAATATACAGATTGAATAACATCAGGCATAGGCTACAACCGTCTCACTTCCTTCCCAACCACTGCTTGCCTTTCATGCCCCTTGACTCTTATAGCTGCCCTCTGGTTTCTGTACAAATTGTAAATAGCCTTTCGCTCCCTGTATTTTACCCCTGTCACCTTCAGAATTTGAAAGAGTATTCCAGTCAACATTGTCAAAAGCTTTCTGTAAGTCTACAAATGCTAGAAACATAGGTTTGCCTTTCCTTAATCTATTTTCTAAGATAAGTCGCAGGGTCAGTATTGCCTCACGTGTTCCCACATTTCTACAGAATCCAAACTGATCTTCCCCGTGGTTGGCGTCTACCAAGTTTTCTATTCATCTGTAAAGGATTCGTGTTAGTATTTTGCAGCCATGGCTTATTAAACTGATAGTTTTTCAGTAATTAGTTTCACCCATATACCTCTATGGTATGACAGGTAATCGACATTAAATAAGCCTAGCTCAAAATCACATTTGTATACATTTGTTATTAGGTTGTCAAGACAGGAGAAATGCCTTGTATTACTTTCATTAAACAAAAGATTTTATAGAATCTTAGCATATTTACTAGATTAACATTTCTGTCTGTCATTTTCCTAATATCTATGTTTAGATCCCAAAAAATTAACATCAGGAGTGTGATATAAAGAAATAGTTATGAGCTGTATTCTAGGTATAATCAAAGCATCTGCTTCAAAAACACCTTTAATGTTTATGAGTCACTAACTTCAAGAACAGAAAACTTTAAGTCTAGATCATTGCTAACATATTTGGATGAGCCACCATAAGATTCACTGGGTCTGTAGCAGTATGTAGCTAATTTGAAACCTGATGGTTCATACAGTTTTACATCTTCTTCCTTTAACCAACATTCGTTTATACATAAAATCATTCTTTTGTTACCTTTTAATAGTATATCAAACTCATCAGCTTTATTTTTCAGAGACCTGGCATTTAAGTGCAGAAATAAGATAGAGTTTCTGTCACAGGAGAGGAGCAGTACAGTATTATGGGGCAATGGAGAACATTTAATTGTTTTTCCAGCCCTGAAATCTATGTTAGGTGGCGGTTGGACTTCCTTGGAATAATCCATAAAAAATCTTCATTTTTCTCTGATAATTTTTTGGGTCTGCTTGAAACATGGTTTGAAGTTTGTTTCACTTCACAGTCAACAAGTTTTATAAGAACATTTCTGAAAACCTGTACAGTATATGTGTATGTTTTTGGTACTAATACCGTCTGAGGCAATGAAGTCCTTAGGCAATGATACTACAACTAGAATTACGACTCTGATCTAAGAATAGGTATCCAGCCTGAAGATCTCCTTATAACTGTAATGGTTCCTGTATCAAAGAAATACAGTGCCATCAATGTAAAGATTATAGGACAATTAATTTTGAATGCCACGTTACCAAGGTGGTCATCAGAGTAGGGCTGAGAAGAATAGAAAGGAAAATAGAGGAGAATATAGGAGAAGATCAGTTCTGATTTAGAAAAGGAAGAGAGATCAGAGATGCACCTGGGTGGCCGAGGATGATGGCAGAAAGATTTTTGGAAGTGAATAGACCAATGTTCGTGTGTTTTGTCAACTGGGAAAAAGCATTTGACAGAAATCACTGGTGTATGTTGTTGGAAGATTCTGGAAAATACTGGTATAGAATGGAAGGATGGAAGATTGAAAAAGCAGACAGAAGTGGTAGTTCAAGGAGAAGAAAATGAAAGTGAAGAAGTGGGTATTGGAAGAGGTGTGAGGAAGGGTTGCTCTATGTTACTAGTGTTTTCCGATGTACATGCTGAAAGCTAATAAATAAGGCCTTGGAAAAATCAGGAGGACTTGTAATGGGAGGAGAAATAATAAAAACCACCAAAAAGAACACTAATGATATGACTGTGCTAGCAGAATTGGAGGAAGAGCTCCCGGTAATGATGGGGAATATTTTAAGTGTGGGTAAAGAGTATGGAATTGAGCTGAACATTGGCAAGACCAGAGTGATGAGAATCAGAAGTGAAGATAACATGATTTGTATATAACTTTATGGAATGGTAGAAGAGGTCCAGTCATTCTTATATTTGGGAAGCTTATACAGAGGAAGTGAGACGCAGAATACCTATGAGAAAGAGTGCTTTCAGGAGAGAGAAAGGTTTACTGACAGCCAGAAGCATTCCCATTACACATAGGAAGAGGTTCACAAAATGTTTTTTGTGGAGTGTGGTATATTATAGAATGAGATTTTCACTCTGCAGCGGAGTGTGCGCTGATATGAAACTTCCTGGCAGATTAAAACTGTGAGCCGGACCGAGACTCGAACTTGGGACCTTTGCCTTTTGTGGGCAAGTGCTCTACCAACTGAGCTACCCAAGCATGACTCACGCCATGTCCTCACAGCTTTACTTCTGCCAGTATCTCGTCTCCTACTGTCCAAACTTTACAGAAGCTCCCCTGTGAACCTTGTAGAACTAGCACTCCTGAAAGAATGGATATTGTGGAGACATGGCTTAGCCACAGCCTCGGGGCTGTTTCCAGAACGAGATTTTCACTCTGCAGCGGAGTTTTTAATGACCAGTATAATAGTATGTCAGCTAAAAACGTGTTGCGATTTTCCTTTAGTCGTCTAAGGAGCGTATTGTGGGAGATTTACAGTGTATTATTTCGTTCTGCTTAAAAATTAAATGACATTTGAAGCCGTATTGCTCCTCTGCCCATCTCTTTCATTGAGAACTGCAGCTGGCTACGTCACTGTAGGCTATATGTACCAGCTGACCGGCCAGTTCTGTCCAAATTACATTCACCGGTTAAGCTGTTGTCCCGTATTATCGCTAAGTCGATGTGCACGTACCGCACAGCACAAACGTACCCTTATTATCATACTTGATAGTACTCGAGACAGCTTGGCTGCAGTCTCACACTGGCTGCTATGGCCGACCAGTTCTAGGTGCTTCAGTCCGGAACTGCGCGACTGCTACAGTCGCAGGTTTGAATCCTCACGACTGCTACGGTTGCAGGTTCGAATCCTGCCTCGGGCATGGATGTGTGTAATGTCCATAGGTTAGTTAGGTTTAAGTAGTTCTATGACCTCAGATGTTAAGTCCCATAGTGCTCAGAGCCATTTTTTCAGTTCCACGTGAAACGGAAATCCAATGAGGTTCCAGCAGATGCGGAAGAATACATAGTGCAAGGTTTACATCAGGTTTATTCTTATGATGAACGAATTATAGACAGGGAGAATCTCGGTCCTACATGCTGCACTTTATTTTTATTTTATTTATTTATTTATCCATCTGTAGACAATAAATATTGTATGGATGTTGTCCAAAGGTAGATATAAATTTATGGGAAACAATCTGTGCAAAAGGAACATACAAAATTTTACATTAAGTAGTACAAAGAGTCATACACCACTGGCCATTAAAATTGCTACACCACGAAGATGACGTGCTACAGATGCGAAATTTAACCAACAGGTAGAAGATGCTGTGATATGCAAATGATTAGCTTTTCAGAGCATTCACACAAGGTTGGCACCGGTGGCGACACTTACAACGTGCTGACATGAGGAAAGTTTCCAACCGATTTCTCATACACAAACAGCAGTTGACCCGCATTGCCTGGTGAAACGTTGTTGTGATGCCTCGTGTAAGGAGGAGAAATGCATACCATCATGTTTCCGACTTTGATAAAGGTCAGATTGTAGCCTATCGCAATTGCGGTTTATCGTATCGCGACATTACTGCCCACGTTGGTCGAGATCCAATGACTGTTAGCAAATATGGAATCGGTGGGTTCAGGAGGGTAATACGGAACGCCGTGCTGGATCTCAACGGCCCCGTATCACTAGCAGTCGAGATGACAGGCATCTTATCCGCATGGCTATAACGGATCGTGCAGTCACGTCTCGATCCCTGAGTCAACAGATGGGGACGTTTGCAAGACAACAACCATCTGCACGAACAGTTCAACGACGTTTGCAGCAGCTTGGAGACCACGGCTGCTGTTACCCTTGATGCTGCATCACAGACAGGTGCGCCGGCGATGGTGTACTCAACGACGAACCTGAGTGCACGAATGGCAAAACGTCATTTTTTCGGATGAATCCAGGTTCTGTTTACAGCATCATGTTGGTCGCATCCATGTTTGGCGACATCGCGCTGAACGCACATTGGAAGCGTGTAATTGTCATCGCCATACTGGCGTATCACCCAGCGTGATGGTATGGGGTGCCATTGGTTACACGTCTCGGTCACCTCCTGTTCACATTGACGGCACTCTGAACAGTGGATGTTACATTTCAGATGTGTTACGACCCGTGGCTCTACCCTTAATTCGATCCCAGCGAAACCCTACATTTCAGCAGAATAATGCATGACCGCATGTTGCAGGTCCTGTATGGGCCTTTATGGATACAGCACATGTTCAACTGCTGCCCTGCCCAGAACATTCTCCAGATCTCTCACCATTTGAAAAAGTCTGGTCAATGGTGGCCGAGCAACTGGCTCGTCACAATACGCCAGTCACTACTCTTGATGAACTGTGGTATTGTGTTGAAGCTGCATGGGCTGCTGTACCTGTACACGCCATCCATGCACTGTTTGACTCAATGCCCAGGCATATCAAGGCCATTATTACGGCCAGAGGTGGTTGTTCTGGGTACTGATTTCTCAGGATCTATGCACCCAAATTGCATGAAAATGTAATCACATGACAGTTCTAGTATAATATATTTGTCCAGTGAATACCTGTTTATCATCTGCATTTCTTCTTGGTGTAGCAATTTTAATGGCCAGTAGTGTACATACAAAATTGTAGAAATGTACAAGGAATAATACTTGGTCATACAAGACACCGTAATACAATTTTTTATACATGTATACTAACAGCATTGTAACTGCATAGTCTGTTTGCCCTAAGGCTTTGCTTTTACATTATAGTTAATTTCATTGAGGAAGATTTTAGAGACATATTTGCAGGACACTTTGCAGATTATGATCCTTTGCTCCGGACAGTTTATAAGAGGCAGCCAATTAAAGGTACCGAACCTAACTCTGTACTGGCGAGAGCACAAAAAAGAGGAATACATTACACTGTTTATTGATAAGGGAGGAAAAGTGGGAGGGGTATACAAATGTCAACCAGGGAAATTGGGAACAGAAATAGCCTTTGATAACTTTTTTGAGAAATTTATAGAACTATGATATTCTTGTTCTCCATTAACAAAAGCTAGAACTACAAGGCAACCTAAAGATAAAATGCTTATCTGGTTTACCAAAGAACTTTCTGAAATGAGGGAAAACTTGCATACATTACACCAGATTTACAAGCATGCCTGTATTCACAGGACTGAACAGAGAGAGAGAATTTATAACTCGTATACTAAATCAAAAAAATTCTACAGAACTAAGCTCCTCCTCACAAAAAAACTAGCATCTGAAAAGTACATAGAAAGTGCTCCCAATAAATGCAAGGCAGCATGGCAAATTATAAATCAAGGTCTCATTCCCAAACACACTCAAGTGACTTTGATGGATCCTGAGGTACTAAATAACTTTTTTATTAATTCAGTTAAGGAAGTAACAAACAGTATTAAAGAAACAAGTTCTTCCACAATGGACCTGCTGGCTACCCCTCTGCCCAATGAACATGTATTTCAGTGGAATCCTATCACACCCACTGACATTTTAAAAACTGTTGCCAAATTTTCAAATTCAAAAAGTATGGATTGCTACTGGTTGTCTAATTACATTACTAAAAAAACAATACACTTAATATGCTCACCATTAGCCAGTATTTTCAATAAATGCTTAGAATTTGGAGTTTTTCCTAATACACTCAAGATATCTAAAGTCATCCCAGTTTATAAAAAGGGGAATAAAAAACTGCCTGAAAGCTATCGACCAATTTCAACTGTGCCTATATTATCAAAAATATATGAGGCACTAATCCACAACCAGCTAAATACCTACCTTGAAGATCATGGCTTACTTTGTAACTTTCAGTTTGGATTTCGGGGGGAAAAAACACAACTGCTGCTGTTTTAGAAATCATTGATCGAGCATTATCTGCTACTGAAAACAAAAACAAAGTATCACTTGTATTATGTGACTTAAGCAAGCCATTTGATTGCATTTCTGTTGACATCCTACTAAAGAAATTGGAATACTGTGGGTTGCAAGAGAACACTTTAGCCATCATTATATCTTACTTGAACAACAGGAAACAATTCGTTTCAATCAGGAATATGCATTCTTCCTTGCTCGAAATAGACACAGGTGTTCCCCAAGGATCTATCCTCGGACTCTTCTTTTTCATTGTTGCACTCAATGACCTGCCTTACAACATATCACATCCTGTCATATGTTACGCAGATGGTACTACGCTGTTTACCTCTCAGCAGAACATCTCTGAACTCAATCACATAGCAAAAGAATCTCTTGACATAGCTTTATACCGGTTTACTGCTAATAAACTCTTATGCAATCCCAATAAAACACAACAATACATACTAGGCATGACAAAGGACATAGAAAATAAATCAGCAAAACTTCTAGGTATTCACATTGACTCCACACTTAATTGGCAAGAACATATCACTCATGTCTGCAAAAAGATATCTCGAGTATCATACCTCTTTTTGAAAATAAGGTACAGAGTAAGCATGGATTACCTTTGGATGACATACTTTGGACTTTTATATGGGGACATTCTCCCCATGCCGATAACATTTAAAAATACTTTGTAAGACAGATCATTTGGAACATTGTCTCATATATATATAGGGGGAAACAATCCACGTGGGAAAATATATCTAAAAACAAAGATGATGTGACTTACCAAACGAAAGCGCTAGCAGATTGATAGACACACAAACATACACACGAAATTCAAGCTTTCTCAACCAGCAGTTGCTTCATCATGGAAAGAGGGAAGGAGAGGGAAAGACGAAAGGATGTGGGTTTTAAGGATGAGGGTAAGGAGTCATTCCAATCCCGGGAGCGGAAAGACTTACCTTAGGGGGAAAAAAGGACAGGTATACACTCGCACACACACACACATATCCATCCACACATACACAGACACAAGCAGACATTTGTAAAGGCAAAGAGTTTGGGCAGAGATGTCAGTCGAGGCGGAAGTACAGAGACAAAGATGTTGTTGAATGACAGGTGAGGTATGAGCGGTGGCAACTTGAAATTACCGGAGGTTGAGGTCTGGCGGGTAACGAGAAGGGCAAGCTCCCATCTCCAGAGCTCTGACAGGTTGGTGTTAGTAGGAAGTATCCAGATAACCCGGACGGTGTAACACTGTGCCAAGATGTGCTGGCCGTGCACCAAGGCATGTTTGGCCACAGGGTGATCCCCATTACCAACAAACACTGTCTGCCTGTGTCCATTAATGCGAATGGACAGTTTGTTGCTGGTCATTCCCACATAGAAAGCTTCACAGTGTAGGCAGGTCAGTTGGTAAATCACGTGGGTGCTTTCACACGTGGCTCTGCCTTTGATCGTGTACACCTTCCGGGTTACAGGACTGGAGTTCGTGGTGGTGGGAGGGTGCATGGGACAGGTTTTGCACCGGGGGCAGTTACAAGGGTAGGAGCCAGAGGGTAGGGAAGGTGGTTTGGGGATTTCATAGGGATGAACTAAGAGGTGGAGTGGGGAGGATTTCATGAAGGATGGATCTCATTTCAGGGCAGGATTTGAGGAGGTCGTATCCCTGCTGGAGAGCGACATTCAGAGTCTGATCCAGTCCCGGAAAGTATCCTGTCACAAGTGGGGCACTTTTGGGGTTCTTCTGTGGGTGGTTCTGGGTTTGAGGGGATGAGGAAGTGGCTCTGGTTATTTGCTTCTGTACCAAGTTGGGAGGGTAGTTGCGGGATGCGAAAGCTGTTTCAGGTTGTTGGTGGAATGGTTCAGGGATTTCGGACTGGAGCAGCTTCGTTTGCCACGAAGACCTAGGCTGTAGGGAAGGGACCGTTTGATGTGGAATGGGTGGCAGCTGTCATAATGGAGGAAGCTGGCCATTGGACAGATGGAGGTCAACGTCAAGGGAAGTGACACGGGATTTGGAGTAGGACCAGGTGAATCTGATGGAACCAAAGGAGTTGAGGTTGGGGAGGAAATTCTGGAGTTGTTCTTCACTGTGAGTCCAGATCATGAAGATGTCATCAATAAATCTTTACCAAACTTTGGGTTGGCAGGCCTGGGTAACCAAGAAGGCTTCCTCTAAGCCACCCATGAATAGGTTGGCGTTCGAGGGGTCCATCCTGGCACCCATGGCTGTTCCCTTTAATTGTTGGTATGTCTGGCCTTTGAAAGTGAAGAAGTTGTGAGTCAGGATGAAGCTGGCTAAGGTAATGAGGAAAGAGGTTTTAGGTAGGGTGGCAGGTGATCGGCGTGAAAGGAAGTGCTCCATCGCAGCGAGGCCTTGGACGTGCGGAATATTTGTGTATAAGGAAGTGGCATCAGTGGTTACAAGGATGGTTTCCAGGGGTAACGGATTGGGTAAGGATTCCAGGCATTCGAGAAAGTGGTTGGTGTCATTGATGAAGGATGGGAGACTGCATGTAATGGGTTGAAGGTGTTGATCTACATAGGCAGAGATACATTCTGTGGGGGCTTGGTAACCAGCTACAATGGGGCGGCCGGGATGATTGGGTTTGTGAATTTTAGGAAGAAGGTAGAAAGTAGGGGTGCGGGGTGTCAGTGGGGTCAGGAGGTTGACGGAGTCAGGTGAAAGGTTTTGTAGAGGGCCTAAGGTTCTGAGGATTCCTTGAAGCTCTGCCTGGACATCAGGAATGGGATTACCTTGGCAAACTTTGTATGTAGTGTTGTCTGAAAGCTGACGCAGTCCCTCAGCCACATACTCCTGACGATCAAATACCATGGTCGTGGAACCCTTGTCCGCTGGAAGAATGACGATGGATCGGTCAGCCTTCAGTTCACGGACAGCCTGGGCTTCAGCAGTGGTGATGTTGGGAGTAAGATTAAGGTTATTTAAGAAGGATTGAGAGGCAGGGCTGGAAGTGAGAAATTCCTGGAAGGTTTGGAGAGGGTGATTTTGAGGAAGAGGAGGTGGGTCCCGCTGTGACGGAGGACTGAACTGTTCCAGGCAGGGTTCAATTTGGATAGTGTCTTGGGGAGTTGGATCATTAGGAGTAGGATTAGGATCATTTTTATTCATGGCAAAGTGATATTTCCAGCAGAGAGTACGAGTGTAGGACAATAAATCTTTGACGAAGGCTGTTTGGTTGAATCTGGGAGTGGGGCTGAAGGTGAGGCCTTTGGATAGGACAGAGGTTTCGGATTGGGAGAGAGGTTTGGAGGAAAGGTTAACTACTGAATTAGGGTGTTGTGGTTCCAGATTGTGTTGATTGGAATTTTGAGGTTTTGGGGGAGTGGAGCTGGAAGTGGGAGATTGAGTAGATGGGAGAGACTGGGTCTGTGTGCAATGAGAGGAGGTTGAGGTTTGCTGGAAAGGTTGTGAAGGGGGAGTGAGTTGCCTTTCCGGAGGTGGGAAACCAGGAGACTGGATAGTTTTTTGAGGTGGAGGATGGCATGCTGTTCTAATTTGCAGTTGATCTGTAGGAGGATGCTCTGAACAGCCAGTGTGGATGTGGGAGAGGAAAGATTGAGGACTTTTATTAAGGATAGGAGTTGACGGGTGTGTTCATTGGCTGAGTTGATGTGTAGGTGAAGGATTAGGTGGGTGAGGGTAATGGATTGTTCAGTTTGGAACTGGTATAGGGACTGATGGAAAGAGGGGTTACAGCCAGAAATGGGAACTTTAAGTGTGAGGCCTTTGGGGTTAATACCAAATGTCAGACAAGCCTGAGAAAATAAAATGAGCGTAATCTGGCTAGGGCGAAGGGATGTTTGCGGAGGGAATGTAAATAAAACTTAATGGGGTCATTGTGGGGATGGTTGGCAGTATGTTGCAGAGTTTTGTACACATATGGCTCACATGCCTTTGTGTGTGTGTTCTTTTTGTTCGCTGAGTATGGAGAGCTGTGTTGTTTCGAGTATTGTAATTATGCAAGGCGGCATTTGTCTGAAAATCTGCAAGGTGGGGCCCTAACATATAAATCACATTTGTATATATACAGGGTGTTACAAAAAGGTACGGCCAAACTTTCAGGAAACATTCCTCAGACACAAAGAAAGAAAATATGTTATGTGGACATGTGTCTGGAAACGCTTACTTTCCGTGTTAGAGCTCATTTTATTACTTCTCTACAAATTACATTAATCATTGAATGGAAACACACAGCAACAAACCGTACCAGCGTTACTTCAAACACTTTGTTACAGAAATGTTCAAAATGTCCTCCGTTAGCAAGGATACATGCATCCACCCTCCGTCGCATGGAACCCCTGATGCGCTGATGCAGCCCTGGAGAATGGCATATTGTATCACAGCCGTCCACAATACAAGCACGAAGTGTCTCTACATTTGGTACCGGTGTTGCGTAGACAAGAGCTTTCAAATGCCCCCATAAATGAAAGTCAAGAGGGTTGAGGTCAGGAGAGCGTGGAGGCGATGGAACTGGTCTGCCTCTACCAATCCATCGGTCACCGAATCTGTTGTTGAGAAGCGTACGAACACTTCGACTGAAATGTGCAGGAGCTCCATCGTGCATGAACCACATGTTGTGTCATACTTGTAAAGGCACATGTTCTAGCAGCACAGGTAGAGTATCCCATATGAACTCATGATAACGTGCTCCATTGAGCATAGGTGGAAGAACATGGGGCCCAATCAAGACATCACCAACAATGCCTGCCCAAACGTTCACAGAAAATCTGTGTTGATGACGTGATTACACAATTGCGTGCGGATTCTCATCAGCCCACACATGTTGATTGTGAAAATTTACAATTTGATCACGTTGGAATGAAGCCTCATCTGTAAAGAGAACATTTGCACTGAAATGAGGATTGACACATTGTTGGATGAACTATTCACAGAAGTGTACCCGTGGAGGCCAATCAGCTGCTGATAGTGCCTGCACACGCTGTACATGGTACAGAAACAACTGATTCTCCTGTAGCACTCTCCATACAGTGACGTGGTCAACGTTACCTTGTACAGCAGCAACTTCTCTAACGCTGACATATCGTCAACTGCACGAAGAATTGCCTCGTCCATTGCAGGTGTCCTCGTCGTTCTAGGTCTTCCCCAGTCGCGAGTCATAGGCTGGAATGTTCCGTGCTCCCTAAGACGCCAATCAATTGCTTCGAATGTCTTCCTGTTGGGACACCTGCGTTCTGGAAATTTGTCTCGATACAAACGTACCGCACCACGGCTATTGCCCCGTACTAATCCATACATCAAATGGGCATCTGCCAACTCTGCATTTGTAAACATTGCACTGACTGCAAAACCACGTTCGTGATGAACACTAACCTGTTGGTGCTACGTACTGATGTGCTTGATGCTGGTACTGTAGAGCTATGAGTCACATGTCAACACAAGCACCGAAGTCAACATTACCTTCCTTCAATTGGGCCAACTGACGGTGAATCAAGTAAGTACAGTACATACTGACGAAACTAAAATCAGCTCTAACATGGAAATTAAGTGTTTCCGGACACATGTCCACATAACATCTTTTCTTTATTTGTGTGTGAGGAATGTTTCCTGAAAGTTTGGCCGTACCTTTTTGTAACACCCTGTATAAGGAAGGTATTGTTATAACTTTAAACTCATTGAATAAGGGTTTGCATTGTGTTTGTGGATGACTGTGTGTTAATATTCGGATAGCCCTCTTCTGTAACAGAAGGATTTGTTGTAGACAGCAAGTCGTGGAATCCCAAAATATTATTCTGTACGTTGCAAGAGACTGAAAATAACCAAAATATGCCATCCTGGCACCCTATGCAGTACAAACATTTGCAATAATTTTAAGAGAAAAACAAGCTGAGTTAAGTTTCTGCACAAGTTTCATTACATGATTGTTAAAAATAAGGTTTTTATCTACATGAATCCCCAGAAATTTTGTTGATGCCACTCTGTCTATGGCCTTGTCACCCAACACCAGATCGAGGCATATTTTCCCAAACTGCATATAATTTGTTTTATTTTCATCTCATGTCAATCGGTTTGCATTGAACCAAGTGTGGACATCCTTTATTACTTGATCAGTAGTTGTTTTCAGCATTTGCATTGGTGCACCTATTCTCACACTAATGTCATCTGCGAGTAGTATGGCCTTTGCTGCTCCATCTGATGTGTGAAAGTAATTTATGTTGACAAGGAACAATAAGGGACGTAAAATACTGTCTTGCAGCACTCCTGTTTCCACTTTTTTTCCCATCTGATACTAAATTTATTTTGTGGTTGGAATAATCTGACATCAGTCCTACAATCTGTGATCTGCTTTGTAAGTATGATTCAAACCACTTTTTCCCTGTCCCATGACTACCTAATGCTTCCACTTTTTCTAAAAGCATGCCATGATTGACAGTGTCAAATGCTTTGGAGGATCTAAATTTATTTCTACTATGCTGTTGTCTTTTTCTAGATTCTTGATTATTTGTTCAGTGTAGCACATTAGTGCTGTTTCTGTATTTTTACCTGCCTGAAAGCCATGCTGATTTCTAATTAGTAACTTATGATCATTTAGATATTTTTTGATTCTGTCCTTCACTAATTTTTCCATTATTTTGGAAAGTGCTGGAAGGAGGGAATTGGCTGATAGGTTTCCATCTTATGCTTCTCACCGTTTTTGAATAATGGCTTCACTTTTGACATTTTTATCCTTTCTGGAAACACTCCTTCACTAAATGATAAGTTGGCTATGTGTGCCAAGGACTTCACAATTTGTGCAGCTGTCATTTTTATGATATAAATAGGCGCCTCATCTACTCCTGCTGACATTTTAGATTTCAAGCTTTATATTACTTTGAACACTTTATGTTCATCTCTTGGATCTATCCTCATGCCACAAGGTATTTCTTGGTTTGTAAATTTCGAGCTAAATGAAGTTGTTGCATTTATGAAATAATTGTTGATGTAATTTGGCAAATCTTGTTTTTTAATATTGACATTTGCTGTGTTTTTGAGAATGATATCCTGGTCTTTGCATCTCTTCCACGTTTCAGTCTTCACTATACCCCATATGGCTTTTGATTTGTTATCAGACTGCCTAGTTAAGTTGTCATTACTCATAAATTTTGCCTTGGCAAATAAAATATCCCATGAAAATTGAAGAAAAAGTGTTATATGTATCATTCGTATTTGTTAGGGACAGCACTTCTGCCCAAGACTCACTAGTTAGCATATTTGTAAAATCTACACAGTTTTCAGTGGAAAATTTTCTTTTATACATGAAGAACACTTTTTTCTCTTGCAGTGGCATTGAAGGAATTTTGAGGACAAGAGCATTATGATCTGATAATCCCAAATCAGTATTTGTTACTTCTACTTCTGTGTATTGTACATTTGAAAATATATTATCTATAAGACTGTTTGTAATATACGTATGTTATTCTTGTGGGTTCCTGTATGTGTGGAAGCAGATTGAAACTACATAATAGATTTAGGAATTGATTTTTTAGCCTACTTGTATTCATATGATTTATACTGAAATCCCCACAGACAACTACAGTGACTCTTTCAGTAAAAAGAATGTTAAGCAGTGTTTCTAATTTATTAATGAATATGTTTGTGTCCCCAGTAGGTGGTCTGTTATTGCTATTACTGTGACTTTTCTCTGTATTTCATACAACTGTATAGCTGGTGCTTCAAAATGATTTTCCACACTCAATAATTCAGCTTCACACCTTCTTTCATACCTGATACTTGATTTAGTAAAGATACATACACCTCCATTTTTGACATTTTTTCTACAATTCTGACTTGCCAACTCATATGGATGAATATTAATGATACTTAGTTCAAAATTTCTGCACCAATGCTCCACGATGTACATGCAGTCAACGTTAGCACCATTCATTGCTACCTCAAGTTCTAGTGATTTATTTCTACAGCACTGAATAATTAGACTTAAAATTTGCAGGTGACTAGGGTGAGAACTGATAACAGCTTTATTTACATTTTGTGCTGTCATATTCATTCCCGTGTCCTGGTGAGATACCAAAAATCCTTGAGAAGGACATGTTTCCTGCACCTCTTGGGATGTGCCTGTACATTGAGCTGTGGTAATTTGCTTGTTGCTGCCATTGGTGCTGCTGCTAATGTACTTAATACTGCCATTTCTGTTGTTATTGATGGTGATGCTGTTTCTGACACTTCAAATGTTGGTTGTTTCACTACCGCTGTGTTTTCTTGTGAACTTGGAGTCTTCTCGTTTTTCTTGTTTTCGTCTAAAATAATATTTGGATGATGTAGTTCTCTTGTCGTTGAAATCACTGTCCACTGTCCTTTCAGTCAGCACTTCGTCTTTTTTACATGCTTTGTTGGTGCTGATGATGGTTCTAATGCTTTTACCTTTTTTGAATTGTTTTCGTTATGGAGTCTGGCGATGGCGATGCAATTATCATTTTGCTTTTGAATTTATTTTGGTGGTTTTTTATTTCCTTGGTTATCAGGTTTACCAGATAGTCTTTTCCCAAGCCGTTGAGGTGAAGTCCGTGGTGTGTGTGGAATCTACGTCCAATTTTGCTTATATCAACACATTTCACGTTTTTTAAAATGTCTGCTGATTTTTGCAAACTGATTGTTGGCACTTTTTATTTCCCTATTAACACATGACCATCTTACAAGATCATGGCGATGCGGAATATTGACCATCACTACGTTTGTGAGAGTGAGGTTTCTCAGACACCGTTTAAGATCGCGCGCTGCACTCGCTGTTTCATTTTTGTATACGTCGTTTGCGCCTCCCAGAAGTACAACAAAGTCTTCATCGCGCAGATTTTTTACCTCTGCGTATGAAATCAGTTTTTTAATTTCGCTAAGTGGGGCTCCCGGTTTCACTATATCACAGTAATATGATTTAGTTGTCTCTTTTAACTTACTCGCAAGTCCACGGCCATGGCTGTCTGAAAGCACAAACAGTGTGTCGTTATTGGAGTTCACAAAGTGGGAGTCGTTTTGTATTATTTTACTTCAGCACAATTTTTGATCGGCACTTATACATTGACCTCATTCACGCATGTTTTCGTCAATAAATTTTCTTCTCCTACCTTATTCACAGTGCCTTTTTGCTTTTCCCATCATTCATGCGAACTGTATGTTGCATTTTCACTATCGGCGGTTGAAAGAACTTGAAATAAGTTTTCGCGCACAAAGCTTGCGTAACTTTCGCAGATTTTCCGATTTTGCACTTTGGTCTTGCTGTTATTGCACTTCATATTTGACCACTTTTCCATAACGGACGAACTATCTCGCGCAAGTTTTAGCGTGTTAAGCTCACTATTTTCTTGTTATATCTTCGAAATATCCGTTTTCAAACTACCGATTATGAACTGTAAGCCCGTTATGCGTTCATTCAGTTTCGTAATTTCGTCCTTAAAATTTTCACATGATTTCTTTCTTACGGCAAAATTTATGTTTTTCTGGAAGGACACTTGCGTAACTTTTACTCTACCCGCCATCTTGCCGCCATCTGTTGCCGAATTATTCATTCAATTGTCAGTTTTGTTTTATGCTTTTTTTTCTTGTAGCTGTATAGGTGTGAATGTATATCTGTAAATGTTTAAGCGCGATTAAAAAAAAAAGCCAGGTGACGGCAATAATGTGAAGTGCTTCACAAGCAGGCGAGGGGTATTAATTACCGCATTTATAACTTTTTCAAACGTGAATTTGAAAGTAGGTCTCCTACTGTTGACAGTTGACGGACTCCAGAACTATGTAGTATCGGCAAGAGAAACGTAAATAGAATTGTAAACGGAAGTGTCAGATCTGTAGGAACCATAGAAAAGTTGGTTTCGTGTCGCCTGGAAAGTGTCGAAATCGCAAGGAACCTGTAACACAACTGGATGGTTTTAACAACGATGTTTTAAAGTGCTCCATGTGAATGATGAATACCCAACATCACAAAAGTGTGTTACTGTTATGCAGGAGAAAAATAGCTTCAATGGTAAACGCTTTGTCAATGTAAAGAATTTTAAAAGACGTTGGTTCCTGATATGCTAAGAACTGAGTTTTTAGTTCAACGGACTGACATAGGTGCAGCATGCCGGATGCTGTGACCGAGCGGTTCTAGGTGCTTCAGTCTGGAACCGCGCGACTGCTAAGGTCACAGGTTCGAATCCTGCCTCGGGCATGGATGTGTGTGCTGTCCTTAGATTTGTTAGGTTTAAGTAGTTGTAAGTTCTAGGCGACTGATGACAGATGTGAAGTCCCATAGTGCTCAGACCTATTTTTGGTGCAGCACGAATTACATCCCAGATAATGATTCATGATACAAGAGAAGGAGGTAGTTCAACAGTGTATCACCTTAATGACTCATGGGCCAATTAGTATTATTCCAAGAAGATCTTGTAACGCCGGAAATGCATATCCTCCTATTTTCATCTATTGTACTATTATTTTTTTTCCTTGTTTTGTTACCTCAAGATATGACATTTCTGTCTCTTTATATATTGTAATTGTTTTACTGTTTGTATATATATATATTTATGCACTCATGTCGATGTATAATTGGTTTGTTTCGTAAATATTATTTGTATTTTTACGCTGGGTCTTGCCTAGGGAAAACTGCTATCGAACGATTACATCGATAGGTCGTGTGAAGACTCAAAGTGTGTAGGATCTTTGGTAGTGTTAACTCTGCCGCGTGAAGCGCGGGCAGAACAGAGAGGAGTCTGGCGGGAGTAGCGAGTGGAGCAGGTGTGTTGTGTGACGCTCCCGCGAGTTGCCGCGCTTTCGGGGTTTGGCAGCATGTAATTGCGCTCGACTCGCGATGATAGTTTCTGACATGGTGTCGCGGACGGGAAGCATTAGCTGGCGCACATCAAGAGCCCGTTTCGCCTGGTGACCGTGTCGAGAAGAAGGCGCGCCAACATCCAGCTTCTGCAACAGCGACGGCCGACAATGAGTGACTGTCGCCACCTCCTCGATCGACGGCTTCGAACCTTCAATAAACCAACAAGGAAGACTGGAAGCACGTAAAGTTTTAGAACTGTATGGCAGACCTCAGCTTTTAATCTTGTTCCATTTGCCTCGCAAAATTACAGCAACTTAGCATGAACCTTTGTTGCTCATTGTCCCAATTGCATTGCCAAGCAGGGTCCCTTCCTTTTCCGAAATGAGCCCGAGGGTCGTTGAAATTCAAACGCCAGCATCATTCGATTTCACTGCTTTAATTTCAAAGTTCAGCTGGCTACAATATTTAAATTGCACAAGCACAAATAAAGAGTGCGAGTTTTGTTACCGTATTTTAGTTACCTGTGACTGCAGCTCAGCTTGGTACGTACTAAATTTTACTATTGTTAATTGTTCAGAATCATTTAATTCAAGTTCAAAGTTAAATCTCTTCTTTCTAAATTGCGTAGATTCAAGTAGCTTTTGAAATGATTGTTGAGGTAGTCCAAGACTAACCGTATTTTACTGAATTTCGATGTGCTTCAGAAAGAAAGCTCACTATTAACTTCAGTCACTAAATTAACTTTCGATTTTCCGGTTTTAGTAATTCTTTTGCTAAATTAAGTCAGAGTGTAGCGAAATTTATTACTTCTGACAAACTTTCAGTTTTCACACTACACGTGTCAACCTTCAGTTGCCACGCTTCTAGTGCTAATTATATGTGTAATAACCTTTCTTTTTCAGTTACTATAGTAATTGTCCTTAGGACTGGCGACCGTAATTTCCCCCAAATCTCAAATACCTAATTACCGATAGTTAATTGTTAACGTAACGGCTGCACATTTACTTTCCTTATTAACTTTACCCCTTTTCAAAATTAATTTCCACCAGTTTCATTAGCACATTTCCTTTCATTTAGATGTAACCCTTTCCTCCCTCTTTACCGACAGGTTAACTTCGGTGACGATTGCTTTTCCAAAACTCCCATTAGGTACACGCGGTTTCATTTTTCACTGTCATTAAGGTCGGTAAGTGAGGGGGAGGTTACACGTGGCGACCTGGTGACAGGACAATCTTCAGATTTGAGGTTGTTCTGGACACGAATTTTCTTTGGTGCAAATGTCGTAACAAAGTACTGGTTACGTACAGGCCGTTACATCAGCGAGAATAAGTAGTGGGAGTAATCCTAATTACATTTGAGATTTGTCATTTATATTGAAAATTATTAAAATGAGTGAAGGCAACAATTACCAAAATTTGGTAGACTTCGATACGGAACAATCGGTCGAACAGTGGGAAACGCGCACGGCGGTTCCCATTGTTCAGGGGCAGGCGGCTAGCATGAAAGACGCGACCGCCGAAACGCAACAAAGAGCAGAAATGGAATTCCAAACTTTAGAAAATGTTTCGGAATCGGAAGCGAAAATCAAATCTGTACCCCTTGATGATGAATACGGGGGAACATGTATAGAGGAACCAGCTACGGAAGTAAAACCGGTAGTCTCCGGGAATTTAACTGATTTATTGAATGTTTTGATTAATGAAATCAAGAGTCAATCGGCAGAAATTATAGCTCTGTCTGCCAAGCAAGAAGCTCAGTCTGAAAAGATTGAACGAAAGCTAGACAATCAGAACAAAGCTATTAATGTTGTTAACAACAATGTTGGAGTTGTTAATACAAAAGTTGATAAAATCAAAGAAGATATTGTTGTAATTAATACCGAAATCGGTAATCTTAAACAGGAAATGATAGGCGTTCAGGCGGAAATTGCGAGCATAAATACTCGCTTTGATTCCGAAATTAGCAGAATCGAGAAAAGTGTAGGAGAAGCAGTTGCTCCGATCATCGAGAATAAGGTGACGGAACAAATTCAATTAGTGAAAAAAGAGGATCAACAGAAGGTGGAAACTTTAAAGGCTTTAGTGTCCGAAGTAGACACTAAAGTGAGGGAGCAGGCTAATACCTGTGAAGAGAAAAAGAGGGAAGTGGAAACGCTTGCGACAACCACTTGCCAAGTAATTACGAGAGTGTCGGAATTAGAAAAGAAACTTGATGAAAAACAGAGCTATGTGCCAATCTGTGCACATAGTTCGGAATTGTTGACGAAAGAGGAGCGGTTCGACCCCTTGAAAAAAGGCGGTATACACGCGACGGATTTCATTAAAAATTGTGAAAGAGTTTTACCCAGATCATGGACTAATGAGAGAAAAATTAATGCGGTTATTGATGTGCTGGCTGGTGATGCCAAGCGTTGGGGCTTAAACGTCAACATTACGAACCTGACTTTTGACGAGTTTAAAAATTTGTTTCTGGCTGAATACTGGTCAGAGCAAAAACAGCAAAGTGTCTGGCGCGAATTTGTCGTATCGAGGCCTTTCGATGCGAATTCGCGCGGCTCGATGAAGGAGTTTTGTGAGGGCTGGATCCGCAAGTTGGAATATTTGCGTGATCGCCGCACGGAATCCGAAATAGTCTGGGAACTCTACAAAAAGCTTCCAGATGATACAAAACGCTACGTAGGAAGCAATTACAGGACAATCAATGATTTCCTGGAAAGAGTTGAGGACGAGGACAATTGGCGCAATAATCGCGACAGTGGTAGAGGCCGTGGTAACAACAACGGGTACCACCCCAACCATAACAACGATAACCATGGGAATAATGCATACCGCAGCAATAACAATAATGGTTCGGACCGTAATAACAATCGGTACAATGCAAATAATAACAGGAATGACAGAAACCAGTATCATACTAACGTGATACGGGCTTCACAGAATAGTAATAACGCCAGAGGGTGTGATCAGCCGCCTCAGCAGCATCCGGGGAGCGTATCTGCTGGGACGAGACAGGGAAACCATTAGTCGCGCCGGTGAGGGGCCGAGCGGGCGTGGAGAAATTTTGGCGGCCCAATAACAAGAGAAAACCCAGGTGTCGCCGTTATGAAAATTCCGTATGGAATAATCAACGGCGGGAGAGTGTGCCAGTGTTAAGAGAAAGGAGTGCGCCCACAAGTAGTAGATCAGCAGTATACACGGCAGCAGAAAATACATTCACTGTCAATGAGAACAATTTAAGTAGTGTTCCGGAAATCGATTATAAAGTGGCAGCTGTAATACCCACAGCGGAACTGGAGATTGAGTTTAAGAATGATTCGCAATTGTTGAGAGAAGATCAGATGTCGGATAAAACGTCCGTCATCGAGCGAGGGGATGCAGAGAGGGATGAGGTCTGGTTAAGGCAGTTCGGTCGCTTATACGACGAACTAAGAGATTATAGAGGCCTGTACGGGAGGAGTGTTTATAGGGAGCGCGGGCAGGATTTGCCGCGTCTCGTCCCGCAGGAAGATAGTGATTGTGAAGTGATGGAAAGTTCTGGCCCTAACCGGCAGACTTTACCAGAAATAGTTGATGTTAATGGGGAGCACGAGCAAGATTCGTCGTGTTTCGTCCCGCAGGAGTTAGATGTTGAAGTAGTAACGGAAAGTTCTGGCCCTAACCGGCAGACTTTACCGAAAGTTATAGTGGTAGAAGTAGCCGACCCATCCGACGCAAACCTCCAGTTTAAACATTGCGAGAGTATTAAGGAGAAAGATTACGAAAATTTTAGTGATAGCCGGACACGATTGGTAGAAAAGCACATAGATTACAGCGTGTATGAGGTTAGAGCTGACATTATACAGTCAGACGATAGCAGTGTGGGTTGCGCAGATCCAGAGGAAGTAATTTCAGATGCTACTGGGCACATTCCTCCAGGTAGATTGGCAGATGAGATCAATCTGACCAAAGTGGAATCAACGAAGGTGACAGTTGGTGAATTGATAGCAAAGCAACACTCACTAGTTGACGAGTTACAGGAAAAGGTTTCGGTACTGGAGGCGAAGCTACGGGCTAAGCCTCAGGACAAACGTGTTGAAATTAAAACTGTATGTGAACAGAGGCTGAAAAAGCCGCCAGATAAGCCGGGTTTGGGATCAAAGCCGGATGGTTTTTTCTGGAATGACCTGGATATAGACGAGGATTTACTGTGGGAAAATAAAGAAACAGTCGAGGACAAGTGTAGACGGGTAGTAGTGTCTGTTAATATGCACGACCTACAACTAAACGTGTTGATTGACACCGGTGCAGAATTGAGTGCTGTATCTGGGAAAATATTTGAGTTACTGAAGGACAGACCTGGCATCGTAGTTATGCCAGTAACAGGAGTGAAAATTATCGGTGCTACTGGGAAGGCCAGTAAACCGGTCACAAAACAGATTTTTGTCAACTTCGAGATATGTGGGGCACGATTTGAACAAGAGTTTGTCGTCGTGCCAGACTTAACTGCGGAAGTAATTATCGGGTTAGATTGGCTATTAAAGTACCGTGCAGTGATTAATTGCGAAAGCAAAACTTTGACATGTACGTCCCAAGATAAAACAATAGTAGTTAGTTTTGACGAGGCAGGAGACGGTGTGCATAGGCAATACCAGCCTATACACATTGTTAACTGGCCGGATGACATTGACGTAGGAATGAGTTTGAACTGCCATAACATGAGGAATTTCGGCATTGACAAAAGTGTAGAAAGTGAATTGGAAGAGATAATCAAATTCCCTCCACGGATTAACATTAGTATTGGTGTGAAAAAAGATCGTTTGCGAGAAGTAATGAAGCTAAAAGCCGATGCTCGCATACGTCGTCATAACGCTAAAGCGCGTTTTGCTAAGTTTGCAATCGGAGACTTAGTACTTGTAAAAGCTCATGAGAAATCGAGCGAGATAGACAATGAAATCTCTAAATTTAAGTTTGTTTATAATGGACCATATAAAGTCATTGGTATACCTCACACAAATGCTTATTGCTTAGAGTATCCAAGCTCTGGAAAGCTATTAGGTATACGAAATATAGTAGATTTGAAATTGTACCAACCTAGGATCGATTAATACCACACAATGGGTAATTTGTACAATATGTAAATATAGAGTGTAAGATTTAAGGTTTGCTAGATTGCCATGCTT
Source organism: Schistocerca piceifrons (assembly GCF_021461385.2). NCBI lineage: Eukaryota > Metazoa > Arthropoda > Insecta > Orthoptera > Acrididae > Schistocerca > Schistocerca piceifrons. The sequence continues at coordinate 890,929,603 of NC_060140.1, forward strand.
TTGACTGACCAAGGTCATTAAAGAAGTTGTAATTAATAAGTAATTAATTTTGATTAATCAATTTAATTTTAATCAATTTAATCATGATCTAATCAACTGAAAAATCCAAGCTGCTAGTTTAAGTTTTCAGCTGAGTCACAGTAGATTAAGGAATGTAAATATGATTTTGTAAATAACTGTAAGATTTCATAAATATGAGATTTATTAGTCATTGCCGATGTACTTAGACGCTGCTTTAAGTTTCAGGCTAGTACATGCGTGTGATGATGGACAGTGTTGAGTTATCCACTGTGATAGTGTTTATGGACTCCTTGAGATTACTCGGGAGTGAGTTTTTCCGAAAGAATTCAGTGAAACGGACGTTCTGGAAACGCAGTCATAAGGGCGAGTGAGATCAAGCGTGCCGCACACGCGGGCGCAACAATACTGGCGAGGCGAGCCGCTGTCGGCTCTTGTGCCGCTGTTGGCTCTTGTGCCGCTGTCGGCATCCTTTGTACTCGCGAGTACGGAATGTGGAGTTGCTTTTCTTCCCGGACAGCTGATGTGAAAGGATTCTGCTGTCAATATTTATGTTTTATTTTATCTGCTGTATATTATTTTCTTGTTTAGCGTTAATTGGACATGACGAGAATATTAATTATGAAAAGGTTACATAAATATGTGTATTCTATGTAATTAATTATTAGTTTGCGTATTTTGATATACCTGTTTTTTATGACCATGTACTCTGATCAATTTTGCAAATAGTATTCCATTTCTTATAGTGTTACGAATTTTGACAATTTAGAATAGCTAAACCATTTTCTATGTTTTCTATGAATTTTAATATGTTGTCAACCTGTTTTATTTTGTGCAAGATGACAGAGTGGAATAAGATTAGGAGTGTCTCCACTCAATTATTATGGTCTAAAAAATTTATTTATGCTTAATTAGACGAATGCTAAATTTTGTTGATGTTTTGAGAATATGCATTTCCGCTGTTTCTTTTTTGGGACATTTTCTGAGTCTGTTTACGTTACACGAACATCCTCAGACAATGTGGGGCATGTGTAACGCCGGAAATGCATATCCTCCTATTTCCATCTATTGTACTATTATTTTTTTCCTTGTTTTGTTACCTCAAGATATGACATTTCTGTCTCTTTGTATATTGTAATTGTTTTACTATTTGTATATTTATGCATTTATGTCGATGTATAATTGGTTTGTTTCGTAAATATTATTTGTATTTTTACGCTGGGTCTTGCCTAGGGAAAACTGCTATCGAACGATTACGTCGATAGGTCGTGTGAAGAATCAAAGTGTGTAGGATCTTTGGTAGTGTTAACTCTGCCGCGTGGAGCGCGGGCTGAGCAGTCGGAGTGTGGCGGGAGTAGCGAGTGGAGCAGGTGTGTTGTGTGACGCTCCCGCGAGTTGCCGCGCTTTCGGGGTTTGGCAGCATGTAATTGCGCTCGACTCGCGATGATAGTTTCTGACATGGTGTCGCGGACGGGAAGCATTAGCTGGCGCACATCAAGAGCCCGTTTCGCCTGGTGACCGTGTCGAGAAGAAGGCGCGCCAACATCCAGCTTCTGCAACAGCGACGGCCGACAATGAGTGACTGTCGCCACCTCCTCGATCGACGGCTTCAAACCTTCAATCAACCAACAAGGAAGACTAAAAGCACGTAAAGTTTCAGAACTGTATGGCAGACCTCAGCTTTTCAAATTGTTCCATTTGCCTCGCAAAATTACAGCAACTTAGCATTAACCTTTGTTGCTCATTGTCCCGATTGCATTGCCAAGCAGGGTCCGTTCCTTTTCCGAAATGAACCCGAGTGTTGTTGAAATTCAAACGCCAGCATTAAAATAATATAATTAGATTTCACTGCTTTAATTTCAAAGTTCAGTAGCTGGCTACAATATTCAGATTACACAAGCACGAATTAAGAGTGCGAGCTTTGTTACCGTATTTTAGCTTACCTGTGACTGCAGCTCAGCTTGGTACGTACTACATTTTACTATTGTTAATTGTTCAGAATCATTTAATTCAAGATCAAAGTTAAATCTCTTATTTCTAAATTGCGTAGATTCAAGTAGCTTTTGAAACGATTGTTGAGGTAGTCCAAGACTAACTGTACTTTACTGAATTTCGATGTGCTTCAGAAAGAAAGCTCACTATTAACTTCAGTCACTAAATTAACTTTCGATTTTCCGGTTTTATTAATTCTTTTGCTAAATTAAGTCAGGGTGTAGCGAAATTTATTACTTCTGACAAACTTTCAGTTTTCACACTACACGTGTCAACCTTCAGTTGCCACGCTTCTAGTGCTAATTATATGTGTAATAATCTTTCTTTTTCAGTTACTATAGTAATTGTCCTTAGGACTGGCGACCGTGATTTCCCCAAATCTCAAATACCTAATTACCGCTAGTTAATTGTTAATGTAACGGCTGCACATTTACTTTCTTTATTAACTTTACCCCTTTTCAAAATTAATTTCCACCAGTTTCATTAGCACATTTCCTTTCATTTAGATGTAACCCTTTCCTCCCTCTTTACCGACAGGTTAACTTCGGTGACGATTGCTTTTCCAAAACTCCCATTAGGTACACGCGGTTTCATTTTTCACTGTCATTAAGGTCGGTAAGTGAGGGGGAGGTTACACGTGGCGACCGTGACAGGACTGGCGAGGCGAGCCGCTATCGGCTCTTGTGCCGCTGTTGGCTCTTGGGCCGCTGTCGGCATTCTTTGTACGTGCGAGTACGGAAGGCGGAATTGTTTTTCTTCCTGGACAGCTGAAAGAATTCTACTGTCAATATTTATGTTTTTTTCGATCTGATGTGTGTTATTTTCTTGTTTAGCGTTTAATGGACTCCCATGACGAGAATATTAATTATGAAAGGGTTACGTAAAAATGCGTATTCTATGTAATTAATTATTAATTTGCGTATTTTGATCTACCTGTTTTTATGACCATGTACTCTGATTAATTTTGTAAATAGTATTCCATTTCTTGATACTGTTAGGAATTTTGACAATTTTAGAATAGCTAAACCATTTTCTATGTTTTCTATGAATTTTAATATGTTGTCAACCTGTTTTATTTTGTGCAAGGTGACAGAGTGGAATAAGATTATGAGTGTCTCCACTCAATTATTGTGGTCTAAAAATTGATTTATGGTTAATTAGACGAATGCTAACTTTTGTTGATGTTTTGAGCATATGCATTTCCGCTGTTTCTTTTTTGGGACATTTTCTGAGTCTGTTTACGTTACACGAACATCCTCAGACAATGTGGGGCACGTGTAACGCCGGAAATGCATATCCTCCTATTTTCATCTATTGTACTATTATTTTTTTTCCTTGTTTTGTTACCTCAAGATATGACATTTCTGTCTCTTTATATATTGTAATTGTTTTACTGTTTGTATATATATATATTTATGCACTCATGTCGATGTATAATTGGTTTGTTTCGTAAATATTATTTGTATTTTTACGCTGGGTCTTGCCTAGGGAAAACTGCTATCGAACGATTACATCGATAGGTCGTGTGAAGACTCAAAGTGTGTAGGATCTTTGGTAGTGTTAACTCTGCCACGTGAAGCGCGGGCAGAACAGAGAGGAGTCTGGCGGGAGTAGCGAGTGGAGCAGGTGTGTTGTGTGACGCTCCCGCGAGTTGCCGCGCTTTCGGGGTTTGGCAGCATGTAATTGCGCTCGACTCGCGATGATAGTTTCTGACATGGTGTCGCGGACGGGAAGCATTAGCTGGCGCACATCAAGAGCCCGTTTCGCCTGGTGACCGTGTCGAGAAGAAGGCGCGCCAACATCCAGCTTCTGCAACAGCGACGGCTGACAATGAGTGACTGTCGTCACCTCCTCGATCGACGGCTTCGAACCTTCAATAAACCAACAAGGAAGACTGGAAGCACGTAAAGTTTTAGAACTGTATGGCAGACCTCAGCTTTTAATCTTGTTCCATTTGCCTCGCAAAATTACAGCAACTTAGCATGAACCTTTGTTGCTCATTGTCCCAATTGCATTGCCAAGCAGGGTCCCTTCCTTTTCCGAAATGAGCCCGAGGGTCGTTGAAATTCAAACGCCAGCATCATTCGATTTCACTGCTTTAATTTCAAAGTTCAGCTGGCTACAATATTTAAATTGCACAAGCACAAATAAAGAGTGCGAGTTTTGTTACCGTATTTTAGTTACCTGTGACTGCAGCTCAGCTTGGTACGTACTAAATTTTACTATTGTTAATTGTTCAGAATCATTTAATTCAAGTTCAAAGTTAAATCTCTTCTTTCTAAATTGCGTAGATTCAAGTAGCTTTTGAAATGATTGTTGAGGTAGTCCAAGACTAACCGTATTTTACTGAATTTCGATGTGCTTCAGAAAGAAAGCTCACTATTAACTTCAGTCACTAAATTAACTTTCGATTTTCCGGTTTTAGTAATTCTTTTGCTAAATTAAGTCAGAGTGTAGCGAAATTTATTACTTCTGACAAACTTTCAGTTTTCACACTACACGTGTCAACCTTCAGTTGCCACGCTTCTAGTGCTAATTATATGTGTAATAACCTTTCTTTTTCAGTTACTATAGTAATTGTCCTTAGGACTGGCGACCGTAATTTCCCCCAAATCTCAAATACCTAATTACCGATAGTTAATTGTTAACGTAACGGCTGCACATTTACTTTCCTTATTAACTTTACCCCTTTTCAAAATTAATTTCCACCAGTTTCATTAGCACATTTCCTTTCATTTAGATGTAACCCTTTCCTCCCTCTTTACCGACAGGTTAACTTCGGTGACGATTGCTTTTCCAAAACTCCCATTAGGTACACGCGGTTTCATTTTTCACTGTCATTAAGGTCGGTAAGTGAGGGGGAGGTTACAATCTGCTGGAGAATAAGTGATGGTACTGGCTGTTTTAAAGGTTTCATAGGAATAGGTTCTCAGATAATTATTCTGCATGCTGATTTCTTGTGGTTTTGTTCCTGAGAATAAACTTGCATTTATTTGTAAGAAAAACAGCAGTGACTAGCAGTTTCGTGACGTGATTCACAATTTGTGTCATACCTTGCTTCAAAGTCGGTCATTGCCAGTTGTAATTCGACTGTTACAGAGAAAAGAAAACACCAAGTATAAACACCAGAAAAGCGGATTTTTTTCCTGGCTTAAAAATAAAAATATTAAGCACAGTATAAACCAGACTCGTGCCAATCTCCTGCAGATCGTTAATTTATACAAGTCACGTGACACGACGTACAAACTTGACTTCCTTGCATGTGACTGGGGTCACACAGTTTTGCATTTACCCACTGTCAGTGTAACCCTATGGAATTAATTTGGGCAAAGGATACGGGTATATGGGAGGAAAAAATCCAAATTAGAATTGTATGTTAACACCTTCAGCTGCTGATGGGCGTTGGTATATATCAATGGGGACAGGTGAAAATGTGTACCCCGACCGGGACTCAAACCCGGGATCTCCTGCTTACATGGCAGATGCTCTATCCATCGAAGTCACCGAGGGCACAGAGGATAGTGCGACTGCAGGGACTAACTCACGCACGCCTCCCGCAAGACCCACATTTGCACCTCATATTTTTTTATTTTTTTCTTTATTGAGTTTCGATTCCCCCCAAAGAGGGCGGACTGGCAGCAGCATAGTACACCGCTCCTCAGCCTACAGAATTTGTTTTAAAAAGATGAAGATAATAAATAATAAAAGCTTTCGATAAAGGGTTGATGACGCTAATAAAATACACAGGAAGCAGAAAAATAATAGACAGACAATTAAAAAACACAGCGACAGTCTGGTTTCTGTTCTCACGAGATATAAAATTCACACCCAGAGACAGCATGATTTCTGTTCGCAACACTTTGGAAAGACACACAACACTGAACATTCACTTGAACACTTCACTAAAAAGTTGGCACAAATATGACATACCACAGCCGAGGGCAGACGGGGGGAACCTGGACAGATCATGGGTAAGAGAAGGGGGGGGGAAGGAGAGGAAAAAACGAAGTGGGGGGGAAGGGGGAAGGAGCTGATGGAGGACGAGGACCCATAAGAGGGGGGGGGGTGATGGGCAGACGCGACAGGAAGTGGGGAAAGGCAGAGGAGGGAAATGCAAAAGGACCGCGGGGGGTGGGGGGAGAAGGGAGGCAGAGAGAGGTTAGGTGGGGAGAAAACAGGATGGAAGGGGGGGGGTCACTATATATGTACACACACTCCATTCATAGCGTCCATACCCAACACACTCATTACTCGTGGAAGACATTCTTATCAAGTCCCGTGAGAGTTCGGGTAATATGTGAGCATCCGCACAGGAAAAGAAAGTCATGGCCGGTATTGCCAGAACTGTACAGGGTGGTCCATTGATCGCGACTGGGCCAAATATCTCATGAAATAAGCGTCAAATGAAAAAACTAGAAAGAACAAAACTTGTCTAGCTTGAAGGGGAAACCAGATGCCGCTGTGGTTGGCCTGCTAGATGGCGCTGCCATAGGTCAAACGGGTATCAACTGCGTTTTTTTAAATAGGAACCCCCACTTTTTATTACATATTTGTGTAGTACATAAAGTAATATGAATGTTTTAGTTGGGCCACTTTTTTCACTTTGGCGCTGTAATAGTCACAAACATATGCCTCACAATTTTAGACGAACAGTTGGTAACAGGTAGGTTTTTTAAATTAAAATAGAGAATGTAGGTACGTTTGAACATTTTATTTCGGTTGTTCCAATGTGATACGTGTACCTATGTGAACTTATCATTTCTGAGAATGAATGCTGTTACAGGATGATTACCTGTAAATACGACATTAATGCAATAAATGCTCAAAATGATGTCCATCAACCTCAATGCGTTTGGCAATATGTGTAATGACATTTCTCTCAACAGAGAGTAGTTCGCCTTCTGTAATGTTTGCACACGCATTGACAATGCACTGACGCATGTTGTCACGCGTTGTCAGTGGATCACGATAGCAAATATCGTTCAACTTTCCACACAGAAAGAAATCCAAGGACTTCAGATCCGGTGAATGTGCGGGCCATGGTATGGTGCTTTGACAACCAATCCACCTGTCATGAAATATGCTATTCACTACCGCTTCATCCGCATGTGAGCTATGTGCCGGACATCCATCATGTTGGAAGTACATCGCCGTTCTGTCATGCAGTGAAACATCTTGTAGTAACATCAGTAGAACATTACATAGGAAATCAGCATACATTGCACCATTTAGATTGCCATCGATAAAATGGGGGCCAATTATCCTTCCTTCCATAGTGCCACACCATACATCAATCCGCCAAGGTCGCCGATGTTCGACTTGTCACAGCCATCGTGGATTTTCCGTTGCCCAATAGTGCATATTGTTTCAAATGGCTCTGAGCACTATGGGACTTAACATCTGAGGTCATCAGTCCTCTTGAACTTAGAACTACTTAAACCTAACCAACCAAATGACATCACACACATCCATTCCTGAGGCAAGATTCGAATCTGCGACCATAGCGGTCGCGCAGTTCCAGACTGAAGCGCCTAGAACCGCTCAGCCACACCGGCTGGCAATAGTGTATATTATGCTGGTTTACGTTAGCGCTGTTGGTAAATGACATTTCGTCGCTAAGTAGAATGCGTGCAAAAAATCTGTCATCGTCCCGTAATTTCTCTTGTGCCCAGTGACAGAACTGTACACGACGTTCAAAGTCATCGCCATGCAATTCCTGGTGCATAGAAATATGGTAAGGGTGCAATCGATGTTGATGTAGCATTCTCAACACAGACGTTTCTGAGAGTCCCGATTCTCGCACAGTTTGTCTGCTACTGATGTGCGGATTAGCCGCGACAGCAGCTGAAACACCTACTGGGGCAGCATCATTTGTTGCAGGCGTGGTTGACGTTTCATATGTGGCTGTTTCCTTAAATAATGTAAATATCCGGCGAACGGTCTGGACACTTGGACGATGTCGTCCAGGATACCGAGCAGCATACATAGTACACGCCCGTTGGGCATTTTGATCACAATAGCCATACATCAACACGATATTGACCTTTTCCGCAATTGGTAAACAGTCCATTTTAACATGGGGAATGTATCACGAAGCAAATACCGTCCGCACTGGCGGAATGTTACGTGATACCACGTACTTATACGTTTGTGACTATTATAGCACCATCTATCACAAAGCGAAACAAGTGATCCAACTAAAACATTCATATTTCCTTACGTACTACACGAATATGTAATAAAAAAAGGGGATTCCTATTTAAAAAAACGCAGTTGATACCCGTTTGACCTATGGCAGCGCCATCTAGCGGGCCAACCATAGCGCCATCTGGTTTCCCCCCTTCAAGCTAGAGGAGTTTCGTTCTTTGTAGTTTTTTCGTTTGATGTTTATTTCGTGAGATATTTGGCCTGGTCACTATCAATGGACCACCCTGTATACTTATATGGATATGGTGTCTGTTCTTTCGGACATGTCCGAACGTTTCAAGCTGACTCACCATCTTGAAATGTATTTTTGAGGTTATAAATAAAACAATGTTGAGACATCAGCTGGTAGGGGCCCATCCCAGTGATGTCAACTTAAAGCCATAAAAGTGCCAAACTTTCCCAGACCAATTTGTCTCTTTAATTACTGAATGGCCCCTGTATAGATCAAATCGCAATAAATGATAGTTATTGCAAACAGTTTCAATAATCTTGCCGTTACATCATTGTAATTTTGAGAAAAATTGTACATCATGTGTTCACAAAGCTGTGTCAGCTGTTCCCGCCTCCCGACGTCACGCAGAGTAAATCTGTGGAGCAGTGGACGCAACGTCGTCAAGACGTAAATTAATATTTCTCTCATGACGACTGATCGAAACTGGTTTTAGTATCTACTATTTCCCTCATAGATTTGAACGTATAGTACGATGTACAGTAGGCAAACGGGCTTGACTGTTGTCCGCAGCAACGCAGTTCGGCAACGTGGACTTTGTTTGCTGGCTCTCCGTTGCCGCGCATGCGCAGTTCTCACCCCTCCAGTGCTCCACTTCTGACGAGCTAAGAGGGTCTACTCACATGATGCGGCGAAGAGCTTTCGCTCAAAGATCTACGCCGGGCAAAAATTTTCGCAGTTTTCTGTCGTTGCACGATTGCTGGACGCCTATGAGAAGCTGAGACACAGTATTGAGTATTGCTTCTATACATACTTCCGAATTCTAAAAGTTTCTTAGTCGCTATGGATAAAGTCGTCGTACGTTTGTCGCAATCATCAGGTATGGATATTACTAATACCGACAATAGCGAAAAGCATGTTCAGCTAAAAAATAAGGTACCCGAGAATGTGTCTTCTGTCAGTTCCTGCAGTACGTCAGCAAGAAGTGTCAAGAAACCGTCAGGTAGGTCATACCATGAAGAATGGAAAAACACTTTTCCTTGTATTTATTATGACGAAGAATTGGAAATGAATAGTGTGCGTAAAAATGCTTTTGATCCCAGTACAGTGTTTCCGTCGGCAACTACTACAGCTGCAAATAAGAATTCACGTAAATGCGTTTGTTTGAAATGAATTTTCCCAGTGGCAAAAGGCAACTGAACGTTTCAACATTTACACTTCACCGTTCGTTCGTGACTGCTCTGGCAACTACGAAACAAGGTAGCAATGTGTCATCCCATATCTCAACACATAAATTAGAATATAAGAAAACTGCACGCAAGGCGATTTTAAAGATGATAACGTTCCTCCAGTTTTTAAGTCAGCAAGGAATATCAATTCGTGGTTATGCCGATGAAGCATGAAACATTCATCATTTGCTGCTGCTCCTGACTTGCAATCTTGCTGCAGCGAACGTATTATAAGTGGGCTTCTCGCGATATATTCAATGAAATTTTCTCGTTATTACCCAGCGATGTACAGCAAAACATTGAGAAATCTATTAAGGAGGCTCTATGTTTTTCTCTTACTGTACATGAGGCTTCCGACATATCAGCGAAGGAAGAACTATCCATATGTTTCAGATATGTTGATAAAAATCTTCAAGTTGAAGAAGTTTTTATGGGCTTCTATGAAGTAGCTTCAACACGTTATAGGACATACTTTGAAGTCCGATATTGCAGTACCTGTGTTATTCTGATTACGATCCAAATTTCCTTTGGACTTGCATGCATGCCCAAACAAACTTTGCATCGTAATCAGAATAACGCAGTCTCTGCAATATCGTATTTATTCCAGTGACGGATTTAAAAATTTTAGGCCTCTAGGCACACCATATTATATGCCCCCCCTCAGAACATGTTTTAAATAATAACTATTACCCGATCACTTCACAATTATCATTTTGGGTGGGAGCACTGTGAGCTGTTTCTGTACTCTGCTATTCGTTGTCCTGAAGGACACGTCAGTGGTCTAGTCGCGCTCGATCAAAATATAATATGGTTCCTGAACTTGGTGCACGGCAGCGCATTCTCCTGTCGAAAGACTACAGAAACGAACACAAGAAAAATAACTTTTCTTTTATGACCTAAAACTTTAGCACAGGAGACAACAGAGTTTTGTTATACATTCACTTTTAGATTGTTCTTTTACATGAAACCGTTGAAAATGAAAAAAAAGTTGTGTTACCATCTAAAAATTGAAGCGAACGTGTCATACATTAGAAATTAATACGTACTTTTACAGAGATGCGTTCAAAATTAAAATTAAACTGTCGTTTTACGATCTAATAACATGAATGTGTAGCAGATAAAAAAAACACGTTCGGTATTAATACGTGAATCTATAGGAAAGTGTAAGAAGTGAAAACGAAATAGAGATTTCGGTGCTCGAACTAATAACTAAATACAGACGAACAAACACAGAACTGGATTTGCTATTACATAATTTTACAGACTAGTGTGGAAAAATCAAATTTGTTTTGTAATCTAATAGTTAACTGTAAAGAATTAGGGTCTGTGCAGCTAGATGCTGCGTAACAAGTGCACACAATACATTTAATCCATGTAAGGGCTGAACAATTTTGTACTACATCTACTGCTCTCACCATAGCTCTTTCTAATGGTATTAGCAAAGCTTTTACATATTTATCGACAGAACTGGACTACGTTATTTATTAACATTTTTTCATCTGATCGTACTCTCCGATGACGTAATTTCCACGATAACTATACATTTCAGCAGACGCCAAGAATACGCATCAGTCGTAATATACTACAGTATCAGTATGACTTGACTGCACAGCGCGGCCTGGGTATTGTTTAGTATTGTCGGGCGCCTTCGGTCACGTCTGCACAATGAGGTTAATTCCGCGTTCTGCCACCGGCAAATGCAACATAAACAGGTAATACGTAGTTTGTAAATCCAATGAATGTGCTCGAAGCTATAATACACTCCTGGAAATTGAAATAAGAACACCGTGAATTCATTGTCCCAGGAAGGGGAAACTTTATTGACACATTCCTGGGGTCAGATACATCACATGATCACACTGACAGAACCACAGGCACATAGACACAGGCAACAGAGCATGCAGAATGTCGGCACTAGTACAATGTACACTCCTGGAAATGGAAAAAAGAACACATTGACACCGGTGTGTCAGACCCACCATACTTGCTCCGGATACTGCGAGAGGGCTGTACAAGCAATGATCACACGCACGGCACAGCGGACACACCAGGAACCGCGGTGTTGGCCGTCGAATGGCGCTAGCTGCGCAGCATTTGTGCACCGCCGCCGTCAGTGTCAGCCAGTTTGTCGTGGCATACGGAGCCCCATCGCAGTCTTTAACACTGGTAGCATGCCGCGACAGCGTGGACGTGAACCGTATGTGCAGTTGACGGACTTTGAGCGAGGGCGTATAGTGGGCATGCGGGAGGCCGGGTGGACGTACCGCCGAATTGCTCAACACGTGGGGCGTGAGGTCTCCACAGTACATCGATGTTGTCGCCAGTGGTCGGCGGAAGCTGCACGTGCCCGTCGACCTGGGACCGGACCGCAGCGACGCACGGATGCACGCCAAGACCGTAGGATACTACGCAGTGCCGTAGGGGACCGCACCGCCACTTCCCAGCAAATTAGGGACACTGTTGCTCCTGGGGTATCGGCGAGGACCATTCGCAAGCGTCTCCATGAAGCTGGGCTACGGTCCCGCACACCGTTAGGCCGTCTTCCGCTCACGCCCCAACATCGTGCAGCCCGCCTCCAGTGGCGTCGCGACAGGCGTGAATGGAGGGACGAATGGAGACGTGTCGTCTTCAGCGATGAGAGTCGCTTCTGCCTTGGTGCCAATGATGGTCGTATGCGTGTTTGGCGCCGTGCAGGTGAGCGCCACAATCAGGACTGCATACGACCGAGGCACACAGGGCCAACACCCGGCATCATGGTGTGGGGAGCGATCTCCTACACTGGCCGTACACCACTGGTGATCGTCGAGGGGACACTGAATAGTGCACGGTACATCCAAACCGTCATCGAACCCATCGTTCTACCATTCCTAGACCGGCAAGGGAACTTGCTGTTCCAACAGGACAATGCACGTCCGCATGTATCCCGTGCCACCCAACGTGCTCTAGAAGATGTAAGTCAACTACCCTGGCCAGCAAGATCTCCGGATCTGTCCCCCATTGAGCATGTTTGGGACTGTCGCGACGCCACTGGAGGCGGGCTGCACGATGTTGGGGCGTGAGCGGAAGACGGCCTAACGGTGTGCGGGACCGTAGCCCAGCTTCATGGAGACGCTTGCGAATGGTCCTCGCCGATACCCCAGGAGCAACAGTGTCCCTAATTTGCTGGGAAGTGGCGGTGCAGTCCCCTACGGCACTGCGTAGGATCCTACGGTCTTGGCGTGCATCCGTGCGTTGCTGCGGTCCGGTCCCAGGTCGACGGGCACGTGCACCTTCCGCCGACCACTGGCGACAACATCGATGTACTGTGGAGACCTCACGCCCCACGTGTTGAGCAATTCGGCGGTACGTCCACCCGGCCTCCCGCATGCCCACTATACGCCCTCGCTCAGAGTCCGTCAACTGCACATACGGTTCACGTCCACGCTGTCGCGGCATGCTACCAGTGTTTAAGACTGCGATGGAGCTCCGTATGCCACGGCAAACTGGCTGACACTGACGGCGGCGGTGCACAAATGCTGCGCAGCTAGCGCCATTCGACGGCCAACACCGCGGTTCCTGGTGTGTCCGCTGTGCCGTGCGTGTGATCATTGCTTGTACAGCCCTCTCGCAGTGTCCGGAGCAAGTATGGTGGGTCTGACACACCGGTTTCAATGTGTTCTTTTTTCCATTTCCAGGAGTGTAAAAACCATATTATAATCTTAAATTTTTAAAACTAATATGAATAAATAAACAGACTCTCCAGTCAGCAAAGTTTTGCGACTGGCTTTGACGACAGAAAACTCATAGTTCAGACGGTTATCCGTTAGGAGGTCGGCTTCGATGTGAAGAATGGACAAGACGGTCAATCTCTCTTCCGACAACGTATGTACGATTTCAGTCTTTTAAGAGCCGAAAGCGAGCGTTCTGCTGAACAATTTGTAAGTGCCATACATAGAAATATTCTAAGAGCAATGTCAATATGCGGAAACACGGACTGTAACCTCTCTTTTCTTAAAAATTTACTCATTTCGACTGGTGTATCACTAATCTCAGAAGATTTCAAAAGTTTCATGTACACATTCACTAGGTAAGGAAGGCTCTAAATCTGTGTCATATGACGCTTGGAGTTTTGCTGCACATTCAGCAATATCGTCAGGTGAACTGTTCTTAAGGTTACTGAAAACTGTTGAGTCCAACAGTGTTCTATAGCTTTCCTTCCTATTCACTAATTCGGCGTACAAGTTGTCGAGTACTGGGAGAAATGTTTCGACTCTAAATTTTTCCCTTCAGAGTCCACTTCTTTCTCATCATGAAGTTTGCGCTTTCGTGGTCTTTCATAGGTGCGTTCAGAGTCTATATCATTCACAATCTCCATGGATTTATTTTCATAATAGTGGATTATGCCACGAACAGATGCAATAAATCCTACAAGTGATCCATGTAATTCATGCACTATTTTAGTACCAATATTTACTCTTTGCAATTTCAGATTTACACTATTAAATCTCTGGAGTATGTCCTTCCAAACTGTCATCATGAATACTGTTTCTAGTCTGCTGAGTTGATTCAATAAAGCTGAAGCCTCATTTCGCACAAGAGGTTTTTCAAAAGCATCATTGACAATATGTGTAATGGCATTGATAACGCCCTCCCAGTTTTCATACAGAATTACACACACTTCCTCTCTTGCTCCATGATTTAATGAAAGAAAGAAATTTATCTCAGCGCTGTGTAGAAGCACATAAAAAATTATAAAGGTTTTGCACTACATTGAAAAATAAACATGCTTCCTGACAACAGCTTGCAGCACTAGTGCCGACAAAGTTCAAAGTGCGGCACAAGGAACACAATGCGGTTGGGTTCTTTAATGTGTGCCTGCAAACCAGTGTAGGTTCCTGACATATTGCTTGCGTTGTCATAAGACTGGCCTCTACAGCAATTAATATCAATGGAATTTGTAGGCAGGAGTTTTAGCACGGCCTCAGCTAAGTTTTCAGACTTGTCCCAGGTTAGGTAAAAACAGAAGGAAACGTTCAACAGGTTCACCATTCTTGTTCACATACACTCCTGGAAATTGAAATAAGAACACCGTGAATTCATTGTCCCAGGAAGGGGAAACTTTATTGACACATTCCTGGGGTCAGATACATCACATGATCACACTGACAGAACCACAGGCACATAGACACAGGCAACAGAGCATGCACAATGTCGGCACTAGTACAGTGTATATCCACCTTTCGCAGCAATGCAGGCTGCTATTCTCCCATGGAGACGATCGTAGAGATGCTGGATGTAGTCCTGTGGAACGGCTTGCCATGCCATTTCCACCTGGCGCCTCAGTTGGACCAGCGTTCGTGCTGGACGTGCAGACCGCGTGAGACGACGCTTCATCCAGTCCCAAACATGCTCAATGGGGGACAGATCCGGAGATCTTGCTGGCCAGGGTAGTTGACTTACACCTTCTAGAGCACGTTGGGTGGCACGGGATACATGCGGACGTGCATTGTCCTGTTGGAACAGCAAATTCCCTTGCCGGTCTAGGAATGGTAGAACGATGGGTTCGATGACGGTTTGGATGTACCGTGCACTATTCAGTGTCCCCTCGACGATCACCAGTGGTGTACGGCCAGTGTAGGAGATCGCTCCCCACACCATGATGCCGGGTGTTGGCCCTGTGTGCCTCGGTCGTATGCAGTCCTGATTGTGGCGCTCACCTGCACGGCACCAAACATGCATACGACCATCATTGGCACCAAGGCAGAAGCGACTCTCATCGCTGAAGACGACACGTCTCCATTCGTCCCTCCATTCACGCCTGTCGCGACACCACTGGAGGCGGGCTGCACGATGTTGGGGCGTGAGCGGAAGACGGCCTAACGGTGTGCGGGACCGTAGCCCAGCTTCATGGAGACGGTTGCGAATGGTCCTCGCCGATATCCCAGGAGCAACAGTGTCCCTAATTTGCTGGGAAGTGGCGGTGCGGTCCCCTACGGCACTGCGTAGGATCCTATGGTCTTGGCGTGCATCCGTGCGTCGCTGCGGTCCGGTCCCAGGTCGACGGGCACGTGCACCTTCCGCCGACCACTGGCGACAACATCGATGTACTGTGGAGACCTCACGCCCCACGTGTTGAGCAATTCGGCGGTACGTCCATCCGGCCTCCCGCATGCCCAATATACGCCCTCGCTCAAAGTCCGTCAACTGCACATACGGTTCACGTCCACGCTGTCGCGGCATGCTACCAGTGTTAAAGACTGCGATGGAGCTCCGTATGCCACGGCAAACTGGCTGACACTGACGGCGGCGGTGCACAAATGCTGCGCAGCTAGCGCCATTCGACGGCCAACACCGCGGTTCCTGGTGTGTCCGCTGTGCCGTGCGTGTGATCATTGCTTGTACAGCCCTCTCGCAGTGTCCGGAGCAAGTATGGTGGGTCTGACACACCGGTGTCAATGTGTTCTTTTTTCCATTTCCAGGAGTGTATCTTAGAATGGAAGATAATTGATAGATATGTGAAATGTCTGTAGTAGAATCTACTATTATAGAGAAATATTTGGCCTGTTTTATTTCACTTAGGATAATTCTTTTTATTTGTTTAGAAAGAAGTCCTATTATTTCATCACAGATGATAACTTGTATGTCCCTGCCCTGAATTTTCCATACCGTTCAATGTGCTCTGCGAGAAAAGGATCAGACTCGGCTTAAGTTCAAGAGACATCATAAATTGACCATTACGTAATGAATGGAATCTTTCAACATGTCCGCATAGGGAAGTCCATGACTCGTTAGCTTCTTCACTACTGCAAACACCCTTTTCAACACACTGCACTAGTTCATTTTTTCTGTCTCAACATATGACTGGAAATGGCTATCTATTGTTCCAAGTGACTTTTTTCTTGTTAAGAGTGATAACTCAGAATTTTTGTGTTCAAGTGAATTCTCAGCATGAGATAAAATATTAGAAACATTTTTCCAATCTGCAATACCATTAGTAGCAATTGCAGCCCTACCTTCAAACAATTTACAAGGTGCACAAAACACAGCACCGGTGCTACAGGAGTATACTAGAAAATCACGCAAAGTTGATTCACCATTTAAAATTTTACAATAAAATACATATTTGTTCAAATATATGGTTTTATCGCCGTCACAATTTTAATTAATTAAGAGAATGTCGATTGTTGATTCATTGACACACCATTCTGCAGGATCATCACTAACAAGGTTATCTCTTTTTGTAATGTCTGACTCGACACTTCGTTTTTTTGTGAAACTCGAAATCAGGTACGATTTGCTTCTCTTCATTTTTAACTTTTGTTTCGTGAAACTCGAAATCAGGAACAATTTGCTTTTCTTCATTTTTAACTTTTGTTGTTTTGTCTGTATTTACCTCCTTTACCACAGCTGCAGAGCCACAAATTTCATCCGTACTACTTGGAACTTGAAGTCGAACCAGGATCATTTTCTGCGGAACATTTATCTACTCTGCCAAGCGTTTTTAGAACATAGGCTTCTCGTTCTCGCTCTTCCTTCGATAATTTCCAAAATATCGCCCCACTTAATTTTGCACTTTTCCTTTTCTCACTGTTATTCATGTTAAGGCATTTACAAAATTATCAACCAATAATAAAAATAAAATTAAAAAAAATTATGAAAGGAAAGAAGGGAAGACTGTATCCAGTTTCAATCGTACTACACCGCAAATGAGCAGAGAGCTTATTACTTTAAACACAGCACACGAGCACAAAGATTTCTCCTTTAAGCACAGAGCGATGAACCGACCAACTCGGAACACTCGACGTAGCTGTGCTATGAAAGAACGACAATGCAGAATAATTTAATTTCATTGTCGCCTGTTTCTCTGTTGTCAGTGAACAGTAAAAGCACACCTGCCAGCTGGAATTCGTCTCGTAAAGAAAACGGGATAGTCCCTTTTTTGGCTTCTATTTCTCGCGTCGCCGGTATTTTAGCTGGGGCGCAAATATGTTCTGAATATTCTTGACAGTCTTTCTAATTTAAAAAGCAAATAATTTTTGCAATTTCTTGCAGTGAGGTGTGCTGGATCGAATCTTATCCCACTTATTCTTATTACATTTTAGCGGTTTCTGTGGGCAGAGAAGACAGACTACAAAGTTTAAGTAGCCTTGTTGGTAGTTGATATGGTATGTTGTAATTTGTGTGAACACTGCTGTTATGTCTACACGCTAATGCACCTTTTGTTCCAACATAAAATAAAAATAACCTTTCCTCGAAGAAAAAAGCTTAGTTAAGAAGTTGAATATAAAATTTGCAATGCCACGTACTATTCGACTGCACAGAGTGGGAACTTTGATATTGTGCAGGCTGCAGCACAATAAATGAGACAAACGAAAGTTGGTTTCTTCTTTTTTCGCCAAAAAAAATAACTAAGTAAATAAATAAATAAAATTTTTAAATTGTTGTCAAGTGTATTTCACACATTATTAGATATTCTGCTTATGTTCTTTTCGTATAAACATGTGTTTAAAATTGTAAAACATTCCCAGTATCAACATGTTTTGTTAAACAGGTGTCATTAAATCTAAGCTCAGATATTGAAGACCACAGAGCTTTCACATTCATTACAGCAATGGAGGGTTGAGTTGATACTTCCCCATAATTTCTACAAGACATTGAAGTAGAGTTGGGTTTTACATTTGAGGCCCATGTATGTTACAGTATTTAAGAAACTGCTGATTAGTTTTTCAGAGTTTCTCAGGTGTCCTGCTATTTTTACGGGGAAAATATGGTAAGGTTAATAGAAGCCGACAACATTCTCGGAATAATAACTTTTCAAACATTGTATTGTAGGTTGCCGTCCTGACAGCTTACTTAAAAATATTTTGAACAATCATGAAGATGATACCAGACAGAAAAAATGGTTCAAATGGCTCTGAGCACTATGGGACTTAACGTCTGAGGTCATCAGTCCCCTAGAACTTAAAACTACTTAAACCTAACTAACCTAAGGACATCACACACATCCATGCCCGAGGCAGGATTCGAACCTGCGACCGTAGTGGTCGCGCGGTTTGTTACCTCTTGTGGCTCCTCTTGTGTCAAAAACCAACACAAACTTTCGGGAAGCGATTCCACCAGAGGATCAGTTGGTAGTAACACTCCGTTTTTTGGCCACTGAGGATTCCTTTTCGACATTAATGTATCTGCGCAGAATATCAAAAAGTGCCATATGCAACATTATTCTTTGTGTTTGCGAGGCCATTGTGCAAGTTTTATCCCAAAAAGTGAAGGTAAAAGTTTTATATATATCAGAGTATGTAATACATTATATAATTTTTTCATGCATCTGGCACATATATCAATTTTTTGCTATTATTCCGGCGGCCTCGTGTGATAATGTTGACAACGGATGCTAATGCCGACAATCGTGTGTGAGATGTTGGCATTAGCAATAGCGCGACAATGCAAATGTTTTGTCATGAAATCTTCGTTTTACGAGGACAATTACTTTTAACGAGCGGACGAGGGTACATACAAGTACAGGGCTATTACAAATGATTGAAGCGATTTCATAAATTCACTGTAGCTCCATTCATTGACATATGGTCACGACACACTACAGATACGTAGAAAAACTCATAAAGTTTTGTTCGGCTGAAGCCACACTTCAGGTTTCTGGCGCCAGAGCGCTCGAGAGCGCAGTGAGACAAAATGGCGACAGGAGCCGAGAAAGCATATGTCGTGCTTGAAATGCACTCACATCAGTCAGTCATAACAGTGCAACGACACTTCAGGTCGAAGTTCAACAAAGATCCACTAACTGCTAACTCTATTCGGCGATGGTATGCGCAGTGTAAAGCTTCTGGATGCTTCTGTAAGGGGAAATCAACGGGTCGGCCTGCAGTGAGCGAAGAAACGGTTGAACGCGTGCAGGCAAGTTTCACGCGTAGCCCGCGGAAGTCGACGAATAAAGCAAGCAGGGAGCTAAACGTACCATAGCCGACGGTTTGGAAAATCTTACGGAAAAGGCTAAAGCAGAAGCCTTACCGTTTACAATTGCTACAAGCCCTGACACCCGATGACAAAGTCAAACGCTTTGAATTTTCGGCGCGGTTGCAACAGCTCATGGAAGAGGATGCGTTCAGTGCGAAACTTGTTTTCAGTGATGAAGCAACATTTTTTCTTAATGGTGAAGTGAACAGACACAATGTGCGAATCTGGGCGGTAGAGAATCCTCACGCATTCGTGCAGCAAATTCGCAATTCACCAAAAGTTAACGTGTATTGTGCAATCTCACGGTTTAAAGTTTACGGCCCCTTTTTCTTCTGCGAAAAAAACGTTACAGGACACGTGTATCTGGACATGCTGGAAAATTGGCTCATGCCACAACTGGAGACCGACAGCGCCGACTTCATCTTTCAACAGGATGGTGCTCCACCGCACTTCCATCATGATGTTCGGCATTTCTTAAACAGGAGATTGGAAAACCGATGGATCTGTCGTGGTGGAGATCATGATCAGCAATTCATGTCATGGCCTCCACGCTCTCCCGACTTAACCCCATGCGATTTCTTTCTGTGGGGTTATGTGAAAGATTCAGTGTTTAAACCTCCTCTACCAAGAAACGTGCCAGAACTGCGAGCTCGCATCAAAGATGCTTTCGAACACATTGATGGGGACATGCTGCGCCGAGTGTGGGAGGAACTTGATTATCGGCTTGATCTCTGCCGAATCACTAAAGGGGCACATATCCAACATTTGTGAATGCCTAAAAAAACTTTTTGAGTTTTTGAATGTGTGTGCAAAGCATTGTGAAAATATCTCAAATAATAAAGTTATTGTAGAGCTGTGAAATCGCTTCAATCATTTGTAATAACCCTGTAACTGTCAACCAGGAACAGCAGCACAAATTTTCTACTGCGTCGTTGATGTTGCCAACATAACCACGTGAGGCTGTTGGAATAGGAACTAAAATTTTAACGGCATATACATTTTGCACCATAAATTTCTCAAATTTTGCTGAAATGGGCTAGCTTTTAGTTCTTTGGAACGACTGACATGCTTCACTCAGTAATACAATATCACAATTTCTGAGGACACTTTCTCCACAGGAAAGATATCCAACAACTTTAATTTGTATTTAGTTTTATTAAGTAGTACTTGAAAGCACATGACATGCATATTTCAACATTTATACACGTTTTTAAAGAATCCATAAATTATGTTGCATTTGCGTCTATTAGTTCATCGTTTGCCTCCTGCAAACATCTGTGTATTCCGTTCCCAAGTCTTGCCATAATTCGAGAATGGCCATTTTCATAAAGAAATCTGCGCTTATTGGCGACCAAGTCACCCAGGTGGGTAAACTGGTCCCTTTTTCTGCCTGCTAAATTGTCGCCAACGTTTCTTAAGGTCTGTAAAAGACCTTCTCGGTCTTCATCCAGGTCTCTCCTGGCTCTCTTCAGTGCACTTGATCTACCAGTTCCACTCTGACTTGGAGTGGAACAGGATGACACGGTTGCAGATCCACTTTCATGTGGAGGCACAGAGATGACTGGAGTGGTTTCCACTTCCACAATGTCTTGTGGGGGTGTGGCAAATGTCACCTCCTCCATTTCTGTTACATCGAAAGGGAAACTAAATGCTTCCTTCTCCTTCTCCTTCACCATCTCCATCTGTGGCTTTGGCTTCCATGACCTTTAAAACACATAACACATTTCTAAGGCAAAGTGAGCTATATGTTATACATACATTATAATCAAAGTATCTTAATGTATTGAGAATTTTTTGAGTGTCCATGCGTAAATTAAATTAAAAAAGTAACAATTTTCTTTTCAGCTTCCTGCTACTGAAGAGGAATGGCTGAAAACTGCCAAAGAATATGAAGAAAAATGGAATTTCCCCAGGTCTTTGGAAGCTATAGATGGGAGGCACATTGAAATTGTGGCACCAACCAACAGTGGAACAGTTTGTTTTAATTATAAAGAGCGCTTCAGCATTGTTTCGCTAGCAATTGCTGATGCTAATTATAGAATAATTTACGCTGATGTTGGTACACAGGGGAGGATTTCAGATGGTGGTGTCCTTATAGACACCACATTTTACAAAATGTTAGAAACCAAAACTCTAAATATACCACCAGCTCCTCTTACTGGTAGGAGCAATCCTGTTACATATGTTTTCGTCGCTGACGAAGCCTTTGGCTTAGAGGAAAATATTGTGAAACCGTTTCCAGGTCTGCATGAAAAAAAAATAGTTGGCAACGTATTTTTAACTATAGAGCATGCAGAGCAAGAAGAGTAATAGAAAATGTATTTAGGATTATAAGTACTGTTTAAAGAGTGCTGAGGAAGCAAATGCTTCTCAGTCCGGAAAAGGCTACAATGGTGGCACTAGCCTGTGTTTATTTACATAATTTTCTTCAAAACAGAAAATCTCAAAGGTATTGTCCAGCAGGAACATACAACAGAGAGGGAGATGATGGCAACGTAACACCTGGGTCCTGGAGGGACACCCCTACTGTGCTGGAGCCACTGCCCAGAACTGCCCGAAGAACTTCATTGCTGAATGACAACAGAAGAGAATATGCTGAATACTTCTGCAGTATTTAGGGCTCCATCCCATGGCAGTATGGAAAATAAGTTCCACATTATTGTTAAATGATGACATAAAGGAATATACTCTATTCTTCTGCAGTATTCAGGACTTCAAACCATAGCAGTATGGAGAATCATGTTTTTCAGTGAAATTGTAAATAATTGTAAATATTCACGTTATGTATAGCACTAGAAAGAAAAAATGTTGCCAAATATATGATTAATAAAATAATATAACAAATTTACTTACTGGTACTACTTCATGTGTGCTCCTATGAGAGAGTGGTTTGTAATTGTCTCTTATGAACTGCATACTTTCAAAAGCATACCATGTAGAGTGGTACACATTGCTTGTAGCACTTCCAGTTCCTTTGCTGCTCTTCCTCTTCGCCAACTCGCGACTGCATTGGCTTTTTAAATTATGCCACTTGTCCTCACATTCCTTCCTTGACAAGTTAAATGCCTTAGCCATTTCCTCCCACTCGTCATACCTTTTCTGAGCGTTCTTATAGTCTCCTAGTTTCACATCCCATATACAGGGATGCGTGCGCACTGCCTCTATAAAATGCAGTGTATTTTGTTTTGACCAAGACGTCATGGCAAATTTTAAAGTATTACACGCAGGCACAACACACGACGCAATACACGAATACCTACACAACAAACGACAGTCGGCACCTCCAAAACTCAAACAGCCGCCAAAGAGCCTGGTACTACGCATGCACGAATCGTCAAAATAAGCGGCAGGCGACAAGACGACAGGAAATAATAGTACTGCACATGCGCGAGTTCTTCAAATGTCGCTCATACATGTCGTGTATATGGCCAAAAAGTGATATACAAAATGTATACGCGACATGTATGAGCTGGAGGGTCCACATACAAGTTCTGTGAATTTTTGTAAGAGGTGATGTATCGTGAAATGTCAAATTGACATGTCGCTCATACATGTCACGATACGTGTATCCCAGTGTAAACGTACCTTAAGGATGGCGTGAGCAATGTGAGTGGACATTTAATAGGATTACAGAGTAGGAATACTCAGTTGGAGCCAAGAGTTATATTTGTTCATTGTTCGGCGTATAATTTTAATTTGGTAGTACAAGATGCGATGCAAAGTATTAGTTATGTGCGAGACTTTCTGGTGGTTCTTCATGAATTAATATCATCTGTAAGACATTCGCCACAGGCCGTAGTGGTGTTTCAATCGCTACAAGAAGGCAACGAAAATAGTGATGTAAAAAAGTCCACAGACTGACTTTGCTAAGTTTCTGTCCTACGAGGTGGTGTGTCAGGTTACAATCACTAGCATCGTCGAAAAAAATTATGACATTCACTTGCAATTATTGGAAGATCTGTCAGAAGAAAAAAAGTAAAGTCGGTGGGAAGGCTAGTAGATGTTTTTCAAACCTGCAACAATTCAGATTTCTTACTTCCCTGAAAATGTTAATGTCAGTTTTCGACAGGAGTGAGCAACATCATTCGTCGTTTCAGAAGAAATCATTGTCATAAAGAGAAATCAAAACATTGGGGAAACTTTATCTGGAAGTTTAGCTACAAAAAGGGATATAGTTTTTGATTTGTGGAATGAAACCATCATTAGAAAAGCAGAGGAACTTAAAACTGATGAACCAGTTTTGCCAAGAAAAAGAAAGATGCCAAAATGTTAGAATATAATAAATGTAGGTTCTGGCTCGCTAGCTCAATTGTATAAAAAATAAAAAAAATGCTCATTAACACTCACATTTTTTATTTTCCATAAAACTGATATAATAATACACTTTTAAGAGAATTATCAGAAATTTTAGAAGAACTTAAAAATGAACATTATTATTTATTAGATTTATACATAACACAGGATTTTGCAGGAGTTTTTAACAAAGAAGAAATGTGTAAATATTTAACTAATAATTTTAATTTTAGAATGCAAGGAGAATATAAAGAAAATTGTAATGTAATAGTTAAGAACAATAATTCTGTTGGAAAAGACTTTTTAGATGGATTAATTCTAATTCTAGAGTTAAAATCTACAATGAATTTATTTGTCAATTAACAAGTCCTGGTATTAACAAACAACTTGGTAACCATATTATAGATTTTTTAAATTGTCCTGATAAACGATTAATGGAAACATTTGCTTCTACATTGGCTAAATAAAATGGAATTACAAGATTAGAAAGAACAGTTTATAAATATATTAATCTAGATTTCCAAAAAGTACAAGAATTTAATGCATTATCAGATTGTTTACATTTAATAACAGCAAATATTTCGAAAAATCTCCATTTCATTCTGTTCCACTAGCTAAAATGTGGCAAAAATTAACAGATTCATTACAAAATAGTTGTGGTATTATTTTTAATGATCTTTTACAATATGTATATTGGGGTAACAGAAATACCAACAAATTAACAGGAATACAATAAAAATAATAACAGAAAATATAGAAGAAAGAGAAAAATTAGTTAAATTTCTTTTATCTGCATTTAGTTTTAACATGCTTTATAAAATCTGGGGAAACATACTTTTCGAAATCTAATACTTTGTTTTCTACAACACCATATTTTTGCTTTTGTGGCAAATGATAAAAACAAATTTACTTATATTGGTGTATTGGGTGAACAAAATGGTAATAAATATGTATATATTGTTAAAGGTTACAATAAAAATACATTTATAGAAATTAAGAAAGACAGAGATATTCTTAAAAAAGGAGGATTTGTTTGTATTTCATATAAGAGTTTTAAACATGAATTAGAAATTTTTTACTATCCAAAGGAAGAACCATTTTTAGAAATAAAAGCAGATGGTATTTCTACTTTTAATGGAAATTTTTTTCCTAAAATAATTTACTTAAAAACAATAACGATGGTCGACGAGAAACATAGTTCATTGTATAAAGAAGAAGATACAGAAATAATAGGAAAGGTAAAAATGGCCCAAATACTAGGAAATTTAAAAATAAAAATTTGTAAACGTTTAGAAGATCTAGAAGAAGGATTACAACTAATTATTTCTGACATTAAAAACGAAAATGATAGAGGAAAAGATAGATATATTTTTAAATTTAGAAATATACCAGATTGTTATTGTTCTAATTATTAGTTGGAAGAAGAAATTAAAAATAGAAATATGCATCTAAATTACAAGATTAAAGTTAACTATATAAAATTAAAACAACACCAAACTAGCATAAAGAAAGACTTGTGTTTGTTGTTTAATTTATTTTAATTGTTTCGAATTTATCGGGAATAACTATATTATTCTGTTTAAAAAAGTCTAACATTAATGGTGGATATTTGTAATTAAGTCCAACTAAACTTGTATGTATTTACGAATATAATAATCTCCAAAACTATAACAAGGATAAATAAAACTTTCCATCTTCTACAGAATTAATATGGTAAACATTATATCCCAGATAACTAAATAATAACAGATTCCATTCTTTTTCTATATTTTTCTTAGTTATGTAAACAAATACATCTGTTTCCCAAGGAGCAACATCTTTAGGAAAATTTAATTTCTCCATTTAACCCTTTGTTTCCTGACATAAGAAAAAATTTACTTTTTAACATTTTCTTTGCAGAATTTATGCTATTGTGGCCTCAAATGACGGTAGGATTTTTTGTAAAATTTTATTTTATTTTTCACACCTTTTTTCTCACCTGGTACTCAGAAGTACCATCAGACTCCATGGACGAATCACAACATTCGCAGAAAAATGCTCCAATTTTTATAACTTGTATTTTATTCCACATAAATATTAAATATTTTTAACTTTGAAAATTAATTTACAGAAATATATTTCTGAATTTCTTTTAAATTTCGCATAAATTTATTCTAGAGCAACTTCACAATACATAGTAACTTAGCTATACATTTTTGACAGTATATACATATCACATATTTAGTGATACCTCATGAAATTGTAGGAAACTTCTTTTTCTTATTGCAGCACAAATACACTTTACATGTACTACATTGTGAATGTGGTCTCGACTGAATTTTATTTTTAGCACACATTTCGCATCGTCCTCTTTTACAACTGAACACTACAAAATGGTTTCCTCGGTTGCCAAGACGTACATCCTTCGGAAGAGAAAAGTTATCCTTCCTTCTCTTTGGGGGAGTTATTTCATCTTTACAAGAGTTTCTCTTCTTGAGATTTGGCACTTGCTGTTCATTCATTAGCCCTAGTGCCACAGCATGCCTGAACTCCAGCAGTGGCAGTGCCCCATGTAAATCACTGAAAATGACACATGCATTGACAAAAGCAGTTTCTATTGCTCCCCAGAAGAGACGGTGCCACCATTTCTTTGATCGCTTGTCAAGACCATAAGTTGAACGTAATCTGTCTGCATGATCCACACCACCCATGTTTTTATTGTAATCACATACAATAACTGGACATGGTATAGTCATACTAGTTCCATCTTTCTGTTTTCTTGTCTCTACGCTCTGTTCAGTGCCATGGAAGTTTGACGCAAAATACACTACTTTATTTTCCTTCCATTGAAATACTGTTATGTCTGAAGATGACTTTCTGTGATTGGATTTAGACATTTTTCTTTAGGTAAATTCCCTGGCAAACCTGTCCTGTTTGTTCTAATTGTTCCACAGGCACAACTAGTGAGAGGTAACGCATTGTTGCTACAATAAAGTGTTCGCACAACCTGACGGTACTAATAAGTCCGCCTTATATTTTCCACTTTATCTCATTCACTTGTAATGTAATGCTTCAAACTATTATAAAAAAACAAAGAAGGTAAGTACGTACAATGGAAAACTCAACGGAAGTTTCAATAAATTGCGCATAAATTCAGGCAACTCCATGGAAACAAGCACATACAATCTTATGTTTTCACAGCAGCGCGCGAGAAACAATTTCAAGCTCTGACCGCCAGAGATGTCTATGTATTGCACAATAACATCTATGAAACAGTAGAGCAGAGTTACTGTTACGTACCGACAGGCTCTCAGATCACGAAACTGCTCCACGAGAAAATAATGAGAGTCAAAACTTACTGGTACTTTTAAGTACCGTCAGGCAACAAAGGGTTAATCTAAATAAATTTATTTCAAACTTGTTAAAATCTATAGCAGTATAGTAGTATGAACCATGGGCCTTGTCGTTGGTAGGGAGGCTTGCGTGCCTCAATGATACAGATAGCCGTACCGTTTGTGCAACCACAATGGAGGGGCATCTGTTGAGAGGCCAGACAAACATATGGTTCCTGAAGAGGGGCAGCAGCCTTTTCAGTAGTTGCAGGGCCAACAGTCAGGATGATTGACTGATCTGGCCTTGTAACACTAACCAAAATGGCCTTGCTGTTCTGGTACTGTAAATGGCTGAAAGCAAGGGAAAACTAAAGCTGTATGCAGATTTACTGTATGATTAAATGATGGATAAACTATTCCGGTGGTAAAATAGTCCCCCATTCGGATCTCCGGGTGGGGACTACTCAGGAGGACATCGTTATCAGGAGACAGAAAACTGGTGTTCTAGAGATCGGAGTGTGGAATGTCAGATCCCTTAATCGGGCAGGTAGGTTAGAAAATTTAAAAAGGGAAATGGATAGCTTAAAGTTAGATATAGTGGGAATTAGTGAAGTTCAGTGGCAGGAGGAACAAGACATTTGGTCAGGTGAATACAGGGTTATAAATACAAAATCAAATAGGGGTAATGCAGGAGTAGGTTTAATAATGAATAAAAAATAGGAGTACAGGTAAGCTACAGCAAACAACATAGGGAATGCATTATTGTGGCCAAGATAGACAAGAAGCCCATGCCTACTACAGTAGTTCAAGTTTATATGCCAACTAGCTCTGCAGATGACGAAGAAATTGATGAAATGTATGATGAGATAAAAGAAATTATTCAGGTAGTGAAGGGAGACGAAAATTTAATAGTCATGGATGACTGGAATTCGAGAGTAGGAAAAGGGAGAGAAGGAAACATAGTAGGTGAATATAGATTGGGGCTAAGAAATGAAAGAGGGAGCCGCCTGGTAGAATTTTGCGCAGAGCATAACTTAATCATAGCTAACACTTGGTTCAAGAATCATGAAAGAAGGTTGTATACATGGAAGAACCCTGGAGATTCTAAAAGATATCAGATAGATTATATAATGGTAAGACAGAGATTTAGGAACCCGGTTTTAAATCGCAAGACATTTCCAAGGGCAGATGTGGACACTGACCACAATCTATTGGTTATGACCTGTAGATGAAAACTGAAGAAACTGCAAAGAGGTGGGAATTTAAGGAGATGGGACCTGGATAAACTGAAAGAACCAGAGGTTGTACACAGTTTCAGGGAGAGCATGAGGGAACAATTGACAGGAATGGGGGAAAGAAATACAGTAGAATAAGATTGGGTAGCTTTGAGGGATGAAATAGTGAAGGCAGCAGAGGGTCGAATAGATAAAAAGACGAAGGCTAGTAGAAACCCTTGGGTAACAGAAGAAATATTGAATTTAATTGATGAAAGGAGAAAATATAAAAATGCAGTGAATGAAGCAGGCAAAAAGGAATAAAAACGTCTCAAAAATGATATCTACAGGAAGTGCAAAATGGCTGAGCAGGGCTAGAGGACAAATGTAAGGATGTAGAGGCTTATCTCACTAGGAGTAAGACAGATACTGCCTACAGGAAAATTAAAGAGACCTTTGGAGAAAGGAGGACGACTTTCATGAATATCAAGAGCTTTGATGGAAACCCTGATCTAAGCAAGGAGGGGAAAGCAGAAAGGTGGAACGAGTATATAGAGGGTCTATACAAGGGCGATGTACTTGAGGACAATATTATGGAAATGGAAGAGGAAGTAGATGAAGATGAAATGGGGGATATGATACTGTGTGAAGAGTTTGACAGACTACTGAAAGACCTGAGTTGAAACAAGGCCCCGGGAGTAGACAACATTCCATTAGAACTACTGACAGCCTTTGGAGAGCCAGTCCTGACAAAACTCTACCATCTGGTGAGCAAGATGTATGAGACAGGCGAAATACCCTCAGACTTCAAGAAGAATATAATAATTCCAATCCCAAAGAAAGCAGGTGTTGACAGATGTGAAAATTACCGAACTATCAGTTTAATAAGGCACAGCTGCAGAATACTAACGCGAATTCTTTACAGATGAATGGAAAAACTGATAGAAGATAACCTCGGGGAAGATCATTTTGGATTCCGTAAAAATGTTGGAACACGTGAGGCAATACTGACCGCACGAATTATCTTAAAAGAAAGATTAAGGACAGGCAAACCTACGTTTCTAGCATTTGTAGACTTAGAGAAAGCTTTTGACAATGTCGATTGGAATACTCTCTTTCAAATTCTAAAGGTGGCAGGGGTAAAATACAGGGAGCGAAAGGTTATTTACAATTTATACAGAAAGCAGATGGCAGTTACAAGAGTCGAGCGGTATGAAAGGGAAGCAGTGGTTGGGAAGGGAGTGAGACAGGGTTGTAGCATCTCCCCATTGTTATTGAGCAAGCAATAAAGGATACAAAAGAAAAGTTCGGAGTAGGTATTAAAATCTGTGGAGAAGAAATAAAAGCTTTGAGGTTCGCCGATGACATTGTAATTCTGTCAGAGACAGCAAAGGACTTGGAAGAGCAGCTGAATGGAATGGACAGTTTGTTGAAAGGTGGGTATAAGATGAATATCAACCATAGCAAAGTGAGGATAATGGAATGTAGTCGAATTAAGTCGGGTGATGCTGAGGGAATTAGATTAGGAAATGAGACACTTAATGTAGTAAAGGAGTTTTGCTATTTGGGGAACAAATTAACTGATGATGGTTGAAGTAGACAGGATATAAAATGTAGACTGACAATGGCAAGGAAAGTGTTTCTGAAGAAGAGAAATTTGTTAACATCGAGTATAGATTTAAGTTCCAGGAACTCGATTCTGATAGTATTTGTATGGAGTGTAGCCTTTTATGGAAGTGAAACATGGATGATAGCTATTTTGGACAAGAAGAGAATAGAAGCTTTCGAAATGTGGAGCTACAGAAGAGTGCTGATGATTAGTTGGGTAGGTCACATAACTAATGAGGAGGTATTGAATAGAATTGGGGAGAAGAGGAGCTTGTGGCACAACTTGACTAGAAGAAGGAATCGGTTGGTGGGACATGTTCTGCGACATCGAGGGAACACCAGTTTAGTATTGGAGTGCAGCATGTTGGATAAAAATCGAAGAGGGAGACCAAGAGTAGCATGGAGAGCTGCATCAAACCAGTCTCAGGACTGAAGAGCACAACATCAACATCATCAAATCTCATTTTTAAATCTTTTGTATGTTTATCAAAACTACAGTATTTATTTTCATTATTTGGTATTAGTTCTTTTTCTTTATCATCATAACCGAGTTCTTTTACAAAAAGATGTGAATTATAACCAGATAGAGTATGTAGATATATAGGTACAAAATCAGGTTGTTTTAGTTGTCAATTAATATTATTACATAATGGAGCAATATATTTTCCTGTTAAATAATCACGGTGATGAACTTTTTTATTATTTTTTGTGTAATAGTATTTATGTAGTGTACAAAGTGTAGATTTATGATACATTTTGTATTCATCAAGTGTAAGTGGTTTCATTTCTTTAATTTCAGAATATATTCTTCCAATTTCTTCAACTTCTAGTTTTATACACTCTATAAATTTTTTATGACACTTGGTCCCCTACAGACAACAGGATTTTCATAAATTCGAAATATATACTTTATATAAGAACAAGATCCAATTTATTCATATTTTTGAAATTTCAATGTATATGGTGTTTCTGGATTTGGTTCAAAATTATCTGTCTTTAAAAGTAAACTTTAAAAATCAGCATAAATATCAAATGGAACTTTTATTTTTAAAATAAACATGTTGTTGTTGTTGTGGTCTTCAGTCCTGAGACTGGTTTGATACAGCTCTCCATGCTACTCTATCCTGTGCAAGCGTCTTCATCTCCCAGTACCTACTGCAACCTACATCCTTCTGAATCTGTTTAGTGTATTGATCTCTTGGTCTCCCTTTACGATTTTTATCCTCCACACTGCCCTCCAATGCTAAATTTGTGATCCCTTGATGCCTCAAAATATGTCCTACCAACCGATCCCTTCTTCTGGTCAAGTTGTGCCACAAACTTCTCTTCTCCCCAATCCTATTCAATACCTCCTCATTAGTTATGTGATCTACACACCTTATCTTCAGCATTCTTCTGTAGCACCACATTTCGAAAGCTTCTATTCTCTTCTTGTCCAAACTGGTTATCGTCCATGTTTCACTTCCATACATGGCTACACTCCATACAAATATCTTCAGAAACATATTCTTTTTTATCTGACATTTCAACTTTTAATGGTTTGTTAGTTAAACAATTTGGTCTATGATAATGTAATTTTTGTTTAGTATTAAAATGAAGTAAACATAAATCACAAATAAATTTAACTGTTTCATATTTGGTAATTTGACTTGATACAAGTCTAGAAAAAAAAAGAGAATTATTTAAATAGATTTACATGTTTTTCTTTTTTAGATTTAGTTATTTTTAATGGATACACTTGATAATATTCATCATCATAATCAAATGAATAAACATTAGTAGATATATTAATTATATTTTCTACTTTTGGAATATGTGCAAGTAATACAGGAAATTCAGTATTTTCATTTTTTTTATCAAGATCAAGACCAAAATTTTTATAATTTGATTTTCTTTCAGCGTATTTATCTACAGTTAACAAAGCTGCTTTTATAGACCATAAAAAACATTTTTGATGTTCATTTTTCACATTAACAAACGTTTTTAGGTTTTTTATTACTTCAGGTAAATCAATGTAAGATCATCCTTTTAATGGAACATATTTATTAATTGCTAGTACTAAACCACTAATACTATTTAATGACCATTCTGATCTTTGTGTTTGAAAATAAGAAATTTTTTCTAAAATATGACTTTTAAATTATTAGTATTTTTTATTCAAGCTTTTTCTGTTAAAATAGTATAGTTCGGTGTTTGTTGTCCAATGTCTTGAACTTTTGTTTATCTATTTCACCTTTTTTAGCATTTATTTACAATATAAATCAAAATTTATCTTTACACCATGATGCACTTTCAAATATTAGTTAACAATTTAAAAATTTTTGTTTTTACTACATTTAAAATATCATTAGGATCAAGTATATCCATATTATTTTTTAAATTGGTAGTTTGTAACCTATTTCTACATGTTCTTTCAACTAGGTAATCTATAATTCCTTTTTAATTCTCTTGGTTTTACAAATATATTTGTAGAAAGTGGAAACAATCTATTTAATGGTTTATCTTCTTGAGTTGAAAAACATCATCAAAATCATAATATGGTAACTTTTTCTCAAAGGTTTCCACTACTTTCATTTTTAACAGTGTTTGTATTATCTTGTTCATGTATATCAATATTGACAATATTATTATAAGTTTTCTTTCTTCAGTTATATAATTTTTTATATTCACTTACTTCAGATTTATTACTATTTTGAACAATATTTGTATTATTTTCACTTGTATTATTTCCAACAATATTTGGAAGATTACTAATGATATTTTAATGATTACTGATAATAAATGTTATTAAATCAGTTTTACGTAAATTTGAATATCCTCGTAAATTATTTATTTTACAAAATTCACGAAGTCTTACAACAGGAAATTGTTGTAGTTGATTAGCCAGTTGTTCTAGTTGAGCAGCAGTGTTACTTTCCATTTTGCTCATCTATTAATTACAAAAAGAATATATTAGATTTTTAGAAAATATTTTTATTAATAAAATGTCAATTATATAATAGATGGATAAGTATTATTATTTAATAAATAATTAATTAAAAATAGAATTAGTTTATAAATGAATAAGTTTTCAAACAATTAATTTATTATTTAGTTCAACAGCCAATTAGTTTTTAAACAATTAGTTTATTATTTAGTTTTTAAACAATATGTTGTTCTAAGAATTAATATACTATTTACTTTATTATTTAGTTAGCAATCAATTAGTTTGTTCTCTATTTATTACAAAAAATCATTAGATTTTAAAAAATTATTTTTTATCGATAAAATGATAATTATTTTACAGTTGAATAAGGATAATTATATAATAGATAATTTATAGTAAAGAATTATAATTTAATAATTAAAAAATCATATAGTTAAAGGTTTCATATTGTTAACATATTCTAAAATACATTTTTTACATTTATTATTATATTTATCTTTATGTCATGTATTTATCTAAAAACAATTTAAATCTTTAATTGCTTGGCAAATTTTACATTTCTTTGTAGATGTAAATTTTTCTTCAGTTATAACTTCTTCATTCATTGTAGCTTTAGATTTCTCTTCATTATCAATTGTTAATAATATTTTTGTATGCTCTTCATTTGGATTTCGTTCTAAATATTCTTTAAAATAATATTTACCAACACTTTTGCATCATACACAAGGAATTCGATTTTTATTGTTATTTGGTACATGATATTTATCTATACATTGTCTACATATGGTTCTATAACCAGCTGTTGTATATTTTTGTAAAGTAAAATTATCAAATGATATCTCAGTATCACAATAGTTACAAAATTTAGTTTTCACAGAACAATCTTGTTTCGCTTGCTCCATTTATATATAAAAAAATTTTTTAGGTTTGTGAAAAAGTAAATTTTTATAATCTTTTAAATTTTATTTTTAAATTATTCATATAAATTATTTTAAAAATAAGAATAAATTGGATCATCAGAATCATCATCAAATTCATAATATTCATTTCTGAATTGTTGAATTCTATCAAACAAAGGATCAAAAGATCTTGTAGTTACTAGTAAATAATCAAAAAATTGATCAAAATATATAATTATTGTTGCTGGAAAGAATCAACTGTTGTCAATATTTCAGCAGATGTTGGTTCTTTATTTTTAATAATACTTCTACAAAGTGGACTATTTTATTTTTCCTTTAACCACTGATCAATACATTCTTTATGAAAAATACGATTGCAATGTATTTTAACAAATTGATTATTATTTTCATTCCTTAAACAAAATGTACAATCAATATCTTTTTCACATACGTCAATTATTTCATAATGATTTTTTTCTATAGCTTGCATTTCGTTAGGTTCTCCATTTATAAGAAATTATTTTTACTAGCTTTATAAAAAATAAAAAATAATTAATTTCAAATGAATCATTTAGCTATAATTTCAAAATTACATTATTTTTAAAAACTCACATTGTGCACTATATATCATGAAATTCATTATTTCTATTTTTAGTTCTTCATTCCTTTATATTTCAGTTTCATTAGTCGTTTATTAATTATTTCAAAAATAAAATCGATTAATTTAGAAAATATATTTGGTAAAATGACTCTAACATCATTAATAAGTTCTAGACAAAGTTATTCTCCATATCTAGTATATAAATATGTACAGTTCGTATTATCATATAAAACATTTATCTCTAGCTGATTCACTTTTCTAATTTCTTTAGAAATACTTAAATTATTTATCTTCTTGATTATTGTTGGTTCCATTTGTATTGAAAAAAATTTTATTTGTTTTACAGAAATAAGGTTGTGGTTATATTTTTTTAATGTAATTTGTTAAATAATATTTATATATATATATATATATTTATATTCACAATGTGATTTTTTAAAAATAATTTACCTTTGTTAACTAATATATTTTTATCTATTTATTTTCTTAAAGTTGTACAGTTTTGATTTCCCTTTTATTTTTAATATAATTTACCTTTGTTAACAAATGCATTTAATCAATTTACTTATGTTCATAGTATAAAATTTTTAATATAATTTACCGTTGTTAACTATTTCATTTTATTCGTTCACCTGTGGGGAATGTATGTAAAATAATTAATTTTTATTATAATTATTGTTATGTTATATTATTATTATGTGATATTATTATTATTAATTATTAGGTAACGGGATAGTAGATAAAAATGTATGTTTTGTTCAATTAGGTGAATTTTATAAAAAATAAGAAATGAGATTGTTAACGAGCAATTTTTTATGTTTTATAAAATTGAGTTAATGAGCCAGAAGCAACATTTTTTTAATTACTAATGTTACGACGATGGTAGTGGTCCTGTACATATCAAACTCCAGAGGAAACATACAGAGAGATATTTTTTGAAATAATTGATATGGTTTTGGATTTGCTAAATCGTAGAGTTGATTCAAAGGTTCTGGAACTTATTTCACAATTCGAGCTTTTGGTATCGTTCAGATTGGATTCGATCAAATGCTGCAGTTCTATGGAGCAGACTTTGATAAAGACAAGCTGGCATTGTATAGGTACATGTTTCTACATGTGTGCAGAACGAAGAAAGAGGAAGTGGCCAACTTGTCAGACATTACAAATATTTTAAGTACAGAAAACAGTGGTCCCATGCCTGAAATTTTCACAGAATTTGTGAAGTTTGTTTGCATGATTTTAACGCTACCTGTAACTTGTTGGAGCTCAAGACCATTGAAAACGTTTATGTGGCCAACAGTGACATAAAAAAGATTGAATGACTTGTCGATTTTGCACATTTGTAAAGAAATGACTAAAAATATTGATATTAGCAAATTGCAAACAAATTCATATGTGCAAATAACATAGGAGGGAAAGTGTTATGCACTGAATCTTAATATCTGAAAGATCTAACTGTGCACCCACATTATTTGGTACATAAACTCAGTTGATTTGTAGTTCTGTTCACAAGTAAATCTTTGCATGATTCTTTCTCCAATAAATTAAAACTATCCGATTTATGAAGAGTTTTTAATTTTAATTTACATGAATGTGTTATTTTATTTTAGCAATGCTTTGATAACATCATTGCCCCTTGCAATCACTGTGCATGTGAGTTGTTTAAAGTATATACCTGACACAGATCTAACTGATATTTTGTTAGTGAATTACAATTTGAAAAAAGGAGAAATAATTTAATACAAAAGAATCGATTAATGTTAGAATAACATATTTTCAAAATATTTGTTACAATAACTTATCCTCGTAATCCAGACCAGCGCGACAGCCGTTGCATAACAGGGCATGTCACACAGGCCTTATTTGGTCGTAGAGTCTCTTTGATCCCTGGGTTTCCCCCGGTACTCACGTCAGACTGGGGAGACCGTGGAACACACGGTCTGTGCACGAGTGAAACGTTTGGGCTGGCCTGGTAATTTAGTAGCCCACAGTAGGTAAAAGATTATTGTTATCTTATTATGAATTAAAATTAAAATAAAAAAATTAAAAAATATACAAATATAAAGAGAGAAATCTGTATATGACATAGAGTAATGTCAAATGCATAGCAATGGTCACAGCATCATGGTTTCGTAGAATCAGCCAACGCTATATTAAGTTTAGCCCAGTATTTGTAAACAATGTTTTTCCTTGCCGTCTCTCGTATCACTCTGCAGTGTGTTCCACGGACCTCACAAAAGACCTCCCTTAGGTGGGTCTTGGCGCCCCTCTGCCGTTTAATGCTTGTCCACCTCTCCTATCTCCACTTCTCCATCTCCACGCAGCTGATTTCCACAACTTCCCCTATTCCTTGATAACTTGGTACATTGCCTCTGCTCATGTCCCGTACGACCACACTTAAAACATTTCACACCCGCCGTAAACATTGTTTGCCTCTTGCGTGCCCCTGTTGCCACGTCTAATTCCTCACATTGAATTGCCAGCTGTACGGCCGATCACAAATCTTTCGGATTCCCTTCACGTACTTTCTGTTACATATGCGCTGGTAACCGTCTCAAAAATACATAAAGTATCCTTTGCTCAGCCACCTGCAACAGAACACATTCGCTTCATTGCTCTGACCGAACTCGGAAGTATACTCATTAATTTACATGATCTTGTCGGCAAATTTCTCCCCCTGTCTCTTTGTCATTGTACTTGACCTCTCCCTAAAGTACCGAGCGCTATTCTGTTTCTTGCACCTTTGTAAAAGCCCTTCCTTTAACTTCTTAAACTGTCCTGCCTTCCTTAAGGCTTCAGAACACCTTACATATGTCTTTGCTTCGCCCATTAATCTAATCTTGGCTACATGTAACAACTGTTCGTCAGATCAACCATTCATCACAGCTGAAATTTCCAAGTCCTCCACAAACGAACGCACATCCTCAGATGCCTTGCCAGAAAATGGAATAATCAAACTCGCGGCAGCTGGATCAATCTCCTGCACCCTAGGCAACGACTGATCCGATGTGGTTTTCCGCTCACTTCTAGATGTTAATTCACTTCTCAACTGTGTACTGTCCGCTGTCGATCGTGCTACCTATTCCAACAAAACCTGCACCTCTTCTGGTTCCAACACACCTTGTGTCCTTGACTCTGCCATTGTGTTGCTTTCGTTCCCAGTTAGTCCCGATACAAAACATTTTTAAGTACAATAACAACCTGACTTCCTAAAGCTCCGTATCATCACACTCAGTGTCATCATAAACCAATACAGAAGTAATTAAATGCCACAAAAAAATAATAAATCTTATTGCCTCAAATACGCTAACACTTACTCTGACAACAAAAAATCTATGAGCACGAAAAACATCTAAAATGTGGCCTGCCAGGAGCCATACTCGAAAAAACAAAGAAAGCATCCAGTACTCAAACAGAACAATTTTGTCAGCACTCAGTGTATCTTGTGACTGTACTGCAGGTGGTGGAATCAAACGTTGTACTGGTCAGATGATGTCCGCTATTCTGACACCAAATATAGTGGCGACTTCTGCAACCAACTGAATCAGGATGACCTAATGTAGCGGGAAGACACCAAATGTAGTGGGTGGAGCCAGGATGTGTTGCAATAAAACTCGTCCGAGCTTTTCAAATAATTTATTTGCTTCCACTACAGGGTGATAGATTCATTTCGTAAACACCTGCGTAATATATCAATGCATAGGTTCAACTGGATCTTTTGTAGTGTACAAACAGGACAGGCAATATGGATGTAACATAGTGGAGATGCAGAACGTTATCTCATCGGTTCCCTAAGCAGAACCTCACATGTTCTTTGTCGCACTATCGACTATGATGTTTACTGCTGTACACCGACCAATATCAGTTATGTTGGGTTGGGTTGTTTGGGGAGAAGAGACCAAACAGCGAGGTCATCGGTCTCATCAGATTAGGGAAGGAAGTCGGCCGTGCCCTTTCAAAGGAACCATCCCGGCATTTGCCTGGAGCGATTTAGGGAAATCACGGAAAACCTAAATCAGAATGGCCGGACGCGGGATTGAACCGTTGTCCTCCTGAATGCGAGTCCTGTGTGCTAACCACTGCGCCACCTCGCTCGGTAATATCAGTTATGTCTTTCCAACAATTTCGTTTGCAGGAGTGCTGTTGATTACCACATACTGCCAGACGCTTGTGCCTTATAACACTTCTTTGGTAGAGTCTTGCTGGAATGCAGCACCTTCCGAAAGTGCTGGCTGAAAATACCTGCAGTCTGTCCAAGAATCTGATTGACTGGAAGACCTAAATGTCAATTTCCTAGAACTGAGAGGAATTGAAACAGCTAGCTGGTGTGAGTGTGGACTACCATAATTTTTTCAGACACTATAAACATATAAACAATGTAGCGGCACCACCATTTAGGACAGGGAAAGTTAATTTTGTGCGATATTCGGAGCACGTGTTACAGCCAGGTTTGGGCTGGATTGCAGTAGGTTACACTGACCAGCGGTTGCGAAGTTTAATGGAGGCCACAGGACCATAAAACCACTGAAAAGGATAAACGAAACAGTTTGCATGGCGAAAGCTGTAGGCAGAAGGAGCCCACTGGTGCAACTGGGGTGTGATGCATATGTGACACAAAGCGACGTGTTAATGAAAGAGAAGCATGCAGCCAAATATAAATAGGTTTTGTTTTCTAATGAGATTTATTGAAGTGTG
Source organism: Schistocerca piceifrons (assembly GCF_021461385.2). Taxonomy (NCBI): domain Eukaryota; kingdom Metazoa; phylum Arthropoda; class Insecta; order Orthoptera; family Acrididae; genus Schistocerca; species Schistocerca piceifrons. Next base: position 890,968,719 of record NC_060140.1, read on the forward strand.
GCAGCTCTCCTGGATGGTGGGGCATGTCACTCCACCGGGCTACATGCACAACAGATGGGGTGACAGCATCTCAGTCCACAACGGGTTGATGGTTCTACCCTCTGAGGCTGATGCAGGGTCCGCAGCCAGCCAGGGCAGGCCACTCCTTCGCTCGCTACCGCGGGCAGCCGTCTCGGCTCCCGACACACGCCGGTGACTTCTGTGGTGAGATCCGCAGATTCGGATGCTGGATCGTGGGCGGTCATTGCCACCGCATCACCAGCTATGCCAGCCAAGGAAGAAGCAGCAGCGGGGCCGGCCTATGGCTCCCAGTGGAGTAGTGCAGAGACAATGAGGACAGTGGTCGCTGAGTCGGCTGCTGGCGTAGCCATGCTGATGTAACCAGAATTCTGCAGCAGGCAAACAAGGCCGACACAACACAGTGTTGCATTGCACAGGCTGCTGGGGTGCTACCTCAGCATTGTGGGGCCTGTGAAGCAGACCGAAGTGAACGAAGCTCTGTAGAGGAAACGAATAAATCATTTGGAAAGTTCTTTCTGAGTTTTAATTCGGCACCTCCTGGCACCCACCCACTACATTTGGTGTCAATACGCTGCATTTGGCGTCTGATACCACAATATTTGGTATCAGAAGTGGGATTTAATAATGGAGCCCAAGCGAGCAAATTTTGCCGTTTTTCTATACATGTGGAAACTATAAGGGTAACAACCGACTGTGCATGAGTGTATATTTTGGTCCAATTACCGGTTATGGGGAGGAATGCGAGGTTTCAGTGTTACATGGTCAACCCATAACCAGTAAAGTGGGGAGCATTGAGCGAGTTTGTGGAAGGGAAAACTAATGAGGTATTGCTGATCTTGGCAACTAGAAACTGATATGCCGAGATGGCAAGGGAGGAATTACAAAGCTGCCATAGAGGGAAGGTAATGATATGTCCACCAGGATGGTAAGTAACAATCCAGGCACATGCACGGTGCAGATATTTTTAGCTCGGGTGAAAGGAATAGACTATCCAACAGACATCGTGGACTGGATACCGAGGACAAGAGACGAATAGCTAAGGGGTTGATCGAGCAGTGGTCATCCAGTAAGGAATTTTTACGTTTTGTTTCATGTCGTGGTATTAAGAGGGCACTAGATCACATTTAAGTTTTCTAATAGTAAGGAAATATGCCATAGATGCCGACCCAAACAAGTTAAGGGCTAGTTAAGGGTCGACCTGGGGACCACTTCTTTCTGAAGAGGGGAATATTGTAGCAGCAGCACCGTTTAGGATAAGGAAAGTAAGTTTTGCATGATATTGGGAGCACGAGTTACAGCCAGGTGCCGGATTGCAGTAGGTTACGCTGACCAGCAGTTGCAAAGTGGTATGGAGGCCACAGGGCCGTTGAACTGTTGAAAAGAGTAAATGCAGTGATTCGTATGGCGCAAGCTATAGGCAGAAGGGGCCCACTGGTGCAACCGGGGTGTGGTGCGTACGTGACACAAAGTGACACGTTAGTGAAACAGAGGCGCGCAGCCAAGTATAAATAGGTGTTGTTTTCTAACGAGATTCATTCAAGTGTGGCAGCTCTCCTGGACGGTGGGCTGTGTCACTCTGCCAGGCTACACTCACAACAGATGTGGCGACAGTGTTCCAGTCCATGGCGGGTCATTGGTTCGACACTCTGAGGCCAACACAGGGTCTGCAGCCAGCCAGGGTGGGCCACTCCTTGGCTCGCTACCACGGGCAGTCGTCTCAGCTCCCGACACATGCCGGAGACTTGCGTGGTGAGGGATGCAGATTTGGATGCCGGATCGTGGGTGGACATTGCCATCTATGTCAGCCAAGGAAGAAGTAGCAGTGGGGCCGGCCTACAGCTCCTGGTGGAGCAGCGCGGAGACAATGAGGACAGTGGTCGCTAAGTCTGCTGCTGGCGCAGCCATCCTGATGTAACCGGAATTCTGCAGCTGGGGAACAACGCCAGCACAACACAGCATTGCATTGTACAGGTTGCTGAGGTGCTACCTCAGCATTGTGGGGCCTGTGATGCAGACCTAGGTGAACGGAGCTCTGTAGAGGAAATGAATAAATCATTTGGAAAGTTCTTTCCGAGTTTTAATACGGCACCTCCTGGCACCCACCCACTACATTTGGTGTCAATACGCCGCATTTGGCGCCTGATAACACAACAACAATAATTGCACTGCTTGCCTGAAATTTGTACATATTGGAGTGTTAAGTCACTGTTATTGTGTTCTGACATGTGCAAAGAGAATGTTATGGGTGTGACTGTGTCCAGTTGTACGGGGAGTATGGATTCTGCGATTTTTGCATGGAAAATTGCAATTTCGTTGCATCGATGCCCATAAGCGGTTTGCAAGATTATACATTTGGAAAGTTCTTTCCGAGTTTTAATACGGCACCTCCTGGCACCCACCCACTACATTTGGTGTCAATACGCCGCATTTGGTGTCTGATAACACAACAACAATAATTGCACTGCTTGCCTGAAATTTGTACATATTGGAGTGTTAAGTCACTGTAATTGTGTTCTGACATGTGCAAAGAGAATGTTATGGGTGTGACTGTGTCCAGTTGTACGGGGAGTATGGATTCTGCGATTTTTGCAAGGAAAATTGCAATTTCGTCGCATCGATGCCCATAAGCGGTTTGCAAGATTATACATGGAGGATTATGTCCATTCATAAGGAGGATATAGATTTACATAGGAAACTAATATTTCCAGAGCCACAGCCGCCATGAGGAGGTATTTTCGATGTTTCGCTCATTGTCAAATGTTTCAAATTTGCGCTGCAATCGTAATATTTAATTGAAATTAAATTGATCAGTATGTGGCTGGTTTCCAAGGACGGCTACACTTAGTGTCTGGGCGCATAGGGAAGGTAACTGGTGGCCAGAACGGATGGGCATTTGTGGCTCAAATCACAAGCTGTCGTTGAGCAACGTTAACTGGTCAGGCAGGGTACAAGGATGCAGCTGACCTAAACAAGTCGCCCTCTGGGCGAGTGAATGGCGCACTAATACTCAGTATGTGTTGGGCAGCCTTCGCATTACGTGTATTGTTTGAGAAGCTTCAGTATGGCGAGTGTTTGCGCTGGACGGTTATTCCTCCATATAAATTGATTTCTTGGCAGGGCGGCAGTCTCTTTGGCCTCTTAGCGTCCGGTACGTTTGGCATGTAGATGCTAGATGATGTCGGGCACGAAGGCAACTGGCAGTGGTGGGCTACGGAAGTTTCCGCAATTTCCAACATCTAACAATGGCAACTACTACGGAATGGCTCGTGTTTTTATATGTATGTGTTTACAAAGTGCTCTGTCCATGTGCTGACAGGTGCTGTGTGTGACGTTGAGTGCTGTTCAATACGTTCCAGTGGATTCTGTCTTGCAGCAGAAAGGTGGAGTGGTATTTGTTTAAATAAAGGTGGCTTTATTGTTGTTACTACCCTAATATGCAGTAGGTGCTTTCCCCTCCTTCTTCTTCCTGGTGCAGTAGAGAGAACCAATTTAGGAATTCAATGGCATATTGCTTTAAAAATACACTTACCAGACCTGTAGGTGGTCAGGAATTACTCAACCATAATGGCACGAATTCCGCCGAAATTTGAAATTACAACTATGATTTTATACTGAACAGCTTCCAATTACGATGTCAAATTCCCGATTGATATTTTTCTTCTTTCCAATAGTCATATTGCAAGCACACTCCAGTCAAACCCCTGAAATGTCTCCAGGAAATTAAGGACATAGCGCAACTGAGCTGAAATTTGCAATTCCCACAAACATTTTTAGCTATCTTGAATGTAATGGATTTCCCACAAACGACCTAACTGTATGAATATCCACCAACAGCAGGAGAGAGAAATTGAGAAAGGGGAAGAGTAAGGTTTTGAAACCTGGTGGCTGTAGGATCGAATCCTGGACAGCCCCAGAACCCCCCCCCCCCCCCAATATGACAGTCCTAGTATCCTTCAATAGGAACCAAGAAAAAACTGTCCCACATAGAGAGTATCGATTTAATTAATTAGTCAGTCAATTTGATAGAGCATCAGTAGTCCAAATGGACTATTTCCAAATCATCCACATCCCAGTATTTTCGGGAGGCTGGGGATTTACCAGTTATCGGTCACTTTGTTCAGAACAAAAGAGGGGCTATTGTGGTTCCCAGTGGCACACAAGAGATACTAGCTACTCAGAAAGTATCCACTTGAGAGAGAGAGAGAGAGAGAGAGAGAGAGAGAGAGAGAGAGAGAGAGAGAGAGCATGTGTTTTGTTAGGAATTTTCCAGGTATCACTGTCAAAGAGTTGCCACCACCTAGTGCTTTGTCTGACGGGAAGTAACTAGAGGAGCAAGGGGGAGGGGAGGTGGTGATTGGAGGGAGAAGGAGACTTCTTCTCCCAGCGTCCTCTGCTGGTGATATTGTGATTTAACTCAGTCAGCATCTGCACAGCGGGCTGTGCACATAGAGCACCTGCTTCCAATCACCTGGTGTGGAGCTGTGTGTTTGGGAATGAATCCAGAAGTTAATTTCAAAGGAAGCTGACAACTGGTACCACGCATTCCTCTGCATGTGACTGGCACATCCCAGTCCAGCGCTCTGGTCTCAAGGGATTGCCTGTGGTCTGGCGCATATGGTGAGGTATGGCACACACAAAGACGAGATGTCCCAGTCGGTGCTGTTCCAGGCACGACTGAAGTTGGCGGATGGTGCGATCAGAAATTTTTTACCATGAAATGTGGGTTGTGGTGAGTGTTTTAAGCAAGTTTTTATTGGCAAATTGCAATATTCCCACAGTCAATCCGTTTGATGAGATATTTCTTGCCAAATATACAAGCCCTGTGTCCTGCAAACGGATTAAATAAAGAATATGGCTCTGAGCACTATGGGACTTAACATCTTAGGTCATCAGTCCCCTAGAACTTAGAACTACTTAAACCTAACTAACCTAAGGACATCACACACATCCATGTCCGAGGCAGGATTCGAACCTGCAACTGTAGCGGTCGCGCGGTGCCAGACTGAAGCACCTAGAGCCGCTCGGTCACTTCGGCTGGCAATAAAAAATATGCATCGACATATTATTGACATTGGTTCGGATTTTGTGTTGTGAGATTCTTTGTCTCCAGCACAGGTAAGTCTTTTTCCCACCAATTTCCAGATGGGGGAGGGAAGGGAGAAGTGGAGAAGGGGAGGGGCTGGGGCTTTCCAGAGTGTGCCAAGTGGCTCAGAAATTAACAAGTTCCCCTTTTCCCAGAGAGTGGGGGGGGGGGGAGAAGGGTGAGGGGAGCAGTTTTTCAGAAAGACTGATGATCCCCAGGTTGTTATAAATCAACCTTAATGGATCATAAACTACTTAGCAGAACATTAGGTTAGTGGAAGAGGGAGGGGAGCTGGTTTAACTGATCAGTTTAAATAATTAGCATACCAATTTGATATCAAAAGTGCTCCTGGCCTCACTTTGCCCTACTATTGACGGTTTGCGATCGTGGTTTTTTAATGATTGTCGAAACTCTGTGTCAGTTGTAAGAGGATCATTCGATCATTACATGTCCTAATGTGTTTTTGAACACATATTGACACATATTCCTTATGGTACAAGGTGCCACCCAAGGGCTAGAGAGAGAGAGAGGAATGCGTCTATCTGTACAACGTCGGTTTTCCCTCATATTAATTTGCCCTACCAGTAACAAATCCAGCTCTGCACTACTGATTTTGCCCAGAAACCTTATCAACCACATCAGTGGATCATGGCTCCCTTTCTAAATTTTCGTGGGAAGCTGTGTGTGAGTCTGTATTTGTGATACATCAATTGTAATTTAACACTACATACATTGTCAGACCACATTATGACTCCCCTCACGATGGCGAATATGACCCAAGTTACGGCATATTGGTCTTAGAATGATTTTTCCTAATACAATCGACTTGATAAAATATCGCTATGCAGGCAGACTTTGCTGCCGTTCTCCTCAGAAGTATTAGGATCCAAGATCACCTGATTTATGTGTTGTCATCGACAACGATATGTAAGAGGCTGATTCGTGGTAGAATCTTAACGTCCAAGATCTGCTGATATTGCTATAACCAGTACAAGTATGGATTGTTTCTGCTACTACATAATGCATATTGTTTTTAAATATGCAGCAGCTTGCAGAGTTTTAATATAAATCAGTTTTAGAATTTTTTATTCCGACAGTCTCTGCTGTCTGGTTTGTGTTTGACAGGCGATACACTGGTAGCTTTAACAAGCAAGTCTCTGTATATTACCGGGAGCATGTGGGCAATCCTCAGCTCTGCCACATTGCGACCGAAACGGTACTGGCTATCAGGCAAAATGTTGTGGACCTTCACTCATAGCCACACACAAATAAGTGGTTCCCTTCCATATATCAGCTTTGCGTGGACTGCTCCCTACGCTTATTTGGAGCCAATGATAAAAGTTTTTTTCCACTTATACGGGGATGTGTTGCATTGCACCTACGGCTCACAGTGGCAATGTTGGTCCTGGTGCTTCCTAGAGCTGTAGCGATGTAGGATACAAGCGGCATCTCGTCGTAAATACGGTGCTGATTGCACTTTTATCAGGCATGTGCAAATCGCTTTTCCAGCGGTCATTATGCATGTGTTGTTCGCATTTTTGAACCACGTGGTAAGTAGTCTTTGGACAATCGGTTTATCGGTATACGGTGCCCAGTCTCTACGGTCGCATTAAATCGTATTATGGCACCTGCGTGTCTATGAATTTGTATGTAGGAAGAGTTTACTATTTTGCTACGCTGTGACTATTTCTCGGTTTCGTTTGCATGTGGCAATGTCATATGTGATAATTTCCACAGCTATTTACTAGTCTTATATTAAAGTAACTTCGCTAGAGTTACAAGTCCGGCAGATCTAGCCCGCCGTCGATATGGTCCTAGTATTGTACTTTGTCACTAATATTTTTCCTCAATATACCAGGTATGGTTCACATGTAGTACAGGATACGTCTGTTGCACAAGTCCTACTCACTTTTCATGGATACTCATTATTAATGCACAGATAAGTTTTCGTGGCAAATACGGCAGTGTGTTAGCTGTCCAGCGTGTGTGTGGAATTCTGTGGATCAGTGGAAATTATGTGCCATATTTGGATTTGCCCTTGGTTAATGTACGAGTCTTCTAGTACTGTCGCTTATACTTGTAGAGTTTATTCTGTTAAGAGTCTTCATTTCACCTGATGGGCCACCTAGCTCAAAACGCTAGTTTCAAAAGCATAACGGTTGGGTGGATGGAGGAGGGGAGTATGTTTCTGATAGGTCCAGAGAGAAAGGGTGGTGGGGAGCGATGTGCTTGACTCTTTAAACTATTAGCCGCGTTTTTCTGCAGAGGTGTAGATATGTTACCGACAGATTTTGCTGTAGTTTGATGCCCTCTCTCTAAATTATTGAGCACCATTTGCGCAAATTTCTCTACCACACATGGGGACATGGTCTGGCGTAGTGCTAGACAGACATATGGATCTCTCCCACTTACGACCTGGTGTCCACGATCATACAAGGAGTTCCACACCATATCGTCACAATCCAGCAAATACAAGGGGGAGATCGATGCGCATTTGCACCAGTCTTTGATATTTCCACCTACGTGTCGAGATGTGTTTACCGTTCGTATCACAAGTGCGAGATCTCTCGGCCTGAACCGATGCACAGCAGCAATGTTAGGCACCAAACGCAACTTACTCGGCAATTGGTGGGCACTGTGTCCGCGGTCACCAGCGTTCTTAGCTACACACCCATATGTCGGAGCCTGAAGGGCGTGATCAGTATTGGGACACGGCCGGCACCATTCCAAAATACCGAATGTATCCGGTACGTGTTGCCTCTCTAGTCGTTATTACCGTAGTGGGTTGCGACATAGAGAGAGTCTTTTCCTAAGCATCGTTAGTAGACAGCAACAAGGTCGCACGCAGTGTATCCGGCAAGTGTTGACTCTCTAGTCGTTATTACCGGCGCGGGGTTGTGACATAGAGAGAGAAACCCTTTCTGGAACTCGAACCCTGCTCCTCCTGGGTGGAAAGGCCAAGTGCTCCCACCTAACACAATTAAACCACCAGACACACATGGAATTGATGGGAAATTAAAAATGCCGGAGCCCTTTCTGGGACTCGAACCCTGGTGCTCCTGGACGGAATGCTCAAGTGCACCCCCAACACATGAAACCTGTCTAGGTGCGGGAGAGGAAGGTTAGGTTAATGTACTTTATTTATTTTGGTCGAGAAACTGACGCAAAGATCGATCCTAATTGCGTAATTAATCACAAAGATAGGTCCTAATTACACAACTATATGCAAAGCACTACAGAAGGACGGCATAAAATCGCAATACGCCGCGGAAACTGACGATACCATACAACTGGTGTTATCCTGCCAAGAAAAAAATTCGCAGAACCACTCGAAACCAGCGACAGAAACATCGAAACTCTACCCTACACCTACAAACTGCCAGAGTCGATATTAGCTAACTTTGAGACGGGTGTATTTCCTGCTTTTCATGTATGCGTGTTTCTACTGCATTACAGAGAAGTTATTATCAGAGTTTTTTTTTTTCTTTGTATACGTCTACGGCATTGCATGTTTCGAATTCTTTAAATTCAATGGGCCCCATGTACAATTAATCTTAAATAGAGTGATGGTAGAACTGCTGTCTGGACGCTTCCATATGAGGTCTACTTTTTTCGTATTTGGTCTTCGTGGTCCTTATGCGCAATTAATGTTAGCTGCAGTAGAGTCGTTTGGTAGTTACCTTGAAATGAGGGTCTCTAAATTTAGTGTTTACAGTTCCTAGGAAAGAACACCGTCCTCCAAGGACTTCTGTTTGAGTTCTGAAAGCAGCTCCATGGCACTTACAGGTAACAAATCTAGAAGCCATTCGCCGAAATTCTTCAACATGACCTGGAACGGATCAATCCCACCAGTGAAGTAAGCAGGACGATAGTAATACTTCACCTGAAAGTTACTGGTTTATTATTCCTACTCATCAGCATTAACTTGCATTTTTTCCTCATTTAAGGCTAGCGACCATTCATCACACCAAATGGAAATTTTGTCTAAATCGTCTTCTGTCCTCCTACAGTCACTCAGCTTTGATGACTTATCGTAGACCGCTGCATCGTCGGCAGACTATTGACCCGCCAAATCATTGAAGTATAAAGAGAACAGCAGCTATCCAATTGCACTGGGCTGCATATTGGATATAGCCACTCTCTTATCTCTGAGCCTGTTAAATATGCTCGTGCCTTCGTTAACGGGCTGCGATGGGAGATCGTGTCATATACCTTCCTGAAATCTAGAATATGTAATCCACCTGTTACCTTCCTTTATAGTTCTAGATATATCATGTGAAATAAAGGCATGCCGAGTTTTGAACGAATGATGCTTTCTAAAATCAGGCTGATTCATCAACATAAACAGCTTAGCCTCAAGAATGTTTATTATATTCGAACTGAGAATACGTACGAAGATTCGGGAGCAGTCCGAAGTTAGGGATATTGGTCTGTAATTTTGCGGTCTGTTCCTTCATCTTTCTTGTATACTGGAGTGACCCGCGCTTTCTTTCTTTCCTTTATACCATTCGTTTCGATCTTCGTGTTGGACGAGAAAGAAAGAGAGAGGGAGAGAGAGAGAGGCGGGGTGATGGACCAATTCCCTGGAGTACTCCTTCTAAAATCTAACAGGAATGCCATCCGGAGTCTGTTTTTCAAATCTTGACGGTACTTCCTTATGTCAGTTACACATCTTCCATACGGGGGTCCGTCCGAAGGTCAAGAGACTGCATGTTTGTACGGTTTTCATGCTTGAACGATGTCTTAAACGTGAAATTTTAAACTTAGGTTCGGCTTTTGCTATCTTCAACTGCCGCACCAGACTGGTCAACAAGGAACTGATTGGAATCCTTAGACTCGCTTACCGATTTTACACACGGCCTGAAAGTTCTCGGCTCCCTGCCAAATCTTTTGCTAAGTTGTGACGGTGGCAGTTACGTGCTTCACGCATTAATATTTCGGCAGCCGGCTAATGGCTTACGAGGCCTCGATTCAATCTATTAAACGTGCTTGATTCGATTATTCTATTCCCTACAGCTTACAGCCATGAAATATCGGTCAAATTATACATCATCTTCGTTTTCCATTAATGTCGATGGTACTTCATTCCTAAATATACGGCTTACAAGTAGTATTGTTTAGTGCTCGTCGCAGTTATGAGTACCGGTAACTACAAGCGAGGTTCATTACAAAAGCGATTCATTACAGAAGCGATACTGTCTGACTCGAAATAGCCAGGTATCTATGACAGGGTATGCTAATACACAGAAAATTCGGTGCATAACTGATTCTTTGTCTATGTGATGCACAAAACTAATTTCATTTTGTTTTGATGTTATTTATTTATTTATTGATTTTAGTTTCAGAAGCTATCCCCGATAGCTCCGCATCGCCGTCACCACTACCATCACTGCCAAGATGGTACTTACTTCCGGAGGAGGGGTATGGAAAAGATGATAATGATGACGATGACGAAGATGTAATATTTCTCTGTGAAATAATAAATATCGACTAAAAGCACTACATATTTTGGAACACAACCTACGAGCAGCTTAGAGACAGAAGTGATGACACTTTCTGCGGGACCTGACCATCATTTTGCAGAACAATGCTCAAGCACATAGAGTGCAAACTGTTACTGATTTGTTTGACTGATGGGACTGCTGAGTGCTGTACCACCTACTGCGGTCCCCTGACGTAAGTCCTCGTGAGTTCAACTCGATTTCTGACTGAAGGAAACACTTCACGGCATTTGCTTGACGACTGCTGCAACTCATCGATTAACAGACCGCGCCACTCGAACTGTCGACACATGTGACACTGCTAAGAGCATCACTGGCAAGGGTTATACACTATGCTGGAGACTACTTTGAAGGTCAATAAAACTTTGAAAGACATATTTATTTTGTACGAGCTGTAAGTAAATAGTTTTTCCACTGTTAAATTTCCAATCCTCGTATATAAACTCTCTCCTAGTATCCACCATCTTCTACAAGACGAGTCCCTTACAACAGAGTATACCACAGAGGTGCATGTGTGTTTGATGCTTTAGAAATACGCAGTGTGTTGCCTCCACAGTTGCTAAATTCATCATAGCATCCACAGTGAGTAAATGATACACTGTCACTGTTACGGCCAAAGATGTCAATACAGAGATAGAATGTATTGTACTTAAACTGCCAACAGTCTTGTTCAGTCTATTTCAGTAATGTCCAGCCTCGTACCTATCCATATATCCTCAATTTACACTATAACTTTGATGCCACTGGCTGATCTCCATGACAGCAGCAATATCTCCCTCCCTGTAATACTATTACTTGGAGTGCAATAAGACTCTCTTCACCAACTGTTCGGTGTTGTAATCAACGAAGAAATTAACCGCATATTTACCTTCTCAGAGGAACCGAAAGTATAGGACCACTCGGATTACGTTTCGCAGACTCATCCATCATTCAATTTGATTTCGTTTGGCTCCCATACAGCTCAGCTGATGACGCCATTCTTACGTGCTCTCCGTCCCACTCAGCAACTTGTGTGATGAAGACGCTCGATCTGCTCACCACACAACGAATTCAACCACTGATGGTGTTAAAGATTAATATGTTTTAGAACAGTTAGTCTAATTCTGAAGACGACGCTAGTTTGACTGATTATGGCATTGGTCTTCCGCTCCTAGCCTGCTTCAGTCTGTAACGGCAGGCTCAATTCAACGTCATGCTTATCTGTTGAACAAAACAAGAGTTAGTTTTACACGCTACAACAAGTAAAAATCAGTGATAGTGGTCAAGGTTCATGGATGGACTTGAGAGTATCTATCTTTTGTGGTGACCTTCATTATCATCCTTTAAACTGACTGGCGTGTTGTTTTAGCGTCTCTGCTTAACTCAAATAGTTAAGCCTAGACTCGGCTAGCGTCGCTAATACGTCTCTACAACACTCCTACGGCCCAAATCATCAATAAGCTCTGTCGATCACGCTATTGCGTGCGACCAGCCACCTGATTTACGTCTTTCTATGACGGCTCAAAACTCGTCTTTTCACACAACATCCTCATCGCACCGATTACGAATTATCCATGTTTGATGCGTCCCTATCGCCTAATTTCGATTGACTGGCCACCGGATAGTCTTTTGATCACCGTACTCACACTATCAACACAATTGAGATAACAGGTGCGTCTCGAACACTACTGCGTCGGACAGACCACCTCATAATTATCACCGAAACACCCACAATCACCATACGCCGATAACGCAACGGGTGGGTCCTGAACACTACCGCATCGGACGTCATACCCTGCACTCGTCTCAAGAAACGCAACACATTCGGTGGGACGCAATATCCACCTACCACATCACAACACGCTCAACACAGCCCAAATCCATCCACCACAGAGCCAGATTTTATCCTGAAAGCTCTCCTGTCCAATAGCCTTGCCATAAAATTTTGTATAGGAAGTTATCTACATAAGATAACCCCTTCTATAATTAATCTAATACTTCTAAATATTGTTTGTGTCATAGCTGAAGCAAATTTTCTATACTAAGCGACCCAGTGGTCCCCATACAACAAAATTTAACATCAAACACATAATATACACACAATCCATGCCAAAATAAGACAAGCACATGAAAATAGGAAAATAAATACACACAACATAAAACAAATAATCACAAAACACAAATAAAACAGTGCCTATACTAATACAAATAAACATCGCCAACAAATCACAAAAATCTAATCTAATTATACACTACTTTGTTCCCGACCGCGTTCTTCCGCTGCCGAGTGTGCCGCCCTAGTCATTCTTGTCTGTTTTGCGCAGTTTGCATACGGCCAGGGTTCGCCGGACGTATTTTGATTATTTGTGTAGGTTCTGGATTGCGGTCTTCACTCGCTCTCCAGTTCTGCACTGGTTGATCCCTTCCATTTTTATTGGTTGGTTTCCAGTTATTATTACCCTGGTTCCACCTACGTTCCTGTGGCGGATAAGGTTTGTCCTCTATTATCGCGTCACTTCGGATTGTTTCTTCAAGTTGCATGCTTTGTGGGCTGCACCGCGTTCTGCACTGGTTGATCCCTTCCATTTTTATTGGTTGGTTTCCAGTTATTATTACCCTGGTTCCACCTACGTTCCTGTGGCGGCTAATGTTTGTCCTCTATTATCGCGTCACTTCGGATTGTTTCTTCAAGTTGCATGCTTTGTGGGCTGCACCGCGGAACTTACCCGTAAGATGACAATGGTCTCTACGAGGAGTCTCAGCTTTTCTATCTAAGGCCAGCCCGCAAATATGACAATTAACAGCCTTTTCATACAAGTCATCATTTTCCTTTGATTTGGTTATGGGAATATTGATGCTGTAGAGCTTGTGAACTTGCCATGAAAGTTTTCCAAGCTCAGTGAGAAGCCAAACCGCCGGATCGCCCCCCTACATAAGACTGATAGCTATTAAATTTACAATCATATGCGCATACAACTTGGAACGCAGTCGCATAAGGTAAGTGTTTTTGTGTGAAGGTTGTGTGTGAGGCTAAGGGGTTCCCTTCACAACGAGTAATAGGAGCCAGCAAGCATCAAAATCGGCGTACACAACAAAAGGACAACGCTGCTGGTGGTGAGCATTTTTAAATTTAATGAAGTTATTTTCCTCAGTGGGCATAACAACACGTACCGGGTCCATGCATGCACAATCTAATAGATGTGTCGCTAATAACTCTTGAGATGAAAAATAATTCAAACACCTTATACAAATATGTTGTTTATGTTCATTTTTACTTAACTGGGAGGAAATGAGTCGGGACATGTCTTTGATCCAGACGTAGTGATAATTATCACGATCGGAGAAGAGCAGCATGTTGACATGCAACTCTCGCTCACATGCAAATTTTGAGAAATGGAGGGGGTCCACTACTGTATGCTTGTTTTGCTCATCTGACTTGCTTTTCCTCTCCAGGCCACAAACGTGGACCGATATTGCGGTATTCTGAGCTTAAAACTTAGGTATGTCCTGGATTCTTAACCTCCCGCATGGATTCTCAATTCTGGTGAAAGAGATTCGCCCCTCAAACGCTCTAGCAACTGCTGAGTATTCTAAGGGAGTCATTACGCCGTTATTCTGATCGAATTCGTTATCGATAGGACGGGGGAGAGAACTACCGTTAGCCATAAGGAAATTACTATTATTACTGTTGCTACAACTAGGAGTCCACCCGATAGATGAATGGACTGGTGATGGGTGATCGTAATCATCATCATTTGCGGGGAGAGGCATACGTCTCGAAAGGCATACCTTGCGTGGGCGGCGAGCTGCTGTTTCTAGAGGAGGAGGGGGTGACAGCCGGTTTGAAGAGCCAGGCTGTGGCGACGGCGGACGGGCTGCGCAGCCAAACGGTTGCGACAGCGCTGGGGGAGGAGATGGCGCTAACTCTCTCTCTATGTCACAACCCCGGGTAAGTTCCGCGGTGCAGCCCACAAAGCATGCAACTTGAAGAAACAATCCGAAGTGACGCGATAATAGAGGACAAACATTAGCCGCCACAGGAACGTAGGTGGAACCAGGGTAATAATAACTGGAAACCAACCAATAAAAATGGAAGGGATCAACCAGTGCAGAACGCGGTGCAGCCCACAAAGCATGCAACTTGAAGAAACAATCCGAAGTGACGCGATAATAGAGGACAAACCTTATCCGCCACAGGAATGTAGGTGGAACCAGGGTAATAATAACTGGAAACCAACCAATAAAAATGGGAGGGATCAACCAGTGCAGAACTGGAGAGCGAGTGAAGACCGCAATCCAGAACCTACACAAATAATCAAAATACGTCCGGCGAACCCTGGCCGTATGCAAACTGCGCAAAACAGACAAGAATGACTAGGGCGGCACACTCGGCAGCGGAAGAACGCGGCCGGGAACAAAGTAGTGTATAATTAGATTAGATTTTTGTGATTTGTTGGCGATGTTTATTTGTATTAGTATAGGCACTGTTTTATTTGTGTTTTGTGATTATTTGTTTTATGTTGTGTGTATTTATTTTCCTATTTTCATGTGCTTGTCTTATTTTGGCATGGATTGTGTGTATATTATGTGTTTGATGTTAAATTTTGTTGTATGGGGACCACTGGGTCGCTTAGTATAGAAAATTTGCTTCAGCTATGACACAAACAATATTTAGAAGTATTAGATTAATTATAGAAGGGGTTATCTTATGTAGATAACTTCCTATACAAAATTTTATGGCAAGGCTATTGGACAGGAGAGCTTTCAGGATAAAATCTGGCTCTGTGGTGGATGGATTTGGGCTGTGTTGAGCGTGTTGTGATGTGGTAGGTGGATATTGCGTCCCACCGAATGTGTTGCGTTTCTTGAGACGAGTGCAGGGTATGACGTCCGATGCGGTAGTGTTCAGGACCCACCCGTTGCGTTATCGGCGTATGGTGATTGTGGGTGTTTCGGTGATAATTATGAGGTGGTCTGTCCGACGCAGTAGTGTTCGAGACGCACCTGTTATCTCAATTGTGTTGATAGTGTGAGTACGGTGATCAAAAGACTATCCGGTGGCCAGTCAATCGAAATTAGGCGATAGGGACGCATCAAACATGGATAATTCGTAATCGGTGCGATGAGGATGTTGTGTGAAAAGACGAGTTTCGAGCCGTCATAGAAAGACGTAAATCAGGTGGCTGGTCGCACGCAATAGCGTGATCGACAGAGCTTATTGATGATTTGGGCCGTAGGAGTGTTGTAGAGACGTATTAGCGACGCTAGCCGAGTCTAGGCTTAACTATTTGAGTTAAGCAGAGACGCTAAAACAACACGCCAGTCAGTTTAAAGGATGATAATGAAGGTCACCACAAAAGATAGATGCTCTCAAGTCCATCCATGAACCTTGACCACTATCACTGATTTTTACTTGTTGTAGCGTGTAAAACTAACTCTTGTTTTGTTCAACAGATAAGCATGACGTTGAATTGAGCCTGCCGTTACAGACAGAAGCAGACTAGGAGCGGAAGACCAATGCCATAATCAGTCAAACTAGCGTCGTCTTCAGAATTAGACTAACTGTTCTAAAACATATTAATCTTTAACACCATCAGTGGTTGAATTCGTTGTGTGGTGAGCAGATCGAGCGTCTTCATCACACAAGTTGCTGAGTGGGACGGAGAGCACGTAAGAATGGCGTCATCAGCTGAGCTGTATGGGAGCCAAACGAAATCAAATTGAATGATGGATGAGTCTGCGAAACGTAATCCGAGTGGTCCTATACTTTCGGTTCCTCTGAGAAGGTAAATATGCGGTTAATTTCTTCGTTGATTACAACACCGAACAGTTGGTGAAGAGAGTCTTATTGCACTCCAAGTAATAGTATTACAGGGAGGGAGATATTGCTGCTGTCATGGAGATCAGCCAGTGGCATCAAAGTTATAGTGTAAATTGAGGATATATGGATAGGTACGAGGCTGGACATTACTGAAATAGACTGAACAAGGCTGTTGGCAGTTTAAGTACAATACATTCTATCTCTGTATTGACATCTTTGGCCGTAACAGTGACAGTGTATCATTTACTCACTGTGGATGCTATGATGAATTTAGCAACTGTGGAGGCAACACACTGCGTATTTCTAAAGCATCAAACACACATGCACCTCTGTGGTATACTCTGTTGTAAGGGACTCGTCTTGTAGAAGATGGTGGATACTAGGAGAGAGTTTATATACGAGGATTGGAAATTTAACAGTGGAAAAACTATTTACTTACAGCTCGTACAAAATAAATATGTCTTTCAAAGTTTTATTGACCTTCAAAGTAGTCTCCAGCATAGTGTATAACCCTTGCCAGTGATGCTCTTAGCAGTGTCACATGTGTCGACAGTTCGAGTGGCGCGGTCTGTTAATCGATGAGTTGCAGCAGTCGTCAAGCAAATGCCGTGAAGTGTTTCCTTCAGTCAGAAATCGAGTTGAACTCACGAGGACTTACGTCAGGGGACCGCAGTAGGTGGTACAGCACTCAGCAGTCCCATCAGTCAAACAAATCAGTAACAGTTTGCACTCTATGTGCTTGAGCATTGTTCTGCAAAATGATGGTCAGGTCCCGCAGAAAGTGTCATCACTTCTGTCTCTAAGCTGCTCGTAGGTTGTGTTCCAAAATATGTAGTGCTTTTAGTCGATATTTATTATTTCACAGAGAAATATTACATCTTCGTCATCGTCATCATTATCATCTTTTCCATACCCCTCCTCCGGAAGTAAGTACCATCTTGGCAGTGATGGTAGTGGTGACGGCGATGCGGAGCTATCGGGGATAGCTTCTGAAACTAAAATCAATAAATAAATAAATAACATCAAAACAAAATGAAATTAGTTTTGTGCATCACATAGACAAAGAATCAGTTATGCACCGAATTTTCTGTGTATTAGCATACCCTGTCATAGATACCTGGCTATTTCGAGTCAGACAGTATCGCTTCTGTAATGAATCGCTTTTGTAATGAACCTCGCTTGTAGTTACCGGTACTCATAACTGCGACGAGCACTAAACAATACTACTTGTAAGCCGTATATTTAGGAATGAAGTACCATCGACATTAATGGAAAACGAAGATGATGTATAATTTGACCGATATTTCATGGCTGTAAGCTGTAGGGAATAGAATAATCGAATCAAGCACGTTTAATAGATTGAATCGAGGCCTCGTAAGCCATTAGCCGGCTGCCGAAATATTAATGCGTGAAGCACGTAACTGCCACCGTCACAACTTAGCAAAAGATTTGGCAGGGAGCCGAGAACTTTCAGGCCGTGTGTAAAATCGGTAAGCGAGTCTAAGGATTCCAATCAGTTCCTTGTTGACCAGTCTGGTGCGGCAGTTGAAGATAGCAAAAGCCGAACCTAAGTTTAAAATTTCACGTTTAAGACATCGTTCAAGCATGAAAACCGTACAAACATGCAGTCTCTTGACCTTCGGACGGACCCCCGTATGGAAGATGTGTAACTGACATAAGGAAGTACCGTCAAGATTTGAAAAACAGACTCCGGATGGCATTCCTGTTAGATTTTAGAAGGAGTACTCCAGGG
This sequence comes from Schistocerca piceifrons, assembly GCF_021461385.2. NCBI lineage: Eukaryota > Metazoa > Arthropoda > Insecta > Orthoptera > Acrididae > Schistocerca > Schistocerca piceifrons. Next base: position 890,986,877 of record NC_060140.1, read on the forward strand.
AATTGGTCCATCACCCCGCCTCTCTCTCTCTCCCTCTCTCTTTCTTTCTCGTCCAACACGAAGATCGAAACGAATGGTATAAAGGAAAGAAAGAAAGCGCGGGTCACTCCAGTATACAAGAAAGATGAAGGAACAGACCGCAAAATTACAGACCAATATCCCTAACTTCGGACTGCTCCCGAATCTTCGTACGTATTCTCAGTTCGAATATAATAAACATTCTTGAGGCTAAGCTGTTTATGTTGATGAATCAGCCTGATTTTAGAAAGCATCATTCGTTCAAAACTCGGCATGCCTTTATTTCACATGATATATCTAGAACTATAAAGGAAGGTAACAGGTGGATTACATATTCTAGATTTCAGGAAGGTATATGACACGATCTCCCATCGCAGCCCGTTAACGAAGGCACGAGCATATTTAACAGGCTCAGAGATAAGAGAGTGGCTATATCCAATATGCAGCCCAGTGCAATTGGATAGCTGCTGTTCTCTTTATACTTCAATGATTTGGCGGGTCAATAGTCTGCCGACGATGCAGCGGTCTACGATAAGTCATCAAAGCTGAGTGACTGTAGGAGGACAGAAGACGATTTAGACAAAATTTCCATTTGGTGTGATGAATGGTCGCTAGCCTTAAATGAGGAAAAAATGCAAGTTAATGCTGATGAGTAGGAATAATAAACCAGTAACTTTCAGGTGAAGTATTACTATCGTCCTGCTTACTTCACTGGTGGGATTGATCCGTTCCAGGTCATGTTGAAGAATTTCGGCGAATGGCTTCTAGATTTGTTACCTGTAAGTGCCATGGAGCTGCTTTCAGAACTCAAACAGAAGTCCTTGGAGGACGGTGTTCTTTCCTAGGAACTGTAAACACTAAATTTAGAGACCCTCATTTCAAGGTAACTACCAAACGACTCTACTGCAGCTAACATTAATTGCGCATAAGGACCACGAAGACCAAATACGAAAAAAGTAGACCTCATATGGAAGCGTCCAGACAGCAGTTCTACCATCACTCTATTTAAGATTAATTGTACATGGGGCCCATTGAATTTAAAGAATTCGAAACATGCAATGCCGTAGACGTATACAAAGAAAAAAAAAACTCTGATAATAACTTCTCTGTAATGCAGTAGAAACACGCATACATGAAAAGCAGGAAATACACCCGTCTCAAAGTTAGCTAATATCGACTCTGGCAGTTTGTAGGTGTAGGGTAGAGTTTCGATGTTTCTGTCGCTGGTTTCGAGTGGTTCTGCGAATTTTTTTCTTGGCAGGATAACACCAGTTGTATGGTATCGTCAGTTTCCGCGGCGTATTGCGATTTTATGCCGTCCTTCTGTAGTGCTTTGCATATAGTTGTGTAATTAGGACCTATCTTTGTGATTAATTACGCAATTAGGATCGATCTTTGCGTCAGTTTCTCGACCAAAATAAATAAAGTACATTAACCTAACCTTCCTCTCCCGCATCTAGACAGGTTTCATGTGTTGGGGGTGCACTTGAGCATTCCGTCCAGGAGCACCAGGGTTCGAGTCCCAGAAAGGGCTCCGGCATTTTTAATTTCCCATCAATTCCATGTGTGTCTGGTGGTTTAATTGTGTTAGGTGGGAGCACTTGGCCTTTCCACCCAGGAGGAGCAGGGTTCGAGTTCCAGAAAGGGTTTCTCTCTCTATGTCACAACCCCGCGCCGGTAATAACGACTAGAGAGTCAACACTTGCCGGATACACTGCGTGCGACCTTGTTGCTGTCTACTAACGATGCTTAGGAAAGGACTCTCTCTATGTCGCAACCCGCTACGGTAATAACGACTAGAGAGGCAACACGTACCGGATACATTCGGTATTTTGGAATGGTGCCGGCCGTGTCCCAATACTGTGATCTACCCTCCAACAGGTGACACAAGTTTTGCTGAAGCTGTCGCAGATACTGGATGGCTCTCTCTAGAGGTGTGCAACAAATACAATATCTTTGGTTGGAGGCATTCGAATTTTAATATGACGTCACACAATCTACTAATGTAGTGTGGTATGTCTTATACGATATCTTTGTCTTATAAGATTCTCTATGACATCATTATTTCTACCAATGTGCTCGTTTCTAACACTATGACATTACACACTAGTAATGGAGTGTTGGCTTAGAAATGATACATAAATCTCGACCGTGCTGACAACATCATGACGTCGACGTAACGCAACCTGACGTGGCGTCACGCAACACTGTGATGCGACGTCGTGTCACGACATGGCGCGATGTTGACACACATAACTCGCGTAATAGCATACAATGAGTAAAATTGCGGAAAATACGGAAACCTGGTCGTTATTCCATAACTGAATGAGGTCTTTGCTGGTGCTTCGAAATATGAAACAAATTCACCTCGAGTAAGAAATTTGTTATTAACAGTCTCGGCCCATACCTGTGGTGTCCAGTTCCAGAGTGTCCCAGTTATAAAAGATGGAGTTGGGGGGGGGGGGGGGGTGCCTCAGTATCAGTGATATCTAGGTCTGCATCGTGATTGCCTGCAAGCATCATGACGTCAAGAGTGGTCTTGCGTATTTGGACCAAGTACATAAAATTGTGGAAAATACGAAAGTAGGTGAAAAATACTTGAAACTGAGGAAAATACGAAAAATACGTAAAACTAAGAGTGCTTTCATATTTGCCTAGGTGAGGTCTCTGATGGTCCACACAACATTGTTATTAACAAAGAGAACTCAAATGATGTGACTTAACATAATTTGTTATTAACAAATAGCCACAGTCTGATCGCACCCAATGCTGGCTAGCTACAGGGTAACTGCTCCCACACAAATGTCCCAGTTATAAAAGGTGAAGGTGTGGAGGGCTTGCAAGGTTCTCATTGATCCAGAGGGGAGGGGATGGTGTTGCCGCCATGCCACCATTTTTATGTCACATTACTTTGAATACAAGTAGTACAATTGCCTGTGCGATTCCCCTGGGTGAACTTGATCAATTCCTGGTGGTTCCCAGGGGGACAAGGAGTGGGCGAAGCAAGGGTCTCATACTGGATGTCCTTATCAGTAACCTTGAGATAAGACCATTGTCTGGGCAGTGTATTCCTACTAACATTATGTGTTTTGACCTGTGTTGTTGTACTTTTGCCTCCTCCTACAGTATTCTCTCCTTGAATAAATTCCATAGCTGTAACTGATGCTGGTATCATCAACCATATATTCATCTCTGTCCTTAACATAAGTTAATGAAAACTCGATGTTTTCTTAGGGATTGAGTACTTCAATAATTTATGAGAATCTCCAAAAAAAAAAAAAAAATCAACTTTTATTATACACTTATGATATTGGACATTCTTCCTACACTTGAAACAAAATATTTGTATAGAATGTTTCTGACATTGTTTGCATTGAGGTTTCTATTTGGGCAGTAAGTAATAAAGAAAAACCAGAGTGTTTCAGCATCGCAACATTGATAACTGCACAGATTCAGCCTTGTTCGTCTAGGAAAATAAAAAAGATGGTGCTATTTTTTCAAAAATAACATAAGTAATTGTGTAACAACAGCTCCAAAAATATACAAAATGGCGCTTTACCTCATATACAATTCCATGCATCAAGAAAACCCAAATTTACAGGGTGTTACAAAACGGTACGGCCAAACTTTCAGGAAACATTCCTCACACACAAATAAAGAAAAGATGTTATGTGGACATGTGTCCGGAAACGCTTAATTTCCATGTTAGAGCTCATTTTAGTTTCGTCAGTATGTACTGTACTTCCTCGATTCACCACCACGATTTCATACAGGATACTCTGCCTGTGCTGCTAGAACATGTGCCATTACAAGTACGACACAACATGTGGTTCATGTACGATGGAGCTCCTGCACATTTCAGTCAAAGTGTTCGTACGCTTCTCAACAACAGATTCGGTGACCGATGGATTGATAGAGGTGGACAAATTCCATGGCCTCCACGCTCTCCTGACCTCAACCCTCTTGACTTTCATTTATGGGGGCATTTGAAAGCTCTTGTCTACGCAACCCCGGTACCAAATGTAGAGACTCTTCGTGCTCGTATTGTGGACGGCTGTGATACGATACGCCATTCTCCAGGGCTGCATCAGCGCATCAGGGATTCCATGCGACAGAGGGTGGATGCATGTATCCGCTAACAGAGGACATTCTGAACATTTCCTGTAACGAAGTGTTTGAAGTCATACTGGTACGTTCTGTTGCTGTGTGTTTCCATTCCATGATTAATGTGATTTGAAGAGAAGTAATAAAATGAGCTCTAACGTGGAAAGTAAGCGTTTCCGGACACATGTCCACATAACATATTTTCTTTCTTTGTGTGTGAGGAATGTTACCTGAAAGTTTGGCCGTACCTTTTTGTAACACCCTGTATAAGTGTAAGCGTCTACGGGTTGCACGCAGCCATATGGTATGTAACACGCGCTCGCCAGCCAGACTATCAGGAATGCTGTCAATTTGCTTGGTCAGCACACGTGCATCACGCCGCAGTGCGACGGAGGGAGTAAGCCACTGGCCGCCGTCCGCAGCGCGCCGTATTAACTACCGTGGCCTCGGGCCCGAATATGTCTCTTTTCTTAGCTCCCCATGGAGCCCTTCGTTATGACTGTAATTAGCCGCTGTTAGGATGACAGACACACTAATGATGGGTGTGTGTAGCGTACGTGTTTTATAACCTGCCTTTGTTAATAAAACTGTGTAAACTTACTTCTCACTGTTCACGTATTGCCGTACCTCAAGGAGCCACCGCTTACAAATCCTAACAAAATATTCGTCTAATTATCATCCATGGCAACAACAAAAACTACTCCCTTATAGAAGTGGTGTCAGAAGTGGGATAATTATGGAAAATCTACAGTCCTGAAGAGGTTCAGCACAATGTGAACTTCGAGCAGCAGCAGCAGCATGAACATCTTCCGAATACACGAGGACATCCAACGCTTGAATTCAGGTTGGTCTACTCCAGTTTGGCTAGAATACGAAAGGTAGTGATGGATTTTTATTTTACATTTGAGTGACTCATTGGCTAAATTAGACGAAATGTCGCTTTCCAGTCAGAGTAACGTTGTCGATCTACAAACTGTTATTAATGAACTGCAAGAAGATATTCGGCAGTTAAAAGCAGAAAGAAGAGAGCATAACATACTGAAAGACTTGCCAAATCATAGTTCATGCAGTACAGGTACAACTACAATAAAGAATTTTTCATTATTGTCATCAGTATAAGTGTTTAGCGGGAAACCCGAAGATGATGTGAAGATGTTTTTTCGTAAACTTGAAGGTGCCGCCCTGTTAGGATCATGGGCAGATTCCGATAAGCTAGTGGTCACCAAATTAAGAATTCGGGGAGCAGCACAAGATTTCATTAGCGCGGAGCCTACTTGCATGAAAACAGAAGATTACAATGAGTTTAGAATGGTTGTTGATCAGAGTTTTAAACATAAAAACACGATCAGATTTTACAGAGAGCAGCTTTATAGTTCGCGAATGCGACGAGACGAATATATCGAGCAGTTTGCCGACAGAATTCGAGACATCAACGCTCAAACATACGTGTTAGTAGAAGATGAAAATGAAAACCGCATTCAGTTGTTCAAAGCCGACCAGAGAGCCTTGGACACATTTATTAATGGGTTGTACGGAGAGGAAGTAAGCAAAGTTGTTCCATTGGCACGGTGTAAAACGTTTCAGGAAGCAGTAGAATCAGCTGTTGGTTTCGTTCAAGCACTGAGACGACCGAATGAGATGCAGAAACAAGAACCCAGAGTCTTCAACACAACAGTACAATGCTACAGATGGAATAAGCTGGGTCACAAGTGTAAGGATTGTAAAGAGAATCGAATCTGCTATCCTTGCGGGATGCAGGGTCATGTTTCGAGAGATTGTCGCAACAAGAAGAAAGATAATGCGAACAATAGACAATCTGCCAAATCTTTAAACGAGTACGGGGACGTACGGGCCACCACTGCGTCCGCCGCTTGCCAGAGACAGTGATTCCTGTTAGTTCCAGAAAAAAATCAGACCAAAAATGACTTCTTGATAGATGCTGTAAATCGTGGGAGAAACATCAAACTACTTATTGACACAGGAGTACAGACCTCATCAATGTGGTGTTGCACAGATAAACGAGATAAATTGAAACCTCCGCTATTAAAAGTGCGAGGGTTAAACGGAGGAAAGGTATGTAACTATGGAAAAGTTAACGTAGAATTCATTCTTAGCCAAGGTGAAGGTGAAAATATAGATAAAGATAAATACACAGCAAGGGCGCAAGTCGTTTCAAATAACGAAACGCGTTACGACAATGTACTTGGATTTGATTTCTTGCTCACTAACAAGGTAGATATATTTTTCACACAAAGAAAGATCAGACTAGGCCGTAGCAACTACAACCTAGGAAATCGTTCTTCAGATCATACTCAAAGGAGCAGCAATACTGATGTCGTGGGAATGGATCGCCCAAACGATGCATCAATTCAAACCGTCCGAGTCGACGTTCAAATTGACCAGCCTCAGCAAATTCCCAAGGGAGTGGGAAAGACAATCTATGTTGAGGTTAAGTCACGCCGATGCAAGGAAGGAACTTTGTTATTAATTGAGCGATCCGAGAAAAGTGACTTACTGGATACAATGCATTTTTATGTTGCTAGAAGTGTAAGTGTCGCTACAGTAGTGAGACAGAATGTCACGAAAGTCCCAGTTACAATAACGAATATGATCAATGAGGATGTTGTTGTGCCATGAGGAACGAAAGTTGCTGAAGTGTTGAGTGTAAGTAAAAGTGATGTAATACAGATTCCAGATGACGTAACAAATGCTGCAATTATAAACACTGATTTTTTTAACAGTACCGCAAAATGGCAAGGAGGAGACGAAGTTAATAATGAACTGAAGTGCAAGATTTGGAAGAAGACAGAACATTTGACAGCTGATGAACAGAAGATTTTAGCGCCTGTTTTGTTGGAGTATGCAGATTTATTACCAGAAAGCCCAAATTTACCTGTCACTCATTTAGTTCAGCATCATATTCATACAGGGAATGCAGCCCCAATCACATAGAAACCTTACCAAATACCATTCAGTCAAAGAGAGTTGGTAGAAGACATGGTTAAAGAACAATTAGAAGCTGGAATTATAAAAACAAGAGATCCTTCAGACCCACCGTGGTGTTCGCCTGTTGTAATTGTAAAGAAAAAACCAATTTCTGGAGAACCACAGTTCCGTTTTTGTGTTGATTACCAATCTTTGAATGCTATGACCACACCCAACATTTACCCCTTACCAAATTTAGTGGAATCCTTGGATTACTTGGGCAGATGTCGAATTTTTTCAGTATGTGATGTTGATGACGATGATGAGGTCCCATACTCCGAGGAGCATAGGGGACGATGCGGGAGACCCGCTCCGCTGTACTAGGCAAGGTCCTAGTGTAGGTGGTTTGCCATTGCCTACCTCCAACCGTCATGGGGATGAATGATGATGAAGAAGACGACACAGCAACACCCAGTCATCTTGAGGCAGGAAAAATCCCCGAGCCCACCGGGAATCGAACCCGGGACCCTGTGCGGGGGAAGCGAGAACGCTACTGCAAGACCATGAGCTGCAGACGTATGTGATGTTAACAAGTGGTTATCATGAGTTAACAGTGCATCCAGATGATCAAGCAAAAACTTCATTTGTAACAGCAACAGGAGTATACAAGTATCTTCGTATGCCGATTGGACTTTGTAATGCTCCAGCTACATTTTAACGCATTATGGATTCAGTTTTATGAGGGCTCAATCCTACCCAAGCTCTTGTTTACCTTGATGATGTAATAATTTTTGGTGAAAACATGAAGCAGCATACTGAGAGACTACAAGTTGTTTTTGAGCGTATAAGAAGCGCAAACCTGTCTTTATCAATAAATAAATGTCATTTTGCACTAAGTAAAGTTAACTATCTTGGTCATGTTACAACCAGTGAAGCTGTTCGACCTGATCCAAAATTAATTGAAGATGTAAAGAATTTTCCTGAACCACAGAACTTGAAAAAACTACTATCATTCTTCGGATTGTCAAATTTCAACAGACAATTTATAGCCAGTTATGCAAATATAGCACGCCCAATGACATAGCTACTGAAGAAAGGAGCCACATTTCATTGGTCTACAGAATGCAAATAGGCAGTGGAAGAACTTAAAACTGCTCTAACCACAGCCCCAGTGTTAACCTATCTATATTTAAGTAAACTTTTCATTCTATCAACAGATGCATCCAATTCTGCCATAGGTGCAATCTTGTCTCAGGAAGTTGATGGTCATGAACATCTAATCTCATTTGCCTCCAGACAATTAAACAAAGCAGACTGTAATTATACTACTACTGAGAAGGGGCTTTGTGCTTTGGTTTTTGGTATAACACATAACAGATGTTTCTTAACAGGAAGAGAATTTACCATTATTATAGATCATGCCGCACTTAAATGGTTATTGAGCTTAAAGGATCTAAGTTCCAGTTTAACAAGATGGGCATTAAGACTGAGTGAGTACCAGTTTGAGGTTATTCACCCAACTGGTAAACAACTTGTGAATGCTGATGCAATGAATCGAAAAGTCAATGTTTGTGTTACAATAAGTCGAGAAGAGGAGTTAAAGGCAGCTCAAGAAGAAGATCCACAATGCAAACTATGGAAAAATTATCAATGTTTTGTCTAAACAGATGGATTATTGTACAAAATCACTAGTAAAGGAAACCGCCTAGTTATTCCAGAAAGCATGAAAGAGCAAATCATGAGAGAACAACACGATTCTTTATTATCAGGACATTATGGTTAAAAAGCAACAAACATTAAAATATCTCAAATGTTTTTGGTGGCTGAGTCACAAAGCTGACGTTTTCGAGTTTGTTTCACAATGCGATTCCTGTAACAGACGGAATAATGTAGGAAAAAGTAGAGCACCAATGCGAGAACTGCCAAAGACAAGTGAACCATTTGAACAAGTAGGACTAGATGTCATAGGACCATTGCCTAAGACTAAAGATGGAAACAAATACATATTGACAATGTTAGATCATTTCTCTAGATACCTTCTCATGATACCAATACCTGATCAGAGCACTGAGACTATAGCTAAAGTTTTTGTAAAAGAATGGATTCTTAAGTCTGGATCACCATTAAGTATAATTAGTGATCAAGCAACGAATTTTATGACTGAATTACTTAAACAGATTTGTAAGCTCGTGCAATTATCTTGGTTAAGGGCTACACCAGCACACCCTGAAGGAAATGGAAGAGTCGAGCAAGTCCACAGAACAATTATTAAAATGGTTAGCCATTATGTGAGCAGCAAACACGAGAATTGAGATGTCTGTTTACCATACTTGGTAAGTTGTTACAATGCCAAAATGCACAGCTCAACAGGCCTAGGTCCATATGAGATCGTTTACGAAAGAAGAATGCATTCACCCTTGGACTTTGCACGAATCAGCAATGAACACGTAAGGGATCTAGCACGCAAGCTAAAAGAAGCATGGAGGGGAATGAAACAGCGAAATCGTTAATCCTTTCTTCAGCAAGCAAGACAATACAGAGTACAGGTGTTTTGTTTGAACCACGATCAGACATGGTAGTTTCAACAAGTAATACAAAACTTTTATTCAAGTCCAAACTGAGTGTAATCCAGCAGCAGTTCAATTCTGTAAAGAAGCAAATAGATCTAATTCGTTCTGTTAAGGGTAATGATAGAATTTTGGAAATGGGTACATCTTGAAATAATAACTGGATCCCAGCCAAAATGCAGGTAGAGCCTACATTTGTTAATTATGAACAAGAGATTTACTGTTTTTTAAAGCTTTTCCCACACAAAACTTTAATTAGGCTTAAACAGCCTGGTTTGACTTTTGGAGGGAGTATCCTTCATACTGTATTTGGTACTTTAACTAGTCGAGATCTGCTGAAAGTTAAAGGCAAAATATTAGCTCTTGAACAACAGTCCCGTACAGATTCAACTAACCTCTCCAATGAAATTATCGTATTAAAGAAAGAACAGTCTTAGAAAGTAGTTCAAATGACTGTTTGAGCAGTGTACTGCTGCATCCAGGACAATTTTTACAGATCCCATTATCAATTGAGCGAAATCTTGATGCAACCTATACTATGATTTACCCTGTTAATTCTTGCAATTTATATGATAACTGTAAGTTAACCACCACACACTCTTTAATGATTGAAGATGAATTAACTGTTATTGTTTCTACACCCATTGCTAGATCAAAGCATAACTTTGAAATGTATAAGATTTATACTTACCCTGTGAAATGGAGACAGCCAGGTAGTCATGTAAAGTACATACTGAATGATTGTCTACTGATCAGCAAGGATCGAAGATATTTTGTGTCCCTAAATGAAAATGATTTGCATATGTGTAAACGTAGTCATAAGTTAACTTGCAGTATTCTTAGATAGTAGAGTGTACAGCTTTGAGAAAAAATTGTTTATGAATCTACCCCCAAGCGACGATTGCCCTAGAATTTTAATGCATCTTTATAATCCATTTCTTAAACGATGTTCTGATGGTATAATTTTCTCATTTAACTCCACTCTTAAAGTCACATTTACATGTAAAAATTATGATACACTTGAGTTACCCTTTACACTCAAACTGAACAATAGTAGATTAATCTTGTGTGCCACACATTGTGATTTATCATGTGAACTATTTGATATGCCTAGTGTATTGCCAACTACATTTCATGCAACTTGACATTTGCCATTAACAAGAACATTATCTGTTTATTACAATGATTCATACATATTAACATATGGAAAGCATTCCTTATCAAGTGTTTCTGAAGATAATAATGTAATTAAGGATCTCCATAAAAATGTAGTTTCTTCCAATAATGAGTTAAACTCCATTCAAGCAGCCAACAGAATTAAGTACTTTGGTTCATCCAGTAATGTTAATGCATACTTTATTGATAATATTGTGTTTTTATTGCTTTTATTAATTTGTCTTTTGTCAACAACATTTGTCATGTATGAAATTGTCATCCTGAAGACATGCTTCTCTGTACCAAACGTTACTGTGTCTGCAAATGAAATACATGATGCAATGCCTTCTGATGCCACAAATGGTGAAACAGATTCATAACGCCCAAAGTCGTTTTGAGCCGCCTATGGTTGCTCTTTTTCTCTGGGGAGAGTGATGTAAGGGTCTACGGGTTGCACTCAGCCGTATGGTACATAACATGCACACGCCATCCGACCTATCTGAAATGCTGATAATTTGCTTGGTCAGTAAACATGCGTCCAGCCACAGTGCGACGCAGGAAGTAAGCCACTGGCCGCTCTCCGCAGTGCGCCATATTAACTAGTGTGACCTCGTGCACCTCTTTTCTTAGCTCACCATGGAGCCACTGTTAGGGTGACAGACACAATGATGATGGGTGCGTGTAGCGTGCAATTCAATTTAGGGCTGATCTACACCTGCTGGCAGTAGACCGCTCCATTCCCACCATCAACAGAACAGGTTCTGCTGACGGTATACTACGCCTTCCACATTGCTGGCAACAGGTTCTACGCAACGCTGGTGACTACTTTGAAGTACAGTAACAAGTGCAAACGTGTAACACTTTTGTACCAGTTGTGAATAAATAGTTGCCACCATTTAAGTTCCAGCCCATGTATATAATAGCAGAACTGCATGCTTGTTCATACTTGAATTTTTGTGTCTGCATCAGAAGACATATATTATTCTTGCGAATACATGTTCTGATAGCTGTGTGATATTGAATAGTTTGTCAATGGAATTTCCTGATGCCACTACTTCCATCACCATGTTTTCGCATTATGGTGGGAGTCCTGAAATGCAGCCTGAACGAGTATATGACACCTGCATGTCAAAACTGTTCCATCTGGTGTGTAAGATGTATGAGAGAGGCGAAATAACTCCAGACTTCAAGAAGAATGTAATAAATGCAATTCCAAAGAAAGCAGTTCGTGAGGGGTGTAAAAATTGCTGAACTAGTAGTTTAATAAGTCATGGTTGCAAAATAATAATAAGAATTCTCTACTGAACAATGCAAAAGTTAAAACTTGCTGACAGATTAAAACTGTGTGCCTGACCGAGACTCGAACTCGGGACATTTGCCTTTCGCGGGCAAGTGCTCTACCACTTGCCCGTGAAAGGCAAATGTCCCGAGTTCGAGTCTCGGTCGGGCACACAGTTTTAATCTGCCAGGAAGTTTCATATCAGCGCACATTCCGCTGCAGAGTGAAAATCTCATTCTGAATGCAAAAGTTGATAGAAGCCGACCTTGGGGAAGATCTGCACCTAGCCTTGGAAGACAGATTGAGGAAAGGCATACCTACATTTATAGCATCTGTAGACTTGGAGAAGGTTTTTGGCAATATTGACTGAAATACTCTCTTTGAAATTCTGAAGGTATCAGAGGTAAAATGCAGAGAGCGAAAGGCTATTATAACTTGTACACAAACCAGATGGCAGTTATAAGAGTCGAGGGCCATGAAAGGGAGGCAATGGTTGAAAAGGTAGTGAGATAGGGTGGTAACCTATCTCCAATGTTACTCCATCTGTACACTGAGCAAGCAGATATGGAAACTGGAGAAGAAACTGGAGTAGGAATTAAAGTTCAGGGAGAAGAAATAAAAATTTTGAGGTCTGTCGATGACATTGTAATTCTGTCAGATACAGCAAAGGACTTGAAGGAGCAGTTGAAGGGAATGGGTAGTGTCTTGGAAGGAAGATATAAGATGAACATCAACGAAGGCAAAACAAGGATAATGGGAAGCTATCGAATTAAAGTAGGTGGCACTAAGGGAGTTAAATTAGGAGGCAAGATGATAGCAGTTGTTGAATTTTGCTACTTGTGCAGCAAAGTAACTGATGATGGCCGAACTAGAGAGGATATAATACGCAGACTGGCAATGGTATTTCTGAAGAAGAGAAATTTGTTAACTTCGATTATAGAGTTAAGCATTAGGAATCCTTTTGTTAAGGTATTTGTCTGGAGGTAGTCATGTATGGAAGTGAAACATGGGCGGTAAATAGTTTAGACAAAATGAGAACAGAAGCTTTTGAAATGTGGTGCTACGGAAGAATGATGAAGATTAGATGGGTCGAGCATGTAACTAATCAGGAAGTACTGATCAGAACTGGGGACACGAGAAATTTGTGGCACAACTTGATCAAACGAAGGGATCAGTTGATAGGACACATTCTGTGACATCAAGGGATCACCAGTACTGGACGGAAGTGGGGGAGGGGAGGGTTAAAATCGTAGAGGGAGACCAAGCGATGAATGCTGTAAGCAGATTCAGAAGGCTGTAGGTTGCAGTAGTTATCTGGAGATGAAGAGGCTCGCACAGGATAGAGTAGCATGGAGAGCTGCATCAAAGAAGTCTTCAGACTGAAGACCACAACAACAACAACAAACGACATCTGAGCATGTATATCAAATGATCGTATCATATATTGCTCTCTGAGATTTGGGTAAATTGATTTTGCAGTGTTTATTTTATTTTTTATAATGGCAGATAAACACTGATGAGCCGAAATATTATGACCACCTGTTTAATACCGTGTTGCCCGTCTTTGGAAAGAAATACATCACTGATCCTGCGTATCAGGGATCCGACAGATTGCTGGTGGGTACGTGGAGGTATGCGGTATTAGGAGCCTACGCACAGGCCTCGTCATTCGCGTAAATAAAGGGCTGCTGATTTGCGTACGCGGTGATGGCGCACAATAGCGACCCAGGTGGGTTCTGTAGGACTTGGTAGAATTTCGTCGCCGAGACCTCAACGTGAGTTCGCTATAATGTTCCTCAAAATGCTGTAGCACGGTTGTGACTCCAAGAAATGAGCAATTATACTGCTGAAAGAGGACATCGCCGTCGAGGAAAACATCAAGCATGAAGGTATGCAGGTAGTTTGCAGCTGTCAGCGTGTTTTTACTAAAAGCGCAGGAGAATGTCTCCCATACCATAATATTGATCCTACCAGCCTGCAACCGTGGCGCGCTGCATTTTTTGAGCCGCCGTTCACCTCGATGACGGCTCTGTGAAGACGATCATCGACCTAGTGTAGCGTGAATGTGATCCACGCGATGAGCCAACACGTTTCCATTAATCGACGGGCGAATCGTGATTGTCCTGTGCCCATTGCAATCGTAACTTACGATGTCGGTGGATCAACATGTGAACACGAAGGGGTGGTCTGCTGTGGAGGTCCATGTTCAACAACATATGATCAACGGTGTGCACTGAAACCATTGCGCATGCACCAGCATTGTGCTCTTTCAGTAGAGATGTCACAGATCACCATCTATCCTACTTTACAGAGCAAACAAGACTCCAGACCCCACGTTGTGTGAAGAATCGTGGACGTCCAACCATTTAGCACCTCATGGTGGTTTCACTATCTTTCTACTTCTTTCTGTAGGTGTTCACGACAGTGGCATGTGAATATTCGACTGGCTTCCAAGTTTTCGAGATACTCCGTCGGGGGCTCCACGTAATAATAATCATCCCTGTGTCAAAGTCGCTTATGTCAATGGATTTTCCCATTTGCAGTCCATATGTTCGCTAGGGTGATCTCCCATCTGTGTCTGCTGCACTTACTGTGTCATGTGCCCGCAACACCACCAACCAGCATCCAACGTCACAGTGGGCAGTGGTCATAATGTTTTGGATTATCAGTCTACTGCTCTTTTATATTTTAATGTTATGGCATCCACCGAGGGGGAAAATGGCTGATTCCATTGAAATCAACTAGTAAAGATGTGGAGATGCCCTCTAGTGGCCGAAAACGGTCATGACTAGTTGAAGCATATTACAACTTGACTGAAACACTCTGTTTCCTTATGCCTTACACTGCAACAAATTTTCGTCGTAAGATAATGATGGTAGGTTTATAGTTCCCTTTTGCATTTGCTGGCACATTTTAATGATAGTGCTAGATTACATGCTACAAAGATCCTCACGTCATATGCTCCATGAGAAATTGTGACATGAGCTCAGCATGAAACCCTTTTTTCTCCCTGTGATCCAGCTGTTTGTTCTAGAGCTCCCCTGTATGGTTAATATTTTCAGTCAAAATGCAACCTCAAAGAAATGGGTTAATGTATCAATGAGAGTGTTGAATTTTTTATTTATATCTTTCGTTTTGTGCACTTCTGACCATTTTTCTTTCTGTAATAAGTTTTTGAAGTAGTTTACATTACCCTGATTATAACTTCTACATGTGGTACAAAAAGACATTTTGTTAATAATACTGCCTTTTACTTTTATGCTTAATATTTCAGCAAGATGGTCACTAAAAGCGAAGTGTTTTGTAAAATCTTCTAGACTAGAAACTGATCTAGAACCGTTTGACAAATGGTTCAAATGGCTCTGAGCACTATGGGACTTAACATCTGGGGTCATCAGTCCCCTAGAACTTAGAACTACTTAAACCTAACTAACCTAAGGACATCACACACATCCATGCCCGAGGTAGGATTCGAACCTGCAACAGCAGCGGTCGCGCGGTTCCAGACAGAAGCGCCTAAAGCTGCTCGGCCACATCGGCCGGCAGGCGTTTGACAAGTTCCTGTTACCTGAGTAGCGGATTTTACTTCAGCCTTTAAATTATAGCATGCTGTAAGGTTCAAAAGGGTCTCCCTACTTCCACTATTTGTTAGGAAATCAGTATTGAAGTCACCGAGGATTATCAACTTACAATACATTTTCTTTACTTTATTTAGCAAGGACTCCATTTTGTTTAAGAAAAGTGGTGATTGGTAAGCTGTAGCAATAACCAGGTTGAAGTGAGTAATTTTGATAGCTACAATTTCATAATCATTTTCGACCTTTGTTCTGGTTAAGTCAGGTAGTATAATAAAATCTACATTTTCCTCTGTGTAGATTGCTACCCCACCCAGCTTGCTGTTTTTCGTGCAGTAAGTAGTAAGCAGCCAAAATGAATTTGTTTATTTGCGTATTCTGGATTAATTCTGGGTTATGCCAGTGCTTGGAAATGCATAATACTGAGATATCTTTAAGTTCACCTGTTAACAGTACGTTAATTTCATCGGTCGTATTATGCAGGGATTGCACATTATGGTGATAAATTTTTAGATCAGGCGTATTTACGATTTGGTAATTGGGAATCATATTTACAGCATCACACACCTTTAGTTTAAATTAGGAACGTCAACAGTGTTGTATTTTCATTCTTCTTTCTTGTTCATTTTGTCTTCCTCGCTGTTGTTGGAAGGATGTGCAGGCAGCTGATAGATTGTTCTGTTCCTTTGAAGTCTTTCTTTAATTATCTCACTAACACAATCACAAACAAACCTTTTCCTTCATAGTTCAAATGCGTTCTATGTTTCGTCTGCAGATATCGATGCAGCATGCTTATATCCAGAACATTATGTTTAGCGTATTGAGAATGCAATTGTTGTGGACACTCAGTTTATTGCCACAAAATCGGCTGATTTTTTGCAATATTTGCCTCATTACACTAAAAGATCAACCCAAAGAACTTATCTGGTAAGAATGATCAAGACACTAATGGAAGACGTTAACATTATATGGATTTTGAAATATCAGTACTCTTCAATTTTAGATTCTTTGCTAAGTGTACAGAAATGAAGTAATTCGACGCGACTTTGTTATCGGGTAATGTATTCATCAATAAATTTAGTTTTAATATGAACAATGAATAGTTGGAGAAGCCTGGTATTACCTTCAGAAGTATTCCCTATATATGGAAAGAACTAAATAATTACCTATTTTGGAGCAACTGCTTCTAAAAATGCTCAAAAAGCATTAAATGCACACCTGCAGCAGCAGCCAAATTACGAAAGTAGTAGTAATAATTGTAATACATCTGGTAATTACACACTCTGCAGCGGATTTTTTTACTAAGAAATTTGTTGATATTGTTAAAAATTTCCTAACGGCTTCGAATTAGAGCTATAATGGCAAGAAGTTCTTTACATCCTGAGGTAAAAGACAAGCATAATATCCATGTCAGAAGATCGCTGATACATTTAAATGAGAGCCGCTTTTTCTTCGCCACATCTTATATGTAAGCTCTTTTCATTGCTAGTATCATAAATTAACTGTACTCGATTAGGAGTTACGACTATGTACGGTATAAAATTGTTACAGCGCTTGTTTCAATACAATATGAAAGATCATTGCATTGGGGGCCTTGTTGAGGTATTGGAGATGAGATAGTGAGGAATCTGGTGAATGGAAATGTGGTCGAACAAAATTACAACAGAGTCAGGAACTGAATATATTGAACAGGCTGGAATCCATGTTCTGGGAGCCAGAACTCTCATACAATATGACGCATCTTCCATTGCAACACAATGACAACATTGCAAATGTGGGCTTGATTAGTCTAGTGATCTGATACGAGTATGGTATGCATCATGTATGGGTTTGATTAACATTTTTCACACACACGAACAGACCTCCTCCATCTCTGGTAACGCCAAGTGAAGAACATTGGATTGCACCGTGATTCTGAATCCACATTAAAGATTAAGATCCTTGCTAGCTACTGCTGTAGAATCACTTTAGATTGGCCCACAAGAAAGGAGAAAGTAGTGGCTAACAGAAACAATGTCACCAGTAAGCTTTCTCACACCAAAAATTTAATTTAATTTAATGAACCTGTAATTTTTGTATATTTATTTAGTTTTGGTCCTGTGACATCTTGTACAGATATAGAACAGGTCATTAAATGATACAGAAAGTTAAAAATTACACACACACACACACACACACACACACACACACACACACACACACACACACACGTACATATATATAATAAGATCAATACAATGCTGTGGACTACAAGTATCTACATTAATACAACATTACATGTACAACTAGTACTTTTTAATAAACAAATAATTGCCATAAATTGTTTATTAATTTAATATTATAAAATTCTGTTTCATTCTGAGAGGTATTTTTTTTGGAACAAGCTATCTTGCTTTACCTGCTTTACCAACTTGATGTTGTTAGGAATTGCTTATACAATTGTGTGCCCCTATGAAGGACCCTCTTCCGGTAGGCTGATGTTCTGGCATATAAGACATGAATGTTATTGCCATTTCTTGTTGTGTAATTGTGCACAGAGCTGTTCAGCTGATAGGCATTGGAGGTTCTTAAATATTCTCTTACAAAGACTATTGTTTCAAATATATATAGGCATGGAAGGTTCAGTATCTTTAGAGTAGGAAAAAGTGAGCGACATGAACCTTGCCTCTTTATGTTGCAGATGATTCTGATAGCTCGTTTCTGGGTTTTAAAAACAGATTGATTACAGGTTGCATTCCCCCACAATATTATTCCATATCTGATTGCTGACTGGAAATGTACATGATATGCCTGTATTACTATTTCTCTATTACAGCTTGTGCTTAGTATCTGTAGCATGTAACAGATTGATGATAGCTTTGTTGTAAGAGCTTTAATGTGGGTATTTCACTTGAGATCACTCTGCAGATATATTCCTAGGAACTTAACATCATCAACTAATTTTTCCATTTTGTTGTTTATTTTCAATGCATGTTCATTTTGTTGTTTATAGTGGGATATATGAAAGTTAATGTCCACCATTTTCCCAGTGTTAATTATAAGTTTATTTTTTCCAGACCAGTATGTTAGCCCCAGCAATGATGCATCTGTAGTTAATTGAAGCTCTTTTTGGTCTGACTCTGTAGTCAAAATACTGGTATGATCTGCAAATAAAGTTTCCTGTTTGGCATGGACAGAGTCGTTCAGGTCAACAGTATACAAACGAAAGAGGATAGGACCTAATGTTGATCCTTGTGGCACACCATGTTTGTTGGTAGTGTTTTCTGATATGTATGTTGTTCTTCTTGAAATGTTTTCAGTTACTGTGTCTTGTTTCAGAGCAACTTTTTGTTGCCGGCTAGTAAGACATGATCTAATCCATTCATTTGGAATACCTGTAATTCCTTTTCTTTCCAACTTATGTAGTAGGATACCACGATCTAAAATGTCAAATGCTTTGGATAGGTCCAAAAATATTCCAGTAGCCATTTCCTCTTTATCTACAGCTTTTAGAATGGAGTGCAAATATTCATAGATTGCTGTGGTTGTGAATCTGGATTGCCTGAAGCCATGCTGCTAATTTGACAGCAATGAGTTTTTGTTAATAAACTCCAGCAACCTATTATAAAAGAGCTTCTCAAAGACCTTTGAGAAGCCACTAAGCTGTACCACAGGTCTGTAATTGTTAACATTGTCTGTGCTCCCTTTTTGTGCAAGGGGGTTACTTTTGCAATCTTTAGAAGATGTGGAAAGGTACCTGTGGAAAAGGAGTGATTAACAATATACTTCAGAGGTTGTACAATATGATATCTTGTTTGGTTTATAATAGAATCTGGAATCTCATCAAAACCACATGAAAGTTTCTTTAATGAGCTCATTGCCAGTATGAGCTCATTCTATGTGACCTGCTTGAGAAACATAGACCCCATGGGAGGTTTACAGTTGTCAATGTAGTGCATATTAGTATTCTGAA
This sequence comes from Schistocerca piceifrons, assembly GCF_021461385.2. Lineage (NCBI taxonomy): Eukaryota > Metazoa > Arthropoda > Insecta > Orthoptera > Acrididae > Schistocerca > Schistocerca piceifrons. The sequence continues at coordinate 891,006,452 of NC_060140.1, forward strand.
AGTTTCTTTGGATAAGATCATTTGCAGCTTTGCCAAAGTACTCATTGAAGGTATTAGCTACAGAGCTAACATCAGATACTTGTTTGTTTTCCAGCTTTAAGTTAATAATTTTTGACATAGGTTTTAAGTGTGTTCCATGCGGCCTATGTTTTGTTTTTTGATTTGCGGATATATTTATCATTTCCTCTTTTCTTTGCCTCCTTAATAACTTTGTGGTAGATCTTACTGTATTCTTTGATATAATTTTTCATTTCTAACGATATGTTATTTTGTTTTTTATACGAATGTAGAAATCTTTTCCATGCACTGGAGATTTTTATGCCCTTAATAATCCAACTTTTGTATCTGGTTGGTTTTAATTTACGTTGGTTTAGTGGGAAGAGTATGTCAAAACAGTACCTATATGATCCATGAAAGTTATCAAACATTCTATTTACATATGTTTCATTGAACACTTCATCCCATGTTTCTTGGCTTTATATATTGGAAAAATTTGCTGTATTGCTATCACTCAAATGCCTGCACTCAGTTATTATAATGGAAGATATTTTCTCTGAACATAATTCCAGCGATAACAACCAGCTCATGATCACTGTATCCCATCTTAACGGCTTCACTACAGTATGGAGAAAAGGTTTCTTGAATAAAAATTTGGTCTGATGCAGTATTACTAAGCCTAGTGATTCTTGTTGGAGTATTTACTGTGGGGATTAAGGTAAAACTCATTGTCATATATAGTAATTCATCTTTGTAGTTTGAGGATTTCAAGAAGTCTATGTTGAAGTCTCCACAAATGATTTTCTTTTTCTTCAGTTCCACAATATTTAACATCATTTCAAATTTACACAGGAATTCTATATTAGCATCAGTGGATCCATATATAGTTATAATAACCAGTTGACTGTCAGTAAGTTCAATAGCCGCCATTTCAAAGACTTTCTTTATTCAATTCAGGATATGTTTGGATTGCTTTACACCTTAAATCCTGCTTTGCAAAGATAGCTATCCCTCCATGTTTATAATAAGACCTGCAAAATGAAGTGACTAGGGAAAAAACCAGGTATCTTTAGTGTTTCTATTTGCGGTTCTTCTAGCCAATGTTCTGTTGTGCAGGTAACATCAACATTTAGTTTAGAACACAGTATTATTTCTAGTTCTTGCAATTTGTTAGTCAGAGACAACATTATGATACATTATATTAAATGGCAGAAGGTTGCATTTAATTTGCTTACTGCAGCTACTGTTTTTAGTCATTTCTGATGAACCCCTCACCTCAAATAAAGTTCTGACCCTGTTTATCTTGTGTTGTTCTTCTTTGCACTGTTTTCTACTAAAAAATCATTCAGGTGTGAAGGTGGTACTATTTTCCTTCTGCCTTGCTCAATGGACACTGCTGCTAGTGTTGTTTCTTCTGTATTTATAACAGAAGCTGGGACTTCTGTACGTGTATTCACGATACTAGCATAACTTTTTCTTGGGTATCTTCCTTAAGAGGTATCTGGTGTTGACACTGATTATGTAGGGCTAATGTCAGTGTGGGAGCAATCTTCTGATGCTCTTCCTGTGGTCTGGGACACTTCACTGCACTTTGGTTGACTATGACTAGCGTTCTGTGAATCTGTTAGTACTGTCTGAGGTAGAGGAATGGTTGTTAAATTAGGTGTGCAATGAGTACTACTCAAAACTTCCACGACTTTTTTACTATGAAATGATTTTCCCCTCCTATTAAAGCGCATGCGATGTCTGGTAAAGAATTCACGGTCCATGTCCCCTGTAGGGAGAAATAATGTGTTCTGAAAGGCTTGCCATATGTTGTAATACAAACTGTTGGCTTTCTGGATCTCTTTATTCACACAGGAGAAATCTGGAAGGTCGTGCCTGTGTGGAATTCCAACAACAATCGTTGTTTGCTTAGCCCGTGATCTCAGTGTTTTCATTAAGCATCTAGTGGCTTCTTTGAGTTCATTTTTGTACACGTCGTTAGCACCTGCTATTACTACCGAGCACCAATCTTTATTGGGGCAATTCTTAACGACTTCACACATAGGAGCTCCTGTTTTGAGAAACTGGTGGCGTTTACACTGTGATCATTTCGTCAAATGTTTGTGATTCCTCTGCCATTACTGTCGGAATATGTACTGATTTCACGTTTATTCCTCGGCTCTTTTGCCTTGTCATTCCTTCTGTTCTTTATAAGCTTTGAATTAATTATACCAGGCGTCGAAATTTTGTCACTATTACGTGAAGGTACATGATAGTTCGTCAGTTTAAGCATAGGATGAAAATTTGAACTGCACACAGTGTTTTGAGATAGTCCATTACTTCTCGATTTCACAGAGTTTTGTATAATATAGCTGAATGAATCTTCAAGCATCTTGACATAATTTCTGGCGCCTTTAATTCACAGAGCAGTGATTCTGACACAGAAAGTTCCCTACCTTCAACGCACAGTTGAATTGCCGATTCACGACCATTTCACTTTGTAACACAGTCACACGTTATTTCCTTATTGTCGGCTCGCGTGAAACATTCAGAGTGGCACCATTTCTGAAATGTTGAGCATATTTGGAGTCCTTTTATCACTTTTTCACTACACAAAAGACACTTGATACAGATAAAATTATCGTTAAATGCGGAGCGTTTTCCCACAGCCTGTATACCTTTCGCCATCTTGTATGACACAGGACACTTACTGTCGTTTTATTTGAACCTGAGATGTCTCAAATTTGGGTGATGCTCTGAGTTTCCAATGCAGATCTCCTTTATGGTGACACAGCAGCGATTACATCAGCTAGTATAAGAAACTAGTCTGGTCAGTGGCGCAGCTGTGCTACAGGGCTGTCTTGACAACAAGTTTGTGCTCAGCTTTGGTTGTAGTCAGATGCATTCGTATTACTACCATTTAATAAAGTGTACATATTCTGTATTTGTGATTGCAGACCACATATCAGCAGCATCCTGCTCTCCATATCGGTGACCCTGTGACTAAAGTCAGCACCTACCACCTACTACACATTATCCTGCATTCTTCATTTCATCTTCAGACAAAAACAATGGAACCTTCTTGCAACTATAGTGACAGAGTAGTATGAATACAAGGCAGTGACTTGTAAAGTGATGAGTTCAGTGCTTCGCATAAGACTCATTTGCATATCAACAAATCGTCAAAGATAGACACATTGTAATGTTGCTCAATTATATAGCACTTACCACATTACATACAATTCCGCTGAACCTGTTCACATTGCCATGCTGGTTGGGCCATGCATGAGGAGTTTCCTTTCGTGTTGTGGCCGTCTGTCATTAGTCTCTAGCCAGCTGTGGTGCCACATGCATGCGAAAATTTTGACGACGGACCCAAGGTGACAATTTTCCACCTGAAACTAACGATTATAGAGTTCACTGTCGGAAGTCTATGTGGACATGCATGAGGTTTCTGAAAGTGAGTGCACTGTATGGAATTCTCAATGTTGACATATATTTTCACTGTGGGTGGTTCTGACACACTGTTATGCAGTAACGCTGTCAGCACGCGAGAGTTGAGCAATGCTAGTATTTGTCCTGAATTCTGATTTAATTGAAATCAATCATAATCTGGCAGCACTACTTTCACTGAACTCTCGATCTGATGACTATCCTTTAACAACACTTATAACATTGCAGAGTGTTACACCACATTCTGCTAACAGAGACTGTAATGCTGATGTTGGAGGTAGTGGAAACTAAAAGCCTTGGAACAATTGTGTGTATCGTGGAGCTTGACGGGAAACAGTTCTACTTGGTGCTCCAATACATCCTTGAGGGCTTGTCAGCCTGGACGCTAGGGGTGAGTGGTAAGTACAAATTTGCTGGAAATGTTAGATGGCCTGTGTACAACGTAAAACACTTATAATTTATAGGAGGAATCACTTAAAAATGCAGTGTTAGCCCAGATATCAGATCACATCTCTTTAGAGGAAGGACGGTTGGAGTTTAACATTGTGTCTACATCAGTATCAAATTTCCATCACGCCAAGGCATACCTACAGTTAAAATCAGTGTTAGTTAAAATATAATATTGTCACTCATTAAATAATATTGTCACTCATTAAAAGAGTGTGTGGTCAGTGTGATTTAGCTAGCTGAGAATCCATGCTTATGAATCTACCACTGCAGCTAGTTGGGAACCTATTGCAGTCTATAGTATGAGTCTGCTGCTACCACCTTACTTAATTCACCATGGGACTTATTGTGAGGGTTGGAACTTAAATAGTGGGAACTATTTATTCACAACCGATACAAAAGAGTTACATGATTGCACATGTTACTGTCCTTCAGAGTAGTCACCAGCGTTGTGTAGAACCCATTGACAGCGATGTGGAAGGCATAGTATACCGCTAGCAGAGACTGTTCTGTTGGTGGTGCGAATGGAGCGGTCTAAAGTTATGATGATTCTCGTGCACAACTGTGATTGTGTTATACTAACGCATTATGTTCCTCCACGACAGATCGTCAATGCACAGTATTACTGTTCGTTTTTGGAGTGTTACCTGCGACCAGCTTTGCGAAAGAAGCGGCGACACTTTCTGTGCAACCCACTCATCATTTTGCACGACAGTGCACAGGCGCATACAGCACAAGCTGTGGCTGCTCTGTTCAGTCGATGGGACTGGGAAGCACTGTACCATCCACCATGTTCCCCAGAATTAGGTCCTGGTGACTTTGATTTGATTCTGAAGATGAAGGAGCCACTTCGTGGCATTCGCTTCAGAACTGTTCCAGAGATTCGACAGGCTGTAGACTGCTCCATTCGCACCATCAACAAAAAAGGCTCTGCTAACAGTATACTACGCCTTCCACATTGTTGACAACGGGTTCTACACAACGCTTATGACTACTTTGAAGGACAGTAACAGGTGCAAACATGTAACTCTATTGTATCGGTTGTGAGCAAAAATAGTTGCCACTATTTAAGTTCCACCCCTCATATTTGACTCTGCTGAATCTACTACCACTACAACCACTAGTACTCTACCAACTGAGTCACACTGAACCTCACATCAATATGAACTATTATAGCACATTCTCCTGTAGAAGCGTTCTTACATTTCATCAGAAATTATTTAGAAATCTCTTGGAAATGTTTGATGTATATGTCAATTATTTATGTATATTCAGAAGGGAAATTCGCTTCAGAACTGTTCCAGAGATTCGACAGGCTGTAGACTGCTCCATTCGCACCATCAACAGAAAAGGCTCTGCTAACAGTATACTACGCCTTCCACATTGTTGACAACGGGTTCTACACAACGATTATGACTACTTTGAAGGACAGTAACAGGTGCAAACATGTAACTCTATTGTATCGGTTGTGAGCAAAAATAGTTGCCTCTATTTAAGTTCCACCCCTCATATTTGACTCTGCTGAATCTACTACCACTACAACCACTAGTACTCTACCAACTGAGTCACACTGAACCTCACATCAATATGAACTATTATAGCACATTCTCCTGTAGAAGCGTTCTTACATTTCATCAGAAATTATTTAGAAATCTCTTGGAAATGTTTGATGTATATGTCAATTATTTATGTATATTCAGAAGGGAAATTCGTGGTCCAAATCAAAAGGACTACTCTGCCATGCCTAGAAATATTTGCAACACTTGTAATTACAAGACTTTCACGCTACTCCTGCTAAGCTACAAATTGAAACCTTATAAAAGCGACTCCATGGTCCATGATGGCTTTAGGTTAGATACAAACCACCAGAAAACCAATCCACTTTAAAAGTAAAATTCCTTGTTTGTGACACACAATTGAAAAATAAAGTTGCATTCCATCTAGACGTTACCCAATTTCCCTGGCACACATCTTGGCCATCGTGTTGGCTAGTGAAATGCTTATTGATAACAGTTGTTTTTTTTTTTATTGTTGTAAGTATTACTGATAAGGACATGTGAAAAGGTCATAGTTTACTGTAGACCATGTTCCAAGCCAAAGTATATCTGCAAACCGTATTTAGTGGAGATGAATTACCATCCTCGAAACTTACAGAGAACTGAAAGATACATCAGCAGCACATCTAGTGGTATTTGCAGTATAACTTTCTTGGTGATTCTCTTCGAAAACAAAATGTATACTTTACTGGAGTCAGACAGATGACAACAGCACAGATCTGCTCTCGTGAGGTGTGTCTATAAAGTACCTACGTTCAAATTCCTTATGGTAACATTGATCTCAACGGCTAACAGGTCCACATGAAGTTGAATCACAGAAGACAGTACCATAAGAAATCTACAATGTGAAACACTTATAATTTATGTGTAGAATAGCTAATAGTCGCCTCAATACTAGATTACTTTCTGTTTATAGGAGGCATGATTAAAGCTTTATGTGTCCTACTGACAAATACAGTCCCAATCTATTGATTTTACTTTAACATCTGGACCTAAGGACTTCTGGAGGAATTCACGACGAGGCTTTGGGAATGTATCAGTAACAATACAGTAATGACGATACCGAAACACAATTTATTGACAAGCACAATACAAGAAGTTCATCCTTTCACAGACACAGCTAGTAACGCACTACTGTCCTTGTTTAAGACACAGACGTTGCAGATCTTGCTCACTAATGGTGGTTGTAGGTGTTGATATCCCTACATAGTCCCCTCCCCCTGTTAGTGCAGAGCACTGAAGGGAGGATGTTTGTAGGGACAACTACTGACGAAACGATTGGTGCAGAGGTGGCTGGAGTACAAAGTTCAGTGGCGCAGATGCATGTGACTGTCCATGCTGTGGCTGGTGTGTGTGCGAGGCGTGGTCAGACTATTCCTCAACAATAGTTGGCGTAATTGCATGTGACCAACTGTGCTGGCTGGTGCTGGTTTCTTGGTGGTAGGTGTTGTAAAGCTGGGCGGTGCTTATGCCAAACAGATGGTATGGTTACAGATGTTGAGGAAGTTGTCAGGTATGTACGCATCTAAATTCAGGCAGAGGCATGAGAGGTAAAGGAGGTGTCAGGAGTGTGGTCTTTAGTGTTGATTCATCCTAAGTGCTGTGCAGTGTGGACGAATTGGTTGGTCGTGGACTAGTGGTCCTGTGGCACCTCCGATGAGATGGCGGTGTAATCAATGTCGTCTGGAAGAGAATAAATGTGTTCCCGTCATCTGATGTGTGCCGCATCATTCAGAGGTGGTGACTGTTAAGGACAGTTACAGTTAAACTGTCCTCTAAGAGTTTGGTGGAAAAATCATTAGCATCGACGTCGGTGACATTGAGCTGGATAGTGAGATATGATGTTGCTTTGGATGTGGCTGTATGGTCGTGTATGGTAGTTAGAGGAGGGTAGTTAGAGGAGGATAGTTACAGGTGGGTGTAGTGTTGTCCTCTTGAAGTTCCATGCCAGTTTCAGTTGATTGACGATGACTCTGTCATTGACAGCGATGTCAAAAATGTGCGTGTTTTATATGATGACTTTGTATGGTCCTGAATGAGGTGGTTAGAGCGCAGACCTCACAGTATCATTGTGCAGCATAACATATTTGCAGTCTGAAAGGGCTTTGTGTATAAGTACTCGAAGTGCGGGTTGAGGGTTGAGTGTTGGTACATGGGAGTGTCAGATGTGTTCTTTGACACATTGTACAAGGGCTGATAATGCTGGAGATTCGTCGTTTTGTGTTGGCAGTATGAAGGCCAGAGATTCACCACATTAAGATTTCAGCCAATGATGCTTGCAGGTCTTATTTGTAGGCAGTGCGCACTCCAAGAAGGTCCCAGAGCAGAGCCTCCGTTTGAGAATCCATGACACTTGATAGCAGCCTTAAAGGTCCTGTGCCACATTTTGACCAGGGTACTGCTCTGCAGGTGACAGGCGGTGGTTCACATATGTTTAATAGTGCACAGGTTGCAATGTGCCATTAAGAGTGCCGACTCAAATTGGCAGCACTGCTCTGTGGTGGTGGTTTCTGGTGTGCCTAAGTTTGATATCCACCCATCACGAATCCTTGTCTATGATGGAGAGGAAGAGCTTGTAACCTTATGACTCAGGAAGTTGCTGGGCGGCAGCTAGCTACTCAGTCAAAGCAGAGGAAGATGGCGTTAACCTCAATAGGCAAATGACAATGATTTTGTCTAGACCATGTGAGTGCCATACGTCTGTTGAGTACTGTAACATGAAATCCAGGTGTCAGGAAAGTCATGGGGTGCCTTCTTTCAGCAGTGTTTTATAACTTCAACAAGTGGCTTGTGGACCATGATTAGACAGATGTTCCAACCTTCAATGTCTTTGCAGAAGTACCTAACTGCCTCGTAACGGATGAGGAGTTCCCTGTTGAATGCCAACCGTTTGGATTGGGAAGTTGTCAGTTTGCAAGAGAAAAAATGGAGAAGGCAGGTTTCATGGCCAATATGGTTACAATCAGTTGAGCATCCAGGATGGGCCTTGCAAGAGTGTTTGCGTTAGTGAGACATTCTTCTGTGTAAACAAAAGTGTTTAACATGTCTTTGGTCCATCTGACTCTACTGCTTCAAATTTCGATGTGACCTGATAACGTGTCTATGAGCAGCACTTGTCAGGTAGGTGCTTGTGATAGGTGGCGTTGGTAGAAATTTAAAATTCTGAGAAAATATCGGAGTTCATGGTAAGTTAGTGGTAGTGGGAGCTGGCATATGGCGTCTGCCTTGTGTGATGTTTGTTTGATGCCTGTGGCACTGAGTAAATGTCCAAGGAAAGTGACTTCTTTTTGATGTAGTTGAGATTTGTCATGATTAATCAACACAACGCCTTGTAAAGTTCTGAGAACTTCTTTGAGGTGTACTTTGTGTTCTTCAGGGGTGTATGAACGCATGGTTTCGCGGCGATATGAGTTAATAAAATTTTCTCGGGCTTCCAGCCGCGTCAGGTGGTTAAAATCCCACGAGCTTTCAACCGAGCCCTCCTCAGTCATTGTCAAGTGGTAAGAATGACTGCTGTGTCGCCGTGGCTGCGTCGTTATATAGCCGTACTGCTGGCTGTGACGTCACTAGTGCTCTCTTCCTCGCCATATATGGCAATGTTTTCATCCCGCGTCCGTCGCGTCCATTTCAACCTCGCGATGGCCGTGTCCCAGGCTGTGCTGAGCTTCAAACCGCCGTCCTCGTTGATGGTGTTTTCAAAGGTTTTTATTTCAATAGCTTCTTTTATGATGCTATCCCAAAATCCCTTCGTCCTCATAACGACAGATGTTTCGTCGAATAGAATTCGGTGTCCATTTTCTAAGGCGTGTTCTGCTATGGCTGATTTTTCTGGATAGCGTAGGCGTAAGCACCTCTCATGTTCCGTCCGGCGGTGCTCCACAGTGTGTACTGTTTGGCCGACATAGTAACAGCCACACTAACATTGTATCATGTACACTCCAGGCGTTCTAAGCCCTAGATCGTCCTTCACATGTTTATTTATACTTGGTGTGGTTCACAATTAAATCTTGAGAGTTTTTGATCTTTCTTCCTATGGGCATATACTCAGTATTTTCAGAACTAATTTGTAGACCGATCTTAGCTGCCAATAACTCCAAGGTCTGCATACTTCTTTTCAAATCTTCTTGTGTGCATGCTAATAGTGCAATGTCGTCTGCATAGGCCAGATATGTAATGTGTTCATTGGCAATTTGAATGTCCTGGAAGTTTTCTTTGTTGAAATCCCGCATTACCGTCTCAAGTGCCAGGTTGAAGCGGACAGGTCATAGCCCATCTCCTTGGCGTAATCCTATTACAACTTAGAAGCTTTCTGTCATTTTACTGCCCACCTTAACCTTAAGTTTTGTGTCATTTAGGCATATCTCTACCAGTTTGACCAATTTCTGTGGCATACCAAACTCTGTCGTAGTTCCAATCAGGCTATGTATACTGTCGTAAGCCTTCTTGAAGTCTACAAACAGACCTGTTTTAAGACAAAAATCTGGTCCATGGTTGATCGTCCTGCTTGAAACCCTTCTTGGTATTCTCCAATTGTGTCTCTTGTTACAGGTTTTATTCGTTCTAATAGGCATTTGGAGATCTTATAACAGATGTTGAGTAGCGCTATGTCCCTATAGTTGTCACGTACTGATTTGTCTTTCTTTTTATACAGGGTGGTTCATTGATCGTGACCAGGCCAAATATGTCACGAAATAAGTGTCCAACGAAAAACTACAAAGAACGAAACTTGTCTAGCTTGAAGGGGGAAACCAGATGGCGCCATGGTTGGCCAGCTAGAGGGCGCTGCCATAGGTCAAACGGATATCAACTGCGTTTTTTTAAAATAGGAACCCCCATTTTTTATTACATATTCGTGTAGTACGTAAAGAAATATGAATGTTTTAGTTGGACCACTTCTTTCGCTTTGTGATGGATGGCGCTGTAATAGTCACAAATATATGGCTCACAATTTTAGACAAACAGTTGGTAACAGGTAGGTTTTTTAAATTAAAATACAGAACGTAGGTAAGTTTGAACAATTTATTTCGGTTGTTCCAATGTGGTACTTGTACCTTTGTGAACTTATAATTTCTGAGAACGCATGCTGTTACAGCGTGATTACCTGTAAATACCACATTAATGCAATAAATGCTCAAAATGACGTCTGTCAGCCTCAATGCATTTGGCAATACGTGTAACGACATTCCTCTCAACAGCGAGTAGTTCGCCTTCCGAATGTCCGCACATGCATTCAGAATGCGCTGACGCATGTTGTCAGGTGTTGTCAGTGGATCACGATAGCAAATATCCTTCAACTTTCTCCACAGAAATAAATCCGGAGACGTCAGGTCCGGTGAACGTGTGGGCCATGTTATGGTGTATAATCACCAACAACACACGCCACTTGTCCTGCTTTAGACTTCTTTATTCACTTTTCTTAACAGCTATCCCACGATCATCACATCTTTGCTACCAAAGAATAAACAAAAATAAATAAATAAATAAAATTTTAAAGATATTACATCATGTTATCAGTAATGAACTATAACTATTAACGGTCTTGGCAGCTTCATAAAATATAAAAATACCATTTAGATTTCATCACTGTTGCCTTTACAGGTGCTTCGACGACCAATCCAATAAAACATGCTATTCAATACCGCTTCAATCGCACGTGAGCTATGTGCAGGACATCCATCATGTTGGAAGTAGATCACCATTCTGTCATGCAGTGAAACATCTTGCAGTAACATCGGTAGAAGATTACGTAGGAAATCAGCATACATTGAACCATTTAGATTGTCATCGATAAAAAGGGGGCCAATTATCCTTCCGCCCGTAATGACGCACCATACATTAACCCGCCAAGGTCGTTGATGTTCCACTTGTCGCAGCCATCGTGAATTTTCCGTTGCCCAATAGTGCATATTATGCTGGTTTACGTTGCCGCTGATTTTGAATGACGCTTCGTTGCTAAATAGAACACGTGCAAAAAATCTGTCATCGTCCCGTAATTTCTCTTGTGCCCAGTGGCAGAACTGTACACGACGTTCAAAGTCGTCGCCATGCAATTGCTGGTGCATAGAAACACGGTACAGGTGCAATCTATGTCGATGTAGCATTCTCAACACCGACGTTTTTGAGATTCCCGATTCTCGCGCAGTTTGTCTGCTACAGATGTGTGGATTAGCCGCAACAACAGCTAAAATACCTATTTGGGCATCATCATTTGTCGCAGGTCGTGGTTGGCGTTTCACATGTGGCTGAATACTTCCTGCTTCCTTAAATAACGTAACTATCCGGCGAATGGTCCGGACACTTGGATGATGCCGTCCAGGATACCGAGCAGCATACATGGCACACGCCCGTTGGGCATTTTGATCACAATAGGCATACATCATCACGATATCGACCTTTTCCGCAATTGGTAAACGTTCCATTTTAACACGGGTAATGTATCACTAACAAGGGAACCTCCCCATCGCAGCCCCCTCACATTTGGTTATAACTTGGCACAGTGGATAGGCCTTGAAAAACTGAACACAGATAAATCGAGAAAACAGGAAGAAGTTGTGTGGAACTATGAAAAAAATAAGCAAAATATACATACTGAGTAGTCCATGGCAAGATAGGCAACTTTAACAACAGTATGAGCTCAGGAGTGCCGTGGTCCCGTGGTTAGCGTGAGCAGCTGCAAAGCGAGAGGTCCTTGGTTCAAGTCTTCCCTTGAGAGAAAAGTTTAATTTTTTATTTTCAGACAATTATTATCTGACAAACTCTTATGTTTTCATCACTTTTTGGGAGTGATTATCACATACACAAGAAAACCTAAATCAAGCAAGGTAGAAGAATCTTTTTACCCATTCGCCAAGTGTGCAAGCTAGCTGGGTCGACAACATATTCCTGTCATGTGATGCACATGCCGTCACCAGTGTCGTACAGAACATATCAGACGTGTTTTCCTGTGGAGGAATCGGTTGACCTATGACCTTACGATCAAATGTTTTCGGTTCCCATTGGAGAGGCACATCCTTTCGTCTACTAATCGCACGGTTTTGCGGTGCGGTCGCAAAACACAGACACTAAACTTATTACAGTGAACAGAGACGTCAATAATGAACGAACGGACAGATCATAACTTCGCAAAAATAAAAAAAATAAAATTTCCACTTGAGGGAAGACTTGAACCAAAGACCCCTCGTTCCGCAGCTACTCACTCTAACCATGGGACCACGGAGCTCCTGTGCTAACATGGTCCTCAATTTTGCCTATCTTGCCCATGGACTACTCAGTTTGTATATTTTGCATATTTTTTCATAGTTCCACACAACTTCTTCCTGTTTTCTCGATTGATCTGTGTTCAGTTTTTCAAGGCCTATCCACTGTGCCAACTTATAACTAAATCTGAGGGGGGTGCGATGGGGAGGTTCCCTTGTAAGCAAATACCGTCTGCACTGGCGGAATGTTACGTGATACACGTACTTATTCGTTTGTGACTATTACAGCGCCATCTATCACAAAGCGAAAGAAGTGGCCCAACTAAAACATTCATATTTCTTTACATACTACACGAATATGTAATAAAAAATGGGGGTTCCTATCTAAAAAAAAACAAAAAAACGCTGTTGATATCCATTTGACCTATGGCAGCGCCATCTTGCGGGCCAACCTTAGCGCCATCTGGTTTCTCCCTTCAAGCTAGACAAGTTTCGTCTTTGTAGTTTTTTCGGTCGATGCTTATTTCGTGAGATATTTGGCCCGGTCACTATCAATGGACCACCCTGTATATGGGGCATATCACAGCTTCCTTCCATTCCCCTGGTATTTCATGTTTTGCCCAAATTTGCTCGATTAGCTTGTGGGTTTTGAAACAGAGGATTTCGCTTCCAGCTTTGAGAAGTTCAGTGGAAATTCTGTCCTCTCCTGGACATTTACCATTCTTAATGTTTTTCATTTGGTTCCTTATCTCTTCAATGGTGGGTGGAGGATATTGTGGGTCTACTGTTACTGGGTCATCAAATTCAAGTAGTTCAGCTGGTTCATCAGAGTTTAGTAATTCTGTGAAGTATTCCACCCATCTTCTCCCAATGTTTTGATCTTCTGTTAACATTCTTCCATTGGCATCTATTTTGAGTTTGTGTTGATGGTATGTTCCTCCTTAAAAACTTTTCACTTTTCTATAAAGTTCTTTATACCTGTTTCCATGAAACTCTTGTCGAGCTTCCTCCATATTGTTTTTTACACATTTTCTCCTTGCTTTCCTCATGTGGCTTGTGTCTGCTGTCGTATTTCTTCGAACTTTGATTTTTCTTCTTCTTGTATATTACTTTGTACCCACAGTAGTTTGGCTTGCTGTCCCTCCCTGATAACTTCCTCACACTCCTCATTGAACCACACTCTTTTTCCCTTAGTTCGCTGTGAGCTGTTTCTTTAATGGTCTCTGCTACCACCTTCCAGTTCTGATCTACCACAGTATCTCTTTCCTCTTCATTCAAAGCCTCAAAACGGTTTGTCAGGGCTATCTTGAAAGTTCTTCACATATTATCTTTAATCAGACTCTCCTGGTCATATCGAGTGACTCTTTGCATTCTTTCGTACTTCCTGGCTCTCCATATTGTTTTCATCCTTCCCCTGACAAGGAAGAGGTCCGATCCACTTTCCGCACCTCTTGCTGTTTTGTATCCACTTCTTTATTCTTGTCTCTACAATTAGGTGGTCAATTTGGTTCACTGTCTTCTCATCTGGAGACACCCAGGTTCGTTTATATATTCTCTTCCTGTCGAAATCAGTACTACTTATAAACAAGCCCTTTGCAGTTGCAAAGCTAACCAGCCTAGTGCCATTACCACTGCTCACATCATGTAAACTGTGCTTTCTGATGGTCCCCCTGAAGGCTCCTTCTTCCCTTATTTTTGCATTAAAATCTCCAAGGATAATTTTGTAATGTTCACTAGGTACATTGTCTAAAACCGTTTCTAATTCAGATGGCTCTAAGCACTATGGGACTGAACACCTAAGGTCATCAGTCCCCTAGACTTAGAACTACTTAAACCTAACTAACCTAAGGACATCACACACATCCATGCTTGAGGCAGGATTCGAATCTACAACCATAGCAGCAGCGCGGTTCCGGACTGAAGCGCCTAGAACCGCTCACCCACAGAGGCTGGCCCATTTCTAATGCCTCATAGAAAATATCTTTTTTGATGTCATCACTTTTCTCGGTTGCGGCATGACAATTTATATATGTGAGTTTGTGTGTCTATGGTTAGGAGTGAGATTCTGGGGTTGATTGTTTAAAAATCTATTAGAGTGGTACAGAGTGATTTCTTCACTACAAAACCAGTTCCTAGTGAGTGGCTTGCTTCTGAGGCTCCATGGAATATGACATAGCTTTCCATTTCTGCAGCTCCGTTTTCTGTCCACCTTGTCTCTTGCAGAGCCGTTAGATCTATTTGATTCTTATCTACTTCTTTTACTACGCATTTTGCTGTCCCAGTCTGAAATAGGCTTCGGACATTCCAGGTCCCTAGTTGTATTTCCTTCCATAGTTCTTGTTCTTGCTTAGGTCGTTTTACAGAAATCAGTCCTATCTGAGGCTCTTCTGTGATGTCATACCGGTGATTATTTTTTCCAGGATGGGTTGGGAGCCCATCGTCAGCCCACAATCTGGAGGAGCAGGGGTTTTCTCTTGTAGAAGGTTGGCTTCTCCATGCCTATAGAGGTCTTTCTGTCCTTTTGTACATATACCAGGGAAAGAGAGGAAAAGGAAATGGTGAGGACAGGTTTGGGATAGGAAAGGGGAGCAATAGGTCATTGTGGGGCACACTTTGTCTGTTTCCTCCATTTGGCCTGTCCGGCTTGGGGGACCCTGTTGGTAGCTCGCTACTACTGGCATAGGCCTCCAGATCTGGAGCATGCAAACCTCCTTGCCCGCACGGACAGTGCTATGTTAAGGCGATGTACCCTGAGGAGGAGAAATACACTTACTCTGACAATGCAAGATCTTCCTAACGATCAATGTTTCTCAAACAGGTCACACAAGATGGGATCATACTGACAATGAGCTCACTAACAAAACTTCATGTGGTACTGCTGATATTCCAGATTGCATTACAAAACAAACAGGGAAGCATATTATTGATCCTATGATATTTATTATTAATCACTCCTTTTTAAATGGTCCATTTCCCAATCTTATAAAGGTTGCTAAGGTCACACTGCTGCACAAAAAGGGAACCACAGACAATATTCACAATTGTAGATCTGTAGCACTGCTTAGTGGCTTCTCAAAGATCTTTGAAAAGGTCTTTTCCAATAGGCTACTTGAATTTACAAGTAAGTACTCATTACCCTACCACATGGCTTCCAGAAATCTAGATCCACAGCCATGGGTACATAAATGCAATTCTGAAAGCCACATACCAAAAGAAAATGGCTACTGGAATATTTATCGATTATCTGAAGCATTTGACATTGTAGATCATGCTACCCTACTACACAAAACAGAAAGTAAGGGTATCAGAGGTGTTCCAAATGGATGAAGCTAATCGCACCTTACAAACTGACAACAAAAAGTTATTCTTAAACATGACATACAAACTGGAAACATTGTGAGAACAACAACAAACTACAAACTCATAAGGGAAAACTTTCATAAAATTTGGGGTGTTACAAGGGTCCATGTTAGGTCCAATCCTCTTTCTTCTGTATATAGAAGATATGAATGACTCTGTTCACGCCAAAGAGAAAACTGTTTGTGGATGAAATGAGCATTTTGATAAGAGACTGAAACAAAAGCACCTCCAGTCATCAGCAGATAGGACATTTTTGCAACTGTCAGACTGGTTTGAGAGAAATAAGCTCATCATAAACACTGAAAAAACAGTAGCCATGAACTTTTGCATATCACACAAAAGCAACAGAATGACCTCCACTTGAAAATAAACAACAAAAGCTTAAAACAGACTGATGACGTGAAATTTTTGGGAATACATTTTCAGGATGATCTAAAATGGAACATACATATTCAGTCTCTAACAAATAAACTGTCATGTATTTGTTATATGCAGTGGCTACTGAACACAAACTGTAATACAGAAACAGTACTGCAGGCATATCATACAAATTTCCAGTCTGAAATCAGATATGGAATCATGTTCTGGGAAAATTCAC
Source organism: Schistocerca piceifrons (assembly GCF_021461385.2). NCBI lineage: Eukaryota > Metazoa > Arthropoda > Insecta > Orthoptera > Acrididae > Schistocerca > Schistocerca piceifrons. The sequence goes on from NC_060140.1 coordinate 891,023,044, forward strand.
TAAATATTCAACACACAGAAAAGAGCTGTTAGATTCATATTGTTTTCTTTTCCAAACACTAAAGATACTCAGTGTTCCATGCTTGTATATACATGAAGCAGTAGTATTCATAAGATAAAATTTAGCAACTTCCAATGCTTATAAATAAGACAGCTCTGCACATAATCTTAAAACAAGAAACTGCAATAATATTCATATCTCTCATGTCCAAACACCTGCTTACCAGAAAAATGTCCTACATAGTGTAGCACAATTGTATAATAACCTTCCATCCAGCATAAAAATGGTAACTAAGGAAAACCTACTCAAAAAATAGCTAAAGCTATTTCACGTGAACCATAATTTCTACTCTATTAATGAATTTCTCAGCAAATGAAGTGTAACATTGTATCCTACTCCAAGGTAAAATTACGGGTCATAGCAAATACTATCTCTATCTGAGATACATGAAGTAACAAAAATGAATAGTAAATTGTATAAATGTGATCATATGTGTGAATATAATAGAGGGAAACATTCCACGTGGGAAAAATATATATAAAGTTTCAGTTTCAGTTTATTGAGCACCCGTTTTATCATGTACAATGATATGGGATTTGTCATATGTTACATACAGAAAAAATATGAATAACAACATATTATGTAAAAACTATCAGTGAATAATCTGAATTAAATATATGGGCTAACAATTATAGCTTACATGATATAAATTTGTAACAGTATAGGACACAAATAAGTTACATATATTCTGTGTATAATGGACACAAAGATGCTTTAACTTACCAAATGAGAAAGTGTTGGTATGTTGATAGACACACAAATATTCAAGCTTTCGCAACCCCTGGTTGCTTCATCAGGAAAGAGGGAAGAAGAGGGAAAGACGAAAGGATGTGGGTTTTAAGGGAGAGGGTAAGGAGTCATTTCAATCCTGGGAGCGGAAAGAATTACCTTAGGGGGAAAAAAGGACAGGTATACACTTGCACACACACACATCCATCTGCACATATACAGACACAGGCAGAAATTACTGAATTAACTAGTTATTACAGATTAATACCCTCATCCTCCTCTTGTGTCACATTAAGGGCCATTCATCTTCATTGTACATACAACCAATGTACTCTGTTATCTGTTTGCCTTTTCTCCTGCAATTATTACAGCTTTACCATCTGCACCTCATAGGTCTACATCTACATCCATACTCTGCAAACCATCGCAAAGTACATGGCAGAGGGTACATCCCACTGTACCAGTTATTAGGGTTTCTTCCTGTTCTCTTCACCTATGCAACGTGGGAAGAATGACTGTTTGAATGTATCTATGCATGCTCTAATTATTCTAATCTTTTTCTCATAATCCCTATGTGAGTGATACATAGGGGGTTGCTGTACATTCCTAGAGTCATCATTTAAAGCCAGTTCTTGCAACAGTTTACATTTGTCTTCAGGAGTCTACCAGTTCAGTTCACTGTAACACTCTCCCATGAGTCAAACAAACCTGTAATCATTCACGCTGTCCTTCTCTGTATACATTCAATATCTCCTATTAGTCCAGTTTGGTACAAGTGCCACACACGTTAGAAATAATCTAGAATGGGTGACACAAATGTTTTGTAAGCAATCTCCTGTATAGACTGATTTGCACCTCCCCAGTATTCAACCAATAAACTGAAATCTACCACCTGCTTTAACCACAACTGAGCATATGTAATAATTCCATTTCATATCCCTACAAACCATTACACCCAGGTATTCGTATGAGCTGACTGATTCCAATTGTGAGTCATTGATATTATAGTCATATGATGTATGTATGTATATCTAAAAACAAAGATGATGAGACTTACCAAACAAAAGCGCTGGCAGGTCGATAGACACACAAACAAACACAAACATACACACAAAATTCAAGCTTTCACAACAAACGGTTGCTTCATCAGGAAAGAGGGAAGGAGAGGGAAAGACGAAAGGATGTGGGTTTTAAGGGAGAGGGTAAGGTGTCATTCCAATCCCGGGAGCGGAAAGACTTACCTTAGGGGGAAAAAAGGACAGGTATACACTCGCACACACACACATATCCATCCACACATACACAGACATAAGCAGACGAAAATGACTGCTTGTGTCTGTTGTCTGTGTATGTGCGGATGGATATGTGTGTGTGTGCGAGTGTATACCTGTCCTTTTTTCCCCCTAAGGTAAGTTTTTCCGCTCCCGGGATTGGAATGACTCCTTACCCTCTCCCTTAAAACCCACATCCTTTCGTCTTTCCCTCTCCTTCCATCTTTCCTGATGAAGCAACCGTTTGTTGTGAAAGCTTGAATTTTGTGTGTATGTTTGTGTTTGTTTGTGTGTCTATCGACCTGCCAGCGCTTTTGTTTGGTAAGTCTCATCATCTTTGTCTTTAGATATATTTTTCCCATGTGGAATGTTTCCCTCTATTATATAGATGTATGTATGTATGTATGTATTGAACTGGGGACCTAGAAACAATAGAGAGGCTCCGTCCCCGCCGTAGCCCTCAGTGGTACACAACCCCACAACAGGCAACAGCAGTCCACTCATCCCACCGCCACCCCACACTGAACCTAGGGTTATTGTGTGGTTCGACCTCCACTTAACCCCTCCCCCCCCCCGCCCACCCCTCAGGAATGTCTTATTCCAGACGAGTGAAACCCCAATGTTTGCACGGTAGAGTAATCATGGTGTACGCGTATGTGGAGACAGTGTTTGCGCAGCAATTGCCAACATAGTGTAACTGAGGTGGAATAAAAGGAACCAGCCTGCATTCACCAAGGCAGATGGAAAACCGCCTTAAAAACCATCCACAGGATGGCCAGCACACCCTTAGACCGCACAACTAGCAAGGTGGGCTGGTCATATGATACTACATTTTGTTTTGTTTTGTGAAGTGCACAATGTTACATTTCTGAAGATTTAAAGCAAGTTTCCAATATTTGCACAAATCTGAAATCTTATCAAGGTCTAACTGAACATTTATGAAGTTTCTGTTAGATTGTACTTCATTATAGATAACTGCTTTGTCTGCAAAAGAGCTGAGGTTACTATTAATATTGCTCACAAGAACATTATAATACAAGGTGAACAGGAAGTGTTTCAACACACTTCCCTGAGGCATACATCCAGGTAAAATACATTGGAGGTAACATAGGCCCCAATTTGGATCTTCAGGTAAGTCTCAAACACCAGTAAATATAAAATAAATGCATCTGTTACTTCTTTATTGCACATGTATTTGACCTCCATTATTACATTCCGTGTTACATCTTACTCAGGATGATGATGTCATCAGGGGGAAAAAAACTGGCATCCTATGGGTTCAAGCATGAAATGTCAGCTCATAATTTGAAGCTAGATACAGTGGGACCTACTGAAGTACTGTGGTAGAAAGAACAGAACTTTTGATCAGGTCAGTACAGTGTTATCTATGCAAAATCAGATAGGCATAATGCAGTTAGGCCTGATATTGGATAAAAGTTCAGGACTGCTGGTGAGGTACTATGAACAGACTAGTGAATACATTATTATAAACAAGGTAGACACCAACCACAGTAATACAAGTTTATATGCCAATTAGCTCCACAGATGATGAAGAGATTGAAAGAATATAGAATGAGATAAAGGAAACTATCTGTATAGTTAAAGGAGATGAAAATTGTGATGGATGATTGGAATTTGGTAGTAAGGAAAGGATGAGAAGGAAAAATAATAGGAGAATATGGCCTGTTGGAAAGGAATGAAAGAGAAAGCCGCTTGTTAGAATTTTGCACAGAACATCATTTAATAATTGCGAACACTTGGTCTAAGAATCATGAAAGCAGATTGTGTGTATGGAAGGGACCTGTGGTTGCTGGAAAGTATGGAATGTAACACGTCTACTGTTGTTCAGGTTGCACATGGAGTTGGACTAAATGGGCTACATGTTTTTGCGGTCACCATTACTTATCTCTAATAACTGTCTGACTGGCCCATTTGCTCTGTCTTGGGGCAGAAGAATCCATTCTCGAAGATGACAAGCTCTTGCCAGTTGTAAGTCTCAAACAGCATCACTGCAAAATAAATTCATGCACATGTATTTGATCTCCATTATTACATTCCATGTTAGATTTTACTATAGCAAGGCTTTAACAAAGCTCACAATACATACATGCCTTTGTCATTTAACTCTGTCTGTCTTCTATGAGCCTCCTTTGACAAGTGACATCATGACCATTGTCTTGCACGGCCAGGTTCTATGGTCTGAACTGAATTTTTGATGTGGGATGGCATTCTTGTGGAATAACTTGCCCAATGACCTGGTGTCTCCATGTGTAGGAAATCCAGATGCCCATCATTCCTGCCATGCAGATACACTGCGTACACTTTCGCTCTCACAACACACGCAAGAGAAACAAAATTTCCTGCACAATCTGTGGTCCAAAACAAACACTTACTTACTAAAATAACAAAAATGCTTGTTGAAGGTCATGATTACCCTTCATCAGTTAGAGAGACAGAGTAACACATCACTTTATCAAAGTGATATGTTACCCCTCATACGTCACACTTAGAGAAAGGATGTCATCACAGTTCGGTTATCTAAACAACTAAACATATGTGCATCTTCATATTTTTGTGGTGCAAAGACATTTCCATAAAAGGTGTGCAGCAACATAAATTCTACTACTTCTTCTAATATTTTAGCTGAATACTGTCCAGCCATCTTCAGAGTGAGCCAACATAACTGACACTCCAGCACTTGCTCCATCCTTTTAAACCCGCAGACCGCATGTGGCCACAAATACACAAGGCACCAGAGACATTGATCGGTGACAAAGAGGTATGACATATGCATGGAATTAGATCTATGGTCACACAGTCGATCCACACGGTGATATTGATGCATCATTCTGAGCTGCAACATCACGACGCCTTTGTGATTTAATTTAATTTATTTATTTATTGTTCCATGGGACCAAATTAAGGAGAAGTCTCCATGGTCATGGAATGAGTCAATACATGAAATTATAACACAATAGTAGAAACAGATAAAATGAAATATAAGAAACATATTCAGGCAACAAGTCATAAGTTTAAATAAAGAAAATCAACAATGTAACACTGGAATTTGCTTAATTGTTTAGCTCTTCCAGGAGCTCCTCGACAGAATAGAAGGAGTGAGCCATGAGGAAACTCTTCAGTTTAGACTTAAAAGTGTTTGGGCTACTGCTAAGATTTTTGAGTTCTTGTGGTAGCTTATTGAAAATGGATGCAACAGAATACTGCACTCCTTTCTGCAAAAGAGTCAAGGAAGTGCATTGCACATGCAGAGTTGATTTCTGCCTAGTATTAACTGAGTGAAAGCTGCTAACTCTTGGGAATAAGCTAATATTGCTAACAACAAACTACATTAAAGAAAATATATACTGTGAGGGCAATGTCAGAATTCCCAGATCAATGAATAGGGGTCGACAAGAGATCCTCGAACTTAGACCACGTATAGCTCGAACAGCCTGTTTTTGTGCCAAAAATACCCTTTTTGAATCAGAAGAATTACCCCAAAAGATAATACCATATGACATAAGCGTATGAAAATACACAAAGTAGACTACTTTTCGTGTTGAGCTGTCATTTATTTCAGATACTGTTCTAATGGTAAATAAAGCAGCATTTACTTTCTGAACAAGATCCTGAACATGGGCTTTCCACGACAGCTTACTATCTATCTGAATGCCTAGGAATTTGAAATGTTCTGTCTCGCTTATAATATGCCCATTCTGTCTGATCAAAATATTGGTTCTTGTTGAATTGTGAGTTAGAAACTAAAAACTGAGTCTTACTGTGATTTAGCATCAAATTATTTTCCACAAGCCATGAACTTATTTCATGAACTACATTACTTGATACTGTTTCAATATTACACACAAGATCCCTCACTACCAAGCTGGTGTCATCAGCAAACAGAAATATTTTTGAATCACCTGTAATACTAGAAGGCATATCATTTACATAAATAAGAAACAGCAGTGGCCCCAGCACCGACCCTTGGGGAACGCCCCAGTTAATAGTGCCCCATTGGGGCTGAACATCACTACCACTCTCAGTATTGCGGAGAATTACTTTCTGCTTTCTGTTCTTAAAGTAAGCGGTGAACCAATTGTAAGCTACTCCCCTTACTCCATAATGGTCCAACTTCTGCAGTAATATTTTGTGGTCAACACAGTCAAAAGCCTTCGTCAAATCAAAGAAAACACCTAGCATTCACAATCTTTTATTTAATCCATCCAAAACCTCACAGAGAAAAGAGAATATAGCATTTTCAGTTGTTCAACCATTTCTAAAACCAAACTGTACATTCGACAGCAAATTATGTGACTTTAAATGCTCCAGTAACCTTGTATATACAACCATCTCGATAACTTTAGCAAACACTGATGGCATAGAAATAGATCTAAAATTGTCAACATTATCCCTGTCTCCCTTTTTATAAAAAGGCTTCACTACCGAGTACTTTAATCGGTCAGGAAACTGACCACTCCTAAAGGAAAAGTTACAGATATGGCTAAGTACTGGGCTAACATACATAGAACAATACTTCAGTATTCTGCTAGATACCCCATCATATCCATGAGAGTTCTTGGTCTTTAGTGATTTAATTATTAGCTCAATCTTCCTCTTGTCAGTATCATGGAGGAGCATTTCAGGTAACAATCTCGGAACACTTTTTTCTAAGAGCGCTATATGATTCCCTGTTGGGACTAGGTTTCTATTTAGTTCACCTGCTATATTCAGAAAGTGATTATTAAATACTGTACATATATGCAACTTATCAATAACACAGACATTCCCACTATGCACTGATTCTATATCCTCGACCGGTCTCTGCACACCAGCCACTTCCTTTACAACTGACCATATGGTTTTAATTTTATCCTGAGACTTAGCTATTCTATCTGTATACCACAAACTTTTTGCCTTTCTATTAACATTTTTAAGCACCTTACAATACTGTTTGTAATGGGCTACTGCAATTAGATTGTGACTGTTTCTAACGTTTTGATATAATTGCCACTTTGTTCTACAAGATATTCTTATCCCTCTAGTCAGCCACCCAGGCTGCCTGTTTGTGCTAGTACCCTGTTTTGAATGTTCTAACGGAAAGCAATTTTCAAAGAGCACGACAAAAGTCTTGAGAAAAGCATTATATTTATCGTCTACTGTATCAGCGCTATAAACATCTTGCCACTCTTGTTCTTGATAAGGTCTCTACAGCAACTGGATCAGCTTTCCTAAACAGTTGATAACTATATTTAACATGTGTCGCAGCACAAAAATCTTTTAGAGTTAAAATTTGTGCATATTGATCTGAAAGGCCATTCACCTTTTTGCTAACAGAATGCCTTTCTAGTAATGCGGAATGAACAAAAATGTTGTCTATGGTTGTTCTACTGTTCCCTTGCACTCTCGTTGGAAAGAATACTGTTTGCATAAGATTATATGAATTAAGGAGGTCTACCAGCATCCTTTTCCTTGCACAATCACTTATACAATTAATACTGAAGTCACCACATATAACTAACTTTTTGTATTTCCTAGCTAAATTATGGGAGGTGGAAGTCAAACACGGGGTACTTTGAATGATGTAGCCAACAGGTGCACATCTGTGTTTCACAGTTGTTTACTTTCACTTTTCACAACCCCCCATATACACATTTAATATGGTCAGTGCACTATCGTTTAACTTTTGATAAGCCTCATTAATATTTTGCAGGCAAACATCCACATAGTGCTACAATAGTTTACTACTGAACATCTACAAACAGTAAAAACCTAAGGACACAGTTCTTGGAGGATGACAAGGTCCATATGGAACAGACACTGTCATTGTTTTAACACAAGGCCTAATTGTGCTACACTTATTTCACAGTTAAGTTGATGCATTGTTGTTGATTTAACCAACACAGGTTTCTCGTCTGAAACTTGGACGTGGACTGACTGTCTTGGTACCAAAAATCAGGCCCTTATATATCCTCACAATAATAGGTACTGAAACTACACATTTCCAGAATGAGATTTTCACTCTGCAGCAGAGTGTGCGCTGATATGAAACTTCCTGGCACTTTAAAACTGTGTGCCAGACCAACACTCGAACTCGGTACCTTTGCCTTTCGCGGGCAAGTGCTTTACCATCTGAGCTACCCAAGCACGATTCACGTCCCGTACTCACAACTTTACTTCTGCCAGTACCTCGTATCCTACCTTCCAAACCATACTTTACAGAAGCTCTCCTGAGAACCTTGCAGAAGTAGCACTCCTGAAAGAAAGGATTTTGCGGAGACATGGCTTAGCCACAACCTGGAGGATGTTTCCAGAATGAGATTCTCACTCTGCAGCGGAGTGTGTGCTGATATGAAACTTCCTGGCAGATTAAGTCTCAGTACAACACACAGTTTTAATCTGCCAGGTGAAGGTCCCGAGTTCGAGTTTCGGTCCGGCATACAGTTTTAATCTGCCAGGAAGTTTCGAAACTACACACTGTTCGAAGTTAAATTTACAGAAATTACAATTAAAACTTAACTCATTAAATTAACAGAATACGTCGAAAAACTGGTTCTTTTTAACAGTTTCATCTACTACAAAGGTTAGGACAAATTATTTATTTAAATCATGAAATTAACAAATATCGCTAAGCAACAATACTTTTGACAAAACTGTTAATTACTTTGGAATTAATTAAGGGTTGGCTTTGCTAACATGTTTTCGTATAGATCTAAATACATCTTTTAAGAATAATATTAGTTGTTCCTCCAAATGTTTATAATTAGTACAGAATTTATATTTGTTTATACATCAACAATAGAATTTAAGTTACAAAACAATCGTTGATTTCACCCTATAACAAAAGATACTAACTAGGAATAGTCAAAATAAATTAGAAAATCTATTACATACATAAAACTAAGCACAAAATTAGATCTGGTGTTATATTCTTTAAAACTGAGGGCCAACCTTTCTCTTTTATGAAAATGCAAATTATACTCACATATGTTAATGGTAATTAGTTAAAAGTGAAAAAATGAATTTTAAGGGGGCAGATGGCAAAACAAGAGGGGAAGTAAAAATATCCCAGCTTGCTTTGTCACATGGTGTACCTGCAGTGCTCTGTGCATCTCTCCTCTGAACGACCACATTCACACGGGATCTTGTAAACCCCAGGCTTCTGAAGCACCAAATCATCTTTACGAGAACCCAGGAGCGCTGCTGCTGTGGAGAGTACTCGTTGGCCGAAATCTCTTTATCGAAATTTTTGTTTGAACATGTCTTGACCTCAACATATTTTTTATTCAACAATGAATTTTATAGACAGACTGACGGTGTCACCACAGGCAGTCCTTTGTCACCCTTGCTGGCCAATTTTTTTATGGATGACTTTGAGGAGAAGGTGCTGCAACCTGCTAGCTTGAAGCCCACAGTGCTTTGGAGGTATATTGATGACATGTTTGTTGTGTGGCCCCATGGTGAAGACAAGTTAAAAGATTTTTAAATCATCTGACTTCCATCCACAGACAAATTCAGCTCTTGGTGGAAATGGAAAAAGTTGGATGCCTTCCATTTTTGGATGTGTTCATACGGCGTAAAGATGATGGTGCTTTGGGACATGCAGTATATCAAAAACTGACCCATACGGATTTATATTTATGTGCAAATAGCTGCCACCATCCTTCACACATGATGAGTGTACTCGGAATTTTGGTACACAGAGCACACGTCTTTGCTGACGAGAGCAGTCTGAAGGACGAGATTCTACACCTGAGAAGAGTTTTTGAAGACAGCGGGTAATCTCCACAACAGATATGTAAGGCACTACAAATGAAACCAACTGTGGGTATAAGAAAAGGAGAAGAAGAAACAGAAAGGTTTAAATCCATAGCTTTTCTGCCATACGTGGGAAGCCTATCATAAAAAATACACTGGATCCTCAGTAAACACAAAGTGAAAGTGATTTTTCACCCTCCACCAAAGACAGCAGCACTCCTGGGTTCCATTAAAGATGATTTGGTGCTCCAGAAGCCTGGGGTTTACAAGATCACCTGTGAGTACGGTTGTTCATGCATCTACAGACAACACATACAGTCAAGGAGAGATGCACAGGGCACTGCAGATACACCCCGCTCTTACAACCTAATGAATCTGTGGTGGCAGAGCACTGTACTGATACAGGGTACTCTTTGGCGTATGATAACATTGTAATTTTAGTCTCAGCTTCATCTTTCTGGAATTCAGTAGTGAAAGAAGTAATTGAAATTTGATTGGTGACAAATTTAATTAATAGAGATGGAATCTGGCAATTTCTGTAATAAAATCACAAAGACGTCAAGAGGGTGCAGCTCACAGTGATACATTGATATCACTGTGTGAATCGACTGTGCAGCCACAGATCTAATTCCATGTATATCTCATAGCTCTTTGTTGCTGATCAACGTCTATGGCGCCTTGTGTATCTGTGGCCGCATGCACAGCGGTGCTGTCTGAGGTTTTAAAAGGACAGAGTAGGTGCTGGAGCGTTAGTCACCTCGGCTCACTCTGAATATGGCTGGACAGTATTCAGCTGAAATGTTAGAAGAAAAATTGGAGTTTTTGTGGCTGCGTGACCAAAATTTTGTGGAAGAACTAAACATATCTTTAACTATTTTACAAGTGACTTTGCACTTAAAAATTACACATACACAATAATTCTTTCTTTGCATTTCCTATACAAAAAAGTGCAATATATCATTTTATAGGATTTTAAGCTCATTTGAAAATGAGAACATAGCTTATGATTACTCAGTATTGCCATACCTTTTCATTTATATGTATTACTTTTTCACAAAGTAATTCTATTAAAAGTAATTTCCACAACAATGTTTTGCACAGTGCATCTTGCTGTGTTAACTTTATCATAACCTGTGTGAGCTAGGCACGCAAATCAGTAGTTCCATTATTTATAACTTTCACTAACTCATCACTACTTCGTGGACATCTGGTCCAGCTTCATATTTTCATTCTCAAGAAACTGGTAAGTATAGCTACTGATCATTCCCCTATTCATGGGTTCAATTCATTCAGCAGTTTATGTAAGAAAATACACAGATAACATATCCTAAATCAAGACTAACCTCCACTGAAAAAAGTACTTATAAACCCAACTATGTACTTCTTATATTCCTCAAAACTACAAAATTTCACAGATACAAGCAGTTAATCCCCCTATGACAGATAGTCTACCAACTCAAACATACATTCTCCACAATCAATAACATAAAACATGGTAATTTTTATTACTAAGGTAGTTTGGTCATCAGACCATTCTTGGGATATGCTTCACAACATACAGTTGAATATGTATCACTGGATTCTGTATCACCCTTATTCTCATGCCAGAGGAGTTACATGCTTACAGGTAAGTGCATATGCAAACTTCTCTTTCTTTTTCTGGTACCAGTGTACTCATGCTCTTTATGCTGTGGTTTGATAACAAAGTTCAGACCTCTGTTTCCCTTTTCATTTAATTTTTCAAGGTTACAGAATAACAGTGAGTTCATTCATTTCACTAGCTTGGAATATGCGAAGAGAAATTCAACAGTGATGTACTATCCTTATACACAATGTCAGATACAGCACTTACTGCAGAAAAACACTCCCTGCAGACTTATAATTCTCTACCAAGATAATATTCCCTTATTCCTTCCCTCACTCCCCTTTCAGTGTGGGTCATCCTTTTGGTCCACCCCTCCTTTCTCTTACACAAGTGTAGAGGGTCATTATCCCGTGCCATATGAAGCATCTACCTACATCCCTTTTTGTGAAACCTACTCCTTTTGGCCTCTAAAACTCATTCTTCCATCTTGAACTTGCACATCCACTATGGCTGCTCAGGAATGCTCCTCCAAGTATTGTGATACTGCAAGCTCAGCTATTGACACATCATCTTCGCTAGAATATAGCTTGGATGTTACCACATCATTAGCTACGGTACATTGCTTATTTGTGCCTCCCTAACCCTTCTCCAGAGTTTTTTTATCTATGTATCTGGGGTACTACAGTGACAAGAAGTTTCATATCAGCACACACTCTGCTGCAGAGTGAAAATCTCATTCTGGAAACATCCCCCAGGCTGTGGCTAAGCCATGTCTCCGCTATATCCTTTCTTTCAGGAGTGTTAGTTCTGCATGGTTTGCAGGAGAGCTTCTGTAAAGTTTGGAAGGTAGGAGACGAGATACTGGCAGAAGTAAAGCTGTGAGTGCCGGGTGTGAGTCGTGCTTCAGTAGCTCAGATGGTAGAGCACTTGCCTGTGAAAGGCAAAGGTCCCGAGTTCGAGTCTCGGTCGGGCACACAGTTTTAATCTGGCAGGAAGTTTCATATCAGCACACACTCCGCTGCAGAGTGAAAACCTCATACTGGATATCGAGGGAAGGTTGAAGTCCCCACCAACTATAACCGTATGAGTGAGGTATTTATTTGTTACGAGACTCAAATTTTCTCTGAACTGTTCAGCAACTATATCATCGGAGTCTGGGGGTCGGTAGAAGGAGCCAATTATTAACTTAGTTCGGCTGTTAAGTATAACCTCCACCCATACCAATTCACACAGAGTATCTACTTCGACTTCACTACAAGATAAACCACTACTGACAGACACAAACACTCCACCACCAATTCTACCTAATCTATCTTTCCTGAACACCGTCTGAGACTTTGTAAAAATTTCTGCAGAACTTATTTCAGGCTTTAGCCAGCTTTCTGTACCTATAACGATTTCAGCTTCTGTGCTTTCTATTAGCGCTTGAAGATGGGGGACTTTCCCAGCACAACTACAACAATTTACAACTACAATTCCGACCGTTCTTTGATCCAAGCACGTCCTGTATTTGCCATGCACCCTTTGAGATTGCAGCCTACCCCGTACTTTCCCCGAGGCCGTCTAACCTAAAAAACTGCCCAGTCCATGCCACACAGCCTCCATTACCCATGTAGCCGCCAGCTGAGTGTAGTGAACTCCTGACCTATTCAGCGGGACCCGAAAACCCACCACCCTATAGCGCAAACCGAGGAATCTGCAGCCAACACGGTCGCAAAACCGTCTGAGCCTCTGACTCAGACCCTCCACCCGGCTCTGCAGCAAAGGTCCGCAGTCGGTTCTGTCAACGATGCTGCAGATGATGAGCCCTGCCTTCATCTCGTAAGCAAGACCGGCAGCCTTTGCCAAATCAGATAGCCGCTGGAATCCAGAGAGAATTTCCTCAGATCCAAAGCGACACACATCATTAGTGCCGACATGGGCCACCACCTGCAGCTGGCTGCACCCTGTGCTCTTCATGGCATCCGGAAGGACCCTTTCCACACCAGGAATGACTCCATCTGGAATGCACACGGAGTGCACACTGGATTTCTTCCCCTCCTTAGCCGCCATATCCCTAAGGGGCCCAATTACATGCCTGACATTGGAGCTCCCAACTACCAATAAGCCCACCCTCTGCGATTGCCCGGACCTTGAAGGCTGAGAGTCATCCTCTGAAACAGGGCAGGCTGCTGCATCTGGCTCAGCCAGAGACAGCACTTGAAACCTGTTTGTCAGACGCACCAGGGAGGCTTTCTGATCAGCCTCTGGGGACGTCTTTTGCTGCCTACCATGCCTTGGAATGACCTCCCAATCAACCACAGGCGAGGGCTTAGCCCCACTGTGGGCAGCAACCTGGGCAACCACAGCGGCAGACCGATCTGGGGACAGACGGGATGAGGTTGACATCCCTGTGATACCCAATTCTGGCTTCCCACAGTGGTGCCCATTGGCAACAGCCTCAAGCTGCACAACCAAAGTCAGCGTCGCCTGCAGCTGTGAGCGAAGGGATGCAACTCAGCCCTCATCCGAACACAGCAATCACAGTCCCAATGATAATCAGGACAAAGCATCTGGCACTGCATTTTGTGTTCCTTTTACGTACCTTATCTGTACCAGGAACTCTTGCGGAAATAACGCCCATCTCATTAGATGGCTGTGAAATAACCTTCTTTCCATGAGGAATGCCAAGGTTTTGTGATTAACATAACTGACGATTTGTGATCCCCATATTAAAAGTTTGGAATTCTTGTATACTCCATATTATGGCCGGTAACTCCTTTTACATTGCTGTGTAGTTCAATTCATGCTTATTCAAACTCTTACTAGCTTATGCTATCATATCATGCTCACCTCTCTCTGGATTCCACTCACCTTGGAACAATTTGCATGCAGTTCCGTATTCAAATATACCAGTAACAAATTTAAATGGTTGGTTCTTCCTTGGATGTTTTAGAATTGGAGCATTCACTAGATATTATTTTATATTTTGAAATGCCTCCACTGTGCTTGCATTCCATACCCATTTGGTTCACTGTTTCAATAATGGTAGAAGACATGGATCATTCATTGGTTGCCTCTTTATAAATTGCCTATAGAATTCAGCCAAATCTAGGAATGAATGTAACTGTTTCACATTTTGTGGCTTGGGGCAATCCTTTACTGCTCTTATTCATTCAGGATCTGGTTTTACCCTTCATCTCATCCAAAATGAGACTCGGCTAACTTTATAGCCATGCCATTTTCCTGTAAGTTTTTCTGTGTCTTTCTCAACAGGGTGCAATGATTCTTCCAGGACTTAGATATTATTGATACATCATCCACATAAATTATCAACTCTTGCACTAGATAATCCCCTATGCTTTATCTAGTGCACATATGAAAATTGTCACAGAAATATTGAACCTGAAAGGAAGTACCCTCTATTCAATGACTTCCCTTCTAATAAGAAAGCTGTATAAGATCTTGAATCTTTATGTAACTGGACCTTCCAATAACAAGCAGTCAAATCCATGAGCTAAATAATTTCACTTTTTCGAATTTCCCTAACAATTCTTTGATTCTCACTGGGTGTCCCTTTCAGTCTCTATATGTTCGTTAAATGCCCTGGCACTCAACATCAGGCATAATCCTCCAGCTGGTTGTCTTACAACGAACAACAGAATGCTGTATGCACTCTGACTGCATTCTACAATGCTGTTTGCTATCATCTTGTGAATAACTCCTTGTACTGCTGACCATAGGTTCATAGGGATAGGATATGGTTTGCAAAAGAACAGTGTGTTATCTTTTACTTTAATCTTACATACATACTCCTCTATTATGCATGGTTCATCAGAGAACAGCTCTTTATATTCTAATAAAATACCATTTAATTCCTCTTTCTGATCCCTCATTACAATATTAAACTCTCAAGATTTTGCCAATATTTGTTCCAGTAATTCATTTACTTCTTCTGTTGTAGTACCTTCCATCACTACCTTAGGGGTAGATACTAAATAAATATTATCTACCTGTACCTCTTGTGAAATTATTAAATAATGTTTTAAATGGAAACTGAAGGTGGAAACTGGAAGGAAAGGAAAGGGAGGGGATCACTCCTGTCAGCTGCATTGAGACATTATGCAGAATCTGCAGTGATTAGTGAAAATGTGTACTGGATCAGGATTTTAACCCAGGATCTTCTGCTTACTAGGCAGATGCATTAACCACTGTGCCATTTGGGACACAGCGTTATCACATCTGTGCAGACTATCTTGGCACGCCTCGCGCCCAGTTAATATTTTCGTCAAGGACCATCTATCCTCAGTCCCTGTCCATTTACTTCATGTTCACTCTCTGAGATTCCCACAGGAGCTCAGATGTATTTGTGGATCTGCACTAAAGAAGGTGGATCCGTTGCCCAGCTAGGCTAATCAAATTACATGAATGTGAGGGGTCTGTTCTTTCAGAAATGCCTGAATGAAAAAGACACCACACATAATCTGCAGCTGTTATACATTATATGAAACTGAAGACGAAGAGGGGAAGAAAGGAAAGGAAAGGGAGGGCTAGTGTATGGAGGTGGCCTATATGGGCTACAAGTATTTTGTGGTCACCATTACTTACCTCTAATGACTGAAACATCCTGGCAGATTAAAACTGTGTGCCGGACCAAAACTCGAACTCAGGACCTTTGCCTTTCGCTCACAATATATATATGCCTCTGTTATTTAGCTCTGTCTGTCTTCTATGAGCCTTCTTATGCAGTAACTTTTGCGATGAGCAGATATCTCCATCACAGGAAATTGAAGTGCCCATGGTCTCTGCCTTGCAGATACATTGTGTCCACTTTGTTCTCATGACATGCACAAAGGAAGCAAAATTTCCCACATAATATGCAGCCCACAACAAACACTTATTTACTAAAATAACAAAAATGCTTGTTCAAGGTCATGAACATCCTTCGTCAGTTAGAGAGACAGAAGGAATAACACATCACTTTCCCAAAGTGATATGTTACCCCTCAAGTATCAGATTGATTATATAATGATAAGACAGAGATCTCAAAACTAGATTTTAAACTGCAAGACATTTCCAGGGGCTGGTGTGGTTTCTGAACATAATTTATTGTTTATCAGCTGCAGATTAAAATTGAAAAAAATGAACAAAGGTAGGAAATTAAGGATATGGTACTTGGATAAATTGAAAGAACCAGAGTTTGTTGAGAGTTTCAGAGATAATATTAGGCAACGGTTGGCTAGGACAGGGAAAAGGAATACATTAGAAGACGATGGGTAGCTTCAAGAGATGAAATAGTGAAGGGAGCAGAGCATCAAACAGGTGAAAAGACAAGGCCTAGTAGAAATCCTTGGATAACACAGGACAAGGTGAAGTGAAGTGAATACAGACCACTAAAAAATGAGATTGACAGAAAATGCAAACTGGCTAAGCATGAGTGACTAGAGGACAAATACAAGTCTGTAGAAACATGCATGTATAGTGAAAAGATAGATGCTCCGTAAAGGAAAATTAAGAGACCTTTGGAGAAAAAGAGAAGCAGCTGTAAGAATTGCAAGAACTCAGATGAAAATCCAGTAATACGTGCGGAAGGGAAAGCTGGAAGGAAAATGTAGAGAATCTGTATAAGGGAAATAAACTCACAGGCAACATCATAAGAAAGAAAAGAAGCAGGAGAAGATAAGATGGGAGGTATGATACTGTGAGAAGAATTTGAAAGAGCAGTAGTAGACTTAACAAGAATCACGACTCAGGGAGTAGCTGACATTCCCTCAAAATTATTGAGATCCTTGAGAGAGCCAGCCAAGACAAAACTTTTCCATATGGTGTGCAAGATATCTGATACAAGGGAAACACCCCAACTTCTCAGGGAGAATGTTATAATTCGAAATTCCCAAGAAGATAGGTGCTGATAGGTGTGAGTACAACTGATCATCAATTTAAAAAGGCATGGTTACAAAACAGTAACATGAAGTGTTTGCAGCAGAATGAAAAAACTGGTAGAAGCCAATCTCAAAATCCAGTAAATTCAAGATACTCATTCAAAATATAGCAAAATATTTCTTTAAAAACATAATTACGAATACAATTCTATTTTGTAATTAATCAGTTTTAAAATCAACCCTCGGCCCAGTTAACCAGGGCAAAAACTTGCTTCAACTTTGCATTAAAACATTTAAATTTGCCACAACTAGACTCATGAGTTGCTCTTTTGTTCAGACTGCAAGGGATTTAATTGCTCTCTTGTGAGCTGTGGAAATGGTGTAGCAAAGCAAGCTGGGACCAATTTCCATTTTTTTTTTGTCATTTGCGTCCTTAAATGATATTTTTTTGCTTTCTTAATTATCATTAGTGTTCATGAGAGATGAGTCATAAAAATAAAGCTCTCATTCTGTAATTCCGAGTATAAGACCATGCCCAACTTTTCTACATTTTTAGTCAGAATAATTCCCTAATTAATTTCAACCACTTCAAGTAACTAGTTTTGCTAAAGCTCAGTTCAGTTAATTAACAGTAATTATTTCCTATTCCAGTCACATTGGTGGCTTGTAAACAGATGTAATTACTATATTGCTGATAAAGTTAGGAAAATAACATGTAGAAATACTTACAGTGTTAATGTAGCTAATTTCAAAACCTAGTACAAACATCGGCACATAATTAGGTTCTGGGTAATTAACACTTTTATGCATGTCGTTATCAGGAGAAAGAAAACTGGCGTTCTACGGATCGGAGCGTGGAATGTCAGATCCCTTAATCGGGCAGGTAGATTAGAAAATTTAAAAAGGGAAATGGATAGGTTAAAGTTAGATATAGTGGGAATTAGTGAAGTTCGGTGGCAGGAGGAACAAGACTTCTGGTCAGGTGACTACAGGGTTATAAACACAAAATCAAATAGGGGTAATGCAGGGTCAGGTGACTACAGGGTTATAAACACAAAATCAAATAGGGGTAATGCAGGAGTAGGTTTAATAATGAATAGGAAAATAGGAATGCGGGTAAGCTACTACAAACAGCATAGTGAACGCATTATTGTGGCCAAGATAGATACGAAGCCCACACCTATTACAGTAGTACAAGTTTATATGCCAACTAGCTCTGTAGATGACGAAGAAATTGAAGAAATGTATGATAAAATAAAAGAAATTATTCAGATAGTGAAGGGAGACGAAAATTTAATAGTCATGGGTGACTGGAATTCGAGTGTAGGAAAAGGGAGAGAAGGAAACGTAGTAGGTGGATATGGATTGGGGCTAAGAAATGAAAGAGGAAGCCACCTGGTAGAATTTTGCACAGAGCACAACTTAACCATAGCTAACACTTGGTTTAAGAATCATGAAAGAAGGTTGTATACGTGGAAGAATCCTGGAGATACTAAAAGGTATCAGATAGATTATATAATGGTAAGACAGAGATTTAGGAACCAGGTTTTAAATTGTAAGACATTTCCAGGGGCAGATGTGGACTCTGACTACAATCTATTGGTTATGACCTGTAGATTAAAACAGAAGAAACTGCAAAAAGGTGGGAATTTAAGGAGATGGGACCTGGATAAACTGAAAGAACCAGAGGTTGTACAGAGTTTCAGGGAGAGCATAAGGGAACAATTGACAGCAATGGGGGAAAGAAGTACAGTAGAAGAAGAATGGGTAGCTCTGAGGGATGAAGTAGTGAAGGCAGCAAAGGATCAAGTAGGTAAAAAGACAAGGGCTCGTAGAAATCCTTGGGTAACACAAGAAATATTGAATTTAATTGATGAAAGGAGAAAATATAAAAATGCAGTAAATGAAGCAGGCAAAAAGGAATACAAACATCTCAAAAATGAGATCGACAGGACGTGCAAAATGGCTAAGCAGGGATGGCTAGAG
Source organism: Schistocerca piceifrons (assembly GCF_021461385.2). Classification (NCBI taxonomy): domain Eukaryota; kingdom Metazoa; phylum Arthropoda; class Insecta; order Orthoptera; family Acrididae; genus Schistocerca; species Schistocerca piceifrons. Next base: position 891,042,291 of record NC_060140.1, read on the forward strand.
AACAAATGTAAGGATGTAGAGGCTTATCTCACTAGGAGTAAGATAGATACCGCCTACAGGAAAATTAAACAGACCTTTGGAGACAAGAGAACCACTTGTATGAACATCAAGAGCTCAGATGGAAACCCAGTTCTAAGCAAAGAAGGGAAAGCAGAAAGGTGGAAGGAGTATTTAGAGGATCTATACAAGGGCGATGTACTTGAGGACAATATTATGGAAATGGAAGAGGATGTAGATGAAGATGAAATGGGAGATACGATACTGCGTGAAGAGTTTGACAGAGCACTGAAAGATCTGAATCGAAACAAGGCCCCCGGAGTAGACAACATTCCATTAGAACTACCGACGGCCTTGGGAGAGCCAGTCCTGACAAAACTCTACCATCTGGTGAGGAAGATGTATGAAACACGCAAAATACCCTCAGACTTCAAGAAGAATATAATAATTCCAATCCCAAAGAAAGCAGGTGTTGACAGATGTGAAAATTACCAAACAATCAGTTTAATAAGCCACAGCTGCAAAATACTAACACGAATTCTTTACAGACGAATGGAAAAACTAGTAGAAGCCGACCTCGGGGAAGATCAGTTTGGATTTCGTAGAAATACTGGAACAAGTGAGGCAATACTGACCCTACGACTTATCTTAGAAAATAGATTAAGGAAAGGCAAACCTACGTTTCTAGCATTTGTAGACTTAGAGAAAGCTTTTGACAATGTTGGCTGGAATACTCTCTTTCAAATTCTAAAGGTGGCAGGGGTAAAATACAGGGAGCGAAAGGCTATTTATAATTTGTACAGAAACCAGATAGCAGTTATAAGAGTCGAGGGGCATGAAAGGGAAGCAGTGGTTGGGAAGGGAGTAAGACAGGGTTGTAGCCTATCCCCGATGTTATTCAATCTGTATATTGAGCAAGGAGTAAAGGAAACAAAAGAAAAATTCGGAGTAGGTATCAAAATCCATGGAGAAGAAATAAAAACTTTGAGGTTCGCCGATGACATTGTAATTCTGTCAGAGACAGCAAAGGACTTGGAAGAGCAGTTGAATGGAATAGACAGTGTCTTGAGAGGAGTATATAAGATGAACATCAACAAAAGCAAAACGAGGATAATGGAATGTGGTAGAATTAAGTTGGGTGATGCTGAGGGAATTAGATTAGGAAATGAGGCACTTAAAGTAATAAAGGAGTTTTGCTATTTGGGGAGCAAAATAACTGATGATGGTCGAAGTAGAGAGGATATAAAATGTAGGCTGGCAATGGCAAGGAAAGCGTTTCTGAAGAAGAGAAATTTGTTAACATCCAGTATTGATTTAAGTGTCAGGAAGTAATTTCTGAAAGTATTTGTATGGAGTGTAGCCATGTATGGAAGTGAAACATGGACGATAAATAGTTTTGACAAGAAGAGAATAGAAGCTTTCGAAATGTGGTGCTACAGAAGAATGCTGAAGATTAGATAAGTAGATCACATATCTAATGAGAAAGTATTGAATAGGATTGGGGAGAAGAGAAGTTTGTGGCACAACTTGACCAGAAGAAGGGATCGGTTGGTAGGACATGTTCTGAGGCATCAAGGGATCACCAATTTAGTATTGGAGGGCAGCGTGGAGGGTAAAAATCATAGAGGGAGGTCAAGAGATGAATACACTAAGCAGATTCAGAAGGATGTAGGTTGCAGTAGGTACTGGGAGATGAAGAACCTTGCACAGGATAGAGTAGCATGGAGAGCTGCATCAAACCAGTCTCAGGACTGAAGACCACAACAACAACAACATGCATGGTATTGTTTATTTAGCTATTTTTGCAGTTTCCTTAATCAAGAAGGCTTATTTCAGTCAAAACTCTTATTCAATTAGTATTCTAATTGTAAATTATCAAAATTATGAATTTAACAATGTGAAACTTTAATACCATTTTTGCAAATCGACATAAGCACTGGGCCTGAAACCATTTTGAAGTCAGTCTGCTCAGAGATTTCGAGAGTACAACCCATGTCAGTCAGAACTGTAATAATTTAACACTGCAATGATGTGTTGTTACGAATAAGAAGACAGACAGTGAAGTGGGACAGTTAACAACGATTAGTGGTTAACTATAAAATGAAAGTGCCACAAGTACCATTCATTGAAGTGAGACTGTTGTAGGTTGGTTACGTTATACTGCACAGTGACTATTGCTATATTTTAGAAGGTGCCGTATGTGAATGCCTGGTAAATGAATTTACGAGGGTAATCCCAAAAGTAAGGTCTATTATTTTTTTATAAGTACATAGACCTGTTTATTTCCACAATGATTTACATCAGTTTACAGCTTGAACATTTAGCTATTTTTTGAAATAATCACCATTTCTGTCGACACATTTTTGTAGACGCTGTGGCAGTTTTTGTATACCCATGTCATACCAGCTTGCCACCATGCTGTTCAGAAACTTATGAACCTCTTCTTTCACCTCATTGTCAGAGCTGAATTGCTGAGACCACAATTGACGCTGACAGGTACTGTGAGACTCTGAAAAAACTCAAACAGGCAATTCAGAACTGGAGAAGAGAAATGTTGAGCAAGGGCGTACACATTCTCCATGACAACGCTCGCCCACACATTGCTCAGCAAACCGTTGCTCTTGTGCAACAGTTTCAGTGGAACATAATCACCCACCCACCCTATAGTCCTGACTTGGCGCCCAGTAACTATCACATTGTAATGCACTTCTTTCTCCGGGGGATAAATATTAATTATTATCAGTAGTAGTATATTAAGCTACAAATTATCATTTTAAACCTGTGTGGTCTCCCTGGTGTGCCCAATCGGCCAGCAGTCCCTGTCACGCTGTTCACTCTAACAACAGAGTACATACAGAGTTGAAGACATGGAGAAAGATAGGTGTCATCAGAATTTGAATTTAGAGTAACACAACTTTCTTACCTTTATTGGTCATTGTTGCACGCTCGTCGTCCAGTGATGAACCTCACCATCCGCTGTTTGTTAAATCAATTTGAGGTCCAGGGTGTGTATTTTGCTGCATAAGAACTGACACATAGTTAAACTTCCAACTTTTATTTTATAAATGCTGATCATAAGGATGTTCAATAATTTTCAATGTAACAGCTATTCCAATACATCATTTCGTTCCCTCTATCCTTGCCCTTCTCAAATCATGCGTATTACAAGACGTCTCAATACCAACTGCCCATTGTCTCTACACCCGCCAACAACCGGCTCCTGTTCACAGAGCTTACAAACTGTGCAGTACTGCCAGGCTTGGTTGTATATCGATATTTTACACATCGCACATATACATATATGAAAAACATAGCAAAGAACCACAGACCTTGCCGTTGGTGGGGAGGCTTGCGTGCCTCAGCGATACAGATAGCTGTACCGTAGGTGCAACCACAACGGAGGGGTATCTGTTGAGAGGCCAGACAAACGTGTGGTTCCTGAAGAGGGGCAGCAGCCTTTTCAGTAGTTGCAGGGGCAACAGTCTGGATGATTGACTGATCTGACCTTGTAACACTAACCAAAACAGCCTTGCTGGGCTGGTACTGCGAACGGCTGAAAGCAAGGGGAAATTACGGCCGTAATTTTTCCCGAGGGCATGCAGCTTTACTGTATGGTTAAATGATGATGGCGTCCTCTTGGGTAAAATATTCCGGAGGTAAAATAGTCCCCCATTCGGATCTCCGGGTGGGGACTACTCAAGAGGACGTCGTTATCAGGAGAAAGAAAACTGGTGTTCTACAGATCGGAGTGTGGAATGTCAGATCCCTTAATCGGGCAGGTAGGTTAGAAAATTTAAAAAGGGAAATAGATAGGTTAAAGTTAGATATAGTGGGAATTAGTGAAGTTCGGTGGCAGGAGGATCAACACTTCTGGTCAGGTGAATACAGGATTATAAATACAAAATCAAATAGGGGTAATGCAGGAGTAGGTTTAATAATGAATTAAAAAATAGGAGTGCGGGTAAGCTACTACAAACAGCATAGTGAACGCATTATTGTGGCCAAGATAGACACGAAGCTCACGCCTACTACAGTAGTACAAGTTTATATGCCAACTAGCTCTGCAGATGACAAAGTAATTAAAGAAATGTATGATGAAATAAAAGAAATTATTCAGATAGTGAAGGGAGATGAAAATTTAATAGTCATGGGTGACTGGAATTCAGTAGTGGGAAATGGGAGAGAAGGAAACGTAGTAAGTGAATATGGATTGGGGCTAAGAAATGAAAGAGGAAGCCGCCTGATAGAATTTTGCACAGAGTAGAACTTAATCATAGCTAACACTTGGTTCAAGAATCATAAAAGAAGGTTGTATACATGAAAGAAGCCTGGAGATACGGACAGGTTTCAGATAGATTACATAATGGTAAGACAGAGACTTAGGAACCAGGTTTTAAATTGTAAGACATTTCCAGGGGCAGATGTGGACTCTAATCACAATCTATTGGTTATGAACTGTAGAGTAAAACTGAAGAAACTGCAAAAAGGTGGGAATTTAAGGAGATGGGACCTGGATAAAGTGAAAAAAACCAGAGGTTGTACAGAGTTTCAGGGAGAGCATAAGGGAATAATTGACAGGAATGGGGGAAAGAAATACAGTAGAAGAAGAATGGGTAGCTTTGAGAGATGAAGTAGTGAAGGCAGCAGAGGACCTAGTAGGCAAAAAGACGAGGGCTAGTAGAAATCCTTGGCAACAGAAGAAATACTGAATTTAATTGTTGAAAGGAGAAAATATAAAAATGCAGTAAATGAAGCAGGCAGAAAGGAATAAAAACGTCTCAAAAACAAGATCGACAGGAAGTGCAAAATGGCTAAGCAGGGATGGCTAGAGGACAAATGTAAGGATGTAGCGGCTTATCTCACTAGGGGTAAGATAGATACTGCCTACAGGAAAATTAAACAGACCTTTGGAGAACAGAGAACCACTTGTATGAATATCAAGAGCTCAGATGGAAACCCAGTTCTAAGCAAAGAAGGGAAAGCAGAAAGGTGGAAGGAGTATATAGAGGATCTATACAAGGGTGATGTACTTGAGGACAATATTATGGAAATGGAAGAGGATGTAGATGAAGATGAAATGGGAGATACGTTACTGCGTGAAGAGTTTGACAGAGCACTGAAAGACCTGAGTCGAAACAAGGCCCCGGGAGTAGACAACATTCCATTAGAACTACTGACGGCCTTGGGAGAGCCAGTCCTGACAAAACTCTACCATCTGGTGAGCAAGATGAATGAGACAGGCGAAATACCCTCAGACTTCAAGAAGAATATAATAATTCCGATCCCAAAGAAAGCAGGTGCTAACAGATGTGAAAATTACCAAACAATCAGTTTAATAAGTCACGGATGCAAAATACTAATGCGTATTCACTACAGACGAATGGAAAAACTGGTAGAAGCTGACCTCGGGGACGATCAGTTTGGATTCTGTAGAAATGTTGGAACACGTGAGGCAACACTGACCCTACGACTTATCTTAGTAGCTAGATTAAGGAAAGGCAAACCTACGTATCTAGCATTTGTAGACTTAGAGAAAGCTTTTGGCAATGTTGACTGGAATACTCTCTTTCAAATTCTGAAGGTGGCAGGTGTAAAATACAGGGAGCGAAAGGCTATTTACAATTTATACAGAAACCAGATGGCAGTTATAAGAGTCGAGGGGCACGAAAGGGAAGCAGTGGTTGGGAAGGGAGTGAGACAGGGTTGTAGCCTATCCCCGATGTTATTCAATCTGTATATTGAGCAAGCAGTGAAGGAAACAAAAGAAAAAGTTGGAGTAGGTATTAAAATCCACGGAGAAGAAATAAAAACTTTGGGGTTCGCCGATGACATTGTAATTCTGTCAGAGACAGCAAAGGACTTGGAAGAGCTGTTGAACGGAATGGACAGTGTCATGAAAGGAGGGTATAAGATAAACATCAACAAAAGCAAAACGAGGATTATGGAATGTAGTCGAATTAAGTCGGGTGACGCTGAGGGAATTAGATTAGGAAATGAGGCACTTAAAGTAGTAAAGGAGTTTTGCTATTTGGGGAGCAAAATAACTGATGAGGGTCGAAGTAGAGAGGATATAAAATGTGGACTGGCAATGGCAAGGAAAGCGTTTCTGAAGAAGAGAAATTTGTTAACATCCAGTATTGATTTAAGTGTCAGGAAGTCGTTTCTGAAAATATTTGTATGGAGTGTAACCATGTATGGAAGTGAAACATGGACGATAAATAGTTTGGACAAGAAGAGAATAGAAGCTTTCAAAATGTGGTGCTACAGAAGAATGCTGAAGATTAGATGGGTAGATCACATAACTAATGAGGAAGTATTGAATAGGATTGGGGAGAAGAGAAGTTTGTGGCACAACTTGACCAGAAGAAGGGATCGGTTGGTAGGACATGTTCTGAGGCATCAAGGGATCACCAATTTAGTATTGGAGGGCAGCGTGGAGGGTAAAAATCATAGAGGGAGGCCAAGAGATGAATACACTAAGCAGATTCAGAAGGATGTAGGTTGCAGTAGGTACTGGGAGATGAAGAACCTTGCACAGGATAGAGTAGCATGGAGAGCTGCATCAAACCAGTCTCAGGACTGAAGACCACAACAACAACAACAACAACAGTATGAAAAATGAAAAGTGTTTATAATATAGTTCTGTGGCAATATACCTCATTATTGTCGTCATATTAACAGTTTTGTAACAAAATAATAATATTTCACTTTATGCTTACGTAGTTAAAGTTCACTTGCTCCTTCAAGTTGGTTGACGGCACCGCACACCTCTCCAGCCGGTGGTATCGGTAGTTTCAGTAGCCTGTTACATTACAACATGTTCCCTAGGTTAAAAGAACATTTGGCCGGAAAGCAATTCAGCTCCGATGATGAGGTGAAAGAAGAGGTTCATAACTTTCTGAACAGCATTGAGGCGAGCTGGTATGACTTGGGTATACAAAAATGCGTCGACAGAAATGGTGATTATGTCAAAAAATAGCTAAATGTTAGAGCTGTAAACTGATGTAAACCATTGTAGAAATAAATAGCTCTATGTACTTATAAAAAAATAGGAGACCTTACTTTTGGGATTACCCTCATAATTATGTAATTAAGACACAGATTGGCAATAACTAATTCAGTGGGATGCGGTTCTGATGTTCATGGAAATACAACCTGTGAAACCAAATGTGTGTACCGACCACATTACTGGATGTAGACAGTGTGCTGTACCTACCCATACTTACAGCCAATTTTTCACCGTGATCGTTTCCCCTGAGGAACTACAAGCTGATTTATGGCCAGGTATGTCACAAAGTGCTCAGTAGACATTTGAATAATCATACTTTGTAGTGGTGTCTGGTTTTCAATACAGACACTATGTGATCAAAAGTATCCAGACACCTGGCTATAAATGACTTACAAGTTTTTGGCGCCCTCCATCAGTAATGCTGGAATTCAATATGGTGTTGGCCCACCCTTAGCCTTGATGACAGCTTCCACTCTCACAGGCATATGTTCAGTCAGGTGTTGGAAGGTTTCTTGGGAAATGACAACCCATCCTTCATGGAGTGCTGCATTGAGGAGAGGTATCGATGTCGGTCGGTGAGGCCTGGCACGAAATCAGCATTCTAAAACATCCCAAAGGTGTTCTATAGGATTCAGTTCAGGACTCTGTGCAGGCCAAACCATTACAGGGATGTGATTGTCGTGTAACCACTCCACCACAGGCCGTGCATTATGAACAGGTGCTTGTTTGTGTTGAAAGATGCAATCGCCATCCCTGAATTGCTCTTCAACAGTGGGAAGCAAAAAGGTGCTTAAAACATCAATGTACGCCTGTTCTGTGACAGTGCCATGCAAAACAACAAGGGGTGCAAGCCCCCTCCATGAAAAAACACGACCACACCACAACACTACTGCCTCCGAATTTTACTGTTGGCACTACACACACACTGGCAGATAACAATCACCAGGTATTTGCCATACGCACACCCTGCCATCGGATCACCACATTGTGTATTGTGATTTATCACTCCACACAACGTTTTTCCACTGTTCAATCGTCCAATGTTTATGCTCCTTACACCAAGAGTGGTGTCATTTGGCATTTACCGGTGTGATGTGTGGCTTATGAGCAGCTGCTTGACCATGAAATCCAAGTTTTCTCATCTCCCACCTAACTTTCACAGTACTTGCAGTGGATCCTGATGCAGTTTGGAATTCCTGTGTTATTGTCTTGTTATTGTCTGGATAGATGTCTGCCTATTACACATTATGGTGCTCTTCAGCTGTCGGCGGTCTCTGTCAGTCAACAGACGAGGTCGGCCTATACGCTTTTGTGCTGTACATATCCTTTCAATGTTTCCACTTCACTATCACCACGGAAACAGTGGACCTAGGAATGTTAGGAGTGTGGAACTTTTGTGTACAGACATATGACACAAGTGACACCCAATCACCTGACCACGTCTGAAGTCTGTGAGTTCCGCGGAGCACCCCAATCTGCCCTCTCACGATGTCTAAAACTACTGAGATCGCTGATATGGAGTACCTGGCAGTAAGCAGCAGCACACTGCACCTAATATGAAAAACATGTTTTTGGGGGTGTCCAGGTACTTTTGATCACATAGTGTATTGTGTATATGTTACATCATGAACAGTTGTCTTCTGTGGAATGAAGTGGCTCATCAAGTTTTCCACTGAGGCTGGGAATTGCATTTGTTCTGTACTCCTCATTCACCAATCTTGTGCCCTCATGGTGGATACTGTCCGGCATCCTCAAGTCAAGCAGGTTCGTAAACCATACAGCTGTAGTCTAGGTGGGGCAGAATAAACACTTTATAAAACTACAACATGCAGGACCTATCTGTGGCAAGATCCTACCACTGAGACATTTAATGCTCTAAGTGTCCTTGCCACAATATCTTTGTGGTGTGACAACCAAATAAAAAATGAAACAATAACCTCATCAACTTGTTAAAGTCAAGAACAGTGTCCCCCCAAAGAAGCTGGGGTAAAATAAACAACAATTAAAATTACATAGTATTTTTTTTAGGAAAGTTAAAACCAGTAGCTTTTGCCAAGTCTCTGAAGAGTTACCTGCAAGTGACATTCTGTAGCTGTCAGGTTGGAGGATTTGAAAATTATACCAAAACCATTACACCTAACAAGCAAAGGGCTGAATGCTTTACTGCAGATGACGAGCTTTTTATTGCAGTATACACAAGGGTATTCTTGAAACATTTCTCTGAGGGACACAATTCTCATCTACATATTTATCTGGAAAGCAGAAAAACAGCATAAAAATTGTTCAACTAGAAGAGAATTTATAAATGTTGGCAGCCACCCAATGGTGCAAATATCTATGTATTGCCATCTCCAACTGGGTCAGATTGTCAAGTGTTGTAACCCTATAATCTGAGCACACAAAATCAAACAGCAAGCAATACAAGTGCTGCCATGGCTGACCTGGAGAGGTCACCTTGCACATGGACAGACAGTGTAGCAAGTGCTGTGCTGTGTGCACAACAGCCCAATATAAGCCCAGCACACCAGGTCCTCGGCCCCACTTACGTTTACTTTCTTATTGTATGCTTATCTATGAGACTGTATATTGATGTGCTCTATAGTTATGAGACCTTGTACTGTTCCATACTTCGTTCTGTGTTATTGTGGATCTCTTCATGTGAAGTTTATAATACCTGGTTGGTGTTACTTCTGATATTGTGTCTGTACAACATTACAACATACCTGGTGACGAGTGTGGTATTCTACTCCTTATGTTTCTTTCTTTTTTGTTCAATATACAGCCAACATGCCAGTGAAAGAAGTTCTTCATTTTTCTTTTTTTTTGAACTACAGTGAGCTCTTACTGATGGGGTTCCACTGTCACTGATGTAACCCCCACTGTTTCCTTGATATGTCATTCTGCGTAAGATTGGAAAGCATATGAAAAATGACTTTGGCTGCATATCAGACTTTTGAAGTTGCAGACCGCAACTTGCATAAGGCTTTATTTTTGTCATGGATTCCTCCTCATTTCTGTCATCTTTTGTATCAGGTAGCTACTCTACGCAAACCAGCCCGTCTCTCTTTTGATGAAATATGTCAATTGCTCTCTAATTATCATTGCAAACTTACGTTATTCCTGCTTGGGTCAAGTTCACCCGTTGGCTGCAGTAGTCATACAGAGTTTGGGCAGCAGAACTTCACGTACTTAGCCATTGTTGCCAGTTTGTTACTGAGGCCCACTGGGGCTCGTATACTGATTTCATAGGTCGTGAACATGCTTTACAATGGGGAAATTCCTCTCTCATAGATGTCCTGAACATTGCTCCATCTTTCGAAGTATCTAGGGCAGCAGGAAATCAGACAGAAGCATGGTATGAAGTAGCTGTCATTGCTTGCTCTCCTCCTCGGCTGCCATCGATTTGCTCACAGGGACGTCACGGCTGTGGAACCGTTGTCTCCTCACCGCATGGAGCATTGCAGTGCTAAACAGCAGCAGTCAGCATCACAATATCAGCTGTGTGCTCCTCTTCTGTTGTGCCCTTAGTGTTTTGTTTAACATGAGTGGCCCATGTGCCCAAAGCAATGGGTGATGTGTGTGTGTGTGTGTGTGTGTGTGTGTGTGTGTGGGGGGGGGGGGGGGGGGGGGAGGGAGGGCGATGGACATATTGTATCTCTGTGCAACTCTCAAACTCGTTCACGAGACATGAAGATGAATGTGGACACTGTTTTCCAAGTGATGGCAGCCCCAAACAAACTGTATATTAAAGTACATGTGATGGACAAGATGTTAAAAATGTAAGTGGATGTGGTTGCAGCCGTGACTTTGTTAAATTCTCAAACCCATGTGGAGTATTTCAGATCGTTGACATTGTCCCCTGTCTAATTCCATATTGTACAAAGCAGTTGTTTGACCTTTCTAGTAGAGGATGATACTAACACTGAAAACTTGTCTGGGTTAGATGGCTTAAAAAGTTTTGGGTTCTCTATTTCTGACGAAGTGCATCTGGTATCAGAACAAGTTCCATACCAACAACTGGATGTGCTCTGCTCAGAATACTCCTCCCTGTTTTTGGATGGTTTAGGGTGTGCTACAGATTTCAATGTTAACATCACAATGAAACCAAGAGCACACCCCTCTTTTCTTTTGTGCCTGCCCAGCCCCTATAGCTTTATAGGAGCAAGTCAAATGAGAACAAGATCGACTAAGTCTTTGGGTGTTATCATGCCTGTCTCCTTTAGCGAACGGTCTACTCTCTTGGTAATTGTCAAAAAAAAAAAAAAACTAATAGCAACCTTTGGCTCTGTGGTGATTTTAAAGTGTAAATTCACAGTTTATTTTTGATATCTATCCCTCATCCTGTCCAGATGAACTCTTAGCATGGCTTTCTGGGATCAGAAGCCTATTTACAATTGCCTCTGGATGATAATTGCAAATGTGTCCTCGTAGTGAATACCTCCTTTGGTTATATCAATACCAGCACTTGACATTTGGCATGGCTAGCACACCTGCCATTTTCCAACAATTTTTGGAGCAACTCGGAGCCTCCATGTCGGGGGTACATTAACTGTCTGGATGATACTGTGGTCTCAGGTTCTGCAACAGATGAACATCTGTGGAACCTTCATGCCTTGTTTGTGGTGCTACAGTCTGACAGTTTTAAATATAACTTGACAAATCAAAATTTTTTCAGTGTTCTATTGTCTATATTGGTTTTGAAGACTCACATGCTGACTTCCAGCCTTTATGCCAACATGTCGATGCCATTAAAGTTTTTCCATGTTCACCAATGTCAAAGAGATGCAAGCCTTTCTCAAAAAGATTGCATTCTACCCTAAATTTCTTCCTGGTAGAGACAGATTGGCCCAGCCAATTCATGCTCTTTTACATAAAAATGTCCATTTCCACTGGTTGCCCCCGTGCAAGTGTTTCTTTACTGTATTAAGGTCAAAATAACACTCGGCATGTTGTCTGGTTACCTTCCAGCCAGGTCAACACCTTGTTCTGGCCACAGATGCCTCTCAGTACGGCCTTGGGGCTATTCCCAAACACAAATATGTGGACAGTTCTGAATGCCCTATTGTGTGCACTTCCGAAATTCTGAATCAGATACAACAGTGTTACTCTCAGATAGAGAAAGAAGCCTTGCTATTGTGTACATGCCAAAAAATCATGTTTACCTACACAGTTCTAAGTTTAATTTTGATTACTGATAATAATCCTCTGGTTTCGCTTTTCAGTCCTTTAGTATCTTCACCAGACAAAACAGCCAATTGCCTGCAACACTGGGTTCTGTTTTCAACATGCTATAGCGACAAGATTCATTTCCAATGCACAGCACAACATGCTAATGTGGATGCTCTTTCTTGATTTCTGAGTGGCCCTGGTCCAACATTTGATCAGGGTGAACTGTTGTATTTCCATTTAGACGTTGAAGCCCAAAACACTGTGGATGGTTTTCTCAACACCAGTTCTCGGATTTCGGCAACTTTCCCGATTGATCCTGTCTTACATCAGGTTGTTCAATTTGTCCACCACAGCTGGCCGGATAAACCACTGAGCCAAGTGTTGGATCCTTTGCATAATTATTATGCTCGCCACCAACACTTCTCAGTTCTTGATTGGAATATATTCATTCTGATTTTGCAGGTCTGCTCCTTAATTCCTCTTGGCTTGTAGTAGCTAATGCTTTCCAAAATTTTTCTTATGTGACTTGTTGCACATCAACATCCATGCTGGTGTTGGTCATGACACTGTGACCAACTCTGTCCATACATGACTGACTGTGCACCAGAGAGCCCTGCTTACCTATGAGATTGTATATTGATGTGTTCTACAGTTATGAGACTTTATACTGTTTGACTTTATACTGTTTTTATTGCATTTAGTGTTATTGTGGATCTCTTCATAAGGAAGTAAAATGAAACCTGGTTGGTGTTACTTTCAATATTGCGTCTGTACAACATTACAATATCGAGAGTTGAATGTTACTTTCTGAACTATGACAGGAAAGATAATTTGAAACGAAAAAGTCAAGTAAATACGGGCTCTAAAACACATACCTTGACAGCTACGAGCAATTCTTGATCTTCAGTACTGTGAAATAAATTTCTTCTACTGCAAGCTCTTTGCTTTCCGTGTTTTGGGAAGTGGTAGTATGGGCCTATTGTGTCTCACTGTTTAGAGGCACAAAACGCTTGGGTGTTTTCAGCTCATTACTAAATGCAAATAAGTAGGAGGCCGAGATGATAGGAGCTGAAGGAGTCCAGGTTGCAATAATATGCGGTATGGCACACTGTTAGAGAGAAGGATTATTATTCAAGAAACACATAGTACAATGAAATTACTTACCTTCAGTAGTTTGTAGGACTGCAGCTGCGGCTATAAACTGACAATCTTGTAACATGGAATACCATGAACTAATACAACATATTCTCAGGGACTAAGCCTGATGGGCCCTCCTCAAAGAATCAATGCAAACATTACAGAACTGGCTGAGGGCTGATTATGAAAGTGTGTCTGCCTAGATTGAAATCTAGCGAAGTGAATGACGCATAATCCAGTTCTGTCGAGCTGCACAGCCTGCTAGAGTGTGTTGTGCTCGGCAGATGACAGGCTGCCAACCTTGTGTTGGCGCGGCGTTGTAGTAGTATCTGTGGCAATGATACTACAGGACCAAAACAAGAAAAATATGTCCAGCAAACATGGACTCTAAAATGTATACCTTACAAGTTATAAGCACTTATTCATTAGATGAGTTGGGTTTAAAAGCAGCAAACATGAACAAGTGCTGCTCATAGCTCTTAACGTATGCATTTTAGAGCCCATGTTTACTTTACTTTTTTGTTTCGAGTGGTCATTCCTGTCTTATCCCTGAACATTGACCATCACTTCTGAAACATCCTGTATAGTAGTGGCAGAGGTGAAAGACTTCTCCTGTCTGGGAAGCAATGAAGATATAAGGAGTAGATTGCCACAAATGTGGAAAGTTTACCTCAATGAAAGAGCTCTGTTGGTATCACATTTTGACATGGAACTGAAAAAGAGTTGATGAATCCCACTAGATGAATATAGTGAAAGTGTTTGTTATAGTTCACATAACTAACACTATTCAGGAATGCAGCTATCCAATTAATAATACTGTTATGCCTGGCATCTTTCATATGTCATAATTCATATATATAAGAAAGGTTGAAAATCCACCTCTCAAGTTAATATAATCTGCAGCTTAGCAACAAGATCAGTTTCCTAACAGAAGCTACTGACTCTAAAGTCTTCTGAAAGTTAAACTTTACAGGATTTTAGTGGTACATGTAGATTTGACACTATGCAAATCCAGCTATAGGGCAACAGGTCAACATGACAATAAACCCATTATTCAACTAAATATTTTGTCACCAATTCATTAGGCACAATTTTGCCTATCATATAAAATTCCTTCTGTGTGCCAACGAATGTGAGATTAATCTGGAATTTGCTAGCTAGGAGCATTTTAGATCAACAATTTAAGTGAGCTGAGTTTCAAACAATCTCTGCTTCCAAAATCACGCTTTTATTTATACAGACGAATTACTTGATCTCCAGAAAGGTAATCGTGTCAAGGACAAAATGCATTCCACAGTTTCAAAACAAACTGATGTACGTGATATGGGACTTCTGTTGGGTGAAGCTTGTTACAAACTGATATGGCTGGTGCCGTCTGCTGCAATTTCAGATGCTTGTTTTTCTAATGACCTCCAATCAACAGATGCCCCACAAGTCAATTCTGCTGTCAATTTGATAGAGAATATAAGCATACTGCCACACCCAGTAGCCTGGTATTTCCACCTAAATTGCTTTTCAGCATCACTAAATTTCACATATGTCTTTGTGATAATCAAAAGAAGAGTGTTGAAGACTTATCAACCACGTCACATTGTTAGAAGATACAATGTCCAGTTTCATGTCATCACCTTGCATTTGGATATTTGTACAATTGAACAGTGCCAAATAAATGATTTTGATCTGTTAATTTGACTTCACATATGACCTAGAGGTACTAAGATACTGTTTCTTCACTGTATCTCACAAAGATGTTATTAACACTTACTTTGATTTAATTTAACTTCCATCTACCAGAAAAGCTATGGAACTTCTATAAACTGCAAAGTAGTCATTTCTTTTTCTTTTTACATTACTGACAAAAGGCTGGTGACATGCCTTTGCAAATAAAAATACTTGTTGCAATAGCATCAACTAAAAGAAAATAGAGACAGGAAAACATACAAAAACCAGGAAATAATGAATGTATATTTAAAACTCTTCAATAAACTTCCAGCATCTGCTCGGTCACTGACCAGTAATATTTTCAAACGTAAAGTTTATGACTGGTTACTCAAACACCCATTTTATAAGATTACAGAATATTTTGAAATAATCATTGGCATTAGTAAATAAGAATATTCCTAAAAGAAAAGGAATTAAATTGTGAAAACTTTACTGTAAAGTTATTGTTAATTGTATATTTAATGTTCAGGCCGATTCCGCTGTAAGTGGTCAATGGTGAATAAACTGAATACTGAAATGGAACAAATGGAATTGAAAACCAAATCAATATTTGACGTAGTTTCTAAATGCTTTTATGCAGATCAATAAATGAATACATGTAAGGTTTTTAACTACAGTATTTATTGTATCTGTAATAATGAATTATCTTACACCAGCAGCTCTAACAGTACGTATGTTAAATAATGTGATATAATAAATGTAATATAGACAACAATTACACTTACTGAGAATGATTCACATTTTAAATTTAATGAAGCATGCACATACAATTGAGACATTTCATCTTTAAGCAGAATATATTTCCTTTTCCACCTTTGGCACATAATCAAGCTTTTCTAACAGCAGCTCAAGATAATTAGCATATGAATACAAAACCATATGCAGGTAGTTACACAGTAACAACATTCAGTTTTTCAGTCTATGCAATTTCAACACATTTAATTAAGCTTTATGTTAAATTTTAAAACACAAATAGAGGACACTGTATGCAGACAGTTATTTTATTTATTTGTCTACTGCACCAAAGTAGCAGATAACCCTTCTCTAAATATGATTACAGAGTGTACCCTGGAAATGCAGCTACGTATGGATGCAGAATGTCTACAAGGAAATATATGGTACCAGCAAGACCTGTGGAAAAAGAAAAAAAAGCTGTCATTTTACTACGAGAAACATCAGTTCTGTCAAATGAGGTGGTTTTTCGCACTGGGGGGATTTTGGACAGTATGTTTTATTTGCTCTTTCCCATTGCATAGCAATGAACTGCTGCTAATTTTCATTTTCGCCAATTACTTTAAGCACGAGATTGTATTTCCCATATTACATGACTTACTTGGGATTGAATGTGTACCAAAGTAAGTATCTGATGAACAGTTTCATTGTTGAAAGTTCATGCAGTATCATCAGGTGGAAACTTTCTATTGTTGCAACCAGTGGAAAAATATTATAATTGCAGTTGTCAACGAGATCAGTAACCTAGGGAATTGAGACAATTGCTGCACAAGTTTGTCAAGTTTTTCATAAAGTTATAAAATAATGATGTTTTTACACAATTGTATACTGTTGTGTGGGGATTTCGGCAGATTTCGGCAAATGCTGAGAACATATAAAGGCAAGAAAGGTTCTAAAAGTATGGTGTAATTATGATGTGGAACTTTTGACAAAACTCTTCCTGATATTCAGTGTTGCAAACTATCACACAGAAAAGCATATGATTTGTATGGTACACCTAGGTGGACTCTACAAAATAAAGTGCAGGAAAGACATCTAAAAAATTTGTGAGGATAACCAGTACAAAACGTGGAAGAAAGCAATGCTGAAGCAACTTATCTTGAGGGCTGCACATTGAGGATTTCCTTTTATTACATTGGATATTAGATATTTAGTGAAAGGGTACCTTGATAAATCTGGCTGAAAAGAGAAGAGATTTTCTACTATTTTGTCAGAAGAAGAACAGGTGCATTTATTCCTCAAGTGGCATTCAGAAGATCTCTCCATATGTTTACGAGAAAATATAAAACGAGCTCATGCCAAAGTGAACAAAGTTACTGTTAAAATGTATTTCTCCAATATAAAGCCAATGCTGAAGAATCTTCCACCTAGCAAGATAATCAACTATCATGAAACCAACATGTCAGATGATCTGGGCAAGCAACAGATAATTACAAAACAAGGAATTAAGCTTGTTGAAAAACGGATGGATTCTTCAAAATCTAGTGTTTCAATAATGATGACAGCAAGTGCCAATGGTAAACTGCTTCCTCCACCCGCCATTCATAAATCTGAGCATTTGTGGGACCTGTGGCAAGAAGGTGGCTCACAGGTAAACCGTTACAATACAAATAAGATTGGATGATTTGATCTACTGATGCTTGCAGACTGGTTCTTTACAAATGCTGTGCCCTATTTGAAGAAGTGAAAAAGGCCAACACTGATGACTGAGAACAACTTATCCTGACACGTGCCTTTATATGTTATTGTAGAATGTGAGCGGAACAACATTTCATTCCCTCTCCTTCACCCTTATAGCCCCCACCTCCTCCAGCTGCTGGTTGTAAGCTGTTTCAGACCAATGAAAGCACTGTGGTAAGCCATATTAATTGAATTGAAGAAGTGAACTCTTGAGACCATTTTCAAGGATACTTTTCAATCTCTTCTGATGCAGACACTGACTAAGATTTCAACAAATTCTACTGAAAACATAAAGAGAGGATTTCGCACCACGGGCTGAATCCCATTTGATCCGGATAATGTATTATGGAAATTGCCTGATAATGTCAGGGGGCTGGTGAAGCTACACAGAGCCATAGACTTCCACTTTCGAAGAAATGCTCAATGAAGTTCGGTATCTGGCAAATAAGCCTGGTAGTACCTGCCACCGCAAACTAGACGTTCCTCCTGGAAAATCTGTTATGGGCCATGACTTCCAGGGAAGTGAAAACAGTTAGAGACAAGTGATAGTGCTTCTAGCAGTAGTGAAAGTGAAAATGACCCATCATCCAATGAAGTTTTACTGCTGAAAGAAGAGACTTTTCTTGTTGCAGGTTATAAATACACATCAAGGAACATACAAGGCAGTATGTTGGAGTGGCCACAAATATCGGTGCAAGGGAAGTATAAGTCAAGTTCTTGTGGCCACACAACAACAGTTGAAACGTATTCGTGTTTGCTAACCTCCCTGATGAAATTAGAATACAAAAAGAATCAGTTTTTTGAGTTCTTTCTTCACCAGATGAGAAGGGAAGGGTGTTTATTTTTAGAGAAGATGTACTTTAGACTTGTAGGCCATCGTAACTTTATGACCACTGTTTGAAGTGTTTGCATCTTAGTTTTGAATGCTGAGTAAGAAAACTGATTTGAATCTTTTGACAGAATTTCTTTGTTTTGTTCCTGTTTTTAATATTAGAACTTTAAAATTTAGAACTTTAAAATTTGCAATTTATTTTGTTAGAAAATAGAACTAGCCTTTAAAAATTATATAGTGAAGATGCTGAGTCACAGATAGGCTCAACAAATAGACTCTCACAATTAATTGTTACATTCCATCCTGAATTTTCCATTGTTGATTTTTGAACTGACTTTTAATATATAAAATCCATTATCTCAATCCTTATCATTTATCCATAATGATGGACATCTTTAAGATGTACTAAAAGAGTGAAAATAACCTCAAAACTGCCCAAAATCACCCAGTTTGAAGGTATGTCAAACAAATTTTTAAGAAATCACATCATCCAATATTTAATATGTATACTGTAATGCACTTTTGCTCCTTATGCAAACATCTCAGATGCTCCAGTATATCTCATTCTTAAATAAAAATACACAACAATATTCTAACTTTCAGTTCAGAACTATTAGTTCCTTCCTTGAGGAAGATGAAAACAGAATCATAGCTCACTCAGATTCCAGCTCACTCAGATTCCAGGACTGGGAGACCCACCTGTTGTGACGTCATTCTCACTATGGATCCTCACGCCAGTTCTGAGGTGAGTACTTTGAGCTGTGCCTCAACCACAAAGAACTTTGACCTATGTCTCACCACAAAACTATTCTTTCATGCTACCTTCTTCTGACAGTATTATATTCTCTTTCTGTGCCAATACTATAAACAAAAAATTGTACTTTCCTTCCTAATATTTGAGAGAGTGTATAACCACTCTCTCAACATATTAATTTGCCTTAAATAGGAAATAGAATTTGAACTAAAACAAATAATGATGTGTCTGGCAGGAAAAAAATTAAAACAAATAATTTGTTAATATGGAAAATAATTTGTTGATACTGTTGGCCAAATGTGTAATTGGTGTGTATCTCAGGAGGAATTGTCTTCCGATGGAAGAAACCATCCCAGGATTGGGAGCACAGGCTGCAATCAGCTGCAGATTGTCACCTTGATTTTGACACCATTCTCAGTTCTTTTCAAGACTCCAAGACCCCATATAGAAAGACCATCACATCAGATAAACCATTTATTTCAACAAACCATACAGCAAGTCTGGAGGGTAAAAATCTCAAAAATAATAGTTTGTAACTGTCAAGTTATTTGTAGAAATGTCCCAGAGTTCTCTCTCTCAAATGTAAATTGCAGGATGTTCTGCTGTGTGTAGGACAAAATCAGGCCATGTTGTTTTGGGTGGTTTGTAAACATTTGCAATAGTAATACTGTGCAATTGTATGACAACTGTATGTATATCTGCCTCCACACTTACAGATATCAGTGAAGCTTCGTTTATGTTGTTACAGACATACATAGCAATTCCATACACCTCGTGGTAAGTTACACCAAGTACAGAATATCCAGGAATTCGGCCTTGGCTTCGGAATATTTCTTCACTGGAAACGCGAGTTTCCTGAGTGGCGACAACATCAATAGTCAGCACGAACTTTGGAAGTACTCTCAAAATGATGAAAATGGGAGTATGCTTGCAGAATGGGTTGAAGAGAATAATCTTCATCTAGTGTTTGATGCCAAAGATCAAGGCACTTTCAGGTCAGCTGCTTGGGACAAGGATTCAAATCCTGACTTATGCTTTGTTAGCTGCAACAAAAGTGGCTTTCCCATCAACTCCACAAGGAAAGTGATAGATGCCTTTCCTCACAGCCAACACAGACCTGTAATAATACAAATTGGCTGCACGGTTCCTGTCATATGATCAACCACGCATGCTCGATGGAATTTCCAGAAAGCTGACTGGGCGAAGTTTTCAATGGAACTGGATAAGACCATTCGCTGGATACCTCCATCACATAAGAACTATCAACGCTTCAATGGTGCAGTGACAGCAACAGCTAAAAAGTGCATACCATGAGGATACCGAAAAGAATATGTTCCAGGATGGAATGATGAAAGTGAAACACTGTACCAACACTTCCAGCAAAGTGGTGACCCAGAGATAGCTACGGAACTGTTGTCCAGCTTGGACATGTCTCGGAGGCAGAAATGGGCAGAAACAGTTGAAAATATGCACTTTATCCACTCGAGCAGGAAAGCATGGAGTCTTCTGAGAAAACTGGGAGGAAGTGCACCAGCACGCAGAAAAAATTTTGAAGTAACACCAGACCAAATTGCTTCCCACATCATTACTACCTCAAGAGTGCCTCCTGACAAGAAACATGCAAGACATATCAGAAGACAGCTTCGTGACCTCAAAAAGATGGCATCTCCCTCGTCTGAGTGTACCCATCCCTTCACAGTTTCAGACACTGACTCTGGACTGAAGGACCTCAAACCTCTTAAGGCACCTTGATTCGGTGGTATCCATCCAGAATTCCTGATCCATATGGGAGGAAAAGCTACGAAATGGCTGGCAGAATTCTACACTGAGATCCTGCTGACAGGTCAACTTCCATTGGAGTTTAAAAAGGCGAAGATAATATCTGTTCTGAAACCTGGGAAACCCAGCAACATGGTAGAAAGCTATCGCCCCATTGCCCTACTTAGGTGCTGTTACAAGCTTTTTGAAAGGCTAATATATAACAGGATAAGTAGCACTATCCTAGAGAACATTCCAGTTGATCAAGCAGGCTTCAGACTAGGGCGTAGCTGCTGTGACCAAGTATTGTCTCTCACATCCTTCATAGAGTCAGGATACCAAATGAAGCAGAAAACATCTGTAGCAGTTGTTGTTCTAACTGCCGCCTTCAACACTGTGTGGAGGGAAGGCATTATCTACAAATTTCTCCGCATCATAACCTGCAGAACAATGGCTCAACTGCTTAACCCGCCTTCAACACTGTGTGGAGGGAAGGCATTATCTACAAATTTCTCCGCATCATAACCTGCAGAACAATGGCTCAACTGCTTAACAGCATGCTAAGCAATCGGAAGTTCCAGGTAATCACTGGAAGCAACATAAGTAAGGAGGTGAAGCTGAACAACAGGTTGCCTAAAGGATCGGTTCTCTCACCATTACTGTTCAACCTATATCTACCTGACTCTTTGGACCAGAAAATACGGCTATGTCGATGAGCTGGCTCTAGCCGTACAACATCAGGAAATGAAGACAACAGGAGAGATTCTAACCAATGACCTCTGCACTAGATAATTATTCAAAATCTGGAGACTCCAACCCATTGTGAGTAAAATAGAAGTGTGTTGCTTCCATTTAAATAATTGGTTGGTGAACGTAAAACTGGAAGTAAGTTTATTGACTTCCATGATGATAGTTGCTATACTGACATCGTGATTGCTAATCCCCATTTCTATACTGACATTGTTGATAAGGTTTGGCCTATTTGTAGGTAATAGGTCTAATATATTTCAACTTTTCAACTGCATGTTGGCTGCTGAGCTATCTGCTCAAGATAGTTTTCATAAAATGTGTTGAAAAGTATTTTTCATGACTTCTGTCCGTACACTCCTCCCCCCCCCCCCCCACCCCTCCCCTCTCCTGCCCACCCGCAATGAATCCATGGACATCCCAGTCTACACTCAGTAGATTAAGGCCACCTCCAACTAGTATTCCATGATCTTGGTATCGATGTGCTACTGACCACAGTCTTTTTTTGAGTGATTCTAGAACTGTCACAGCAAAGTCATGTGGCCAGCAAAAACATCCACCAATTAACTTGTCTTCAACTATACCTGTTACGTGTGACCAGATAACTTCCCTGTCACACTCAACTTCCGGTTTCAATAGAGACAATATTTTTGTTAACTGCAATGAACACTCCCCCTGCTATGGCCTCTAATCTACCTTTCCAATATATGTTCCACAACTTGCCAAATATCTCAGAGTTTTCCACTTCAGGTTTCAGCCAGCTCTTGGCTCCAAGAATAATTTGAGTACAAGAACTTTCCTGAAGGGCAGTAAATTCAGGAACGTTATTATGAATACTTCGAAAGTTTACTGATAAAATTATGACGGGCAAAGTGTCTTTATTCTGAACATATTCTGACTTCCCTTGCTGCATATCAAATGGTGAGTGTTTATCAGAACACCAAGCCTGCAAAACCCTCATGTGCACGCCACAAGTATTCTGCTATCCTAGTAGCTGCTTCCTTCATGTAGTGCAGCCCTGACCTTTCAAGGGGAGTCCTACAAATCCCCACATGATAATGCAGCTCTAGAAATCTGCAGCCAAGACTGTCACAAAGTTGATAAAGCTTTGGTCAAGACCTTCCACTCAGCTCCAAACCAATGGACCCCGATCAACTCTGAGAACGAAGCTGAAAATTGTGAGTTCTGCTTGCATCTGCGCGTGAGGTCAGCAGCCTTCACCACCCCTGCCAGTGAGCTGTATGAACTGAAGATGGCCTCAGAAAAGATGCAACAGGCATGGTTTGTGCCAACATGAGCCATAACTTGCAGGCAGCTGCACCCTGCCACCCTGCTCATTCGATAGCTGCAGGAGAGGCCAGCTCTACATGTCGGATGAGGCCCCCCCTCCCCTGTGTGCCTGCTCAGACCCTGCTGAATGAGCAGCGACCTGTGCACTCACAGGGTGAATAGACAAGGCCAGGCAACCACCATATTGGTCCTCTGCCTTGAGTGATGCGAACGCATTACCACCAGCTACTCACCCTGCTGTGAGGGTGGATCTACTGTGTCGGGTGCACTAGGAGGTGCCTTGGAAGCAGAGCCAGTGGGCAAAACAAGTACATACTCTTCTGTAAGATGCAAGTGAGAGATGTATCTACGCATTAAAATTGACTGAAACAGTTTAATCTTTACTTTACCTTGACATACTTTTACAAACCTTATTTTTCTTTTTTTGTTTTTTAAAATTTTTCTTTTATTTTTATTTCAGAAAGAGTGTGGTTTGATCTCCTGAGGTTATTAGCATTTTTTGCACTTCAGTAGTACTGCATTGCAATGGCTCTAAATTTTCAAGTGTAACATTTGTAGTTGGGTAGTTAGTAGTTTAACAAAAAACAGCTCCATAGTAACATTCGCAACGTAGCCGCTGGGTGTCAAGAATGTTCTTTTAGTGTCCTAACTAACATATAAGGTGATTTAGGAGGAATGTCACATAATTTGTGACATGATTCTACATGTGAAAATAAACTGAAGATGTTCTACAATCATGTGTCTGATTTTTGATCTTTACGGAACCGATTTTTGATCATTACGGAACTGGAGTGATTTGAGGCTTACATGAATCCATGAGTGGATATAAAGACAAGTGTGAATATTATGTACCAAAATGCTGTGTAGGCACTGTGGTGGACATAATGATGGGGCAGATGATTGATCCATCCTACAAGATGTGTTCAAAAGTCATCCACCCATCTCAATGCACTTGTCAACATGTTGGAGAGTGTGTTACATTGCACATTGATCATCATCTCAGTGGGCTTTAATGCAGGGAACAGCATCGATGATACGAGAAACAAGTTCTTCATGCATATCCACTTTCGTAGCATGCACATCCCTCTCAGTTCCATAAACAGAAGTCGAATTGGGTTAGGTCAGGTGGTCCAGTTAACAGGTCCGCCATGGCTAATCCACCACTGAGGCAACATGTTATTCAGGTACTGGGATACTTGTCTGGTACAACGAATCAATGGCCCATCACGTCACAGGTACATTTGCATCATTGCTCTAATGCTATGTCTTTCAAATGTGCAGATAGGTCTTCTATCAGGAAACATGTGTATTCTGCAGCTGTCATGCTATTTGGCAAGAACACAGGCCCTATCACCAGATCATCAGTCATACCACACCAGATGTTTACTGAGAACCTAACTTGAAATCTTGTTTCCCTAATGTCCTGCAGGTTTTTCATCGCCCACGTATGAGAAATGTGGGTGTTCATGATACCACTGTGTGCAAATGTAGCCTTATCTGTAAGAAAAAATGTGTACTGCACGATGTATGTGTACAGCCAATCATTCCCAAAATTGTTGTCTGCTTACTGAATCACCTGGATGCAAATGTTGCATGGGCTGCACTTGGAATGGGCACAAGCCCTCGGAATGTTAACATACACCAAACTTGCATTTATGGAATATCGAGCTGACAGCTGGTGGGATTCCATTATACCATTGTAATAATGTCTTCCCTTTCCTCAACCGACTGGATGGCCTCTTGTTCTAATGTAATGTTTACACTGGATAGTGTTCCATATTCACATAATGTTTGAAGACTCTGAGGAATACTCCAGCACAGAGCATTCATCAGTCAAGGAAATGTCTCTGGTATTCTGTCATGCTGCATGCACACTGCCATTACAGTACCCATAAACAAACAACATGACTGCTTATTCTGCATGGGTGAATGTATGCAGCATGTTGGTATTCGCAGACGCAATGGACTCATTCAATTAAACAGCACTGAAGTACAACATGCAAAGAGTCTCACAACTGTGCATTGATCCAATCCACAATTGCACACTGGCTATGCTTGGAGCAATTGCCTCGGAGGGATATCACAGTGCTGCCATCTGTTGGAGAATCCCCAGACATCTTGTATGATAGATCAGTCGTATGTCTGATCATTACTCTGTCCTCCACAGCACCTACACATCGTTTCAGTAAGTAATATTCACACCTGACTTCATACTCATTCATGGATGTGTGTAGCCTTCAACACACTCCAATTCTGTAACAATCGAAAATCGGACACATGTTCATAGGACTTTTTTGGTTTATTTTCACATGTAGAATTACCTCACAAATTCGGTGACATTCCTATTGAATCACCCTTTATAAGGCAATAAAGAAATCCATAAATAATTACAAATGGTAGTAGATTAGCATTAGGTGTGATTTACTGCTCGTGTACTTTACACAAATAGTCCACAGTGGCTGCTTCCACCAATTAATATATTACTTGACATATCACAATCCCTGAAGGTTCTCCTCCACGATGAGATTTATGGAATACGATGTGAGAATGAATAAATGAAAGATTAAAGTTTTGTTTATTTCACAGAAAAAATGCAACAGAAACCTCAGTTGACTATGAGCTGCGGAAAAACCGCCATAGCTTTTGAGCTCTTAAGTAGAAAACTGAACAAAGTAAATATCAGGACTGAATGTATAGATAGTCTTCAACCACCCATGTATCCTTCCTATAGAATAATGATGGTAGTGATGATAAAATGATACTAATCAACATCATGCACAGAGCCATATAAGCAGTCACCTTTCTATGATTAACATATGAATGAAATGGGAAGAAAACCTAAAATATCATTTGGAAAGTATCCTCTGCAGTACACTTTACTGCGAACAGCAGAGTCACTAGTAGGAGGTTGAAGGTTTTTTAAGAGAAAGAATTTTGTTAAAAGTTGCATGAAAGTTTAGAACACATGTATTGTGAAAGATTAATAATGCTATATTGGTAACAAAGTAAATCATTACTGCTTACATATTAATTCATTATTGAATCAGTTGTAATATACTGCACAAAACAAAAAAAGATTCGGGTGGGAAGCGTAATAGTGCACTTAATAGATCTTTTCTTTATATAGTGAAAATTATGATGACAACTGAATTTTTGCAGTGTATTTTTTCATTTAAAGTATCCTGAACTTTCTGAAAAGTTGTAATGAAAAATTTGTTGCTGCTGAAAGGAGAACAATGTCAACAACAATGCTATGAGGAAACTGTTGATACTGCTTCCTCAGACACAATTAACAAGGCCTGTTTCTGATGAAGCAAACTGGGATAATTTTTCTTCCCCTCTTGTTTTGCCATCTGCCTCCTTAAATTTGTTTTGCTACTTTTAACTTTTACTTCTATCATTAGCATACGTGAGTATAATATGCATATTCATACAAGAGAAAGGTTGGCTCTCAGTTTTAAAGAATATAACACCAGATCTAATTCTTCTCTTAGTTTTATGTATGTAACTGATTTTCTTATTTATTTTAACTATTCCTAGTTAGTAACTTTTGTTATACGGTGAAATCAGTAATTGTTTCATAACTTAAATTCTACTGTTGATGTATAAACAAAAATAAATTCTGTACTAATTATAAACATTTGGGAGACAAAGCAATAGCATTCTTAAAGTATCTATCTGGTTCTAGTTGGAAACATGTTAACAAAACCAGCCCTTAATGAATCCCAAAGTAATTAACAGTTTTGTCAAAAGTATTGTTTGTGTAACTATATGTGTTAATTTCATGATTTAAACAAATAATTCAGTCTAACTTTTGTAGTAGAAGAAACTATTAAAAAGAACCAACTTTTCGATGTATTCAGTTAATTTAATGAAGTTTTAATTGTAATTTCTGTAAATTTAACTTTGAACAATGTGCTTTAACACACAGCCTGTTGGTGTAACACTTATTTCACTGTTAAGTTGATGCATTGTTGTCATTCTAAAAAACACAGGTTCCTCATCTGAAACTCATCTCTGGACTGACTGTCTCGTGACCAAAAATCAGCCCCTTATATATCATCACAACAATAGGTATTGAAACTACACATGCATGTGACAAAGAATTGCAGACTGATATCTTGTTCTGAACTTTATGTCAACATATGAAGTAATAGGCTTATGAGGGAGAGGAATTGAAAAGTATTTTCTTTTCGTGTTCTAGTGATATTTCCTAGCAGCCATGTTGTAGTTTGGCAAGAAACAAAATATGAGCATCTATGGCTGGCACGATAGAATGGCTGAGATTCAACATCCAGGTAGCATAGAAGATCACTGTTCACTCATGATGCATGCGATTTCAGAGATCACGCGTCCGCACAGTTCACAGGCTTGCTGAATGAGGCGACATGGGTTGGCCCACTGGCATGCTCGGGCTCTGGTGAACCACCAAAAAAACATTGTTACTTAAGCAATTGCAAAAAACAGCTCGGCAGATTCTGTAACCTGTATTACTGTTGACTAGTCAATGAGTTCATTGCTACACAGAAGTTGTTCTTTAGTGTCTGTTATGTGTTGCTCTGTAAAGTACTATGTTCCATAAATTGTATTTGTTCTTGCTGTAAAAAGGGAAATGTGCTAAGAGATGTGCAAAACGTATTATAAAACAAATATTAGTTCATAATCACATGGAATTAGTGGAGGACCATATGCAGAATAGAAGAGAGGAATGAATTAAAGTGGAGAGATGATGTGTTACAAAGGAGGGAAAAGTTGGAAATGGCTCTCTCTCTCTCTCTCTCTCTCTCTCTCTCTCTCTCTCTCTCTCTCTCTCTCTCTCTCTCTCTTATGCCATCCTTTGTCTTTTTAATTCTATGCTTATTTTTTAAGCTGTGCATAAATACTACACAAAACATTCTTGATAATCTGTAATTTTTCCCTCTCCAAGTGCAAAGTTCATAATTTTTGGGCACAATATCAGTCCCGGTGACTCTTTCTCTCCCTCTGAACACACGGCAGATCTAAGTAGAGACTCACGGTACTAGCACTGGTTACGATAGTAATAGTTGCTTGCTCAAAATATGTGCTAAAAATTTGATACATCAACTCCTCACTTGTGTGTAGTGTAACAGTGATGGTATTACTTTCATCCACCATTAAATATCACCTTAATCACTTAGAGAGGGGGAAAAAAATTAAGGCTCGTTCACAACAAATGTTCCCTATTGACACATTTGTATCTTAACGCTCATTTCATACCGGTACACCTCGTAGGAGATGTTGAATCACAGATAGGCACAACAAAAAGAAACTTCCTGGCAGATTAAAACTGTGTGCCCGACCGAGACTCGAACTCGGGACCTTTGCCTTTCGCGGGCAAGTGCTCTACCATCTGAGCTACCGAAGCACGACTCACGCCCGGTACTCACAGCTTTACTTCTGCCAGTACCTCGTCTCCTACCTTCCAAACTTTACAGAAGCTCTCCTGCGAGCTTCTGTAAAGCTTGGAAGGTAGGAGACGAGGTACTGGCAGAAGCAAAGCTGTGAGTACCGGGCATGAGTCGTGCTTCGGTAGCTCAGATGGTAGAGCACTTGCCCGTGAAAGGCAAAGGTCCCGAGTTCGAGTCGCAGTCGGGCACACAGTTTTAATCTGCCAGGAAGTTTCATCAGCGCACACTCCGCTGCAGAGTGAAAATCTCATTCTGGAAACATCCCCCAGGCTGTGGCTAAGCCATGTCTCCGCAATATCCTTTCCTTCAGGAGTGTTAGTTCTGCAAGGTTCGCAGGAGAGCTTCTGTAAAGTTTGGAAGGTAGGAGACGAGGTACTGGCAGAAGTAAAGCTGTGAGTACCGGGCATGAGTCGTGCTTCGGTAGCTCAGATGGTAGAGCACTTGCCCGTGAAAGGCAAAGGTCCCGAGTTCGAGTCTCAGTCGGGCACACAGTTTTAATCTGCCAGGAAGTTTCATATCAGCGCACACTCCGCTGCAGAGTGAAAATCTCATTCTGGAAACAACAAAAAGAGTTTCACAATTAAAGCTTTCAGCCATAGGCCTTCAACAATAGACACACATATGCACGCACATGCAAGCATGCGCACAGGCAGGCAAGCACGCACACACACCACTTGCCCGTGAAAGGCAAAGGTCCCGAGTTCGAGTCGCAGTCGGGCACACAGTTTTAATCTGCCAGGAAGTTTCATATCAGCGCACACTCCGCTGCAGAGTGAAAATCTCATTCTGGAAACATCCCCCAGGCTGTGGCTAAGCCATGTCTCCGCAATATCCTTTCTTTCAGGAGTGTTAGTTCTGCAAGGTTCGCAGGAGAGCTTCTGTAAAGTTTGGAAGGTAGGAGACGAGGTACTGGCAGAAGTAAAGCTGTGAGTACCGGGCATGAGTCGTGCTTCGGTAGCTCAGATGGTAGAGCACTTGCCCGTGAAAGGCAAAGGTCCCGAGTTCGAGTCGCAGTCGGGCACACAGTTTTAATCTGCCAGGAAGTTTCATCAGCGCACACTCCGCTGCAGAGTGAAAATCTCATTCTGGAAACATCCCCCAGGCTGTGGCTAAGCCATGTCTCCGCAATATCCTTTCCTTCAGGAGTGTTAGTTCTGCAAGGTTCGCAGGAGAGCTTCTGTAAAGTTTGGAAGGTAGGAGACGAGGTACTGGCAGAAGTAAAGCTGTGAGTACCGGGCATGAGTCGTGCTTCGGTAGCTCAGATGGTAGAGCACTTGCCCGTGAAAGGCAAAGGTCCCGAGTTCGAGTCTCAGTCGGGCACACAGTTTTAATCTGCCAGGAAGTTTCATATCAGCGCACACTCCACTGCAGAGTGAAAATCTCATTCTGGAAACAACAAAAAGACTTTCACAATTAAAGCTTTCAGCCATAGGCCTTCAACAATAGACACACATATGCACGCACATGCAAGCATGCGCACAGGCAGGCAAGCACGCACACACACCACCCACCCACCCACCCACACACACACACACACACACACACACACACACACACACACACAAAAATGCAACTCACACACACAACTGCACTCTCAAGCAACTGAAACCAAACTGCGAGCAGCAGCACCAATGCATGATTGCACTTAAACACAATTTTGAATCATGCTTAATTTATTAAGAACATTATCTCAGATATTCAAAATCATCATTGTTATGCACTTTAATACTACTGCAAATTCATACCTTCAAAGAGTGAGTAAGGACGATCGGGTACTCTGTTCTGATTCTTATCGTATGTTGTGCACCAATCGGCAAACATGCAAGCCCGATACAAGTGCTTTGTATCCTGCAAAAAAGAAAAGGTCTGTTAATAATTTTTATCTGGCAATAAAATGAGAATAGCAGATACTGTTTTACATCTTTTTCTTTCCTCATACAGATATATTCACCAACTATTGTCAGATTGTTGGAAACGAAAAGATATGGAGGACTTTTTTTACAATTACAAAATTCTTTGAAATCATATATTTCTTCTATCAGATTGACTTTAATTTTCTAAACATGATTATCTTCCTAAGAAATTTCATGAAAAATTATCCTGTGATAATTTCTCACACACAAGTATGTAAAGCTGATATCTCAAAAATAAAACAAAGATCTTTTTATTGCATTATTAAGAAGAAAACCTCGTATCTCAACTGTCAGTAAGCCAATGAGAGGTCATGACCAAGTTGAAAGTTTTTATGACAGGTATAATCGTCATAAAAGTGCATTGGTGGTGTTATCAGGTCTGGCAGAGTATCACAAGGGTTTGTGAATAGCACCAGATGCTGAGTTATCACTGTGGCAAGAAACACAGGTGCCATGTACTCATGTGAGACAGCATTATTGCCACCTGACAGAGTTAGAAAGGGGTCATTTCGTGCATCTGCACTTGGCTGGTTGAATCATTCAATATCCAGATTTGTGGAGCATTTGGATGTGTCAAGTGACCGGATGTTGTACCGCACGGGGATGTAAGAACAGGCATACGCATCATCAAGGTTGCGGTTGACCATAACTGACCACCGCAAGGAAGGATTGCCGTGTTTCACTGCATTCAGCATGAATAGTGGTTCTGCACTACCCAGGATGATCACTGTCGACGAGTACGGTAGCGACCTGGAGAGAGGTCCCATTCTCCCAACATTTTGGAGAGACACAGTGGTGTTGCTTCTGGTGTCATGGTGTGGGGAGCCACCAGATATGACTTCAGGCCAGGGCTAACTGTGACTGAGGGAACTCTGGCAGTACAAAAATATAACATCTTGCATCCTCATGTGATCTCTCTCATGTGACTGTTTCATTGTGCCATTTTTCGACAGGACAATGCTTACGTCCACACGTGACAAATGCCTCTATGACGCGTCTATGTGATGCTGAGGTACTCCTGTGGCCAGGAAGATCCCCAGGTCTGTCCCTGATAGAACGTGTGCTCCGGTGTCAGTATCCACAATATCTAGGATCATTTACAACAGTTGTGGACTAGCTTGCCTCAGGAGAAGATATAAAGGCTTAGTAAGCAAAGAAGTGGATGCATCCAAGCCAGAGGATATGAAACATCATATTTATTAGTGGGCTCATACTGCCAAGATCTTTGTAAATTTTACTTCATTTTGTAATCACTAAAATAATATCATATACCCTCTCAACCGGTGAAGTTTCATTACATTTCCTCCTCACCTTATGCATGCTTGACTTTTTTGTCAGGCAGTGTACTGTACAAGCATAATATCTCATACAAAGCAACAATATTTGCAACATCCATTGTATGACAAAAATTCTGAAAACAAGTAAGTAAATACAGAAAAATGAAAGCCACCAAAAGCTACTATCAGAATAAAGTAATTGCATGCACAGACTTTTATCATTTTTCTTCTTCATCTTCCTGTGGCATAAAAAAAATCAAACAATATGGGGTTTGAAACTTGTTGAGGGATTAAAACTGTATGCTGGACCAGTATGAACCTGAAACCTTACCTTTCACAACCAATGCTCTTACTGACTTGGATATCCAAGCACAATTAATGACATGCCCTCCAAGCTTCACTGGCCCCAGTACCTCCCTCCTACTTTCCATACTTCAAAGAAGCTCTCCTGCATATTTTGCTGGAGAGATACTGACAGAACTGAAGCTGTGAAAGTGAAGCGCGAGGTTGCTCTGAATAGCTCAGTCATAAGAGCATTGTCCAAAGTTAAGATTCCTGGTTTGGGTCCTGGCCTGGCACACATTTAATCTGTCAGGAGATTTCAAAATAACATGCACTTTTCTGCAGTGTGAAAGATTAATTCTAGAAACGAATAGTATTATTCCGAACTTACATTAGTCAGCTGATACAGTGTTAGGAAAGTGTATGCATTTCCTGCAACTCCGTGACAAAGTCCATATCCTTTTGTCAATAAGCCACGATTCCACACAACATCGCCACACTTCAATGCTGTCTTCAAATACTGATCATTGTTAAATACCTAAAACAGAAAAAAAACATAGGTGTAAACAACAGCAAGGGCCACAAGATCTGTTGCTCTCAGCAGATATACTGTTGGTCAGTTCCCTGTACTGCAAGCAGCTTTGATCCTTCCATCACATAAAAATGGTTAACTATCCTATCTTCCTGAGTGTAATACAGTCCTTAGGACAAGTTTTTATTATTATACAGAATATAATTTTTCACTTTTGGCTGCAGAACATTTTTGTCTACTATTGCAATTGTGGTGTTACACAATTGTTTAGCATCGCACATTTGGTATCATATAAACCCAGACAAGTTTTAGGCAAAGATGGCATAGACATGACTTACATCGGTACATACCTTTTGTACGGTTGTGTACTACTTACAAGGGAACCTCCCCATTGCACCACCCTCAGATTTAGTTATAAGTTGGCACAGTGGATAGGCCTTGAAAAACTGAACACAGATCTGAGAAAACAGGAGGAAGTTGTGTGGAACTATGAAAAAACTAAGCAAAATATACAAACAGAGTAGTCCATGCACAAGATAGGCAACATCAAGGATAATGTGAGCTCAGGAGCGCCGTGGTCCCGTGGTTAGCATGAGCAGCTGCAGAGCAAGAGGTCCTTGATTCAAGTCTTCCCTCGAGTGAAAAATTTAATTTTTTATTTTCAGACAATTATTATCTGTCCGTCCATCTGTCCGATGTGAGGGAACTGGGCCATAGTATGGGGACGCTACACCTAAACAAACATCGAAACACACTTTTTTGGGAGTGATTATCACATCCACAAGAAAACCTAAATCGGGCAAGGTAGAAGAATCTTTTTACCCATTCGCCAAGTGTACACGTTAGGTGGGTCGACAACATATTCCTGTCATGTGATGCACATGCCGTCACCAGTGTCATATAGAATATATCAGACGTGTTTTCCTGTGGAGGAATTGGTTGACCTATGACCTTGCGATCAAATGTTTTCAGTTCCCTTTGGAGAGGCACATCCTTTCGTCTACTAATCGCATGGTTTTGTGGTGCGGTCGCAAAACACAGACACTAAACTTATTACAGTGAACAGAGATTATAACTTTGTGAAAATAAAGAAAGTAAACTTTTCACTTGAGGGAAGACTTGAACCAAGGACCTCTCGTTCTGCAGCTGCTCATGCTAACCACGGGACCACGGCGCGCCTGAGCTCACACTATCCTTGATGTTGCCTGTCTTGCGCATGGACTACTCAGTTTGTATATTCTGCTCATTTTTTTCATAGTTCCCCACAACTTCTTCCTGTTTTCTCGATTGATCTGTGTTCAGTTTTTCAAGGCCTATCCACTGTGCCAACTTATAACTAAATCTGAGGGGGGTGCGATGGGGAGGTTCCCTTGTTAGTAACAGCTGTGATCACTGACATAAGTAACATAATACCTAAACTTGTGCTATTAACATACAGGCTATAGCATTATTTTAAGCTACATGCAAATAGCACAGGCTTAGGCATTATGTTACTAAGTAAGTGATAATTGCTGTTGCCTCCCTTGCTAATCGTCTACTAAAGGTACTGTTACTTATATCTGTGCTATGATTTGACATAAAATATTTATACTTAAAAATGGTGTAATGCCAAAATTGCAGTAACAGATTAGAAACTTCTACAGCTATAAATAGAAAATGCTGTCCTTTCAACAATTCATACAGGCTTCGAAAACGTATTACAAGATGTTGAGGTTACTCACACAATGCAAGCTGTCAAAGCCAGTATTAACATTCTTGTTGATTTTAATTATGTGGGTATTAGGTCACAAACTAGTGCATGTTTCTAGGCTTAATGTTTCATCTCCTAATGCTGGAGAAATACTCAGAGTTGATTCTCGAACTAAACAAACTCAGAAAGTTGAACAATTTATACGTAACTGTGCAATGGTTGGGTTTTGATGTCATCTGACCACAGATAAAGATCATCATGGAGTCCCACCAGCGTGTATCATGGAGCTCGTACTGCTGAAGATTTGGTGTTGTTTGCTTCATTTAGCACCAAGGCCCACAAATTGTGTGATTTCAATTCTTCTGTTGCATTGCCTGAGAGTGAAGGCAGTAGCAAGACTGGCTGAACTGGCTAGCAGCTTAACAGCCAAATGCCTTAAAGGAAGCGGTTGGAGAGATTGCTCAAGCGTTGTTTTTGGAAGCCTTCAGCCCTTAAACCACCAACAAATTGTTAGCAAAGCATGTGCGTATCAGGAGTGCTTGAAGGAAGAGAGTAGCGTTTCTGTTTTGGGATTGTAACATTATGCATATCTAGGTGAACTAATTGGTCACCCAGAATTTTATGAGTTAAGGCGAATTTGATGTACGGCTGAATACCAGCGGGCCCACAACCCGGGGAGTGCTGTGGCCAGCCTGGGTAGTTGAACGTTTCCAGCCAGCCATGTACAGAGACAATGAGCACATCACCAGAAATGGGTAAATCCCAAAGGTGGGAATTTGGATGGCTGATACCTGCACTACTTTTCTGCAGAATATGCTCCAGGAAATGGTGGAGTATCAGACACTCTTAAAGATGACCAAGTTACAGCTCTTTTGAGATTTGACAATAACTCACATCAAATATCAATGCAAATCTGAACATATTTATGATCTTAGGAAAATGAGGCGCATCCAGTGTCACAATAATACCTCAACATCTTTAAAACTACATAAATTAATATCTGATAGCAAATAAACATTTTCAGAATGACCATCTGAATTAAGAACTTGAAATCGCTTCATGTGATTTCAATAAAATTATCTCAGACGACAGAATTGCACTACAGCTACATCCCTGAATACTATGTATCTGTATCTATTTTATTGATTGATTTATGACATCTTATACGTCTTTTTCATTATGCAAATGTTTGTCAGAAAGTCGTATTCTCCACATCTATGCAGCAAATGAGTGCCTCATATTTTGTCATGCTTGTGTTTTTATTTAGTGAATAGTTTACTGTTTTGCCAGTAACTTATTTAACTGTTGATTGCAAGTGCTATTAAAAACATTTTCTAATTTAAAAGTGGCCAGTGACTTGTGTTAGTTGACACCACTACTGTAAAGAGTGCCAAAGAGGCTTCTGTCAAGAAGCATAAATAATTGTTTAAACAATGCTTCACAATAATTTGTAGTTATTTATAATGAGCACATTTGCACAAGAATACTGGCTTAATTATTGATGAACCAATTAGTACTTATGTTTACTGTATATGATCTGAGAATAATAAAAATGTTTATGACGTTTCTTTAATTAACTGTTGTTGTAATACATTAGTTTAGTCCAGGAAGTGGTCAGCTTGAATCACATCGTGTCTGTAGAGCTAGAGAATGATGTATTTTTGGTGGGGATGGCCTTCAGCAATGAGAGCTGGACAGTGCAGAACACTGTTGTAGGGACTTCTAGAGTGAAGAACTCAAGGGAGCGACTCTGGACCCTTTATGTTGAGCTCTTGAAGAAGGTCTGAGGTAATGTGCGTGATTCAGTCACGGAGGTGATTGATGCCAGGCAGTGAATGGCCACTACCACACATTAATTCTGAATGTGTTCCAGAATAAGACTTTAACTTTTGTCACTTGATTTGCGGAATGGAGAACAGACAGAGTATGAGTTACTACTGCATGTGATATTTCTGAATCATAATGTTGAACTCTGAACTATTTTGAGCTGATAAATATTTCACGTATTGTGATCATGAAATTGACTTAGTTTTTGCAAGTCTTTGATGACTACTTAGTTTGAGGATTTTGCTAGCACTGTCGTAACACTCTCAACATAACTTTACTGCATTTGATTAGGATGTTTTCTGTCTGTGTTTTAATTGAGTTTTGTAGGACCACTTCCTGTTTATTTGAGATGTCCTTTCTTGAATCAACATTGTTCTAGATAATTCTCTATGGACTACATCAATTACAGCCGTTAGAGTAGAATTATTGTTATTAAATTATTCATTTAACTTTTATTTTGTATTTCTGTATATTTTATTAACTTGCAATTCCAGCCAATGTATAAACTATTTGACTCCATGATCAGAGCTACAGGTTATTATTTGCAGCAATTTAGCTGTGGGGCATGAAAGCAGATGTGCAGGACTCGATCCTACGACTGCATCGAGTGATTCTTTTTAAACCAAGCCATGCATAGCCCCAGTACCTAAAGCGCAAGTAATCACAGGTACAGACACAACTGGTTTGCTTGTACGCGAAGCTGTTTAGAAGAGCAAATACCCAGCAGTAACTGTTAGGTGCTGTCACAGGATACAGAGCATGCTCAGCATTAAGAAACTGCTAATGCACAGTGTGTGTTCTGCCAGTAAGCCTGTCAGCAAAGCTCAGAGCTACAAGATGCAGCTGGAAAGCAACTTGATGTGAGGGGCAACATTGTTTTATGAAAACTCAAAGGGCCACTGAGTGGTGGGGGATGCAGTGAGCTGGCATACAAGGCAGCACTGTGTGTCGCCCATGCTGGTTCAGTTAGACACTAGGGATTCCAGGTCTGTTGAACTTATGACTTGAGTTTAGAATTGCTCTGCTGCTCAATACTTAGCCATGCATTCCTCCTCCACGAAGACTTTATCTTTGTACTGAGTCAGTTCTTGTACATTCAAGCATTTCCTTAGGGGAACATTTAAAGTAGTCAGCTGGGCTTTATTATGAGGAGGCAATGATTCACAGGTTGTAAAAATTGTTGAAAAATCATGGGCACACTGCTGTATTACTCAATTTTTATTACACAAGCAGTTTTAGCCATTAACAGACTATCTATTGGTGTCTAGCATCAACAAAAAATCAAAATAATGCACAATGAGTCATTACAAAAACAATCCTAAATACAATACTCAGCATTTGTAACCTACAGAAAATTTAAATTGTGAAATCGTAAACATACATGCGACACAACTTATAGCCACAGTTAACCATCATGGTACAAGTCAGCAACTTCATTTGACTATAAAACATGTGGCTGATGTAGAGTCCAGTAATTCTGTGGTGAAGCACTTGACAACAATGGTGTAACGTGCGATTCCCAGTAATGAATGCACTGTGAAAGATGTAATACAAATGGGAAGAGATGGTACACAGAATCAAAGAGCACCCTATAATTTTAAACCAGAGGTAACACTCGACCCATGGTACAAGATTGTCTGTATTCAATGAAAACAACCGCACGACTGCTACGGTCACAGGTTCGAATCCTGCCTTGGGCATGGATGTTTGTGATGTCCTTAGGTTAGTTAGGTTTAAGTAGTTCTAAGTTCTAGGGGACTGATGACCACAGATGTTAAGTCCCATAGTTCTCAGAGCCATTTCAACCATTTCATTTCAATGAAAAGAGATATGAAAAACATAAGCTAATTGAAAATGACACATTCAGATTTTATCAGGACTGGTTGTTTTGGAGATGCCGAGTGTGGGAATTATACACTGTCTTGTTACGAAAGTTTGTTGTAATGAAAGAAAAAAGTAAACTGTTTGTTTCTGTCACAGTTAGGAAATGATTCAAGTGGTGATGGCCGTTTTCAGATGTGAGTACCATGGAGATGAAGATGCTTTGATGATCCATGGGGCTGACATGATGTTACTACATAAATAATACAAACATCCAGCAAAGGTCTGGCACTGCGCCAATCACTGACAAAGTGAGGGAAGTCTGCCTCTGCTGGTAAGGCCACGTTATGAGAAAGCAAGCCAACTCAGTCGAAAAAACAGCATTACACATCGACCCAGGAGGAACACGACCACAAGGAAGATCAACAAAGAGATGGACTGACAACATCAGGGGAGACATGCACGTTGTTGGATTTTTTTAAAAAAAAGAGAGAGACCAGAAGATGTCAACAACAGGGAGAAATGGAGGAGATGTAGCAAAACAGCAGACCCCACAAGATGGGATTAATGCTTGGAAAGAGAGATTAATTTCAGATTCTAGTGAGCATAGTGATACTTTTCAAATGTCACTTGTTATAATTATGCTGAGTTTACAATTTCTAACAACATGTTGCCTAGCATACTGAAAACAGTGGTATTAATTTACCTATGGAGTGATAGCCATACAGAGCAGTTTACCCTACTGGTCACCTGCGGTAACCATTTTGTATAGTCAAAACCACTGTACTGCAAAGAGATTACAGGACCTTTAAGAAAGCTACATTATGTGGGCTGCATGAAGATCAGGCAAAATGCAATTCAGGTCATTCAGATACTTTTGAGCAAAAAAGTACAACACACAGAATGTGGCAGAGGGGGAACAAGGTGCTACTGCAAGGTCTAAAACACAACCCAAATACTTGCATTCATTGACTCACGTTTTATTAGCAATACCTTGTTTTTTATATATATCACTGTAAAAGCATGTTATAAATGTTATAATGTATACACACCTGGCATTAACGACATAGTTACAACCATGCTACTTTAAGCCTGTGATTTTTTCGGTGATGCTCAATGTTTTGTGTGTGTGTGTGTGTGTGTGTGAGAGAGAGAGAGAGAGAGACAGGGAAGACAATGTGTGTGCATACATGCATGCCTTTGTGCACAATTTTGTCCTCTGAACAAGAATACAAGTTCAAAAGCTGAGTGAAAATCTATACTTCCTGTTTAAGCAGCTATCCATTACTCAAAAATCCTTCTAAACGGTGAGTGATTATCATTACCATTTCCTAAGTTTATGTATAAAACTCTAAGTAAAAAAGGCTGCTGTCCATTTCAGTTGATACATCTGGAGAAGTAATTCAGAGTATATCTGGAGTCATAACACATTTATGAAATAATCTGATCTGCTCCACTACTAATCTAATGCCAAAACATTTATCTGTTTCATTTTCTGCATGAAGGAAGAGTTCTCAATTATTGTACATAAAACTAGAAGTAGTCATACCTCTGAGGCCAGAGCAAACAGATGGACTGCACCAGGAGCACCATGACACCACTGTACCAGTCGATCAGACCCAAGTGAACCAGCATGTCCTAAGGATGATGGGAAGTTCCCAGAATCAAACTTCATGCTGTGCACATAATCCACTGTGGGGCGCAGCAGCTCATCAATGTTGGCTTGGCTCAGGTATTCTCTAGCCTGAAAAGTAAGTTTTATTTGTTTATTACTGCTCCTGTTGTTTTTAAAGCAGTTTTGTATTTAGGCAATAACATTTACATGTTGTTATATAACCCGAGATCATCACAGTAACTTAAATCAGTGTCTATTAGGTTATGACACATGGATCTCATTCAATAACTACTACTCATTCAACTGTGATTTCACACTGAATATTACTTGTGCAACAGAAACATGTTCATGCAATATTGCATTTAATATACAATATACTGAGACTGTAAATCCATTAGTCTTATAGGGGAAAATTGCATAAATTAATCTTTCTTCAGCCAACACTGTATTACTGTCTTCAGTATAAACATTCATGCTGCTTT
Organism: Schistocerca piceifrons; assembly: GCF_021461385.2. NCBI lineage: Eukaryota > Metazoa > Arthropoda > Insecta > Orthoptera > Acrididae > Schistocerca > Schistocerca piceifrons. The sequence continues at coordinate 891,081,986 of NC_060140.1, forward strand.
TGTATTTTGCTAATGCCATGTATCCATGATGAAGGTGGAAGTATTTCCTGATCAGTAAGTACAATTACCAAACCTGTCAAAAGACTCAAAAGACTGCAAAAGGTTGTAATCAGGTATTCATCTACAAAATGTGTCCAAGCCTAATTCAAGCTAAGATCTTATTCTTATCAAGCTATAATCTTATTCTTAAGCAGTGACATTAAGCTACAAAGTTTTGTGGTTAGTTGGTAAATTACATAGTTATTTTCATGTTCCATGGGTCATAATATTGTAACCTTTTAATAATAAATGAAAAGCACCAGTTTGCTTTTGTTCTACAGAACAAAAGCAAACTGGTGCTTTTCATTTATTATTATAATGTTGTTCTACCAAGAACCGACGGAAGATTCTGTTAATATTGTAACCGTTTGTTATAATATGAAATGAGTCAGATTTTTAGTAGACTTTCTCAACAAAGAATATAGCAACAACATGACTGTTTACTCGAATTCTTAAGCTGAGCCTTCCTGGCATTTTAAAACTGTGTGCCCGACCAAGGCACAATCTTGGTGTCTTTGCCTTTCATGGGGAATGATGCTGGGAAGTCTCATATCAGCGCACGTTCTGATGTACAGTGGTTTTATTCTGGAAACATCTCCACGCTGTGACTAAGCCATGTCTCCACAATATCCTTTCTTCCAGGTGTGCTAGTCCTGCAAGTTTTGCAGGAGAACTTCCATGGATTTTGTAAGATAGGTGATGAGGTGCTGGTGAAAGTAAAGCTGTGATGATGGGTTGTGAGTCCCTATTTGGTAACTCAGTTGGTACTGCACAACAAAAGGCAATGGACCCAAGTTCGAGTCTCCCTATTTGGTAACTCAGTTGGTACAGTACTCGCCTGCAAAAGGCAACGGACCCAAGTTCAAGTCTCAGTTCGGCTCACAGTTTTAATGCCATGAAATCTCGTATCAGCACGTACTCCGCTGAAGAATTAAGGTTTCATTCTGGAATTCTTATGTTATTTGTTTAGTTTTAAATACACCCACTGCTTTATACCTAACTATTACTCGTCAAGGCAACATGGCTGTAGGGGAAACTAACTTGGTGACATGACTACACAGCATGGCTACTGAAACATAGAAAAAAAAAACCCTGAGAATTCCAGGTGAGAGGAGGAAGATCGTGTCAAGAAGCTCCTGATAAACTAATGGAAGTAAAAGGTGAGTGGGGGAGAGGGGGTGGCAGTATATCCCAGCAGTTTTTAAGCAGCGACAATTTATATGAATTAATATTCTTATAATTAACATACTTCACAATATTAAGTATTTTAAAATTTGTGATTTATAAAACTCAATACAATTCAATTTCAATTCTAGGTTCAAATGCAGAATTCCCTGAGGTTTTCTGAAATTCCCAGACATTTCCCTGATTTTTCCAGGTAAAATGTAATTACCTCAGAATTCTAGGTTTTCCAGAAGAACTGTCACCTTGCTACATACAGTCATGTTTCAGTTCAAAGTAGCATGCATATTAGCTCACCTTTGTGGAAAGCCGTGAGTACTTACTGCTTATGTCAGTAATTTTACTTACACTGAGAACAATACAGCTGTACAGTAGAGAAGGCAACAGAAGGTGCAAGCAAATGTTGGCAAGCAAAAGTTAAGAAGTTAATGGTGTGCAAATTACAGGAGGGAGGGTGGGGGGTGGGGGGACAATACAGAGTGGAGCAGGATAAAAGTATCTGCCCCAAAACAAAATAAGTAAAACGCACAGAATAAATATATCATTGATGATATAGCTACTTTTATTAGAAAGCAATTTTTTTCATATTATGAACAACACAAGGGAATACCAACCTTGCAAAAGAACTTCACAGCTTTTGTTGAATGGTACTGTACTTTCAGACTAGCAAAGAAATTCTTAGAAAAACTGTTCTAGTTGCGGGATTTGATTTTAAAAGATGCCAGAATGAATAAGTCATAATGGTCCCAGAGAATGTACTTGCAAGGAGAGTAAACACATTAGATTTTTTACAAAAAAATGAAACATCAGAATTAAAGCGTCCAGTGATTTATTCAGATGAACTGTGGATTCATATACACAGCACTGTGAATAAATGTTGCAAATTGCCTGTGTGAAGAATACTGTTAAACAACAATGTCTGAGAATGTTTCATTGCTGTGAATGCAGAGTTTCGTTTTGTGTTCACTTCTCCTCTATGTTTATAACAGAAATACTTCAGACTATCATGCAGAGACAAGTAAAGCTGACCTATTGGCATTAATTAAAGAGGATAACCTTTCTTCTTCCTGCTGTTGCCGTTCCATCTAGACCTAAATCCTACAGAACTGATCAGGAATTTTGCAAAGAATAAGATGCGTAGTTTTAATAAGTCGAGCATCTCACTCTCTAATCTGAAAAAAATAACAGCTGATTGTTTTTCTGCTAATGAACAAACACTGTGTGTCACCTAGCATGGTGCAAGCCTTTCAAATTAATACTACTTTAGTGATTTCAGTATCAAATTTACTGCTTTTTTATTTAAGCATCTTTTCAATTGGTTTCATAGGGCTGAGTAGACTACCTTCCTCACTTTCCCATCAGGAAAAAATCTAAGGAACTGACTAGTACTCAAACCCATGACCTCGGTATCATCAGCCTAAAACACTATCCATTATCCCACACAGTAAGTTTGTTGCTACTGCTGCACCATAAGCTATTACTGTTGTGATTTTACAAGACCAGAATGGCCACGTGTGATGCCGAAAAAAGTGTGATGACTATTGGAGGAGATACTTCGACGGATGAGGAGACTGAAAATATAATAAGATCTGTTAGCATACATTTGAACAAAGAATTGTGGCTGAAATAGCAGGTGACAAATTGACAGACAAAGCTGTAGAAAATTGTGACATCATCTGGAAAGATAGTTTTATGGATACAACCATCAAAGTGTCATAAAGAATGTAAGGAAAATACTCATATATTATCTGTCCTGTTTCTGTTCTTGTTCTAAATGGGTATTTCATTCAGTGGTGTGTACAGACATGTAGCATGTGAAAGTGCCCCATACAATAATACATATTCAGTAATTCTTCTATGCAGTAGGAGTTGTCAAGCAGATATGACTTCAGTTTGCAATTGAAGTTATTTAGTATCCATCAAATTCTTTAAGCATTGAATCTTTACACCACTGGGTAGATTTTTATGGATGAAGAGCTCATTCCTTTCTGTGCCACACTAAGGCTGAATGACGGATAGTGTAAATCATTTCCACTTCTAGTGTCATATTTATGACTGGTAACATTGTTTTCAGGCTGTAACTGATAGTTGGCAACAAATTTCATAGGGGAATAAATGTACAGTAAAAGATTGACAGTATGCCAAACTATTCAAAGAGCTGTCTACAAGAGGTTCTAGAGCAGACCACACACTTCTGTCTAATTAACAAATTTTTTATTCAATGGCGAGTTACCATGAGACATTAGTGAATGTAAACAGGAAAAGTAAAGTTAAATTCTTAAGATTTTCATCTCTCAAATCTAATATTATCCTTAACACAGAAGTTGCACAGCTTGGACATTTCAGAAATCTGTAACATGTGACTTCCGGTTCAATTTCATCAATATAAACAACTAAGAAATTACAATATTTGTTTCATTTATACACTTGTCCTCTTCAATTATTCCTAACAGAGTGGTGAGGACTAGCACAGTACTGAATTGCACATACTGTGTTTTTGTCTAAATTCTTTGTAGAGAACCAGTCAGTAATTTTCAAGAAAATATTAATTACACTTGCAGGTGTTGATGCCCCATTAGTGTTGATTATAATGTTTTCATCATCAACACAAAGAACTATTTATGCTTCTTGGCTGTATACGATACACATTATACAGAATAAGAATGGATCCAAGTTGATACTAGTGATACATCTGTAGTTAGATTAGATTAGATTAGATTAGATTAGACTGAGTTTTTGTTCCGTAGATCTAAAAATGAGATGATTCTTGCAGGGTGGAACAAGTCAGAAAATATAACACGAAAAACATAAAACATTTTAATATAATACTCACTACCCTGATCATTTGTACGGAGATTGTCAGAATATGTGAATACATTATAGTAAACTGGAACTTCTAATATTTACAGAATTAATACACAGTCAGAAAGAAACTTCGTTATGCACTTTTAATAAATTTATCATACACAAAATATCTAATCTTGACTATTGCGACCAAGTGCTGTCAAAACTGAAAGCTAAGAGACATTTTTACTTAAGCTGGTCTAACGTTTCCTATTAAGACATTCATCAATAGAGTAGAAGGAGTTGCCTATTAAAATGTCTTTCAAACTCTGTTTAAACTGTGCTTTACCTGAAACCAAGTTTTTAATGGCTGCTGGCAATTTCTTGAAAATGTGTGTTCCTGAATGTTGGACCCCTTTTTGGACCAAGGTGAGTGATTTTACATTTTTATGTAGATTGCTCTTATTCCTAGTGCCGATTCTACATATTGAGCTATTGGTTGGAATTAGAGACATATTACTTGCAATAAATTTCATTAAGGAAGAAGCAGTGGTTAGAATATGAAGTTCTTTGCACCACAAATGAGTCTTATTACACTTTTGCATACTAAAAACTTTTGCTTGGTTTGATGAGTTTCTCCAGCATATGATCCTATATGACAAAACAGAATGAAATGAGGCAAAGTGATTATTCCCACTCTAAAGATGCCTTTTCATTGTGTACACTCCCTGAGTTTCTTAATGCAACATTACAGACTCTTTTAGCAAGTAAATGCATGAGATCACAAAGAATCTGTTGCTCTGGAAGTTTTGAGAGCAAATGCTTAAATATGACATGTTGTAGGCTGGTTACAGAAAATATTCACACAATAAGGTGAGAGGCAATGCAAACTGTAGAAAAATAATTATGAGTTATGTAACACAAATCTATGAAAACCTAATGGGTATATGTTTTGATGTCATGAAAATTACTGAAAATAAACATAAAATTTCAAATAGGAGTTATTGGTTAACATCACAGACATCTGTGACAAAACATATGAAATAACAATCAAAACAATCAATTTCTGACAATATAATGTAATTAGATAGATACAAAAAATATACTCACCAAGTGGCAGCAGGAGAACACACACACAAAAATGGTTTAACTTATGCAAGCTTTCAGAGCCAGTGGTTGCTTCTTCTGGAAGAAGGGTAGGAGGGGAAGGAAGGAAGAGGAGTGAAGGAAAAGACTGGAGAGTTTTAGGAAAAGGGGTACAGTTTGGAAAAGTTGTCCAGAACACCTGAGTGTAATCAAGCACCTTCCTCAAGCAATACTTGATGGAGCCTATTATATGTTCCCACCAGGCTCCCCACCAAACTGCCCGTGTAGGTACGTACTTTCAGGTGATTCTGTGGGAGCACAGTAGTGCTGTAGTTCAGTGTTCAGAATTGTGTTTAAGAGTTCTGACTGTTCTGTGCTTGCTGCATGGAATGTAGCATTGTTTGAATTGTTAAACAGTGAGTTGTAGGCTTCTACAGCCTTCAATGTGTTGCATGGGCAACAGAAATCTACCTATCCATGAGTGACAACCTCAGTATGAATGGCATGTGCTGTGGTATGTGTGAGTAGGGCCATGTAGGACTTCTTGGTCCACTGTAATTGGTACCTGTTACTATGAAAGGCCTTGTGGGTTGCACCCTGTCAAGTGGTAGTGGAGCCTCCATCTTTACATGTCGACAACTGTTTACTATCTTGCAAGGCTGGCAAGAGCCAAGAGCTCTCCTAACAACTTGTTGCACTTGCAAAATCCAAAACTCTTAACATAGTTCTCCTAGTACAATCATTCACTGAGATGATGCAGCGTTACATGTGTTTGTTCGAGCACACAATCTGTGAAATCAGGATGTCTGCTCAAGTTGGACTATGCTGCTTAATGTAGTGCAAAATATTTTGGGAGGTCTGCTGAATGTCTGCAACTTCCTGCCATGATATTTTGGTGTAGAGTCTTTTGGTCACCTTCAGGTGAATACTGATGAATGCGCTCTGAGCTCACATATTTAAGACTCCCCTGGAACATGTATGGTATATTCAGTTGGTATTACACATGCGCTACTTGGGTCCGCGTGCTTCTGCTGCAACTCTATGCTGCACCGTGCACCCTCCATAGTAAAACCTCATCGCATCAATAGCAATCTGATTGTCTTCTTTCTTCGAACATCTTGGCACTTCTGGGCTCTGTCAAAGATGATTTAAGAGCTGTGCAAGGCAGATGTTTACAGGATTCTATGTGAATGCGGCAAAGCTTATATAGGGCAATCGACACACACTGTGCAGGACTGTATTGTAGAGTGTCAACAGCATACCAGCAGTTCACTATCACCGAACATTGTATTTACCAATGAAACAAAATGTAGGCCATTCAATGAAGCTTTGCAACTCTATCATCAATGTATCAGTGGAAATATGACTGTCTGAGTCCCTTATCAACTGATATGGTAGCTTCCACTTAAATTCTGTAAGGGACCAAGTCATAGAAAAATTTTGTGCTCTGCATAGGCAGCATCATTCTGTGACTTTATGGTGTGAAGACAACTGAACTGATATCGATGTGGTGAGCTTTCACCACAGATGGCGTGCAGTACACAGAATTTCAGCAGATGGGTGTATGCAACACCAACTAAATACATGTGCTGGTGCAGGCTTAAATACTTGAGATCAGAGCATTTTCACCAGTATTCACCTGAAGATGGCCAGAAGACTCTGCACTGACATATCATGGCAGGAAGTTGCAGACATCTGGCACTTCTTCTGAAATGTTATGGAGCAATCTGTACGCTAGGGAAGTTTTAAATTTCACATCCAGCATAATGTTGCATGCCATTGACCCAGACCACACCATCATGCAGGAAAGGGTTGTATTGGGCAGCATTTTATGCTTTTGGATATTGTTCTCCCTTATGGAAGGCAGACAACTCAGCAGTGAATAACTCCTCTTGAACTTTCCTGATCCAGTATGTACATATATTTTGCAATTCCAGAGCAGTCAGACTGTCAGTATTTTTAATCTTGTTCTTCAAGATATCAAAAAACCAAAATGCCTGGGCAGTTATATGCAATATTCACCAGTATGAACTGAATTTTGCAGTGTCGAAAAGGGGTTCAATTATGGTAATCAGAGAAACACTTGTTAAGGTTTGGCTTCTGCCATTGATTTAGATGAAGCTGGGTTGTCCAGTGATCATGACTGTTTGTCTTCTAAAAGCCATGGTTGACCACACCAACAAATGTCAAGTGTTACTAGCAGATCTGCTTTTAGTCCCCATGTGAGCTGATATGTGAGATTTTGACTTCCAGGAGAGTGTCTCCATGACTGGGTCTATTGTATGTCCATTTGTTTTGATAATTTTGTACCAACTAAAAGGCGACTGTCGAGTCACTCCATGAAGTAGCTTTGTCGGGCTCAAACCCTGTTTCTTGGCAAAAGTAATGAAGGAGTCATGAGCTGACAAATGCGGCAAGCAGTTCCAATGCAGGTAATGTCCAAGATCTGTGTCAAAACCTTCACCTATGCAAGACTTCTCAGGTACATGGTTGGGATTATTGGTTTAACAACAATCCCAGTGTGTGAGAACAGACCAAGAGGGTCATACAACTGAGCTGCTGCTCGAAGAATGTTTCTCTTAGACACCAGTTTGTCAATCAGGTCTTCAGCCATCCTGTGGTAGTAAGGGGAGATAGTCATCTCAACAATTCCAAATGATTCACAAGACTTGTATTGTGGCCTTGATTCCAAGCATTTTTGCATTTAATATTGCCTTTAGGTCCTTCTAATTAGCCACCCATGGAAAGTGGAAGCCTTTTTTGCCGGATGAGTGCTGCCAGTTGATGATAAACAGTTACAGCTCATCAAGGTCTCTCACAATAGCTACAAAATCATCCAGTAATGCAGAGTTGTCTATGCATTCTGATACTCGTTGATATTTACCACTATTTAGTGCCACTAGTTTGCTTATGGCTGCTGACAAAATACATGGGCTTGGCGTAAGTCCAAATAGCAAACAGTTGAAGCGATACATTATCACATCATCCATGGTGATGGAGGCGTTGTCAGTTTGTTCAATGCAATTCAGCCTAGAGAGGTCCCTGTTCTCTTCAAGATGGCAACTGTAAGAAGGCTTTGTCCACATCACACACCAATCCCACCAGAATTTTGTAGAATTATATTAATGTTGTGAGGATGTCCGACAGTTACTTTGGCCCTGTTTCGAGGACGAAATCAAAAGATGAAGAGTTGGTGGCATGTGATGATGCATCATGCACAATTTAGTATTTGATACTTCCACTGCTGTGTTTCTTCAATTGCCGGTGTAACAGGTACAATATATTTCCATCTTTATAGTCCTCAGGTACAACTTCTACCTGAGTCTTCATTAATATAATCCGACATATTCCCATGGTAAATAAGCTTCAGTTTTTCATTTCCTTGTAACTTGTTTTGAAGGAGCACATAAAGATTTTATTGTGATTAAAATGGAAGGATAATGGTTATAAAATTCCATGGAAATTATGTCACAGTACTTATAAGGTTATGTTAAAAAAAGTGCTAAGTGTCACAAAGTTGACCAGTTTTATGGTATATTGAAAACTTGATAATGAACACACTAGAAGTAGAGAATGAAGGAGTATGTACAGGAGGCTGGAAGGTCAACTGAATCAGATTTTCTGATGACATAGTAGTGCTTGGGGGACAAAACAATGTCTCTTCAAAGAGCACTATCCACACTTGAAGGAGGACTGCTTGACTGCTGAATGAAAATCAACACGAATTTATTCTGTTTGCCCCATTGATATAAATCCTTGCCTACTGGCAGCTAATGTCTTTAATTCCTTTGTGTCTCAATGCAAAGAAAACTATGGTTATGAGAGAAAATGACAAAGAAGATACAAAAGTGAAAACAAAAGATGGTCAAAACTGAACAGGTTGCACAGTGCAGATATTTGGGGAGCACGCTAATTAGTAAAGGGAAGAGTTGAAAATGAAATAAGATCAAGAATTGCAATGGTAAAGCAAGTTTTCTGGGAAAAGAAATGCTTATTATCCAGAGAATATAGGTTTGAGTTAAGGAGAAAGTTTGTTTTTTGTACACTGGTGAAAACTGGACATTGAAGATGAGAGAAAAAGACAAAATTGAAACATTTGAGATTTTTGTTTGGAGGGGAATAGAATAAAATAAAATGGATGGATAAAGTGAAGAACAGTGAAGTAATGAAAAGGGTAAAGGAACAAAGAATTCTTCTAAATCTGATTAAGAAAACGGAAATAAACTCTACGGCCTTGTCAGATAAATGCACTTTCTCAACATAAGTTTCCATAAATGCACAACATTTGTAGGCCCCCTCGAACCACTTTTTTGAGTCTGTGCAACCAGCACAGAGCAGCTGCTTGCTGTTCCTGCATGTCTGCGAAACACTGTCTGTACAGAGGCTCCTTCATAACTCCAAACAGGAGGTAATTGGAGGGGCCAAGTCAAGAGAACACAGCGGATATTGCAGTACCTGGAACCCCATGTCGGTGATGGCAGCCAGGTTGTTCAGCTCATATAGGGACATGCACTGTTGTGTTGCAAGAGCATTCCTTTTGCCCATTGGTCTCCAGCTCATGGTAGTTGAGCTAAATCTCATCGCTAGTCATGGCTTTGGATATGAAATCTTCTGTATCCTGGGTGTGGCACTGAAGGAGAGCACTGTACACGTCCTTGTGCTGTTGTGTTTGTGCTGTATTCAGGGATCAAGAACCCATTTGGTGGACACTTTCCCAAGATTAAGATGTTCATGCACTGTGTGGTACACGGTGCTTCTGACAAGTCTTGTAGCTGCCTCCAATTCTATGAATGTGATGCACCTATTCTCCTGAACACGCTTTTCCACTCTGAAATGTTGTCTGGTGTCACCACAATCACTTTCCTTCCAGAACCGGTTCCTTTCTCCATTGACATGCTGCCACATTTCCAGCCATCCAACCATTAGTTACACGTGGTTTTTCATGATGGTGCACACTTTCCAAACACTGCCACCAATTGACTATGAATATCCACAGTGTTAACACCCTCCTTGCACAGAGAGCACATTGTCCAGCACTGTTCTTGATGATCACACTCCATGTTGTCCACTCATGTAATGACTGGAGTTGGGAAAATGGGGTGTACTGTGCAGGGATTACACTTCTAGTGATTTTCCTGCCACATACAGGGGTAGACCAAAATACTACAATACTTGCAACTGTAATGATCAGTTGGCACACCACAAATGATGGGAATAAGTAAAGTGTAAATCATGATGGACCATACCTCCTATGATGAACAATTTTTACAGATCACATTAACATTTATCATTAAAAATTTGACTCAATTTAATTTTTTTTGACACTATCCCTAGTCTACTTACTTACACTTCCAAGCTTCAGATTATTTACAGGGATTCTTATGTTTTACTACTATTCAACTTCTGGTTTTCTCCATAAAATACTTAAAGTAATATTCAATCCTCTGGTGCAGTTGTCCACTGCAGAGGACAGCTGTTAATGACATTTCTTTGGCATTTTAAGCAGTCTTAAGGTTGCAAATGCACAGTCAATTCCAGTGGATATTCCCTAATAGTGCTGTGCCCTGCATGCATTTGCAGCCTCAGAACTGACTAAAAATACCAAAGAAATGACATTAAGAGCTGTCCATTGCAGTGGACAACTGCACCACAGAGATAAGGAATTAACATAACAGTTCAACCAATAGCTGAAGTTCTAAGTGCTTGATAGGCACATAGTAACCCCCCCCCCCCCCCCAAACATAAGCACAGGTAAATACTGTTACCTTTATTCATGCTGAATACTATAATTAGGAAAACAAGAATTCCTGTATAAATAATCTGAAACTTAATACAGTGTTAGCTAAGAACTACAAATATGTAGTATTAGATTTTAAATAAAGGGCCATTAAAGTTAAATGGCAACCAGCAGCAACATTCGTGTGTTCAAAGACTATTGTTCCCACATTCTCTCAAGTCTCAACTCTGCCTTGAACACAGTCTAATATATCACAAACTGCTATGTTCTATTTCTTCTTAGCTCACAAGGGAATGGTTCTATTCTTAGTTTACAAAATATTTAACAAAAGGATAAATTCGTAACAGATATACTAATAAACAATTTTTGTTTATCTTTGAGTGTGTTTTACATGGGGTCTTGTGCTTATGCTATATTTTTGCAACTCAATCTGTGATACAACTCTTTCATATTTTTCATGTCTTATAAATACTTAATTCTATAAAGTTGTATTTGCAAACCTGCAGCAACAAGTACAGGATCCCACACAGACCATGGGCTCCACCAATGTAATATTTTCCATGCCATTTGTACATCAATGGAGCATTGTGATTTTCAAGACGTGCCAGACCGTTTCCTGACTGCAAAATCGCATATATTACCTGAAACATGACCAACAACATGCAACAATTATTTTAGATTAGCACCCACACCTACAAAAAATACGATTTGCTCTCCACTACATTTGATGCATTTTTCCATGCTGATGCATATCATAACCATCACTAAATCTTGTAAGCAAGTTCATGTATCCTATTTAGTCATCTCTTGTTTGTAGATTTATCAGCATATGAAAACAAACAAATAGCAGTGAAGTTTTCACCTTAAGACTGTGAGAGATACATTTATTCCAAGGCACTGAAAATGCCTTGCAAAGAATAAAGACGAAATACATATGGCACAAAAATTGTGTTTTATTCAGTTGTGATTAGATGGACCCAAAGTAATAGTTATCAACGTACTGTAATAATAAGCAAATCATGTTCCAGAAATTCAGAGACAGAGTAGAACCAGTGGTTAAATAAGAAAGTTTCAAGTTTACTTTAACTGTAATTAATGTCGGAATGCATTTTAAGTAAGAAGGCATTTGGTTTAATATCTGAAAATCTTTTTCTATATTTTAAATGTTTGTTAAAAATCTGTGGAATTCCCCCCAAAAATGATTGCGCACATCATCAGTAGTGACTGTACACTGTCACCACTGATGAGCAACTTTTATTTAGAGTGATAATCCTAACAGCATACATAATTCTACATCTACATCTACAGTCTTCAAACCACTGTGAGGTGCATGACAGAGGATACATCCCATTGTACCAGTTATTAGGGTTACTTCCTTTTCCATTCACATATGGAGTGTGGGATTAATGATTGATTGAATGCCTCTGTCTGTGCACTAATTATTGAAATCTTAGTCTCATGATCCCTATGTGACTGATACACAGAGTGTTGTTGTATAAGTGTATTCAATTTTTCATTAGACCATTACGGGTGCATGCTATATTGTTGAAAATTGATACAACAAGACAATGGAAGTAAGAAAATGGAGTTGAAGCCTGACTGCAGATAAAGACAGTGCCCAGTCACTGTTAAAGCAGAGGCTAGTTGCTGTTCATATTTTTAGTAAGAAGTAATATGAAAGGTTTATCTCAAGTGGAATGACACAGCAAAATAATGTGGATATTTTCCAATTTTTATGAATAAACTGTTAATTTCAGTCATTTACAGATCTCCCAATCAGGACTACAGAATGTTCCTATCTAGTTTTTACAATGCACTTAGCTCATTCCTTAAAACAGACCTGAATTTTAAGTAATCAGTCAAGGAAGACAATAAAACTGGATTCACTTCATTAATACAAACTAGTGGAAATATAGAAAATATAGATAATACATTTGTAGCCTTCTCTTCGTTAAGTGGACACTCTGTGAGAAAAGTCCATGGAAGAAAGGATAACACTTCATTGACTACAAGATAATTTATAGGTATGGCACAAAATTAGAATGAACAAGAACAAGGAAGAAAATCAACTACTGTCTTTACAAAGAAATCATCTTCACATTTACCTTAAATGATTTACAGGAGCAAACAGTAGAGGCAAAGAGAAGAAAAATGAAAATGATTATTTATCAGAATAATTAGAAATTTACTGTCAATAGTAAGCAATGCCTCTCCCCATGAACCATGGACCTTGCCATTGGTGGAGAGGCTTGCATGCCTCAGTGATACAGATAGCCATACCAGAGGGGTATCTGTTGAGAGGCCAGTCAAACGTGTGGTTCCTTAAGAGGGGCAGCAGCCTTTTCAGTAGTTGCAGGGGCAACAGTCTGGATGATTGACTGATCTGGCCTTGTAACATAAACTACAACCTTGCTGTGCTGGTACTGCGAACGGTTGGAAGCAAGAGGAAACTACAGCCGTAATTTTTCCCGAGGACATGCAGCTTTACTGTATGGTTAAATGATGATGGCATCCTCTTGGGTAAAATATTCGGTTGAAAAATAGTTCCACATTCGGATTTCCGGGTGGGAACTACTCAGGGGAACACTGTTATCAGGAGAAAGAAAACTGGCGTTCTACGTATCGGAGTGTGGAACGTTAGATCCCTTAATCAGATAGGTAGTTTAGAAAATTTAAAAAGGAAAATGGATGCATTAAAGTTAGATATAGTGAGAATTAGTGAAGTTTGGTGGCAGGAGGAACAAGACTTGTGGTCAGGTGAACACAGGGTTACAAGTACAAAATCAAATAGGGGTAATGCAAGAGTAGGTTCAATAATGAATAAAAAAAAAAGGAGCACGGGTAAGCTACTATGAACAGCATAGTGAACACATTATTGTAGCCAAGATAGACATGAAGCCCATGCCTACCACAGTAGCATAAGTTTATATGCCAACTAGCTCTGCAGATGACAAAGAGATTGAAGAAATGTATGATGAGATAAAAGAAATTCTTCAGATAGTGAAGGGATGCGAAAACTTAATAGTCGTAGAGGACTGGTATTCGATAGTAGGAAAAGGAAGAGAAGGAAAAGTAGTAAGTGAATATGGAATGGGGGTAAGGAATGAAAGAGGAAGCTGCCTGGTAGAATTTTGCAAAGACCATAACTTAATCATAGCTAACACTTGGTTTAAGAATCATGAAAGAAGGTTGTACATGAGGAAGAGGCCTGGAGGCACTGGAAAGTTTCAGCTAGATTATATAATGGTAAGACAGAGATTTAGGAACCAAGTTTTAAATTGTAAGACATTTCCAGGGGCAGATGTGGACTCTGACCACAATCTATTGGTTATGAACTGTAGATTAAAACTGAAGTAACTGCAAAAAGGTGGAAATTTAAGGAGATGGGACCTGGATAAACTGAAAGATCCAGAGTTTCAGAGATAGCATTAGGGAATGATCGACAAGAACAGGGGAAAGAAATACAGTAGAAGAATGAGTAGCTTTGAGAGATGAAGTAGTGAAGGCAGCAGAAGATCAAGTAGGTATAAAGACAAGGGCTGGTAGAAATCTTTGGGTAACAGAAGAGAGATTGAATTTAACTGATGAAAGGAGACAATACAAAAATGCAGTAAATGAAGCAGGCAAAAAGGAATACAAACTTTTCAAAAATGAGATCGACAGGAAGAGCAAAATCACTAAGCAGGTATGGCCAAAGGACAAATGTAAGGACTTAGAGGCATATATCACTAGGGGTAAGATAGATATTGTTTACAGGAAAATTAAAGAGACCTTTGGAGAAAAGAGAATCACTTGTATGAATATCAAGAGCTCAGCTGGAAACCAAGTTCTAAGCAAAAAAGGGAAAGCACCACAAACCATCAGGTGGCTTGCGGAGTGTGCTGTAGATTTAGACGAAAGGTGGAAGGAGTATATAGGAGGTCTGTTCAAGGGTGACGTACTTGGGGGCAATATTATGGAAATAGAAGAGGACACAGATGAAGATGAAATGGGAGATACAATATTGAGTGAAGAATTTGACGAAGCACTGAGAGACCTAAGTTGAAACATGGTCCTGGGAGTAGACAATATTTCATTTGAACTACTGATGGCCTTGGGAGAGCCAGTCCTGACAAACCTCTGCTGAGCAAGACGTATGAGACAGGTGAAATACCCTCAGACTACAAGAAGAATATAATAATTCTAATCCCAAAGAAAGTAGGTGTTGAGAAGTGTGAAAATTACCATACTATCAGTTTAATAAGTCAAGGCTGTAAAATGCTAATATGAATTCTATACAGACAAATGGAAAAACTGGTAGAAGCTAACCTCGGGGAAGATCACTTTGGATTCTGTAGAAATGTTGGAACAAATGAGGCAATACTGACTCTATGACTTATCTTAGACGGTACATTAAGGAAAGGCAAACCTACATTTCTAGCATTTGTATACTTAGAGAAAGCTTTCAACAATGCTGACTGGAATACTCTCTTCCAAATTCCGAAAGTGACAGGGGTCAAATACATTGAGTGAAAGACTATTTACAATTTGTAAAGAAACCAGATGGCAGTTACAAGAGTCGAGGGGCATGAAAGGAAAGCAGTGGTTGGGAAGGGAGAGAGACAGGGTTTTAGCCTGTCCCCGATGTTAGTCAATCTGTATACTGAGCAAGCAGTAAAGGAAACAAAAGAAAAATTTGGAGTAGGAATTAAAACCCATGGGGAAGAAATAAAAACTTTGAGGTTTGCTGATGACACTGTAATTCTGTCAGAGACAGAAAAGGACCTGGAAGAGCAGTTGAATGGAATGGACAGTATCTTGAAAGGAGAATATAAGATGAACATCAACAAATGCAAAATGAGGATAATGGAATGTAGTCGCATTAAATCAGGTGACACCGAGGGAATTAGATTAGGAAATCAGACACTTAAAGTAGTAAAGGAGTTTTGCTATTTGGGGAGCAAAATAACTGATGATGCTCAAAGTAGAGAGGATATAAAATGTAGACTGTCAATGGTAAAGAAAGCATTTCCGAAGAAGAGGAATTCGTTGACATCAAGTGTAGATTTAAGTGTCAGGAAGTATTTTCTCAAAGTATTTGTATGGAGTGTAGCCATGTATAGAAGTGAAACATGGACAATAAGCAGTTTTGAGAAGAGGAGAATAGAAGCCTTTAAAATGTGGTGCTACAGAAGAATGCTGAAGATCAGGTGGGTAGATCACATAACTAATGAGGAGGTACTGAATCGAATTGGGGAGAATAGGAATTTGTGGCACAATTTGACTATAAGAAGGGATCTGTTGGTTAGAAATGTTCTGAGGCATCAAGGGATCACAAATTTAGTATTGGAGGGCAGCACTGAGGGTAAAAATCATAGAGGGAGACCAAGAGATGAATACACTAAGCAGATTCAGAAGGATGTAGGTTGCAGTAGTTACTTGGAGATGAAGAAGCTTGCACAGGATAGAGTAGCACGGAGAGCTGCATCACAGCAGTCTCTGGACTGAAAATAACAATAACAACAACAACAACAACAACAACAACAACTACTACTACTACTACTACTACAAAAACAAACAGTAAACAAAGTGATTTCCTTGCAGATAGAGTATAACAATATTTGAATACAGCTTTAAGGTTCACAGCTGAGGTACTGAAAGAGGAAGTGTTTATATCTAATATGCACGCCCAAAAAATGATGGAATAATAGTAAGCAAACAAAATCAATATTTCACTGATCCAACAAAACATGAAAAACTATCATAAATTGATTTTCCAAGACCTTTACTTCACGTTTAGGCAGAGTAAACTACCTGAGTAACTATTATTAAACGAATGAAGCATAAAAACTCATATTTATATGATAAAATATCAAGTACTCTTATGAAGAACAGCAAACAGCATATTAACCATTTATGTAGTTGTTAATATTGTAATGAATATTTCTTAAATCACAAAGAAGAAGCTAACAGGTTTCAGTAATGCATGGCTGTCATCTTCTGCAACATTCTGTATGTATTTTGAAAGTTATTTTGTATTAATTTTCCTACAACTTCAACAATTTCTTCTGGAGCACCACAGTCTCCCTGTAACTTTCCTTGTTAAACTGAATGGGATCATATACCTCATCTGGAATTACTTTCAAAAGGTCATCATTTTTATTATCAATCAACTGTTGTTCAGATTTGTCTGTCCCAAAGCAACTCCAAACACTACAGCTCGTTTCTGCCACTTTTTCACATCTCCATGCTGACTCCATACAACCATTTGGCACCTAAATCTAGTTCACTGTCATGACTTCTGTCAATGGTAACAGGTCATATGACAGCCTGGTACTAGATCTACACCACTCAGCACTTGAAAGTGACTAGTGTATTCGTTTAAGTAGGTGAGTATCCAGAAACTTTGGCTCTATCAATGGCGAGAGTTAGTAAATTACAGTGGGCACAAAGTACAGTGGAGGGGGGGGGGAGGGAGAGAGGGGGGAGGGAGGGAGAGGGAGGGAGAGGAGAGAGAGAGAGAGAGAGAGAGAGAGAGAGAGAGAGAGAGGGGGGGGGGGGGGGAGGGGGGCTGGTCATCAGTCCCAGCAAAAAGATCGGAAATGAAGTCTTAAGAAGAATTAGAAAACACACGTAACAGACATCCTTGAGAGAATTATATGTTTAAATGGCAACAGTTTTCTCACATAACAAGAGAAGAGAAAAGATAGAGGAATATGACAATTCACTGAAAACCAAGGTTTACAATATCTGTGTCCTACCAGTAACAACTTAAGGTCCAGAAACAATGCCTCTAACTGTGTCTACAGGCAGTGATTCTAGATGTAAACTTTTGCTTTCTGAATGTAATAAGAACAAGTCTAGTAGTATTGCGGACAGCAATAACAATGGAAATATTATTGTGAACCTAAGTATGCTGTCAAGACTTCTGAAGAGTACTGTGAAATGTAGGTACTGCAATTGTGAAGATAGTACTGATGTTTCTGAGGACATTTCAGCAAGGAAGTATGAGGATGGTGATATAAATGAAGGAATGACCCAAAGTATAAGTACGGAAGAAGTCGAACATGTGAGGAAGAAAATGAAAAATGGGAAGGGGAAAAGTCTGGGAGAACAGGGAACTGATATACTCTGGGATCTAATGCAGAAGATCTGGAAAGGAGAAAGAATGCCACATTTGTGGAGAAGCAGTATACTGGTTCCCATATATAAGGGGAAAGGAGACATCCAAAACTGTGGCAATTATAGGGGATAAAACTAATGTCCCACACAATGAAGATCTGGGAAAGGATAACTGAGAAGAGGTTGTGTCTAGAAACTGAAGTGTGTGAAGAACAGTTTGGATTTATGCCAGGAAGAGGAACAACCGATGCAATATTTGCACTAAGGCAACTGATGGAGAGGCACAGAGAAGTACAAGCCGAAATGCATATGACCTTTATCGATCTTGAGAAGGCATTTGACAGAGTGCCGGGGCAAGAGATATGGAGATGTCTGAGAAGTAAACTCCTGCCAGAAAAATATGTCAGCGTGGTAGAAGACATGTACGAAAGTGCAATGACACAAGTCAGGAGCAGTGCAGGTGCAACAAAGGCATTTCCAGTGAGAGTATGACTACATCAGGAATCTGCTCTCAGCCCAAATCTATTTGACCTTGTCATGGATGTGCTAGTCAAAGATATGAAAAAAGAGGCACCTCGGAGCACGATGTTTTCCGATGATGTTGCAATCTGTGAACCCACCCAGGAAGAACTTCAAGACAAGCTCGAACAGCGGAGAAAAGCTCTAGAGAAAAGGGGAATGAGAATTAGCAGGGTGAATACAGAGTTCATGTGTACAAAGGATGCCAAAGATCTGTACATTAACCTGAAAAGAGAACAACTGACACTGGTCAAGAAATTTAAATACCTAGGCTCTTACATGCAAAGTGATGGAGGACTGGAGGCCAAAATACAGCACAGGATAAATAGTGTATGGATGAACTGGAGGAAACTGAGTGGAGTACTGTGTGATAAGAAGGTTAGTTGCAGAATAAAAGGAAAGCTTTACAGGTCTGTGGCGAGGCCTGCGATGCTGTATAGCACAGAAACTTGGCCAATTACAAAAGCCCAACAGAAAAAGATGGAAGTGGCAGAAATGAGAATGTTAAGGTGGATGAGTGGGGTGATGTGAAAGAATAGACTAAAGAATGAGTACATCAGGGGAACAGTGAAAGTGGGGCCCACAGGAAAGAAGAGCCAAGAAAGTAGGCTAAGGTGGTATGGACATGTGCAGAGAAGAGGGGAGTACTAAGTGGGGAGAAGAGTCGAAGACCTAGCAATTGAAGCACCAAGGAGAAGAGGAAGACCAAAACTGAGATGGAAAGACAAGGTAGCAGGGGACGTACGGGAGAAAGGATGGCTCAGAGAAGAAGCACTGGATAGGCATTTATGGAAGAGAAGGATCCAACAAAGCAACGCTGACCCCACACGACGTGGGAAAAGGCTGAGAAGATGATGAGATCAGATCACTGTATCCAGTCAAACACCAGAACAGCATATCTCAAAAATTTGGAAGCTCTTTTTCAAGTTTTAACTGATGCTGGACTCAAGTGTAATTTACAGAAATGTCCATTTTTGAATAAGAACCTTGAATATTTGAGACATGTTATTGAGCCCATGGTGCTTATTCTTTGACTATGCATTTAAGACTGTATGGTGATTACTTCTCCTACAGATGTATGAGAACTCCAAGCTATTCTTGACAAACTAACATCTACATCAAATCATTCCAAAACACAACATACACTGCTTAGTTGCTCCATATCTCAGGCACTCTGATCCGCAAAAAGTAGAAGTACTTGCAGCTGACACTTTAATAAGAGCAGATTTATCTCACAAGGTTAGGCACACAGAACGCCCCACAGCACTGTAAGGCTCTGAACAAGGCCCAAGTCAACTACAGTCAGCTGGAAAAGGAAGCTTTAGTCATAATTTATGGTGCAACAGATTTCTGTCAATGTCTGTACGGTAGAAAATTTTTTCTTCTGACTCATCATAAGCCGCTGACTGCTGTTTATCATCTGGAAAAAGATGTACCTGATGGCACAGCACGGAAGCTGCAGTGTTGGTTGCTACTTCTTTCCAGTTATCAATATGAAATTCTTTATCGCAATACTGCACAGTGTGCCAACACAAACACATGATTTAAGTTACCTGTAGGAAATAATACATATTCTGATGCATCAGATGTTTCTTGTCTTCAAATTGATGATTATGATGTGCAAGCACTGCAACCTTTTCCAATTGATTCTCAGCAAGTCGTACAGGCTACTGAACAAGATCAACCATTGTGATTGCTCCAGTACTACGTTTGGTTGTGCTGACCCCACAGTCCAAAATCAATCTCAAATGCAGTAGTTTGCAAATGGCATGCATAATGCAATAGTCTTTCTCTTTAAAATGGGGTAATTTTATAGCATTCTCTTAATGAACAAATGCAAGTCCTGATTCCTACATCTTTGCAACAATATGTGTTGAAACTATTACATAGAGAATATGGGGGAATCATTTGAACAAAGTGGCTGGTGCATCAGCATTGTGTGTGGATCCCGGCTGGATAAATAAATAGAAGATATGACCTGCCATGCCGTACATGCGCTGATAACCAGGCAACATTATGTCATGAATTTTTCAATTGGCTTCAAACGTATGGTCCTTGGGAAAGTAGCCACATCAATTTTGCTGATCCTTTCTGGAACACAAGATGGCTCATTACCAATGATGCCTACAGCAAATATCCTTTTGTCATTCCAGTGCATTTGACTATTAACACTAGCACCATCAAAGCACTTGCTTCTGTCTTTTGCTTAAAAGTTTTGATGCAAACAATTTCTTAGCTGGAATTTAAACAATTTTGCCAATAAAATGGAATTCCACATACTCAAATCTCACTGTTCTCTCCTCATTCAGAAGGTGAAGCTGAACATTTTGGCTGCACTATCAAGGCTCAGATGTTCAAACTCTGTGCTTTGCACTTGAAGGGAATTGCTTTGTTGTTGTGTCCAAGCACCTATCGCACTGTGCCTACTCATGAAGCATTGCCAGTAGAACTCTTATATGGTCATCACTGCTGTATTCTGCTGCATCTCTTCTGCCCTCACCACTCTGTTTCTGATGATAACTTTGCAATGAAGTTCCAAATGAAGGATGAGGTTCTCTAATGAGTTTATACCAAGCCTCACAACCGGGAATCTGGCATCTTCATTCAGACATCTAGTTGTGCTTGCTGTAAATTCATGGCACATCTGGCACCAATTGATGGCACCAAAGCCAACTTCATTTCCATGATTACAGTGATCCTGCCACAGATTTTTGTTTTTCAGACAAGTTGCCTGCAACCAAGCCTACTGCCCCTCAGCTGCCCTTGATGGTGCCAGATGTCCAGGTCCAAGTGTCTTCTGATGTCTCTGTCATGGGTATATACCCCTGCCACCTCTACAGCCACTGCACCTGTCACCATTCACAGTGATGGCAGTCACGGACGTCGATTCTTCACCAGCTGTACAGCCTTTGGCATCCTCGGCACTGCCAAAGCTGCATCCTCCTGTGCTGTTGGATGGACGTCCTACCTCAACACAGGTACGCCACATGCTGATCACAGCTACCACCCTCCAGCATGCTGTGGGGCGAGAATTTTTTCCTTTGTTTACCATTCTCAAGCAGTTGGTACCACATATATATGCCAGCAGAAGGCACTAAAATCACATTACCTCACTGCACATGATTCTAACTGGCTGGTATGCCTTTTTAAGCAGCCACAATTCAGAGCTCACCCACAGATTGAGTGCATCTACAGACTTATAAAGATTAATATGGATAACTGTAGTATGGACAATACATCAATGCAACATGGCCCTACTAGACATGACTAATATTCAGAGACTTCTGTAAGTGTGTAACCATTCTTGACTATTTGGGCTTATCAAAAACTTTACTATTGGTTGTATACAACTCAGCACCACAGAAGAACCTACAGCATTCAAAGTTATGTATAACTGATTTATTAAATACAGTTAGGGTAAACTTATTAATGTATTACCTTTTTGTAGGTGTCTGATTGTATTTTTTGCCCACCTCAACTATCAATACAACAGTTTCTGTCCCATGTTTGCATTTAAATCCCCCATTACCATCTTGTAGTGGTATGTGCTGTCATTTATAATTTTCTTTAATTATTTATATAGGTCTTCTGGACACTCATCAGATTGTGAGTACATTGGCACATCAACTTGAATAATTTCCATGGAATAACCTTGCTTGATTTTTAAAACAGGTCTTGTTTTCCCTGGTCTGTTCCTCAGCTGTGAAATATATGTCCTGATTTCAATGCTGACTAATTTTTTTCTAAACTGTACAGTTTATAGGAAACAGATAAAAACAGAGTCAAACCTCTGAGTGCAGTTCATGTTTCATGCTTGGGTAGTTCAATCAGTGTTTTTCCCATCATAAGCAAGGGTCCAGATTTAAGAATCAACCCAACACACATTTTTGATCTACAGGAAGGTTAAGAAAAGAAACTATTAAATGCTAAAACTCACATTAATTACAAATATTTCTTGAGGCATTTAATTTTTTTTTTCCCGAAGTTGCTGTTAGAACTCAGTACTGACATTTGTATACTACAAAAATATTATTTCTCATGTGCTATTCTAAATCAGATATGGATGGCAGCAACTTTTTCTTTCTTTTTCTTCCAGACAGTATTTGTTTGCCAATGTAGAAGTGTGACCACTACATGTCAGCAACAATTTTATGAAGCAGCCTGGGATTGCGAACTACAAACAAAAGTCTCCTACTTCAGAATGTTAAATAAAACTGTTATTGTATCAGTTTTATATTCTGAGCTATAATCCTCCGAATACTTATTATAAGCTACACGTGCAACTGGTCTACCTCATATACTAATGCTGCTTTTATTCTGCAGGAGATACATAATGACTAATTCCACATGTAACTTTGGCTCAAATGGTCCCATGGAGCTTGAGTAATCAATACACAAACAAGCAAAAAAAAAAAAATTAAAAAAAAAAAAAAATATTGCCAGGTAGTGAGTGCCTTGCATCAATACACCTGTAGGTTGAGATTTACATCTTCTCCAGGATGCAGAGAACTGCCCTGTAACACACAATGTCCAAGAGTCATTGTACGAGGCAGTTAATATGGCACGCACAAAAATTATGGTTTTAAATACCTCATAATATTAATGACGTTCTAGCTCTTAAAACTTGGTGTGTACATACAGCTGAGCTCCATTTACTCACCATTTAGCAACCTTTAATATGAGTAAGCACATATGAGTCATGACCCCTGGTTTTAAGGAATGAAAATTCCACAACACAATATGAAGAAAAGATAATTTTACTTATTACATACTGGATGCAGCACGATTTGTAGGCAGATCTTGAAGAATTCAAAAGCTAACCAGGAACACGATTTTTACCACTGCCTTTACAGGACAGATGGAAGCAGCACGTGTCCATATGTTAGATACAAGAGCAACTACAATGTGGAACGGATAGATTGCTGTGGCTCCATAACTCTTACATTGCTACTCACCATATGGAGGAGGCAGTAGAATACACACACAAATTCACACAAGCCAACTCACATAAACGTACTTTGACTTAAAGCTTTAATATTTTAGTAGTCTTTTTCATTGTGCCTCTCTGTGACTCAGTGCCTCCTCTGTATGACAAGTAGCAATTTATGATTTCCATAGTGTTGTTATCCCATCATGGAATTTTCACTGATAGCTGTAAGAGTTATGGATGATCACAATATAAATGGTATCATCAGAAACATTATGTGCTTCCCAAGTAACCTGGGTAAAGAATGAAAATATGAATTAACATTTAAACAATATGGACAAAGGTCTAAATTATAAAAGGAAATGAAAGTATGGCAACATTTAAGATTTTACAGGTGGAGGTAATGAGGATCTGAAAAAAGATCTAAAACAGCTAAAAAAGAAATCCAAGGAAAGTAATGTCAATTTTTAGATTTATGTTTAAATGTATCTACTAAGATGAACGAACACTGTGAGAGTATAAATTAGTTGATGACCTTACTTAAAGTTCAAATTAATTTTTTTATGAGGGCTATTTTTTTTTTCAACCTCCTATGGGGCATAACAGAAAGACAAATGTGAATCACAAAAAGTTTTTATCACCAGGAGTCAAGCACAGTTACAGTTACTTCTCCACATAGTCACTGTGAAGATTAAAATATTTGTCCTATAAATAGACAAGCTTTTCAATACCGTATTCATAAAAGGTTGCTGTCAGCCTATGGAGACAGGTTTTCATGCTGTCTTGTAGTACCCTGTTGGTGCTGAAGCACTGTCCTCCCAAACCTCTCTTCAGCTGCTAAAAAGGAAGAAAGTCCTAGGTACTAGACCTGAGCTGCATGCCTGGTGACTGGACACTTCCCAGTGAAACTGCATAAGCAGCTGTTGGGCTACTGTAGCAGTATGTGGTTTCACATTGTCACGAATCAAAACAATTCCAGATGACTGCATTCCACTTATGCTTTTGTTATGAATGGCTCTCCACAGGTGATGTAATATCTGGCAGTATGCATCTGCAGCTATTGTTGTCTCTGACTCCATAAACTCCAAAGCAACACACCTTTCTCATACCAGAAAACAGTAGTCATGGCCTTCATGTAGTTGTAAGTTTGTTTGCACTTTTTGGGTAATTTTGGGGAGTGAATTTGCATCCAATGTTTGGAAAGTTCCTTTGATTCTGGATTGTTATAAAGAATCCACATTTCATCCCCAGTCACAATAGAGCTCAAAAACTCTTCCCCATCATCAGCATAACATGTGAAAAAGGATAAGGCTAATGCCACATGCCACGATTCATGGTCCTGGGACAACTTTTTGGGAACCAACCAGAGTGCACAAAGATTTTGATAGCATAGGCATTCTGTAACAATACTGAACAGAACTGACCCTGAAACATCCAGAAAATCCATAGACAACCTTTGTCTCTCTTGAACTGCTTGATCAACTTAGTTTACGAGGTCCTCACTACTGACAGACTTGTGTCCTTGTCAACCTTCATCCTGGATACCTGTTTAGCCTTCTTTAAATTTCCTACACCACTCATGCAACACCTTCACTCATACAGTTTGCACTCTAAACATGGCTCATTCTGAAATGAATTCCTACTGTGCTATTCCCTTCCTGCTGCAGAAAACGAATGATACTTCGCAACTCGCACTTGGTGGGAGAATCAATGATGGCAGCCATTTTTAAGTGCCTGTAGCTCAGCTCCAACTAATGTACTGAACTTGCCCATGGTGGATGTTATGGTGGGGTGCACACAAAACCTCACAATAACATGTGTTATGCCACTTGTTTCCCCGGAGTCTTTCCCTCTAATGAAGTACACCTTAAGAGTGAAGAGACAGGAGTAGTTATTCAAAGAAGGAAGCGTATGACAAATTTTGCATTGGGCATGGGGAGGAGCAGGGGTTGAGGAGTTGGCAGATGAATTAACCATACATAAAGGAAATAATTTGAGAAAAAGAAGAGTTCAGAGGAGATATCTGGGAAGAATGTCAAGGGTAACAGAAAGTTACTTTGGAATTATAAGTAAGTAGTGACCCAATTCTGGAGATTTCAAAAAATCATAGGCCTAGTCTATGCATTCCATGCCAAGGCAGTACTGTGTAATACAAATATGCCTTTTTGATGGTTTTCAGATCGATCAATAGTTTTTGTAGCTAGCTAAGATAGGTAGAAATCTATTGGCTGCTGGGATGAGTTTAAACATGTTACCATGGTACGAATAACCTGTAATGGTGCAAAATTCATCATCAGTCACCTGTAATGTATCCTTTCCCTCATAGTTTATCACTTATCTTCATCAGTCTACACAATTTGTCTTGTCTTTACTGTTTAAAATTAAACATTTTTTTTTACTTTCTTACCACTGATTATGAACCTCCCCTTTTTCTCTCAACTTCTGTCCTGACCTTGGCTTCAATTTACGCCCCATTATTCTTTCATGTTTAGCTGTAATCTCTTGACATTTTAATTACCAAGAAATAATTGTTAGTTTGAATTTGTGCCCATCATTACTACACAATTATATCCTAGACCTTGTGCTTCTCCTGATGCAGGGACTGGAATGTCTTTTCCTTTCCTTTAGCCAACATTCCTTGGCCTTTCTTTTTCCCATTCTGTTTCTTCCATTTTCTCTTGGAGAACCCTCTTGTCTATGCTGATGATGCCTAGTATGTAGAAGCTTCTATCTTTGTTTGACTGTAGCTTCAAGTTCAGGAGAAATGTTAGTTTGAGTGGCTATGCAAGACAGACACAATGAAAGAAATAGATGGCTGCATTTGATCAATGAAAAGATTAATGAGTTCAAAGAAGAAGAAGAAGAAGAAGAAGAAGAAAGAGAAGACTGAGAAGGAAAGGTGATTTTTTTTACTCTTTCTCCAGAAGAAAAGAGGCTTTGAATCTTATCATTACTAAGATATGAGGAAGTGTTCTTGCCAACTTACCTTTCTCACTGTTTCACCATCAATAGTGTCTGGTGCGATGTGTTTGTTCACAAACAACAATGCAGAAAGGTAGCCTGCCCTTCCATATAAAATTTCATCTGGTAGGTCTGATTTTAAACTCATTATTTGGGGCATGTAAGATTTAAGCCTAGGAAAACACAAAATACTAGCAGTCAACACATACAGTAAATACAATTAGGATTAATGGGCCACAATTAAAGCAACTACTTTGCTATAAAAGAACATTTTCAACATAGTATTTATAATTTGTACCTTTTTATCAGTTCATTAGAATTATCTGTCAACCCTTGCTTATGATATACAACAGCTCCAAGAGCCAGAGGTCCAGCATCACCAGTCAGGAAAGTAATTCGATGATTTTTCAGTTTTGGTAATACTGTATCAATAATTTCAGAGGCACGCTGTAAAGTAATGTTCATAATATATATCGCTATGAATGTATTCAAGAATAAGCTGATTCCTGCACAGGAGAAAACAGTAACCAGTGACTGTTACTAATGCTATCTGTTTACACAAATAGCACCTTTACTGGTTTTGAACTGGCAGGTTCATCTTCAGTTGGCTGCTCACACTTAGATAACATTTCTTGTGGCTTTCATTTGTTGTCAGCTGCTCCCTTTGAACTTATCAGTTCAAAATTGGTAACAATACTATTTGTCCAAATAAACAGCATTATTAACAGGGGCTTGTTACCGATGTCTCCTGTGCAAGAATCAACTTGTATTTTGTACACACAATCAAAGTATAAAATATCAGTTTTCAACAACATGGCAATAATCAAAGAACGTCTAAATATTTTAGTTCCACATATTTTCCACAACACAAATGGAAAAAATGCATAATGCACAGTAATGTAGCACAATTTGTTTTTGTTTGGGTTTTTACTTGCACCTGCAAAAATTTTTCTTGGCTGAGAGATATTTAAAACAAATAAAAGCTTTACTATGAATGTCCCCCCCATGAACCATGGACCTTGCCGTTGGTGGGGAGGCTTGCGTGCCTCAGCGATACAGATAGCCGTACCGTAGGTGCAACCACAACGGAGGGGTATCTGTTGAGAGGCCAGACAAACGTGTGGTTCCTGAAGAGGGGCAGCAGCCTTTTCAGTAGTTGCAAGGGCAACAGTCTGGATGATTGACTGATCTGGCCTTGTAACAATAACCAAAACGGCCTTGCTGTGCTGGTACTGCGAACGGCTGAAAGCAAGGGGAAACTACAGCCGTAATTTTTCCCGAGGGCATGCAGCTTTACTGTATGATTACATGATGATGGCGTCCTCTTGGGTAAAATATTCCGGAGGTAAAATAGTCCCCCATTCGGATCTCCGGGCGGGGACTACTCAAGAGGATGTCGTTATCAGGAGAAAGAAAACTGGCGTTCTACGAATCGGAGCGTGGAATGTCAGATCCCTTAATCGGGCAGGTAGGTTAGAAAATTTAAAAAGGGAAATGGATAGGTTGAAGTTAGATATAGTGGGAATTAGTGAAGTTCGGTGGCAGGAGGAACAAGACTTCTGGTCAGGTGACTACAGGGTTATAAACACAAAATCAAATAGGGGTAATGCAGGAGTAGGTTTAATAATGAATAGGAAAATAGGAATGCGGGTAAGCTACTACAAACAGCATAGTGAACGCATTATTGTGGCCAAGATAGATACGAAGCCCACGCCTACTACAGTAGTACAAGTTTATATGCCAACTAGCTCTGCAGATGACGAAGAAATTGAAGTAATGTATGATGAAATAAAAGAAATTATTCAGATTGTGAAGGGAGACGAAAATTTAATAGTCATGGGTGACTGGAATTTGAGTGTAGGAAAAGGGAGAGAAGGAAACATAGTAGGTGAATATGGATTGGGGGACAGAAATGAAAGAGGAAGCCGCCTGGTCGAATTTTGCACAGAGCACAACATAATCATAACTAACACTTGGTTTAAGAATCATGAAAGAAGGTTGTATACATGGAAGAACCCTGGAGATACTAAAAGGTATCAGATAGATTATATAATGGTAAGACAGAGATTTAGGAACCAGGTTTTAAATTGTAAGACATTTCCAGGGGCAGATGTGGACTCTGACCACAATCTATTGGTTATGACCTGTAGATTAAAACTGAAGAAACTGCAAAAAGGTGGGAATTTAAGGAGATGGGACCTGGATAAACTAAAAGAACCAGAGGTTGTACAGAGATTCAGGGAGAGCATAAGGGAGCAATTGACAGGAATGGGGGAAATAAATACAGTAGAAGAAGAATGGGTAGCTTTGAGGGATGAAGTAGTGAAGGCAGCAGAGGATCAAGTAGGTAAAAAGACGAGGGCTAGTAGAAATCCTTGGGTAACAGAAGAAATATTGAATTTAACTGATGAAAGGAGAAAATATAAAAATGCAGTAAGTGAAACAGGCGAAAAGGAATTCAAACGTCTCAAAAATGAGATCGACAGGAAGTGCAAAATGGCTAAGCAGGGATGGCTAGAGGACAAATGTAAGGATGTAGAGGCCTATCTCACTAGGGGTACGATAGATACCGCCTACAGGAAAATTAAAGAGACCTTTGGAGATAAGAGAACGACTTGTATGAATATCAAGAGCTCAGATGGAAACCCAGTTCTAAGCAAAGAAGGGAAAGCAGAAAGGCGGAAGGAGTATATAGAGGGTCTATACAAGGGCGATGTACTTGAGGACAATATTATGGAAATGAAAGAGGATGTAGATGAAGATGAAATGGGAGATATGATACTGCGTGAAGAGTTTGACAGAGCACTGAAAGACCTGAGTCGAAACAAGGCCCCCGGAGTAGACAATATTCCATTGGAACTACTGACGGCCGTGGGAGAACCAGTCCTGACAAAACTCTACCATCTGGTGAGCAAGATGTATGAAACAGGCAAAATACCCTCAGACTTCAAGAAGAATATAATAATTCCAATCCCAAAGAAAGCAGGTGTTGACAGATGTGAAAATTACCGAACTATCAGCTTAATAAGTCACAGCTGCAAAATACTAACACGAATTCTTTACAGACGAATGGAAAAACTAGTAGAAGCCAACCTCGGGGAAGATCAGTTTGGATTCCGTAGAAACACTGGAACACGTGAGGCAATACTGACCTTACGACTTATCTTAGAGGAAAGATTAAGGAAAGGCAAACCTACGTTTCTAGCATTTGTAGACTTAGAGAAAGCTTTTGACAATGTTGACTGGAATACTCTCTTTCAAATTCTAAAGGTGGCAGGGGTAAAATACAGGGAGCGAAAGGCTATTTACAATTTGTACAGAAACCAGATGGCAGTTATAAGAGTCGAGGGACATGAAAGGGAAGCAGTGGTTGGGAAGGGAGTAAGACAGGGTTGTAGCCTCTCCCCGATGTTGTTCAATCTGTATATTGAGCAAGCAGTAAAGGCAACAAAAGAAAAATTCGGAGTAGGTATTAAAATTCATGGAGAAGAAATAAAAACTTTGAGGTTCGCCGATGACATTGTAATTCTGTCAGAGACAGCAAAGGACTTGGAAGAGCAGTTGAATGGAATGGACAGTGTCTTGAAAGGAGGATATACGATGAACATCAACAAAAGCAAAACAAGGATAATGGAATGTAGTCTAATTAAGTCGGGTGATGCTGAGGGAATTAGATTAGGAAATGAGGCACTTAAAGTAGTGAAGGAGTTTTGCTATTTGGGGAGCAAAATAACTGATGATGGTCGAAGTAGAGAGGATATAAAATGTAGGCTGGCAATGGCAAGGAAAGCGTTTCTGAAGAAGAGAAATTTGTTAACATCCAGTATTGATTTAAGTGTCAGGAAGTCATTTCTGAAAGTATTCGTATGGAGTGTAGCCATGTATGGAAGTGAAACATGGACGATAAATAGTTTGGACAAGAAGAGAATAGAAGCTTTCGAAATGTGGTGCTACAGAAGAATGCTGAAGATTAGATGGGTAGATCACATAACTAATGAGGAGGTATTGAATAGGATTGGGGAAAAGAGAAGTTTGTGGCACAACTTGACCAGAAGAAGGGATCGGTTGGTAGGACATGTTCTGAGGCATCAAGGGATCACCAATTTAGTATTGGAGGGCAGCGTGGAGGGTAAAAATCGTAGAGGGAGACCAAGAGATGAATACACTAAGCAGATTCAGAAGGATGTAGTTTGCAGTAGGTACTGGGAGATGAAAAAGCTTGCACAGGATAGAGTAGCATGGAGAGCTGCATCAAACCAGTCTCAGGACTGAAGACCACAACAACAACAACTATGAATGTGTTAAACACACACTAAAACATTCCACCTTAGTAACTGGAAGGAGCTGCACCTGGCTAGGTGGTTGTTTTCACCAGCCACAACTAGTCACTTCTTCCCGACAACGCATGGTCCTAAGCCTTAATAGAGAGATCACTGCATGCTGGGGGAATCTGTATTGTGCCACAATAAGTACTGTGCATGTATTGTATTTATTGGTCCAGTAAATCTTACATGTACAGTACAGCACATCAGATATTGGACAGGTCAAAGTATATCTTACAATTAAAACACTTCAGAAACTAGAAAATTATGTTCACAAAATTTTACAGCACTTCATATACTGGGCAAGTCAATGTGTAAGTTGTAATTAAACCACATCAGAAACTTGAAGTTTACAACTGAATACATGTATAAGCCAATATTAACGATTACAGTATTTGCATGATCCTCACTTAAGCTCTAAGGATTTCTGAGGAACTCTTCTACACTATGAATTGACATGTACACTAGAGAATTACATTCACAGAATTTTACTTCAAATACTGGGCAAGTCGGTATACAACTTATACTTGAACCCCATTAGAAACTTGAGAATTACATCTGAATGTATTTATAGGCTAGTATTAATGGTTACAGTATTTTCATAATCATCACTTAGACTCTCGAGGATTTTGGAGGAACTCTTCCACGCTATAAAAGCAATGTGTCAACAGATATTCTTTTAATGCTGCTTTAAAATTTTTTACATCAGTCTTTACTTTAATTTCTCTTGGCAATTTATTGTAGATAATTTTTCCATGGTGTAATGTTCCTTTTTTGCACAAACTGGTTTTTGTATGGAGTCCATGAAAGTCAGTTTTCTGTCTTGTATTATGATGATGAACATTTTCATTTTTGGGGAGGATACTAGGATTTGTTATTGTATATTTCTTTATAAAGATTGCACTTTCAAATAGGAAAATACATAGAAGGGGAAGAATCCCCATCCTTTTAAATAATGGTCTACATGGTTTGTTCCTTTTTATTCCAGGCATGATTCTCACTATTCTTTTTTGCATCTTGAAGAGTTTTAGGCAGGATGGCGAGTTACCCCAGAAAGTGATCCCATATTTTAGGACAGAATGTATATTAGAATAGTAAACTGTCATTAGACAGTCCTTATGACAGCAGTTTTCTAGCACTCTCATTAAATAACGCATGGTACTTAGTTTCTTTAATATGTTGTCAATGTGAGTTTCCCATCTAAGACTATCCTGTAGCCAGACCCCCAGAAATTTTGTATTAGGCACACTTGCAATATCTGTGTCTGACATCTGAATTCTTATATCCTCTTCAGTGTTTCTCTTGACATTATGAAAATTTAATGCTACTGTTTTACTTTTATTTATTATTAGTTTGTTTTGGTTGAACCAGTTTACAACATTTGTTAATGCCTCAGACAGTCTTGTCTGTAGTATCTCTGCTGTCTTCCCACTGACTAATATGCTTGTGTCATCTGCAAACTGGATAGTGCTATGGTACTGGTTGGTTGATGTTAGGTCATTTATATATATCAAAAATAGGATGGGGCCCAGTACCGAGCCCTGCGGTACTCCATATTTTTACTGATTTATAATCAGAATAGTGTCTTGTTGATTTATTTTCTTTGTGAAAATGTATTTCTACTACTTGCTTGCGGTCAGTAAGATATGATCTAAGCCAGTTGTTAGGTATACCTCTGATACCAATTCTTTCAAGCTTCTGCAGCAATAGGGTGTGATCTATGATGTCGAAAGCCTTACACAGATCAAGGCATATGCCAGTTACCTTTTGTCCACTATCAATTTTTTCGAGTACTTCACCCAGAAATTCATATAATGCTGTTTCTGTTGATCGGCCTTTCTGGAAGCCATGTTGGGTTGTGGATAATATTTTGCACTTTTCTAGAAAATCTAGCAACCTCTTAAGAAAAAATTTTTCAAGTATTTTCGAAAATGTAGATAGCAAGGCAATAGGTCTATAATTGGCTATGTCTTCTTTCTTACCCTTTTTGAACAGTGGTTTCAGTTTCACTGTCTTTAAGCAGGAAGGAAAGACTCCATTTGTTAATGAACTGTTGAAAATGTGGGCTAATGGTATTACAATGAGGTCACCCACATTTTTAATGACATAATCTGGAATCTCATCCGTACCTGTTGAAAATTTTGTTTTTAACTCTCTAATTGATAGTATAATTTCCTTAGGGTTGGTTGGAGTAAGAAATAGGGAGTTGCAGTTTCTATTTTGATTTGATGGTGTTGTAGCAGGATTTTTATTTGAAGATTTTATGTCAGAGAGTAATTTTTCACTAATATTTGCAAAGTATGTATTAAAAGCATTGGCTACTTCTTCTGGATTTGTAATTTTTTTTGCCATCTTGGATTACCTGGAGATTTACATTTTGGGAGGTCTCATTTCCTACTTGTTCTCTGACTATCTTCCACATGGCTTTCATTTTGTTCCTGGCCATTTTTATATGGTGATCATTTGTTGTTTTTTTTAGCTTCTTTTATGACTCTCTTATAATTCTTGAAATACACCAGAAATTCTTCTGTAACATTTTGTGTTTTTGAGATTTCATAGTCTCCTCTTTTCAGCACATGATATTTTAATGCCTTTCACCAGCCATGTAACATTTCTTTTTCTAGTTTTTAATGTTTGGTTTTTAACTGGAAAAGAAATATTGAAATAATGGGAGAATATTTCCATGAACATGTCAAACTTTTTACATGTGTCCTCATAGTTGTCTATATCATTCCATGTTTCTTTTTTTAGTAAGTGCCTGAAGTGTTCTAGGTTGTGCTTGCTAAAATTTCTGCCTTTTCTTGTCATTTGTTGTTCAGTATTTCCTGCAGTCTCTACTGGGAATTCAATAAACTGTGCATAATGATCACTGAAACCTGTATTCATATTTCCAGATTTGTATAAATATTTATCTGTATTTATTAGTATCTGATCTATAGCACTGCTTGACGATTTGGTGACTCTGGTGGGGGATTTGATAGTTGCATGTATATTGTAGGTTTTTAATAAGGCCTCAAGGTTTAATCTGTCTTTTGAGTTCTTGTTGAAATCTATATTAAAGTCACCACATATGATGGTTGTTTTACTAACTATTTTTATACTGTTAAGTGCCTTCTCAAGATTTTCAATGAAAGTAGTTACGTTTCCATCTGGGCTTCTATATATGCAAATAACAATTATATTTAAATTTGTCAGTTGTGTAGCAGAAATTTCAAAGTTTTGCTCTTCCCCTAGCTGGTTAGTGAACTTTAAATTACCGTGTTTGACATCCTCTCTAACATATATGCATGTTCCTCCATGCATGGAGGTTTTCCTACAAAAAAAAGACGAAAAGGTAAAGCCCTCTATCCTTGTGTGATGTAACATATTTTCTGATAACCAGTGCTCACTAACACATATAACTGACACTTCTTTTAGTTCATCTGATAACAATATTTCTATCTCACTAACTTTATTTGATAAGGATTGTACATTTTGGTGCAGGAGCATAAATTTCGGCGATGACTTATTTACTAGGTTGTTTTGGCCTACCTTATGTTCGACAGCTGACATATCATTTTTAACATATCTCCTTAGCTGGTTCATCTGCTCTAATTCATTACACTAAATTCCCACGTGCCCTAACTTTCCCCCTAGATGATGCACATGAAGCAGTGTCCTGAACAGCCTGGAGTGGTTTCTCTGAAAGGTGCATGTGCTGATTGGCTTGGGATGCACTCAGTTTCATGGATTGTTGACGAATTTCATTTCTCCCTCTCCAGTGCCCTCAAGATCACATTTATCTATGGATCACAGCAGTGAACTCTTTTAGTAAATATATCTTGAGACCAAAATCAGGCCAAACCAGAGAGCTGTTTATATCGTCTACATTTTTAGACCCTTTAGTGTAGACTGGAATGCTTGTGACACTGATTTAAAATGTAATTTTATGATATTTTTAAAAATGTACTCTGGGCACCCTCTCTTTTTTACTTTGTCAAATCTAAATGAATTTTGGGCCTTGATAGCAGCCATGATAGGTGATGCCTCCAACCAGTTGATTCATAGACCTAATTTTCAAAATCCTGCCTGGTCTGCACAAAAGCCTTATAAAACTGTAGTAGGTATGCTTCACTGGTCCCCAAAGACCTGCAGCCGAGCCCCTAACAATGTTAAGCATTTCAAGAAACCTTGCTTTCAAGGCTCTCGTATGCTAGAGCCAGGAGAGATTCTGTCAGTAACAACATACAGAGACTGAATCTCTTGTGCTGAGAATCGTGTCTAGTTATAAAAATACAGGTCTTAGTGAATGACGGATGTCAACACACACAATTTCTGCGCCTAGAATTTACAGCCTGTGCATGCAGCCCACTCTTCCATTATCAGTTGCAACTAACAGTACTCTCCTTATTGTGGACACTGTTTTTATTGTGGGGAAACAGTGCCATGACAAGAAGGACCATATAGGTAGTCATCCCTGAAAGCCCTGTTGCTGGAGATGCCTTCAAATGGTCTTTTTATGTCTTTCGGTCGAGAAAGACTCCTATGGGATGTTACCTACAAAAGAAAGCCTGCTGCAGAGTCATCTCTGGTATAGTCATATTATGAAGGGTGTACTGATTCTACACAGAAAGCAGCTGAGGAACTGACTTTATTCTCAAGAAATCAAAGCTGAGTTCTCCACACATTCTAAGACTTTATCACATGGATCATGAGGGCAACATTGCTGTAGCCATTAAGGCTTGTACATTTCACAAGAGAGATAAAAATAACTTTCTTCTATGAAACAAGAAAATGTCCTGTCAGCTGCATAAAATTAAAAAAAAGGGGGGAAGGCTTTCTTTTTTCTTCTTGTGAGGTGCCAGGAACTGCTGAAATGTATCTTTTTGTGACAAGGTGCCATGTCAATAGGAATGGACAGTACTGAAACCATCTTCCAAATGGAGAAGGGGCAGCTGTAAATTTCCTCATTGTTTTAACAAAAGACCCACTCACTGTTCTGGATGATGATTTTGTGATGATTACAAGCTGGATGTTGGTTGAAAATAGCTGTTAATTCTGTTCTGCACTGCCTGGACTGTCCTGTGAAGACAACTACTGTTCATCACACAAGTAACTGGAGATTCTTCCATTGCTCAAAAATTCACCTGACGGTCTCACGAAATATACAATAATTTCATGTGGCTCAACAGCCTTATGGAAGCCTTTCAACTAATGTCACTTTGTCGAGTAGTGTGCCCTAATTCTACCTCAGTAATCCTAGCAGAGAAAGTGGACCTACAGCTTAACGTTGAATACGAATCTTATCACTGACAAATGAAGCCAAAGTTAAATTTAAACCGAAAAATTTCTGTCATTCGACCGGGATTTGATTCCATAATCAACTGGTTACGAAATAGACACTCTGTTACTAGCCTCTCTCATGTACTACTACTGACTTGGTGGAATAATTTGTAATAGTTTAGGAATTAGTGCTGCAGTGTCTTTTTGCTCTCTTTAATAACACAGTGACACTCTGACCTCACTACCTGAAAGGCTTTGAGATTCACTGCAGTTACTTGGTATTTGAATTATTGTGAAGTTACACACTTGATTCTGATTGCAGAATGCTTCTCTCCTCATTTCACCATTCATTGAAAACAATATTGCAGAGCTGCAATTGCTTACTTTTTATACTAGTAATGTTGAGCTAAAGCCTTTATTTTTGTTTATTTTTGTAAGAAAATGGTTACTGACATTGTGTGTGCACTTTGTCAGTGATCATGTAGAATAACTACAGCAAGTGACACAACAATAAAAATTATATTTGATGAGTGCAAATGTTTTGAGGAACCGATGGTTGCTTTTAGTACTATATGTTCAGACTTTTCTTAACAAGCCTCAGACTTACGTCAGGGAAAATATACGAATTTTGTTAAATGTAGAAAACTGGTACTAACTATATCGGGTGTCTCTCGTATGAGTCGCCAGGTGCATTTTCTCGTGTGTTTCAGTCGACATTTACAATTTCTTTTTTTGCAACAAGTAGCTGGGGTCAGCCGAAAGAAATCCTACTAATCACATCTTCCACATGATGCCCAGCATCAACAGAAAGCATTGGTTTGCTTCTGATTACAAACTTAATTATTTTTAAAGTGGATTTTTACATGCCCATATGACAGAGTGGTCCCAAACTGGTCTAGCGCAATATTCCCTTTATCAATGTATATTAACAGGACAGTAAAACTCAAAGAATACCCGATACTCCAGCAGCGACTTACCAGCACTGCTGCATGGCAGCAGTAGTCAGCACGGGTCACGGCAGTAGTGATAGGCTGGAGTACTATTATTCTTCGTGCTTTACTGTCCCTATTAATATAATTGATAAAAGGAATATCGTATTAGGCTTACTTGGGATCGCTCTGTAGAATGGGCACATAAAATTCCACTTTCAATATAATTTTGATTGTAACAGGAAACAAACCAACACTTACCATTGATGTCAGATACTGTATAAAAGAGATGATGATCAGAATTTGTTTGAACTGACTCCAGCTACACCTTGCAACAAAAAAAGTTGCAAATATCTGCAGAAACACCAGA
Source organism: Schistocerca piceifrons (assembly GCF_021461385.2). Classification (NCBI taxonomy): domain Eukaryota; kingdom Metazoa; phylum Arthropoda; class Insecta; order Orthoptera; family Acrididae; genus Schistocerca; species Schistocerca piceifrons. The sequence continues at coordinate 891,119,205 of NC_060140.1, forward strand.
GAAAAGTGCTTGAAGGCTCTTGGGAGAGACACCCTGTACATTCTAAAACTGGTAATCTGTAGTATGAGAAGATCTGAAGAATTATTTGAATTTAGGAATGAATTGTGAAGTTGCTAGTAGTCTCTGTTACCTTTTGTGGTGTAATGATTTTCTGCAATGAAGCAGAGAAAGATGACATAAGATCTAAATTGGGGAAGAAATTTTAATTTTTCTACTTTACAAATCATGGATTAGGCATTCGGTCTGTTATGTCTTCACAGATTACCTCTTCTTACATCTTCCAATTTCTCTTCTTCATGCCTGTTTATAAGCTAAGGCTTATACACTGAAGAGGCAAAGAAACTCGTACACCTGCCTAAAATCATATAGGGCCCCCGCAAGCATGCAGCACACGACATGGCATGAACTTGACTAATGTTTGAAGTAGTGCTGGAGGGAACTGACACCATGAATTCTGCAGGTCCGTCCATAAATATGCAAGAGTACGAGGGAGTGGAGATCTCTCCTGAACAACACATTGCAAGGCATTCCAGATATGCTCCATAATGTTCATGTCTGGGGAGATTGGCAGCCAAAAGTGTTTAAACTAAGAAGTGTGTTCCTGGGGCCACTCTGAAGCAATTCTGGACGTGTGGGGTGTTGCATTGTCCTGCTGGAACTGCCCAAGTCTGTCGGAATGCACAATGGACATGAATGGATGCAGGTGGTCAGACAGGATGCTTACGTAGGTGTCACCTGTCGGAGTCATATCTAGACATATAAGAGGTCCCATATAACTCCAACTGCACACGTCCCACACCACTGCAGAGCCTCCACCAGCTTGAACAGTTCCCTGCTGACAAACAGGGTCCATGGATTCATAAGGTTGTCTCCATACCTGTACATGTCCATCTGTTCGATACAATTTGAAATGAGACTTGTCTGGCCAGGCAAAATGTTTCCAGTCATCAACAGTCAAACATCAGTGTTGATGGGCCAAGGCGAAGCGTAGAGCTTTGTGTCGTGAGTTTGCGAATGGTATATGAGTGGGCCTTCCGAAAGCCAATATCGATGACATTTTGTTGAATGCTTTGCATGCTGAAACATGTTGATGGCCCAGCACTGAAATCTGCAGCAATTTGCAGAAGTGTTGCACTTCTGTCACTTAAACAATTATCCTGAATCGTCCTCAGTCCCGTTCTTGCAGGATCTTTTTCCGTCTGCAGCAATTTTGGGGATTTGATGTTTTACCGGATTCCTTATATTCACAGTTCACTCGTGAAATGGTCTTATGAGAAAATCCCCACTTCATCAATACCTCAGAGATGCTGTGTCCCATTGCTCATGCGTTGACTGTACAACCATGTTCAAACTCACTCAACTCTTGATAACCTGCCACTGTAGCAGGAGTAACGGTCTAACAACTGCGCCAGGCACTTGTTGTCTTATATAGGCACTGTCTTATACAGACTGTTGTTTGCAGCACTCTTTTCTGCCTGTATACATCTCTCTGTGAATACACATGCCTATAACAGTTTCTTTGGCGCTTCAGTGTATAAGATATATGAGAAGCTGCCCACTGTCCATTTTTTGCGCATGTTCTTATCAAGTGGTGTGGTATTTGGTTACTCTTCTTTCAGTTGGCTCAACTTTTAGTTCTTGGCATAATGTTTCATTTCATATGTGGAGTTTTCTAGAATACCCTATTGTTGCTCTTAGAAATTTCATTTCTGTGCTTTGCATTTTATCTAACATTCTTTTTTTTACGTACCCACGAAGAGTGCTGGAAGAGACACAGTTTTATAAAATTTTACTCTCATTTCTTCTCTAGTCTTATTCTTAAATAAATAAGGAATAGTGCCATATATATGTTTCAAAATTTAATCACTTTTTCATCTACATCTTTATTACTGTCTAGGCCAATTTGACATCTTGTATACGTGAAATGAGTAACAGATGACGTTCGTCCTAAACTCACATTACCCTATTTTCTTGAGCAACAAGAAAAACACCATTAAAGTACGCTACTTCAATACTTTCTTGTAACTCTCCGCAACTCATGCACTATGCCAAGATGAGACATGTTAGAAGCATAATATAGCTTTCTGAGATTGTGTATTATGTATACTTGTGTTACTGAGCACCCAGGTAGTACTGTTCTTACATACAGCTTGTTACTCAAACAGAATGCTGACCGTCTATGTGCTCTGACTGCACCAACTGTGCTTTCAGCGTCATCACATAGTCTGGCTGTCTTTTGCAGCATATTTAAACAGAGCAGGGTAAAGTCTATTCCAATAAAAGCAATTTTCTTACAGCTGTAATTACTGATTCAGCCGAGTATTCCCATTTTCTGCACAATATTATGATTACTAACCCAGCCGTCTTCTTCAGGTGCTGTAAGTTTTGCTACTATGTTTACTAACTGCGTGGACTGCAATCAGACTGTGAGCTATTGTTCGTCTCATGCCACTATTTATAACCGAGTTCGAGTCCCGACGTCCATTGCACCCTTTGATGCTCCCCCCCTTTTTTTAACAGAGTATGCACTGATATTCTGTAAAATACAAATTCCCTCAGTGTTTTCCAATTGTGATGGATGTGATGGCCAGTGAGATAATAAAAAACCGATCCCAAGACACCAAGAATTATTTAAACTGAAACCTCAGTTCTTGTTTATTATGTTTTCTGACATATTTACTTCAATAGACTCTTTAGGCAGATTGTTCTAGTGGCAATCTGGATTGAACTCAGCTACAAATAGTGGTGTGAGACTAACAATAGCTGGCAGTGTGGCTGGAGCCCAGGCAGTGAGTACACATAACAGCAAAATGTGCAGCACTTGAAGAAGACAGCTGGGTTGGTTTTCAAAATATTGTGCAGAAAATGAAAACATCAATTTGGCTGAACACCTGGAAGTTCACTATTAATAAAGCAAACCAATAAAATCTGAGAGATCATGTTTTATTTTATTTTGATGTTTATCTCAAGTATGTACAGTCATTTTCAAGACAATACTGTTCTGTCTTCAGGTACCATTTAGGCATGCTCCACGAATACAATGTCCTAAGTACCATGCATTTTCTTCAGTTGATGGAGGTGCCCATAATGCATCTGGTACACAGTTTAATAATAGAAAAGTTTTGATTAGTGGAGCACACCTAACAGGTGCATGAAGATGAGACAATATTGTTTTGACATTCATTATACATACAAAATATGGAAATAAAATATACAGCTTTAAGGATAATTTTTATCATTGCAGTAAATAAATAACTTGATAAGGTAACCAACAAGTGACTATTAGAAACGAAAGGTGTCGGTGGAATAAGACGGGATGTAAGAAAAGAAAGAAACATGGGTAGACTGTCTAGCATTCACAGATGATACTGTGGTATTGTTGGAATCGTTAGAAGAGGTGGTTAAGCAAGCCATGCAACTACAGGGACAGGTGACTAAAGTGCGTCTACTGATTTCTGTCAAGAAGATGCAACATATGACAAACATCAAAGCAGCTCCTAGGTGCATGACAATAGGAGAGAAAATTCAGGAAGTAGAAAGATTAAAATACCCAGGAGAATGGATAGAAACTGGGCTGACAGAAAAGGAAGCAATGGGAGCACAAATAAACTAAACGAATTTAACATACAAATTAACTATGAACATCAACAATAAGAATATTTCAGTCAATACGAAATTGAACCCTATGAGACTTAAACTAGTAAGAACAGGAATACTTAAGAGACTATAACTGGTGGACCGAAAGATTCTCAGGAAGATATTAGGACCTCAAAGAACAGGAAATGGTCAGTTTGGAAGACAAGCAAACCAAGGACTATGTATCAAGATAGAGAGAATCTCAGACATCATCAGGGAAAGGAAGAGGTGGCTCTTTGGAAACACCCTTAGAATGGACCAATGGAAGTTAACATAGCAAATAATACAGTTTCTTGCGAACAAGAAAATCAAAGTATGCTCGGTCCAAGAGGTACAAAGGTATATGGAAGAAATGAGAATACAGGAACCGTAGACATGCAGCAGTCTGGTTTTTAAATAATTTTTTTTTTTTTTTTTGCTTTACTGGTTTTGAGGGCAGAACTAGACCCAGAACAAAATCACCACGGACAGAACGGTGAAGAAGGTTGCAAAGTATGAGAATGAAAGACTTTTGGACAGGGAGAAAACCAGAATAAATGAAGCTGATGTGAATTAATGTGTTCCTCAGATGGCCAAAACGAAAAGGAAAAGGAGGAGGAGGAGGAGGAGGAGGAGGAGGAGGAGGAGAAATAACAATTTAAAGTCCTACAGGTATTTGGAATTGGTACAGGCTACATGCCAGGTGGCCCTACTACAAGTGTTCTATGCACATGCAAGGTACTCTGCCACCCCCATCAGTGGGCTCTCAGCCAGAGAAGTACAATCACGCTTGCTGGGGTCCAGCACACTGCTCACATTCAGCTGTTTGCCCAACCTTATTCATGGAATCATGGCTGTATGCAGGCGGACGCTCAATCTGTAATAGCCTACTACAGTTAATTGTTTAAACACTTTGTTAAATGGCTCTCAAAAGCTATGTCCAGTTTCAACACAGTATTAAACCATCAAATTAGTAAAGACTTATCTGAGTGACAAAAGAGCATTTTTGCTACTCCATCAGACTTGCCATCTGTAGCACACAAAAAAGTTAAAATCAGCTTTCGGAAACAAGACAGTATACACTGGAGTAACAGCCTCATCAGTTTAAGAAATAAGGCAGTACTGGTCATACAAACTAAAATCCAATATGTAAAATGTCTTTGATGTTCACACAGATAACAAATTCAAATGGCACTGAAAGGACTTGTTTTCACCTTTAATTGCAATTATTATTCCATTATTGTCCATTTTCTGCAGTTACGTAATTTTCAAGTGTCAGCTGCAATGAATGGACCAGAATTACATGATTTCAGCCACTATGTTTAAGGTGACTACCTCTTTTTAAGTTTTATGTTTGACTCAAGGATGTCCAAGTCCAGAGCCAAGGGGGGACTGCAGCCCTCATCCTAGCTCTCAACTAAAGGAAAAAATATATTGCAGTCAGGTGTTTTTCTTTCAGTAATGTGTATTCATTTTTTTCTTTTTTAACAGGGTTGAAACTGGAACTTTTTTATGGCTACTTACAACTCACCATTAATCCTCCAAAATATTAAAAATACTACATACCCCTAGGTCTATGCCCTGCCCCCTACATACAGTCATAGGTACACCCTTGGTTTGCCCATCATATGCTGGTATCTCAATAGCTTGGTGGCTTGTGATGATGCGTGTCAAGTACATTTTACTGATTCTGTGTACTGATGGAACTGCCACTTCTTGTAATTTTTTATTAAGCTCCCCTTCCCCCTACCAATATTAAATGTTACTTTGCTGTTCTGTTCTTTGCAGCTGCCACTGGCAAATGGCGTGCCTTGAAAATGATGTTAACTGTTGAAATTTGCCAATAGCAGAAAATAAATAATAATTACAGTTGAAGGAGGAAAATGTAATTTCTCGTTTTATATGACTGCAGTACCTGTAGGAGGCAGGAGTTAATGAAATGAAACTAACATATTACAAGAATGTGAGAGAAGTTCCACTCAATAAGCAGAAGTTTTGAAGAAGCTACACACAAACATCAGTCAAGAAATTGCAAACTTCTGCTGACTCAAAAGTATATTAAAATGATTCCAAAGCTGGAAACTGGTAAGACACAGGCCGAAGAAAGCAAGCTCACAGAAAATGAATGACAAGGTACTGGGTCAAAGTTAAAGCTCAAGGACAGACATGGCCAAATTAACAGGGTCCATAGCTAGCCAAAATGAAACACAAAAATATTTTATTAGTTTTTTCTCAACGAAATTATTTGGTTATTTACATTTGTGAATTGCACATACCTGTTTGTAATGCAAGAGGTAAAAATATACACTGTTAACAGACCTCCATTCTTGCAGTATGCATATACTTAATATCCTTTAACAGTCATTATTGTTCCCGTGTAAATGTTAGGCAGAACTGGTAGATAGCGGCCGATACTGAAAATTCTCATGAAGTAGACATGAGGCTAAACTGAATTCTCTTACCAAATTTAGTTAGCTAACAGTACACTAAAGCTCAGAATTGCACAACTTTATATGATTCCTGACTTTCAGAATACTGAGTGTTATAAAGCCTCTACATGCTGTAATCAGAATCTTTAAATGTTGTTGCATGAAATCAGAAATGTCCTGGATAGAACCCTAAGGAATTGACATGTGTAGTTTGAATTTGAGTTCACAAAGTGTCAACAATGGCTACTGGAGGGCCCTGATGAACTACTAGATGCCATACATGTTGCAGACAAGACAGCTGAAGACGAAAATCAGACAAGCAGTGATTCTCATCATGTTCCGAAGAAGGCTCTGAAATTCCTTGCTATATTTGCCTGTGCACTGTTTTGCTAAATATGGGCTGTTGAGTTGCCTGAGAAAATGGGGCCAGGGCTGCAGTTCTTCATCTCACAACCTTCCTTGATCTAGCAGTTATTGTTCAGACTGCACTTAATACTTGGGAGTCTATATTACTCGTTCTAGCCAATGGTGCCTGTGGCCCGACCCAAGCTTAAGTTTGAACTCAAACTGATAATTAATCAAACACTTATATATGTGACAGCAAATAAAGAACTATGTTTAGCAATCAGTACTTGCAACTAGTGAGCGAGTATTCAAATAAAATTCTATTACAATACGTAACTGAAGTTCACTGCTCAGTTACTTTGCAGTCTATCACCAAGTTAGCTATAATTTTTTCTGATTCCATAACTCAGTTTCACTACTGGAATTTCTACGTGTTGGAACTGTATCATATGTGTCTGTAAGCTATCCAGAAAAGTCCACCACATCTTCACAGTACCTTGACCTAGAAACAAAACCGCACACTGACCAAAAATCCTTCCTTCACTGCAGTCTCAGGAAAGATCAAAAAGGGCTCCAGTCTCAAAGGGTGCACGGCAAAGAAACGACAATAATCAACCAAGCAACAGTCGGTATTGTAGTTGTAAATTGTCGTAGCTGTGTTGGAAAATTACCAGAGCTTCAAGCACTGATAGAAAGCACTGAAGCTGAAATCATTATAGGAACAGAAAGCTGGCTAAAGCCAGAGATAAATTCTGCCGAAATATTTACAGAGGTGCAAACCGTGTTCAGAAAGGATAGAGTAAATAAAGTAGGTGGTGGTGTGTTTGTGTCTGTTGGTAGTAGTTTATCTTGTAGTGAAGTTGAAATAGATAGTTCCTGCGATTTACTATGGGTTGAGGTTATACTCAACAGTCGTACCAAAATAATAACTGGCTCCTTCTACAGACCCCCTCGTCTCAGATGATGTGATAGCTGAACAGTTCAAAGAAAACTTGAATCTCATTAAAAATAAGTACCCCACTCATACAGTTATAATTGGTGGAGACTTCAATCTACCCTCGATTTGTTGGCGAAAATACATGTTCAAAACCGGTGGTAGACAGCAAACATCATCTGAAATTGTACTAAATGCTTTCTCTGAGAATTACTTTGAACACTTAGTTCATGAGCCCACACAAATTGTAAATGGTTGCAAAAACACACTTGACCTCCTAGCCACAAATAATGCTGATCTAATAGAGAGCGACATGATGGATACAGGGATTAGTGAACACACAAGGTCATTGTAGCAAGGCTCAAAACAATATCAACCAAAACCACTAAAAAATATATCTATTTAAAACAGCAGATACAGATTCGCTTGATGCCTTCCTAAGAGAGTGTCTCGATTCCTTCCAAGCTAATTATGAAAGTGTAGACCAGACATGGCTCAAATTCAAAGATACAGTATCGACAGCAATAGATAGATTCATACCACATAAGTTAATAATAGATGGGACTGATCCACCATGGTACACAAAACACGTCAGAATACTGTTGCGGAAGTAACAAAAAAAGTATGCCAAAGTCAGAAGAATGCAAAATCCGCAAGACTGGCTAAGTTTCACGGACGCTCGAAATTTAGTGCGGACATCAATGCGAGATGCTTTTAATAGTTTCCACAACGAAATATTGTCTCAAAATATGGTAGAAAACCCAAAGAGATTCTGGTCGCATGTAAAGAACACCAGTGGCAAAAAGCAGTCAAGACTGTCACTGTGCGATAACGATGGAAATGTTACCGATGGTGGTGCCACTAAAGTGGAGTTACTAAATACTGTCTTCCGTAATTCCTTCACGAAAGAAGACGAAGCAAATATTCCAGAATTCGAAACCAGAACAGCTGTTAGCATGAGTGACACGAAAATAGATATCTTAGGTTTTGCTAAAAAACTCAAATCACTTAAGAAAGACAAGTCTTCCGGTCCATGTAGACACAATAGCGCCTTTCTTAGCAATCATATACAACCACTCACTTGACGGAAGGTCTGTTCCTAAAGTCTGGAAAGTAGCACAGGTCGCACCAATATTCAAGAAAGGAAATAGGAGTAACCCATTGAATTACAGACCCATATCACTGACCTCAATTTGCAGTAGGATTTTGGAGCATATAACATTATGAACCACCTAGAAGAAATTGACTTATTGATACACAACCAACATGGGTCCAGAAGATATTGTTCTTCTGCAACACAGCTAGCTTTTTATTCCCATGAAGTAATGAGTGCTGCTAACAAGGGATCTCAGACTGATTCCATATTCCTAGATTTCCAGAAGGCTGTTGATACTGTTTCTCACAAGCGACTATTAATCAAATTGCGTGCATATGGAGTATCGTCTCAGTTACATGACTGGATTCATGATTTCCTCTCAGAGAGGTCACAGTTCGTAGTGATAGACAGTAAATCACCGAGTAGAACAGAAGTGATATCTGGCATTCTGCAAGGGAGTGTCATAGCCCTCTGCTGTTCCTGATTTACATAAATGATCCAGGTGATAATCTGAGCAACCCCCTTAGATTGTTTGCAGATGACACTGTAATTTACCGTCTAGTAAAATCATCAGATGATCAATTCCAATTACAAAATGATCCAGAGAGAATTTCTGTATTGTGCAAAAAGTGGCAATTGGCACTAAACAAAGAAAAGTGTGAGGTCATCCACATGGGTACTAAAAGAAATCCGATACATTTTGGGTATATGATAAATCGCACAAATCTAAGGGCTGTCAATTTGACTAAATACCTAGGAATTACAATTACGAGCAACTTAAATTGGAAAGACCACATAGATAATATTGTGGGGAAGATAAAACAAAGACTGCTTTTTTGACAGAACACTTAGAAGATGTGACAAACTCACTGAAGATACAGTCTACATTACACCTGTCCATCCTCTGCTGGAACACTGCTGCGCGGTGTGGGAGCCTTACGAGGTAGGATTGACGGAGGACATCGAAAAAGTGCAAAGAAGGGCAGCTCGTTTCGTATTATCATGCAATAGGGGTGAGAGTGTCACTGATATGATACGCAAGTTGGAGTGGTAGTCACTGAAACAAAGGTGGTTTTCTTTGCGGCGACATCTATTTTCGAAATTCAGTCAGCAACTTTCTCTTCTGAATGCGAATTTTTTTGTTGGCACTCGCCTATGTATGGAGAAATTATGATCATATTAAAATAAGAGAAGTCAGAGCTTGAACGGAAAGATTTAGGTCTTTCTTTTTCCCACACACCATTCGAGAGTGGAATGGTAGAGAAGTAGTATGAAAATGGTTTGATAAATATTCTGCCATGCACTTAAGTGTGAATTGCAGAGTAACTATTTAGGTGTAGATCCCAAATGTTAAGTTCTCACTTTTTGTTCTAATCTCTAATGCCTCAGAGCACTCATTTCCCACTGGTTGTAACTTTCACTGTTTCTCTCCTTGTCACTTGTCATTTGTGATGCAAGTCACTATAAATTACATGAAATTTACAAGCATCTAACAAATTGTCTAGTTAAGAAAAATAATAACAACAATAAATCTGTTAGATGTGCAATAATGCAAAGAGTATTTTGATACAAAATATGGGCCAGTTCACTAAATTCTAATTAATGAAAAGCTAAATTTATTATTTGCAGTTTCACACAAATTGTATAATTAACCTTAACTCCAACAAAAATGATCTCACAAATACATATATCATTTTACATTTGTCTTTCATTGAATTTTATCTGATGCTAGCAAAATTTTATCGTATTGCACAACTTCCAACTTAATCACTTAACTAGAACAATAAGAATTAATGCACAACATAATGGTACATACTCACAAGTACCTTATATGGAAAGAAACGAAAGGAAAGCAATGCCTTAACTATGTACTGTGGTGTGTTGTTATTTGTTTGTTAATATAAAATTGAATATTGTTACTATTACATTGATATGACTTATTACTGCTAACAGACAAATAAATATGTTTATCTAGAATATTGTTCCAACAGCTGACAGTTTCCTAGATTTTCTACTTGAAATCAAGTTGTTGTTTTCATACTAGCATTCTCCATCAGTGAGCCAAAACACTATGAACACTGCTCACTGTGGGACTGGATGTTGTCTTGTGAGTTTAGGAAAGTATATTAGCGGAACAGAGATGAATGGGGAATCATTCTAGTAAAGGTATGGGCGACAAATGGGAAATCACTGACATATGGGACTTTGACAAAGGGCAGGTAGTTATGGGCTGGCTTTCGGGAATGAGTAACTTGGAAACAGCAAATCCGGTCTGCTGTTCACATGCTACTGTTGTGACCTCCATGGAAAATGGTTGAAATACAGTGAAACCACGAGTAGGTGACAAGACGTTGGGTATTCATGCCTCATCATAGCACTGAGAGGAGGCTGGAGCACTGTAAAGAGCAGGCAGTGATCTGTGGCAGACTGATGACAGGGTTCAACACTGGTGCAAGAACAAGTATCGCAGGTCACACTGTTCAGCAATCATGATTGAACATGGAGACCTGCAGCAGATGACCCAATATGTGTTCTCATGTCAACCCAGTGGCATCATCAATTATGATTAATAAGAGCATAATACTCTTCTCATTCCACACACACACACACACACACACACACAGAGAGAGAGAGAGAGAGAGAGAGAGAGAGAGAGAGAGAGAGAGAGAATCACAATCATTTTCCAAACAACAATTTTGCCCCACACAGTCTCATTCAACACTGATGTTGAAGGGACACACTAACATCTGCTTGATGACTCTTTGCTTACAGAAATTTGTTACAGACACACAAGAGACAGCACCAGTAGGTTAAGCTGTTTACTCTGGTCCTTACAGTTGTAATCACTTTTTGCTGGTAAACTTTTCTATATATTCTCAAAAGTCTGTATATATGTGGTAATTTTCATAAATATCAATTTATAAAAGGCTACCCTGGAACTAATGTTTTAATGTTGACAGATTTAGCCATTTGTCAGTAATCAGCAACAAACTGGTACAAAAAGTTTATGAAGAAATGTGAAAAACTGCATTTCATGATCTCAAGTATCACAGCTTTCTGCAAATTTCTCAGTGTGTTTTACACGAGAAAGTGAGTAACAAATTAGGGTATCACAAGTTGTGTGCTTGTTGGGCTCCAAAACTCCTTTTGGAGAACCACAATACCTGAAGGATGATGACATCTTTGGACTTCTTTCTGTATTACAATGTCAACAGACAAGGCCTATAGAAGAGATACGTGACTGGTGATATGGAATAAATTTGCTATGCTAATCTGGAGACAAAAAGATCAATTATGTGTCTTGCTATCTTACCCAACAAACCAAAGGAAGCCTTTCACACTTGTCAGTGTGAAACGTTACAGTGACCATTTTTCAGGAGAAATCTGGAATCATGCTTATGGACTTATAGATAATGGAAGGACAGTCAATGCTGAGGAATTGCAAAAACTCAGAGGAGCCTGTCAAAACAAGAGATACTGTTTTCTGACAACTGGTGTCATGTTTTTGTACACAATATTCAGTCAGACTCTCCCGTGCAACCACACTGTGTCAGCTGAAATGGGAAATTATTGAACATTTGCTTTACAGTTCAGATTTAGTAGCAAGTGATTTCCACATCTTCCTACATATGAAAAGGTGGCCCAGCTTCCAGAATATTGACTCCAATGAAGAGTTACAAGATGCTGTCACGGACTAGCTGAAAACTCAGGATGCAGAATTTTATGCACAGGGAATTTATCGATTTGTGAAGAGACATGACAAATACTTAAATCTGAATGGTTACAATGGAGAGGAGTAATGCAATGGCATAGGTTTGAAATTTTTCTAACAAATTTGCTGGAAGTATTCCAGTGCTTTATTTATGGTCTAATGACCATTTCATTCTGGAATTACTATAACAGGAACATCTTACTGTACTACTAGTTACACTTCATTATAGGTGTTTGGTGTCACTAGATGAATCATTTCACATCAATATTGGAATTTGGTCACTTCTATTTTATATCAACTGAATATTTTAGTAGCCAGTAGTAACATCTGTGTGAAAAGTGAGTGCTGAATTATGATGTTAAATCTGCTAATGCTAAAATGCATATGTGTTGCTGAACTACTATCATTAGCATCCCATTCCATAGCAGCAGATATGCATACCAAACCAAATCCTATCAATCATGGAACTCCACCCATAATGGCCAACTGACATGTCAATTGACAAACCCAAAATGAAGCCAAATCACAGCACACTGATGATGCACTCTCGCTTTAACATAATAGTTGAGATTTTAATAACTATCAATCTCATTCCTAACTAATTCATTTATATCTACTAGCAACAAGTAGTTCTAATCTGAAAGTATGGGAGACTGCAGAATGAGATTTCCACTGATTTGATCAATGCCAAGCTGTGACCTTTATGGTTGTGATCAACTTAAGCATATCAACCAAAATTTCATAATGCTTAAACTTAAATCACTCATCCACAAGTCGCTTAGCCGCACGTTCTGCCAGCCTGTCTTTCTCTGATTATAAGAAAGGTTATCATGCCTCTAGAGTAATAGATGCAGCCACATCACTTTCTCCCCCTATAATAATAACAGTAGCACTCAATCTGCCCCCATTTCCAACCTTCTCAAGTGGCAATCTACCGCCAGTTGCCTTAGCCTAAGCTTACTTTACAGTGAGGTCCATTGCTTCTGAACAAAGGGAATCACAGATTAAAACATCTATAAATTTTTAGTGTTTAGTTACTCAAAATAATAGCAGTTTCGTATGATATATTTCTCTGTGCAAATTTTCAATCTCTTCAACATCTCAGAGAAGACTGTTTTCAGATCTCACAATCATATGTATTTCCTTAATAATGACAATTCTTGTGCCCTTCACATGCACTTTCAGTTCTGCAATTTGTTGTTGCCAAATAAGTCGGAGTGTTGTCACACAACAGGAAATGGCCACAAAATATAAAGAGGTCCCATCAAATTTGTTGGACTGGAGCTAAACAACTTTTCAACCCTTCTGGATAGAATTCCTTATCAACTTTTCTATCTGGACACAAACTTTTTGGAAATGACACTACTGCTTTCAAAAACCACCATCAATCCTTCACATCTGATTTTTAAAAATGAGTTTTTTTCAATCTGGGAGGCGTTTCAATGACACCTCTAGAATTCTGATTTTTTTTCCCGCCTCCTTTCGCACTGTGGATAAACAAATCTTATCACCAATACATTCACTTAAAAAGTTCTCGTCATGATCAGACATGGACAACACTGATCATGACAACAAATTCTTAGCAAGACTCAACTTGACAACAGTCCATATACTCACTTGTCAGAAAAATCACGTGCACAACCCCTGCTTATTCAAATTGTTGTACAATACCTACAAAAGCACTGTTTGGTAGATGTTTAGTGTTTCATCTGTCACCCAATATATCAACTTATTATCTTCTTTTCTTTACTTAGGGACAGCTGTGATGTTCTAGTTTGTTTCAGTTACTGTCATCACTGTCTCCTGGTCTTCATAAAAACATTTATGCCACTTGCAAACTTATCTGACTTGCCACTAAACATTTGAATCAGTTCATTCACATCTACATACATACTCTGTGAAGTGCATGACACAGTACTGGCATGGTACCACAAGTTAGGATTTTTTTCATGTTCCATTTGCACATGGAGTGTGGGAAGAACAAATGCTTAAATGCTCTGGGCATGGTGTAGTTAGTTAACTTTGTCTTCATGGCCTCTATGGGAGCAATAAGTAGGGGGCTGATGAATATCTCTTAAAACTGGTATTGAAATTTTGCAAGTAAACTTTCACGAGATAGCTGAACTGAAAAAAGACAATGATATGAAGCCTGCCAACTGCCCTGCCTACAACTGAACTTAGAAATAGTTACACCTAAGTATTTGTATGAGAGAATTGATTCTAACTGTGAATCACTGATGTTAATAACAGTATACAAGGCTCTTTTGTTTAGTGAAGTGCACAATTCCATACTTAATGTAAGTTTCCAAACTTTGCATCACTTTGAGATCTTATATCAAGATCTAATTGAATATTTCTGAAGATTTTTTTCACACAGTATTCAGTACAAACAGCAGCAGCATCTGCAAAAAGTCTGAGGTTGCTATTTTTATATTGTTCGCCACGCCAAAACATGAACAAGGGGCCCAACACACTTCCCTGAAGCATACCTGAAGTTACTTCTACTTCTGTCTATGACTTTCCATCTGAGGTAACATGCTACATCCTGCATACCAAAAAATCCTCAACTCAGACACAAATTTTGTTTGATACTCCATACAATAATAATTTTGTTTATAAAGGTTGGTTTGATACAGAGTCAAGCGCTTCTCTGAAGTCAAGAAGTACAGCATCTACATGATTTCTTGATCTGTGACTTTGTTTGTCTTTTGTTTCCAAGAATTCAGCTTTGCATCAACTATCTGCTGTTCCTCCTCCTCGTTCATTTTCCCCAATTATGATACACCAATACATACACTTTAACAACAATAGCTAACCCTGCATTTCTTAAGGTGTTCAAAACTACGTACGTCAAAAGTGGTGTGATAGGTGAGTTTAATCGGTAGCTTTTAAAAAAATCACACTGTGAACTTCGACAACACACAATGTCTTTGGTATAAAACACTGACTTACCCAATTTAATTCGAACCATGTTCCAACACCATCAGTACAACTTTAACTCTTTTCTTTAATTACATATCACCAAATTGTTACAGGATCCTTTTCATATTACATTGTGTGTGTGTGTGTTTTTATCAACCTAGGAAGAAAAATTTAGGACAGCATGCAAGTTCTCAGCAGGTTGCCAAATTTTCCATTGAAGACTTACTATTATTGTAAAATTGACTCATTTCATGTTGTTGTGAGACATTGCAAGTATGGCCCATGGAACATTCAAATAACTGTCTGCTATGAAATGTTCTGCCTTAATAGCCATCCACACTGTATGTTTGCAGTTTACCTTGGTGACTGGTTTACAACAGCTGAGTCACTTGTTATAAACCTCGGCTCACCATTTGTGTTAGCCAAATAAGTGTCTGTGTAAAGTAGAATAATGTATTAATTATTTTTAAGAATGGACACAATCTGCTCATTGTTGAAAAATACAGTACCTTCATTTCAAAGATCACACAACATTATCAGAGAGGCCACACCAGCAAGGAATAAGTTGTAAATTGTCGTTGTTTTTTTTATTTGGCAACAGAAAATTTTGAACGTATTTTTTAGGGTGTATAAGGTAACCACACCCGTCTTTCTGTTCAAAGTTTTGGATTTGATATTATTTCTCAGAGGAATATATTAAGGAAAGTAAAACAAATGTTGTAGAATGAGGTTATTTTATTCCAAAAAAATACAAAATAAAATACATGGTAAGAAAAACAGATTGTTATATCACTGTATCCAATTTGTTAAAGAGTCAAAAGTGTTAACCATTGCAGAAGTTAACAAGTTATTCCCACTGAAACTGTAACTTGTAGCATTTGAATTGTTGACATCAAAATGTTTAACTGACAAATCCTTGTTGACTCAAAGGAAAATTGTTGGTGTACCATTGGTGATACTGGGTCTTCCAATGCCAGAAGTAACAGAAATTCTGGATTCAGGATTACATATAATGCTGTTGATTGATGGCTCCTTTATGCCTTCACTTCCTCAATGTCCAATTCTGTAAATATATTCTGAATTTGACCTTGAGATATGAAAACTATTTTCACAGATAACCTAACTGAATTCACACAATGCTCCTCATAAAGTGAAAAATACCTTTACTTCACTAATGATTTGAGATCAGCTACAACACAAGATACACATGTATCTTATATTTTGGTCCTGTAGATTCTTCCTCAGTGCACTGTCATTCTTCAGGCTTAACACAATTGTATGTCTAACTCCTCGGTGCTGACACATCATCTTTGAATCAAATATACAATCAGAAAAAAAGCTAATTGGAAAACACAGATTAATTCATTATATTCGATTATTTGTGTATTTTAGACTCCATCTAATTTTATTTTATTGCACTGAATGATTTTTGTACTTCCTGTTCCAACTAATCATATAGAATGTGCCACCATAATAGAAAAGGCTCTGACCATATGGTATTTCCATTTGTGTCATGGTGCTATCACTGACAAGCATGCTATAATATGAGGCCTGTCTAAAAAGTATCTGACCTTTGGCCAGAAAAAATTAGGGTTGGGACCCTAATCCCCTTCAAAGAAGGCCCCTTGTGCTTGCACACACTTAGCCCACCGATCCTTCCACTGCTGGAAACACCTCTGGAAGTCGTCTTTTGGATGGTGTTCAGCTCCGTCGTCATGTTCCACATTATCTCTTCTCTACTCTAAAAACGGGATCCTTTCAGTAGCGTCTTCAATTCAGGAAACAACCAGAAGTCGCAAGGAGCCATGCCCGGAGAAGAGGGAGGTTGGCAAACGGCTATAATTCCATGTTTGGCCAAGAAATTTTGGGTCAAATGGGATGAATGTGCGGGGGGCACTGTCATGGGCAGTTGCCAGTTTTTTGCCTTCCACATGTCTGGTCTTTTGCGCCAAACTGCATCGTGGAGTCGCCGGACAACATCTTGGTATTACTCCTTTGTCAGTGTTTCTCATTCTGGTGCGTATTCGTGATGCACAATTCCACGGACCTCAAAGAAGACAGTCAGCATCACCTTGATTTTGCTTCGCAGCTGCTGCACCTTCTTTGGCCTTGGAGACTCGGGATGCTTCCATTGCAAAGACTGTCTTTTTGTTTCTGGGTCGTACTCCTACACCCATGACTCTTCTCCAATTATCACTGTGTTCCGAAACCCAGGATCAGTGTTGGTGGTGTCTAGAAGGTCCTGTGCAACGTTATAACAGAGGTCTTTTTGTTCCGGCAACAACTTAGACACGAAATTCACAGCCACTCGGTGCATGTTCAAATCATCATGCAAAACTGCGTGTCCCGAATCTTTACTCACTCCAACCTCTTGGGCGATCTCCCGCATGGTCAAACGACGATCTGCCATCACCAAATTTTGCACCCTCTCAACAACAGCTGCACTCTGAGCAGTTTGGGGCCTGCCAGAATGCTGGTCACTCTCCGCTGATGTGCGACCTTTTTGAATTGGTTGAACCAATCTTTAATTTGTGATACATCCACCGTATCTTCTCCAAACACCTGCTGAGTCTTACGAATTGTTTCACTTTGAGAATCACCAAGCTTTTGACAAAATTTGATGCAGTATCTTTGCTCAACACGTTCAGTCATCTTGGGAGAATCGGTAGTCCGACGAACGCGTTGAATAGCACCTCACTCAGCGACCGACAGGCAGCGACTCACGCACTGGAAGGCGGGGACAAAATTCACACGTGTGCATAAAGGTCTCTTCCTTTACTGTGTACAGTGGCGCTGCGCTATCATCTCTACTTTGCGCAGGAAAATCAAAGGTCGGATACTTTTTAGACAGAACTCTTATAAGCTCCTATCCACTGCAGAAGTGAGTTCTAGATGGCAAGTGATCTATTATTAACAATTGATTAATTGTAATGTTTTAAGCATATAGAACAAAGCAGTATATGAGAGGAACGGTGAAGACAGTAGTATAGTTGTTGTATAAGACAGTGTCAAATAATTCAAGATTTAAAAAATAGTAGATGTGTGGTGGGTTTTAATGAGGAATGATGCCTTCACTCTAAAATAATTTTAACTGAAACCTTATTCCCATAGATCTCTGACATAGGAGGAAGCCATATTTCATTACTGATGATTTTGGGCATAACAACAATTAGGAATATCAACACTGGAAGAAAAGACGGATTGCGACTTGTGGTAAAGAAGACATGTCAAGTTGCAGATAGGCACAATCAAAAGACACTCACACATAGCTGGAGTTGGCAGTTGTGCGTCTGTGAGATGTGCTTGCCCCCCCCCCCCCCCCCCCCCCCCCCTCCCCTTTTTGTGTGTGTGTGTGTGTGTGTGTGTGTGTTTTACTGACAAAGGCTGTGGCCAAAAGCTATATGTGAGTGTCTTTTAATTGTGCCTGTCTGCATACTATTAAGTTAATTTTAAGAAGTTCAGAAACCTATGCAAACTTGCATGGATGTGCAGACACCTAATGAAGAACCACCCACTCGGTCAAATGAATGTAAACTGTTCTACTCACTCTCTTGCTTATTATGTTTGTGGAAGTAATAGGGTTTCTGGACTGACTGTTGACTTATGGTGGCCTTTTCCTCTGATCTAACAGCACCCCATTATACATTCCCTTGCCTTTGCAGCCTAGGAAATCAAAATGTACCCTTTGGAGCACACCTCAATCCTGGCTTTGATAATCAAGGTTCTATGTTCCAGACCTGGTGAGGACAATTTTGCCAATATTGACTGACTGATTAATGATGTCACTTCTGACTTATAGATAAAATATCATTGATTAGTAACATACTAGAATTAATTTCAAGATGTGATTGTAGTTGAAAATAATCACTGAAGTGTTACAATATGGTGTCATTCCCCTACAATGGTGGTGGTTGAAGGGAGGAGCTCCTACTAGACAATTGTGTAAAGTATTTCGCTTGTCTGCACATGTTCCAATGGATCAATTACTTCCCAAAGAATTGTGTAATATGGAGGTAGGAACAGACAAGACATTTCATGTTTGTTCCTGCGTCTGGGGCATTGCCGAGTGGTGTTTGTACCATCACAAAGGCAGCATCCAATGTTTGTAAGGGTAAGGCAACCAACCAGGATCAGTGGCAGAGTAATCTTGTTATCACCCCCTATTGCTGATGAATTTATTCTAGTGACAATCTTAACCTTTCTTTGTGGCTGTATGGCATATTTTGACATTTTCACTCAAGCACAATCAATTTTGAGACAGTATAGTCTCATCATCAACTCACTGGCAAGCATACCTCAGAAACTGAATGACACTGCAAGTGTTCACCCTGAATGAGAATGTGTCTGAGAAAGTCTTGCTAGCTCAGTGTAAAATAGCAGTCAAGCCCAGCAGGAGGGGTCCACCCTGATAAAAAAAGCAAACAACGTGGGTTCATTAGGTTAAGTTGAATGTAATCAAACAGGAAGGAAGTAACTTTGAAATGAGTTAATAATTCCATCTGATATTTTTATTTTAGTTCTAATGTGTTTTGAAACTACAAATCCGCATCTAACAACTAGTAATATAAGAGAACAACATAGTTACTAATTTTACAGCACAAGTGTTTCAGGTGAAATTACCTGCATTCAGTCACAGAATATACACAATTTTGTTTGATGAAAAACTTCCAAGCATTCATAATCACACTCCATGAAACTTATTTAACGGGTTTAACATTTTTAAGTGATTACAGAATTCTAACTTTTAAATATATTGTAGTGCTGCTTTTCAGCAAACCAGATCAGAGACCAGCTGCTTGCTTCAGTATGAAATTATATCCATCATCTAACATTAACTCCATTCACATTACCAGGTTGATGATAACTTTATTGATGCACGAAACATTGCAACAAAACTAGGGAGAATAGAACTACAGCTCCACACCTATCACCTAGCAGTAAGAGAAGCACACTCCAACATTCTATTGCTTTTCTGGCAATGTCTCAACATAATTATTGTGTTAATCGATAGTCAGATTGATTACTATGAAAGAAAAGAACAAAATCATAACACTATACATTTGAATACAGAATTTTAATGTGAATGCTGATACATCAAAGCTGCGAACCCTTAAATTCCAACAGAAATGTGCACTTACATTCAACGCTTGACTTCTACTGCTGGTGTTAATGACAATTCATTATCATATTCATCACTTATCAGATTGATTACTGTTGTAGTAGTTGTGGTCTTCAGTCCTGAGACTAGTTTGATGCAGCTCTCCATGCTACTCTATCCTGTGCAAGCTTCTTCATCTCCCAGTATGTACTGCAGCCTACATCCTTCTGAATCTGCTTAGTGTATTCATCTCTTGGTCTCCCTCTACGATTTTTACCCTCCACGCTGCCCTCCAATGCTAAATTTGTGATCCCTTGATGCCTCAGAACATGTCCTACCAACCAGTCCCTTCTTCTTCTCAAGTAGTGCCACAAACTCTTCTTCTCGCCAATTCTATTCAATATCTCCTCATTAGTTATGTGATCTACCCATCTAATCTTCAGCATTCTTCTGTAGTACCACATTTCGAAAGCTTCTATTCTCTTCTTGTCCAAACTATTTATCGTCCATGTTTCACTTCCATACAAATACTTTCAGAAACGACTTCCTGACACTTAAATCTATACTTGATGTAAACACATTTCTCTTCTTCAGAAACGCTTTCCTTGCCATTGCCAGTCTACATTTTATATCCTCTCTACTTCGACCATCATCAGTTATTTTGCTCCCCAAATAGCAAAACTCCTTTACTACTTTAAGTGCCTCATTTCCTAATCTAATTCCCTCAGCATCACCCGACTGAAATAGACTACATTCCAATGTCCTTGTTTTGCTTTTGTTGATGTTCATCTTATATCCTCCTTTCAAGACACTGTCCATTCCATTCAACTGCTCTTCCAAGTCCTTTGCTGTCTCTGACAGAATTACAATGTCATCGGCGAACCTTAAAGTTTTTATTTCTTCTCCATGGATTTTAATACCTACTCCAAATTTTTCTTTTGTTTCTTTTACTGCTTGCTCAATATACAGATTGAACAACATCGGAGAGAGGCTACAACCCTGTCTCACTCCCCCAACTATTGCTTCCCTTTCATGTCCCTCGACTCTTATAACTGCCATCTGGTTTCTGTACAAATTATAAATAGCCTTTCACTCCCTGTATTTTACACCTGCCACCTTCAGAATTTGAAAGAGAGTATTCCAGTCAACATTGTCAAAAGCTTTCTCTAAGTCTACAAATGCTAGAAACGTAGGTTTGCCTTTTCTTAATCTAGCTTCTAAAATAAGTTGTAGGGTCAGTATTGCCTCACGTGTTCCCATATTTCTACGGAATCCAAACTGATCTTCCCCGAGGTCGGGTTCTACCAGTTTTTCCATTCGCCTGTAAAGAATTCGCATTAGTATTTTGCAGCCGTGACTTATTAAACTCATAGTTCGGTAATTTTCACACCTGTCAACGCCTGCTTTCTTTGGGATTGGAATTATTTATTATATTCTTCTTGAAGTCTGAGGGTATTTCACCTGTCTCATACATTTTGCTGACCAGATGGTAGAGTTTTGTCAGGACTGGCTCTCCCAAGGCTGTCAGTAGTTCTAATGGAATGTTGTCTACTCCGGGGGCCATGTTTTGACTTAGGTCTTTCAGTGCTCTAACAAACTATTCATGCAATATATCTCCCTTTTCATCTTCATCCTCTTACATTTCTGTAACATTGCCCTCAAGTACATCACCCTTGTATAGACCTTCTATATACTCCTTCCACCTTTCTGCTTTCCCTTCTTTGCTTAGAACTGGGTTTCCATCTGAGCTCTTGATATTCATACAAGTGGTTCTCTTTTCTCCAAAGGTCTCTCTAATTTTCCTGTAGGCAGTATCTATCTTACCCCTCGTGAGATAAGCCTCTACATCCTTACATTTGTCCTCTAGTCATCCCTGCTTAGCCATTTTGCACTTCCTGTCGATCTCATTTTTGAGACGTTTTTATTCCTTTTTGCCTGCTTCATTTACTGCATTTTTATGTTTTCTCCTTTCGTCAATTAAATTCAGTGTTTCTTCTGTCACCCAAGGATTTCTACTAGCCCTCATCTTTTTACCTACTTGATCCTCTGCTGCCTTCACTACTTCATCCCTCAAAGCTACCCATTCTTCTTCTATTGTATTTCTTTCCCCCATTCTTGTCAATTGTTCCCTTATGCTCTCCCTGAAACTCTGTACAACCTCTGGTTTAGTCAGTTTATCCAGGTCCCGTCTCCTTAGATTCCCACCTTTTTGCAGTTTCTTCAGTTTTAATCTGCAGTTCATAACCAATAGATTGTGGTCAGAGTCCACATCTGCCCCTGGAAATGTCTTACAATTTAAAACCTGGTTCCTAAATCTCTGTCTTACCATTATATAATCTATCTGAAACCTGTCAGTATCTCCAGGCTTCTTCCATGTATACAACCTTGAACCAAGTGTTAGCTATGATTAAGTTGTGCTCTGTGCAAAATTGCACCAGGCGGCTTCCTCTTTCATTTCTTAACCCCAATCTATATTCACCTACTATGTTTCCTTCTCTTCCTTTTCCTACTATCGAATTCCAGTCACCCATGACTACTAAATTTTCGTCTCCCTTCACTATCTGAATAATTTCTTTTATCCCATCATACATTTCTTCAATTTCTTCGTCATCTGCAGAGCTAGTAGGCATATAAACTTGTACTAGTGTCGTAGGCGTGGGCTTCGTGTCTATCTTGGCCACAACAATGCATTCGCCGTGCTGTTTGTAGTAGCTTACCCACATTCCAATTGCTTTATTCACTATTAAACCCACTCCTGCATTACCCCTATTTGATTTTGTGTTTATAACCTTGTATTCACCTGACCAAAAATCTTGTTCCTCCTGCCACCGAACTTCACTAATTCCCACTATATCTAACTTTAACCTATCTATTTCCCTTTTTAAATTTTCTAACCTACCTGTCCGATTAAGGGATCTGACATTCCACGCTCCGATCTGTAGAACGCCAGTTTTCTTTCTCCTGATAATGACGTCCTCCTGAGTAGTTCCCGCCCGGAGATCCGAATGGGGGACTATTTTACCTCCGGAATATTTTACCCAAGAGGACGCCATCATCATTTATCCATACAGTAAAGCTACATGCCCTCGGGAAAAATTACGGCCATAGTTTCCCCTTGCCTTCAGCCGTTCGCAGTACCAGCACATCAAGGCCGTTTTGGTTAGTGTTACAAGGCCAGATCAATCAATTATCCAGACTGTTGCCCCTGCAACTACTGAAAAGGCTGCTGCCCCTCTTAAGGAACCATATGTTTGTCTGGCCTCTCAACAGATACCCCTCCGTTGTGGTTGCACCTACAGTACGGCTATCTCTATCGCTGAGGCACGCAAGCCTCCCCACCAACGGCAAGGTCTATGGTTCATGGGGGGATTGATTACTATGAAAGAAAAAAAAATGAAGCTGTAAGATTACGAACTTGAGCAAGCGATTTTCACGCCAATACTAATGACAATGAAACTGAGCCTTTAATTTCAATAGAAAGGTACACTTACATTCGACACTCAACTCTTGAGTTGTTAGTGGTGACAAGGTAAACTGGCACAGTCTTCATCTTGGTCAACTTTCTGCAACACGATCGTTTCATAACTGTCTCTGTACCAGACAGACTAATAGTCAGAAAAGGAGCTGAGGAGATGCATGGTAATAATTATTTCGCATCCTTCCCTGCAGGACCTTAAGTGCACGTGTGTATGGTAAAGCGAACCTGAACTGGTTATAAAGACTTTTTAAAAACACCTGCATATGTAATACTGTCCTGAGCTGCTTAGCTGATTGACCCATTCTTAGAGATGTACATCAATATTAAATTCACAGGAATTTAAGCACACCTGTAGTCTGAGACGCCATAAAGCAATAGCCTACATTTAATGAGACAAACTGAAAATGTAGAGAGGTGTTTCTTGAAATTTAATTTGTGTCATTGACTGTGCAGAGTCTAAAAATCTTCTGCTATATTTAAGCACAATGCGAATTCTATCAGACTATGCATTCGAGTTGACTTCTGTTATAGCTGACGTGTGATCATTTAAAACCTCAGCTGAAAGCGTTTTGCCACTCTTATAACTTCACTAGAATAAGACATCAGCTTCTCAAACTTTTTCATATGTAATTTTAAGTCAATTCAGCAAAATCTGATACTTGGAACTGTGCCCCACATTTGTGTGTGCGCGCATGTGAAATGTTGCCAAAAAATTTCCAGAATGTTGAAGTGCATGACACGTTGTGACTTATTTCTAGTGATGCTGACTGACATCCTAGGAGCATGTCATAGCTTTGCTGACTTGACACAAAGGTTGGTATTGTAAAAGCACAGTAGCCATTAGCCAAGTATCATTGTTGTAAATGAATTCTGTTTACTACCATGATTAACTATCATTGTGATCTGGTTATTTCCCTCCACTCACTTCAAAATAAAAGTGTATATTATTAGTAATTATTTTGATATGTATCTTGTCAGTGTTTTCACCTTATTTATGAGAATCTTCTTTTATGTTGCACGGCCAGGCCTGAAGAATAAGAGGAAGACCATCATCTGCCGACAAGATGGTTTTTGTTGTCAAAGAACTGGAGTTGCAACAATATATTTGTGCTACACTATTATGGCTTATAATAATGACTAAACTGTCGTCTGCAAAGCAATACAAAATCTGTGATAACACACTTTTTTGAAGTGCACCGGTTCTGTATTTTAGAGTTGAACATGTATTTGCGGAACAGCTAATCATGATGGGTTGAAGGAGCCGAAACACTTTCTTGAAGGTTGCCTTCCTGTTTTCATCAAGCGAGTATGCGACTTCATCCAGCTAATGCATAGAAACAGCAAGCACGCCTCTCTATGGATGTTTCTGACAACAATGAATATTATTCAATGTTGCAAAAGCAGATTAATTTATAACGAAAATAATGATGAATCCTCTTTAACGTATCACAATGTTAATTGTCTGTGCAGCAGGGCAATGTTCCAACACCTACCATACATTGACTTTGCATGTCTGCCTGCAGGAAGGGTGCAAAGCTTTGAAGTAATAACTACACCACACACAGGTTATATTTTAAAAGTAGGCCTTCATATTTAGAATATATCTAGAACTTTAGTCTACTACTATACCCATCATCATCAAACCGTGAGTTACCATGAAACTGATTTCTATATTGGTGAGATATTCCACCTTCTGCAAGACACTGTTTGTTTGTTTTACTTTTCGTAAACATGGTTCAGTACTTTTTTAAAAGAGTAAACCGCCATTTGACTGTATATTACTACATTTATCTTTTGTACTATCCAGATTTCGGCTTATATATAGAAGATTAATACTGTAATCGTAGTCAGATGGCATTTTATTCTTTTAAAAAGTAATGCAATTATTGTGGCTCAACAGCATCAAAAAATTTTTATGGTTCAGCACTGTTTGTGGCACCTATATTACAAGATTACAAACATATTATTCACTACTGAAATTTAAAGCAGTGTCTACATAACAATTGTATTCTAAATATAATTAAAGGGATAGTACCAATATTATTAATGCTGAAAATGTATGAATATAAAACTATTCTAAAAAAATATTTTTTTCACATTTATGAAGAATAGTGTTTTTGTTAAAGCTATGCCGAATATTCGAAAAATAAAGGATGTGTTAGGATACGTAAATTGACATCGACAGCACATTCTTTACTCCTTGTTGTTACTGTTACTCTCTGGTTGTCAAGTATTCATATGCGCGTTGTTATAGTTGTACACGTACTGACTTTCTTTACATAATATGTTCTTTCACAAAGATTTCACTGTAGTTATACTTAAAATGCTCAACAAAAGATTAAGGGTCCAGGATCAGGTGTGAAAGCAGCATAAAAAAAAAGAAAAAAACTGAAGTTGGTTGCAGAAATCCGGAGTCTGTGAAGTTATGTGGGTGCTGATCATTCGTTTTAAATTTTTGTTAGTTAATCATTCCGGCATGTAAACTGCCATTTATTTTATACATTCAGGCCTAGTAAGAAATAAAATACATGACAAAAACTAATCACAACAATTATGTTAGCAGACATAACTGTCGTTTGCAGAGCAATATAACAGCGGCGAACAAAAGAGAAGGTATGACCCAGCTCTTCACTGGTTGGCTTCTATGATAACTCTCTTGTAAGCAACTAGCTGTTGATAAGGGCATAGGAAGATGGCCCCGAATTCTTTTTTTCAGAATGTGCCATTAGTGGTAAAGAAACGTGGAATTGCGAATACGACAGACGTCCTAAGTATCCTTCGCCATACACTATACGGTGGCTTTTGGAGTATAGATGTAAATCAAATGCCACAGGTAAGAATGTCACACATTACCTCCAAAATGATGGAAAAGTGAGAAACACAAATATGCAAACTGTGTATTTTTTTTCCCCTCTGTTTCTATGCGGTGTTGTCCTTAAATATTTTGTGCCTCAGAGACAAAGAGTAAATCATCATTTTTAACAAGAAGGGTTCAAATAATGATCTAATATAGAACAGGGGTACCACAGGGTAGAAACTAAATGTCAGTTTATTATTGTAAAGTAGTTATTTTGGTTAATGTATGGTATTTTGTGTTTCTAATCATTAGCTGCTGCATTGTTTAATATAATGAAACAAATTATATCGCGGATTCCTGAAATTCTGTGAACAATACAGGATATTTCAACATAGAAGGCAGTGGGTTTCAAAATTCCAGCTATGAATGAATGAATGAATGAATGAACGAATAAAGAAATAAATAAATCTTGTTTAAAGACTCCGTACAAGAACTGATATACCTATCTTCTTGCAAAGTGCAAGATTGTGCAGCAGCTACTATTCTGACTTGATACACAATATATGCCAAAATTTTTGTATATGCAGCTGTATCGTATGACTTATCTCGTAATTTGTTACATGTCCACTGGGATCAGAATCGCAACCATCTGTTGTAGGTATATCCACAACTTAGTAACACAATGTCTCTTCCCTTGTGTACAAGCCCAGATGCATTAGAACAAAAGTGCACAAACAAAAACTAGTGTAATGAACATACTGTACACATGCACACTCTTGTGTCAACAAGTTGTCTAACTCTTTGAGCAATCCCCGATGCATCCACTTCTTTGCTTGACAGTTGTTGCTGAATTTATTGTGATTAAAGACAACAGAAAACAAAAATGCTACCATGGGTAAAACAGAACCTAACAACAGTACTATACTATGGAATTTTGTCTGCAAATTTCACAAGAATGTTGCTGCAAAATATTGTTGTATGTAACATAATTTCTGCAGCTATAAGGCTGCCAGTAACTCTTAGTTGACTGGTATCTGACAACACATATACAATGTATTTATTTTGCATTTGAAAACCAAGCATTTCAGTGATTAATCCTGAAACTGGAAAACTTAAAGATTTTCTTAGCAATTATGTGAAAATAGCTCACACTCATTACATAATTTGTATTTTATTTTCTACACATAATAGTTTTATTTTTAAAAAAATATATAGATTAGCATCTTCACACTCAAAAAGTTCAGAAATGTCCTAGATCTCACAATCCACTCCAATGGAGGTCATGTTTTCCAAATTTGTAGTTTCTAGTAATTTGTTGAGGATCTCCATCTGTGCTACCTTTTTCAGTTGTTCAGTTTCAGGTTTCTCAATTTCTGTGTTATTAAGTCTTCAGAGCACAAATATTTGTCCATAGTTCTCACTCACATGCTTTTTTCATAATTTTGTTCTGCTCAGAGACTTGCCACTTTCTTTATAGAAACATGAATGGAGAAATTTTTTCTTATTTTTAATTCGAACTGTGTGTGCTCATAATTGGCAGTCAATGCATTAGCCCTCAAATTTTTGTTCAAATACTCTACAGAAGCAGAGTTCCATGAGACTTTACTTTGTCTGTAATCATCTATAAATTTCAGTGTGCCTTCTTTGTAGTCAACAGGCATGATTTGCTTGAAAGCACAACCACAACAAAACACACATGGGCACCAGCTGATAGGTAGCGAAATTATCCTGGCCTCAACCAACAACAACACACTGCCCCACCCATCCACCCACTGTCCTATTGCCTCCTTCCTATTCTTTCATCCTACCCTCTCCGTATGCCCCTCTCTGCCAATGCACCCACCCATCTTTACCTGCTCCTCTTCTTTTTCACTCCCTGTCTCCCTCTCCGACAGCCTCTCCACCTCCCTGCCCCACAGCCTCCTGACACTGCACTGGTTGGCAGTCTAGTCCATGCACACTCTGCCAGACAGTGCTCTTCTCTCCCCCCACCCGTTTACTACTATCCCTTCCCCTTCCCTGCCCCTGCCAAATTGCTGCTGTCATTCTATGTGACAGTCGCATTCTGGTCTGAGCCGCCAGAGACGGAGGTCATGTATGTGTGAGGTGTGCTTGCTTGTGCGAGTGAATGTCATGTGTTTCTTTTTCTGATGAGGCTGTGGCCAAAAGGTAACGTGTAAATGACTTTTAGTTGCCATAATGAAATTTTCACTCTGCAGTGGAGTGTGCACTGATATGAAACTTCCTGGCAGATTAAAAATGCGTGCCAGACCGAGACTCGAACTCGACTGTGGCTAAGCCATGTCTCTGCAATATCCTTTCTTCTAGGAGTGCTAGTTCTGTAAAGATCACAGAAGATCATCTGTGATGTTGGGAAGGCAGAAGATGAGGCACTGGCAGAATTGAAGCTGTGAGGACGGGTTGTGAATGGTGCTTGGGTAGCTCAGATGGTAGAGCATTTGCCTGCGAAAGGCAAAGGTCCCGAGTTTGAGTCTCAGTCTGGCACACAGTTTTAATCTGCCAGGAAGTTTCTTTTAGTTGCATCTATGCAACTTAACATGTCATCTTTACGGTAAGCAGCAATCTGCTACCTTTTCCTTACATTGTAGACAAACACAATGATTAGACAGAAGATTGTCATGTGTGAAAAAGGGTGCTGAATCCTAACAACAAATGAGAACTGTTTTATGGGATGACAAGATTCCAGAAAAAGCAAAATTAGTGATGTTCAACAGCTACTTTGTGCCATTATTGACCTATGGTATCAAAGCATGCACCCTTACAAAGAAAGGTGTCATCAAAACTCCGGCATCAGAGCATCATAAATGAAATTCTTTAGACCTACCATCTAGAAGACTAGGATGAATACCAGCACGTCCAGACTACAGTGAACAGGTATGTAATGAGTTTGGAAACTGCAAGAACAGCCCCAATAAATTTGGAAGGAGAGCTGGAGGGAAAAAGCCCAACAGAAAGAGACAGAACCAGTTGGCTGGACATGAGTTTGAGGAAGGCCTCACTAACATAGAAAGAATAATAGATGGCGTACAGATTATATGTAGACAAAAGAAGGCGGAACAGATTCATTAACAATACCCAGGAAACTGGAACTGTACGACGACAACGATGATGATGATGATGATGATGATGACGATGACACTTTCTGCCCTGGGAGGAAGAATGGCTAAATACAATGTAGTGAAAATGATTACGAACAGTAGTATTACCAGGGTCAGTCAGACTCTTTACAATGCTGCCCATGAATGAAAGCTTTTACTACCAAGACCATCTGACACAGGTGAAACAACATAATCAAGAGAGCAACTCAAAGATTCTCTATTACTTCACAAACAACAAAGTATGCAATATTAGAGATGATACCTGAAATGTATAAGAGCATTCAAAGAGAACCACACTAATAAAAAAGTATGTATACATAAAATATACAGAGCAAAGAAAAGAAATGTCACACTTGGAGGTCAGCAGGAGATTCGTCATCCTAATCCAAGACAAAAGTGTATTTAGCAAAACCTATTCCCACCAATAAGTTTAATAGAAATGCAGTTTAAAAAACAAGGCTCTGGCAATGCTGTAACTACGTCCAACGTGGCCAAGAATAGGTAGCATGACTTCTGTGCAGTGCTGGAGCAGTCCCATTAGCTAAGTGAGATGAGGCAATGCCATGGGGAATGGATATACATACTTGCTGATGTTTGAGTCACGTTCGCGGCAAACGACCTCCCCCCCCCCCCCCCCATACCCACAGTTAAAGCATCAAATTATATCCGCTTTACGTCTGGGGTATCTTGTGTATTTATTTCTGTTACTGTTACCTTTATTCAAACATTAAGACATAACATCAACTTCTTACAGACATAAACAACCAGTCTGTTTTGTAGTTGACACAAATGAAGCCAAAAGAAAAGAAAATGATAGTTGATGCAGCAACATCGTCTGTATCCAATGAGGTTCGGAAAACACTATAGGCAGGCTACGCTATAATGCACATTATGCTATCCACAATAACCTCCATTCTATATGTTTGACATCCAGGCTAATCGTTCACAGATGGTATATAAATGTATGAGCAACATTCACTTTAGATATGTTCAAAGCATCCACCTTACATCTGCCAACACTTTGCCACACACTGATTCCTTCACAACACACCTGCACCCACCATTACCGAAGCAAATTGTTTGTGAGCTATTAGGTTGTGTACATCCATACGAGAGTACTATAAACTTGTTTCTTTAAGCATCACCACAAATAAAAATCTAGTGGATCAAGGTTTGGGGAACGTGAAGGCTGGAACATGGGACCTCCAGGATCTATTCTCATTTCCCAGCAAATGCTTAATTTTAAATAGTTACACACATTCATTCCAAAGTGTGGCACCATCATTCTGAAACCACAGTTGTCACTGAACACCATATGGAACATTTCCTAATGTGTCAGGTAAAGTACAGCAAAGAAAAGTACTATACAGCGATGCTTTCAAATTGTCCACTTTAGGTAAGAGCTCAAAAGCACTCCTCCTGTGATTCCAGCCCACAGGTTTATATCAAAGCTTGCTTCAAAGCCATGGGTGATATGTAGGTTGTATTCTGACCAATAATTGCTATTGTGGAGCGAGAAAAAAAACTTTCATGAGTGAAACTATATTCATCAGTCCATATCACATTGTTTATGAAATGTTCATTATCTTCAACTTGGTGCAAAAGCCATTCACACAACTGGCTACTGGTGTTGAGTTAATGTATAACGATATGGATGCGGTTCTTCATCATGCAACACTTCAACAACCAGTCTTTGAGATATCTGGAACTGCGTTGCAATATCACTAGTACTTTGCCGAGGCATTTAGTGAACAGTTTCAAGAATCGTGTCCTCTTGTTTGTGGAGTACTTCTAGTCCTTGGATGACCTCTGTCCATTAATTTTGGGCAAAGATTACCAGTTTCCCTGGCGCTGGTGCAGGTGACGAAAAACATTCTTATCAGTATAGCACCTTTGAGGCTACCATGCGCCATACACATGAGCAGCAGCAAGCAGCAACAGCTTGGTTCTCGGATGCACCCAGCACCAAAAGCATATTCATCATTTGTGTACTCCATCGGGATGGTGTCCTGAGTAAAGTCGATGTAACTAGTTATGCTTGTGCACTGTATGGTTAGTTGACACAAGCATGCAGTTTAATGGATCCCACTGTCATATGATAGGCTACTCTCATGTGACAAAATGATGTCCTGCTTATAAATGATGAGAACTGGGGAACAAACATCTAAAAAGAAAAAATGAACCTGATGAAAATTTGAACCATAGTTTCATGGTGGATGTTGGTTTGATGTCCCAGCAATCTACTCAGTGAGCTACAATGGCTGGTACTGTGGTGAGGGGTGGTACACATTCCTCTGTATATTCCGACGTGCTGCATGATATGAGAGTGCTGCCTGCACCTCTTTTTCATACATGTGTGTTCAAAATGAACCTGATTTGATTTTTCGAGATAAACTTTTGTTTTGAATCTGGCTGAGGAATCGCTTGCTTACCTCCAAGTGCAGAATTTTTTTCCTCACCCTGTATAATGCACAACACACGCAACTTCTCAGTAGTAACATGTCAAGAAGAAAATGAAACAATATCTACATCTACATTTATACTCCGTAAGCCACCCAATGGTGTGTGGCGGAGGGCACTTTAAAATAAATAAAACAAATCTTTTATTTTCACCTTAGCTAAGCTAGAAAATACTTCACAAGAATAATGAATATAAATTCTTTCATCACTCGCTTGTATCTAAATAAATAAATTTTGGAATGCTAACACAGAATTTGATGTAGCTGCACCCTTCCCTTGCTTTTGGAATATTGAAACTGCTTCAAAAAGGTGCAGTTCTCTCTCTTGTACAAAAAAATCTGAGTATCTCGCTGTACAGATTGATACTTGCTCTAGATTCAGTTTGTAGCCTGCAAAAGCTGTTTTCCAAACTTGGTCATTTGGGGGGGGGGGGGGGGGGGGACGACACCAACCTGTTGACAAGTAGCAGCTTGATTGCCTAAGTAATATAAATGCAATCATTGGAAAAGCCTTTATGAAAAAGATAGACCGCAACTCATCATATAGTGAAAATGTTGTGTTGCAGAAAGACACAACGAGCAGACTGCTTCCGAATTAGACAACACACACACACACACACACACACACACACACACACACACACACACACACACACTCTCTCTCTCTCTCTCTCTCTCTCTCTCTCTATCTATCTATCTATCTATCTATCTATCTATCAATCAGTCATGCAAATGCAGCTCTCACACACATGACCACTATGTCTGTGTTCGGCCTCGGCAGCCAGAGACAGTGGTCGCGTGTGTGCGTTGCATTTGCATGACTGATAGAGAGTGTGTGCACATGTGTGTATTGTCTAATTCACAAGAAGGATTTCTGGTCAAAAGCTTACTTGTTTAGCAGTCATTTTGTTGTGCCTGTCTGCAACTCAACATTTCCCCTATATGGTGAGAAGCAATCTGTCCTATTCCTAATATTGTAACATCCAATCATGGTTACCTCTATGTAAATTTGCATGTTATCAAATAATATAATAGGAAGAAATCCTCAGAAAAATGAGAGAGAGAGAGAGAGAGAGAGAGAGAGAGACAAAACGTGCTCCAAATCCACAACATCTTAAATACCTACAGAAATGACCATAATATCCAGAGAAATGACCACTAACATTAAAATTAATCGATACATGCCTCTTGCATTGAGATGGTGACCCAGATTTGTGTCCAACAATAATTTCAATTAATACAAAGTAACACACATTCTGAAAACATTTACCACTTACTAGTAGAACATCCACCTTAAAATATGGCTGGGTGAGATTAAGATATGTGAACACAACATAAACAGTCTTGCATATGCGGATGACTTAGTTGTGATGGCAGATTCGATTGAAAGTTTGCAAAGTAATATTTCAGAGCTAGATCAGAAACGTAAGGACTATGGTATGAAGATTAGCATCTCCAAAATGAAAGTAATGTCAGTGGGAAAGAAATATAAACGGATTGAGAGCCAAATAGGAGGAACAAAGTTAGAACAGGTGGACATTTTCAAGTACTTAGGATGCATCATCTCACAGGATGGCAACATAGTGAAAGAACTGGAAGCGAGGTGTAGCAAAGCTAATGCAGTGAGCGCTCAGCTACGATCTACTCTCTTCTGCAAGAAGGAAGTGAGTACCAAGACTAAGTTATCTGTGCACCATTCAATCTTTCGACCAACTTTGTTGTATGGGAGCGAAAGCTGGGTGGATTCAGGTTACCTTATCAACAAGGTTGAGGATACGGATATGAAAGTAGCTAGGATGATTGCAGGTACTAGTAGATGGGAACAATGGCAGGAGGGTGTCAACAATGAGTCAATCAAAGAAAAACTGGGAATGAACTCTATAGATGTAGCAGTCAGGGCAAACAGGCTTAGATGGTGGGGTCATGTTACATGCATGGGAGAACCAAGGTTACCCAAGAGACTCATGGGTTCAGCAGTAGAGGGTAGGAGGAGTCGGGGCAGACCAAGGAGAAGGTATCTGGATTTGGTTAAGAATGATTTTGAAGTAATAGGTTTAACATCAGAAGAGGCACCAATGTTAGCACTGAATAGGGGATCATGGAGGAATTTTATAAGGGGGCTATGCTCCAGACTGAACGCTGAAAGGCATAATCAGTCTTAAATGATGATGATGACGATGATGATGACCTGAAGGACATTGAGCAGCAAATGTGTTATGTTAGAACACTACATCTTTCCGTATGTACCTCCTAAAGAACAATTTACTGATACAATATTACCGAAACAAACAGAAGTTGCGGCATGAATCAGAAAGCGTATGGCACCACACAATTCAAATTCTCTCAGCACGATTCCTGGATGAATTTGTTTGTTAATTGAAATGCTTTCTACGTTAAAAACATGTTGTCATGTTTGAAGTTAGTTAGTTTCATGTTTCACGGATCATTTTGCATGACAAATTGTAATCTTGTGGAACGATTCATTTTACATTCACATCGCAAATTAATTTGTAAATATAGCTACATGCTAATCATTTATAAGTTCTTTTTAATATATAGATAAAAGTTAGTGATTCCTACCCACCACCTTTTACACATTACAATAATATAAGTTTTTCTATAGAATAGAACAAACTGTGAAGAAGAAACTTTTTTAGTTTTTTTTTTCAAATTTTACTTTGCTGTGTATCACACATTTTATATCACTGGGTAAGTGATCAAAAATTTTAGTTGCAGCATTGTGCATCCCTTTTTGTGCTAAACACAACTTTTATGTGATGTAATGAATGTCAGTTTTTCTTTTGGTATTGTAATTATGTGATCACTGTTCTTTTCGAATTGGAGTGGATTATTTACAACAAATTTCATAAGGGAATTAATGTTCAACTTCTTAAGCAAATGTCAACAAGATCATTGTTGGTAAGTACCCCATGTTATCCTTATAGCATGTTTTTGAGCAATGAAGATTTTCTTTCTTAAAGATGAGCTAGACCAGAACATTACGGAATGAAAACATGCAAAATATGTCAGCTTACTGATTTGTCTCTCCCCAAGATCTGCAGTGCTTTTTCCAGTTGTCATCAACATGGGTGCGTAAGAATCTTGAAGCTTTCACACTATTTATTATTTCCTTGCCATGTGTTACAAGTATCACTGGTGTAGAATCCCTAGATGCCTAGAACTGAATATGTTGTGTCTTTTTACTGCTGACGAAGGGACCATTTGCAGAAAAAAAATACTTTTAGAACATTGTTTACCATTTCTTCTGATTCTGTACACATTTTTGGATTAATTACAACACTAGTGCCATATGGAAAAAAACCAATTCTACTTGTTATCTATTAGATGGAAAATAGTTTGCATATATAAGGAAAAATAATGGACCTAAGCTAGAGCCTTGAGAAACTCCTTGTGTGATTTCTCCCCAGTCAGAATTATGTCTCTGGGCTATATTGGTTGAATTACTCAGTCTACTTTCTACATTCTCGTGGTTACGTATGACATTATCCATTCACCAGCTATACCCTTAATCCCATAAAACTTATATTCATCTAGGAGAATAGGCCTACTGTGATTCACACAGTCAAAGGCCTTAGATAGGTCACAGAAAATATCAACTGGTGCTATTCTATTATGTAACAGCTGTAAAATTTGATGTGAGAACACGTAAATGGCATTCTCAGTAGAGCAGATCTTCTGAAACCCAAACTGTGAATCACTGAAGATATTATTGTTCCTACGGTGAGATATTATTCAAGAATACATCATCATCTCAAAGTTTTTCGAAAATCATATCAGCAGTGAAACAGGTTATTGACACTGATAGTTATCGACACCTATACTGTTACCTTACTTAAATAGCAGTTTAGCAATGGGTTGTTTGAATCTTTGGAAAAAAATGCCTTGAGGGTCATTCGATATGAAATTAACCAATAAAAAAATAAAGCTGAACCCTGATGGTTTAGAATTTTGTAATTTGTCATTTCATTCTCCCTACTGAAATAAGATAAAATCCAAAATTAATTTTTTTCTGTACATGTCATTTTTGAGTTGGCATTAAAATCATGACATGAAAAGAGAATAAGACGGTGGGAAGGGCAGAGACCGGGCTGGGCCACTGAGTAAGGGCTGCCATGGGGACCCTGGGGAGGGAGGGAGGGAGGGAGGGAGGGAGGGAGGGAGGGAGGGGGGTGGATGGGGCAGGAGAGAGGTGACCCAGCAAACCCTAAGGTGGTCAATAAGGCCAAAAAGCCCTACCTTACAGCGATGAATAGAAACCACCTTCTCAGATAAAACGTAACACCAGGTCAACTGTTTTGGAGTCAACTGGCAGCATCAGAGGTAGCGTGTCAGGAAGATTAAGGTGCCACCTCAAAGCAGCGAAATTAGTATAGTTTATAAGTGGGCCACCATCAGATGGGCTTTGCATCAACAATGAGGGGTATCCTCACATTGAAGATGTGACCATGGGTCCATCAAGTGTGGCCAATGCAGAGTCGACAGAGGATGGTGGATACACAGAGAAGTGGGGGTGTGGTATCCTTAATTGTCCTCTTTTTTTTCCCAGGGCAGACCATTCTGAGATCCAGGCTGCCAGCAACTGATGAGATATAAATGAACGAAGGTTCGGTTCTAGGAGCTCCATTTCCAGAATTGGCATCATGTTGGTTAGCTTGGCCACTTCCTGAAATCCCAACATGACTGAGGGTCCCAATGAAAATGACTGGCTATCTAGCTTGATGGAGGTTAGATATGGCTGTAACCAGTGGGAGAGGAGAGTAGCACTGGCCTATAGCCTTAAGGCTGCTAAGGAAGTCCTATAGATTAGGATACTCTTGCCACTGAAAGAATGAACATGGCTAATGGCTAGTTTAACGCCCATAAATTCAGCAGTGAAGACACTGCAGCCGTTTGGCAGAGAGTGGAGTTCATTGCATCGTGTATGTGTGTACGCAAAGCCTTTTCATCCATTGATTGTTGAGCCATCAGTGAATACTACTTCCAAACCCGGGTACGTCTCAAGGACAGATGGCAAAAAATCGTTGGGTCAACGGAGTCTTTTGAACCACAGGAGACTTTGAGACAAATCTGGGGTCAGGGCATAAGTGATGGGGGCAGAAGTGACGTCTCCCTGATATTGAAGGTGAGACTTATGGTACCAGAAGTTCTTGACAAAAATCAGCAGTGGGCCCCTAGTAAGGATGTGGTAACAATACGACATGTCATAAGCCTTCTGTAGGTTGAAAAAGACAGTGATGAGAATCTGATGACATGCAAAGACCATCTGGGTGGTGGACTCCAGGTGAACCAAATTTTCAGCAGTGGAGCACCCTTTGCAAAAACCACCCGAGATGCTGCTAGAAAGCCCTGAGACTCAAGGAGCCAATACAGCAGCTTGCTCACTATGTGTTCGAGCAACTTACAGAGAACGTAGGTAAGGCTCATTGGGCAATAACTGTCCATCTCTAGGGAGTTCTTACCTAGTTTCAGTACTGGAACTATAGTGCTTTCTAGCCACTGAGATGGGAACTCATCCTTGTTGCAGTTCCAATTAAAGAGGGCAAGGATGTGACACTGACAATTCACTGAGAGATGTTGCGTCTGGCCATGGGGCTGTATCAGGGCAATGGGCTCTGGCACCGGGGAGTTCTTAATCACTGAATGGAGCATTATATGGCTCCAGGTGGAGGGTAGTGAAAGATAATTTCATTCGCTCCATCTGCTGTTTTATGAGCCGAAGGCAAGGTGGTAGTTCTCAGACACAGATGCATGAGCAAAATGCTTGGTGACAGTATTTGGATCAATATAAATGGCATCATCTAAGGAAATACTTGGCTCACCCACAGGGGACTGAAAGCTGTAGAGGGATCTGCTCTCTGCCCATACCTGTGATGGAGAGGTATGTGATCCGATGGTGGAGACATACCATTCTCAAGATTCTTGCTTTATGATGTAGCAGATGCAGGCACGGAGCCGTTAAAAGGCTATAAGGTGATCCAACAAAGGGTGACACTTATGGCGTTGGAGAACCTGCCTGTAATCTCTAATGGCCGCAGCGATATCTGAGGTCCAACAGGGTACCATTTTCCGACAGGGGAATCCCCATGAAGAGGGGATGGTTTGGTTGGCTGCCGAAAGAACAGCTGCCGTTGTGTGCTGAACAGTCGTATCGATACTGCCTTGTGACAGGAAGCTAAGGACAACAGCAGAGGTGAACCCATCCCAGTCAGCATTATGGAGAATACATCTGAATGGGTGTCCAGGGGAGAAACACTGAGGGAGAGACAGGAAGGTCAAGAAGTGGTCACTACCACACAGGTCATCGTGGGCCCATCAGTCGATAGATGGTAGAAGGCCAGGGCTTGACAAGAAGAGATCAATGGCCGAATAAGTTCTGCATTTCACAATGAAGTGTGTGGGGCCATGGAGTTCAAGAAAGATTGAGCTGTGCCAGTAGTTTCAATAACTTTACCACAGCCAATGATCATTGTTCCACCCCACAAAGCTTATGGGTGTTGAAGTCGCCCAGGACCAGGAAAGGTGGGAGAGTTGAGAAAATAACACAGACAGTACATCCTGGGACACAACATCATTGAAAGGGAGGTAAACAATTCAGATGGTAAAATCCTGATGTGGCCCTACCTTAACAGCCACAGCCTCCAAAGGTGTATCAAGATGAACAACATCACTATATACAGGGTGTTACAAAAAGGTACGGCCAAACTTCCAGGAAACATTCCTCACACACAAAGAAAGAAAATATGTTATGTGGACATGTGTCCAGAAACGCTTACTTTCCATGTTGGAGCTTATTTTATTACTTCTCTTCACATCGATCATGGAATGGAAACACACAGCAACAGAACGTACCAGCGTGACTTCAAACACTTTGTTACAGGAAATGTTCAAAATATCCTCCATTAGCGAGGATACATGCATCCACCCTCCATCGCATGGAATCCCTGATGTGCTGATGTAGCCCTGGAGAATGGCATATTGTATCACAGCCGTCCACAATACGAGCACGAAGAGTCTCTACATTTGGTACCGGGATTGCGTAGACAAGAGCTTTCAAATGCCCCCATAAATGAAAGTCAAGAGGGTTGAGGTCAGGAGAGCGTGGAGGCCATGGAATTGGTCCGCCTCTACCAATCCATCGGTCACCGAATCTGTTGTTGAGAAGCGTACGAACACTACGACTGAAATGTGCAGGAGCTCCATCGTACATGAACCACATGTTGTGTCGTACTTGTAAAGGCACATGTTCTAACAGCACAGGTTGTAACAACAACTGTACATATAATGATTTTTTCTTCTGTTTTTCGATGAATTAATGTAAGCAATGTTTTGATTTAATTTCTTTTTATTTTCGTGTCATTATGTTAAAGAAAATGTAAGCAAATTTAGATGTGAATATTAATATTTATGTCAGATTTCAAGCAATGCTATAACAAAATTGAAGTGTAACCCTTGTTGAATCTATTGTAACATGTTTGAAATTGTAATTGTGCGCCAGGTCCATACGTAGTCAATGTATTAGGATACGTGGAATGTAAAACCTTTGGTGAATACCCTATCTGTAGGGGAGCGGTAAAAGGTGGAGGCAGGCGAGCGCGGGAAAATGCACACGGGCGCGGCACGGCATAACGGGCTCAGTAATACAGTCGGAGTTGGGCATCGGTCTGAGGAACACGTTCCGGATCGAGGAGGCTATCCTGGAAAAAGTGGTTTCATTGAGCCTCGGATGTGCCGCTTCCGACGACTATACAGCATGGCTATATTCTAATGGCACTGGATTGAGAATGAGGGCGACGCTAAGAAGAAGCAAAGTGCCGATACAGCAAAAGCCATAGC
Source organism: Schistocerca piceifrons (assembly GCF_021461385.2). Taxonomy (NCBI): domain Eukaryota; kingdom Metazoa; phylum Arthropoda; class Insecta; order Orthoptera; family Acrididae; genus Schistocerca; species Schistocerca piceifrons. Next base: position 891,159,063 of record NC_060140.1, read on the forward strand.
TGTGATTGTATGTGTGCTGTGCGCCTCGCCATCTCGCCGCCCGCCAACCGCCGCATTGACTCGCACAGGTTGAATCTTTAGAATTGTATTCGTGTGGACCAGTGTTAATTTTGTTCCTGCCAGTTCAATAATAACTTAACTTTTACCAAATTTGTTCTATCAATGAATTATCCTAATCACTAACCTAGACAGGGTCCTTTCCACATGTTGTGCAATCCGAGTGTCCCGAAATGAAGATTTAAAGTTTATGTTAATAAGAATTAACTGCAGACCTATTTATGCTAGAATGAATCTTAATGAGCTTTATTGTTAATGAAAATATGAGTAAAGAGCAAAGGTCTGACAGAGTACTAAGATAATTTTGGAATTGTCTCAGTAAGGAAGCTTAATTAATTCGATACAAAATTAAGGGTAGTTAAATGAGGAAGTAATTGGACAATAAGAATAATAATTCATATTCTGTAAATCTTGAGTAATTTATGTTTCCAATAGTTAATGGTTTCAACACTGTGATCATAACAGTTTCAGGGCCCCCCCCCCTCCCTTCTTTCACTCTTTTCTTTTCTTTTCATTTAAATTCTGAAGTGACTGAACTGATTTGACCAGCAAAGTTAAAGTCAATATAAAACCTAAATTTATCAGTGTTTTACCATTATTAAAATTGCCATTGTATGTGTGTGTGTCAAAAGTGCTATTTCTAGGGTGACCTATGTCCGATTTCAGTCGGATCAATAGACAAAACGCAGTTCGTAGTAATAATTGTAGTGTAATGTTGTGTATTTATAGCTTGTTCAAATTAGTACAGAAAGGGAAAATCTTAGTTCAGTAGATATTTCTGGTTCTAAAATTCACCATATAATACAGTATTACTACGTGTGGTTATGCTTGTATGTACATCCACTTGTACAAGGGAAAAACTCACTTAATGCCTAATTAGGCTGGCACTGGTAGCATCTGCGGTGTATGTTTCTTGCCCGTCCTAACGTGTAGTTGCACTTATTCTTGCTTGACATATCATTGTTGTTACTGACTGGGTATAAGTCCGGTTTTGCTTCCATTCAGGTACACGCGGTCAACATATTTACTAAAATCCTTTCCTATAAGGTGAAGCTCGTCAACTTATCATAGTACAGGCTTTAAAGAGTTAACGTACGCTAGAGCGGAGACGTTACAAGGTAGAGTATCCCGTATGAAATCATGATAACGTGCTCCATTGAGCGTAGGTGGAAGAACTTACTGACAAAACTAAAATGCGCTCTAACATGGAAATTAGGCGTTTCCGGACACATGTCCACATAACATCTTTTCTTTATTTGTGTGTGAGGAATGTTTCCTGAAAGTTTGGTCGTACCTTTTTGTAACACCCTGTATAGAGTCCAGCACATACATCCAAACTTCAACCGATGCCTTATCATAGTCAGTATGATTCTTAAAATAACTTTGGGAGCCATGAAGTGCAGGGGTTTGAGTTGTTGGAAACCACGTTTCCTGAATGGCAATACAGAATGCAGGGTAAGTGCTTAAAAGCTGCCTTACCTCAGCCAGGTGGTGGAAGAATCCATTGCAATTCCATTGGAGGACCAGACTGTCTGAATACTGTGGGGGCATGAGGTTACAAGGACGGGATCAGGTTATGACACATGGTCATGTGCTGCCACTGCCTGAGATTTTGGGGGATCCACTGACAGATTCTGCGGCACATTGCCTGGGAAGATGTGGCACCTCAGGGGCAACTGGTATCTCCACTCTGGGCACGGAAGGAGTACTTGCAGAGTCTGGTGGCATGGGGGCCACTGTAGTTTTCTTCATCTTAGAGGACTTCTTTTGTCTTTCTTCTCCTTAGAGGATGAGGAATGGGAGGGTTTTACTGAATTTGTTTCAGGGACGGGGGGAGAATGAGAAGTCTGACGGCCAGCAGCCTTTGGTTCCTTCAGCTAACAGCTAGTGTCTGGCTGTGGAGCAGCAGAAACTGTGGATGGGAGAGTCCTGAGGGACCTCTTACTATCTAGTGAAGCCGGAGGGGGATGATGCGCCTCTGATTGGGGGATGGGGACTGGTGTACCCGTCAGGTGGTGAGCCAATTTTCTCGAAGTTGGTGCAGTTGAAGCACTGGAAGTTGCGACTGCAGCATAAGATTGTGTTATTTGTATGGGATTAAGACACTCATACTTTTTTTCTGCCCTCTTGATATGTGTGCTTGTCCAAGGTCTTATGCTCCCGGATATTCTTCTCACACTTAAAAATGGAGCAATCTGGTGAGCAGGGAGAGTGGAGATAACTGCAGATTACACAGAAGGGGGGAGGGGGATAAGGAACATTCGTGTGTAATGGACGTCCACGATCCATGCAGACAGGGGTAGCGGTACAACGGAAAGACATATGTCTGAACTTTGGACACTTGAAGCTCCTCATATGAGGAGGAACATAAGATTTCACGTCACACCAGCAGACCATCACCTTGAGCTTCTCAGACAACGTATCACCCTCAAAAGCCAAGATGAAGAGCTCCATAGCAACTTTGTTTTTCCTTGATCCCCCACAGGTACAAAGGGTGACGTGCACACTCCAACAGTCTAAGTTGGCCTCCAGCTCATCAACAGATTGCAAAAGAATATCATGGTGACAGATGATGCCCTGGACCATATTGAGACTTTTGTGGGGAGTGACAATCACAGGAATGTCACCCGACTTTTTACAAGAGAGTAGCACTTGTGACGGGGGGGGATGATGTTTTAATCAGGACAAAGCCACTCGTTGTCTTAGAAATTGATGCAACTTCCCCATATTTGTTTATCCAAAGTGTTCAACAAAAATAAAGGCTTTGTGGTCAGAGATATGTCTCCATTGGTCCTAGAAAAGACCAGGAAATGGAAGGATTTTTCTCCCTGTCATCTAGTGCGTTCCTCCCATGGTGTGGTCAAGGAAGGAGACACACTGGGATCATACTTTGTTGCATCATACGAGGCCTTTCCATTTGAAGAGACTGCTGGGGCCATGTGACCATCAGCAGGAGAAATTTTAAGTTGCTTCATGTGCGAACTATCAGCTACCTGGCCGGCAATACGTTGCTGGGAGCCCTGTGCGCCCGTTATGATGGGCAGATATTCCATGGCATACATGTGGAGTGTGCAGCCCAGGCACCAACAGTGCGATCCCTGCTTGGTCAGGGGGGCTACCACTGTGACGGTAATTTTTAAGTTACATCCCTCAACTGCCACTGGAAGAACATATGAGCTTTGCGGTGAGGGGCTGCAAAACTCCTCACATTATAGTGGAAAAGAATGTGTTGTTATATCAGCTATGTCATTGTTGTTTGGGAGATTTACATTATATTATTTTTAAAAAACAGTGGAACACACAAATTTAGACTAACTTGGTTGTTAGTGGATCACCATAATACCTTTCTTGGTGAAGATGAGTAAAAAATTTCTCTTTGCCACGCCCTTAAATACTACATTGTTAAATAATAACAGCTACATCATTGTTTAATTAATTATATTGATTAAAATTAATGGATCTATAAAATGAAGGTATAAATAAATAAATTATTCAGTCTTTTCTGAGCAAGTCTTGTTATGGTGTATGTTGAAATACCTTCACGATTAACATAGGAAAGCCAAACGAGAATTTAAATTTAAGTGTATGATTCTAATAATGTAATTAATTAATAATGATTTGACAGTCTTATCTGGTTTCTGACATATTACGTCTTAGTAAGAAGCCCAGCCCTACAGACTATGCACAAGGAGCTGCACTTACCAGTAAAACAAAATTTATTAAAATATGTTCTCACTGAATACCACCATGAAATTTGGCACACACATTAACTAATACAAGTGAAATACATTTTTTCAGAACAAAAATTTTAATTTCGAAATTTTTCACAATTAAAAAATAATATCACCTGGAAAAATTCAGCATTGTTATTAATATCATGAATTAGCACCTACTTTTAAAGCTAATAAGTAACTGAATAAAATGGAACATATTTTAGGTGTTTAAGTCAAATAGTTTGAGAAATTGTGATTTTAAGATTTCAAAACATAAGAAAAAATTGCACAACTCTGGAAGTTTTAAAAATTAATAACTAAAATAAAAAAAGGGCTCAAAAATTTTTAATTTGGGGCTTTTCACGCATACAGATACTACTATAAATGTACAAAAAATTATCACAACCTGAGATTTGAAGAACTAGACTATCATCTGATTTCACATGGACTGACACTCGAGTTAGTGAAGCAATTCATATTTCAGGTAAGTCCGGGTCTATTATATGGGAACAAATCTTTAGCACCCCACTCGAAACACCATCAAAACCAGATGAGCTTTTATTTTTGCTAGCATGTGTAATTTTCTAAATTTCAAAAAGGAGAAGTTGGTGATATATTCATACGATTGAAATTTATGAGAGTTTCTTTTCAACATACTGCTATGATTGCACTGTTTGTCCCTATTATTTCTCCTATGTTAAAGAAATGATTATTCAATATATTTGATACCTATGGATCATTGTTTATTGCCCTTCCATTCAATTCAACAGTGATGTTACTGTGTTCTGTAGCTGTTGTCCTGCCTCTTGTTTCATTACATTCAATATAGCCTTAAGTCTGTTGCTGGAATTGACTGATTTCTGACATGTGCATGTTCCTTGATTTTTAAATAATATTTCTTAGTAATTTTGAGTAGTTTTTGTAGTGTGCAACTACTGTATGATTTCTACATGTTCTTGCCAACAGATACATATCGCTTTTGCTTTCACAAGTTAATTTAATCCCTAGTGATCCATGGTTTTTTAAATGGTTGTTTAATGTCCTAGAAGGTGGTTGGAAATGAGAAGCATGATATCTGTATCAATGAGTTTCAGAATCAGAACAAATGGTTGTTGCTTATAAATACAAGTCAACAGAACTATATGTTACACACATGCAGGATTGCCAGCCATCAGGAAGACAGCAACTGTTACCATCTGTACATAATCAGTCAAAATGGTAATGTGCTCAGTACATCATGAAAAGTTTTCTGGTATATTGTACAAACTGAAAAGGACACTGACTCCTGGGCTATTAAAATATCATTGCAATAAGGCAGGTATTTGAGGGTATTCAAACTATTCTTTGAATTCAATGAGCCGACTGATGCAATGTCATAAAAAATAACAAGTAATGATTTTGTTATCCTGTGCAAATAAAAAATTGTTATGTTGCTTTCTCCATAAACAACTTGTCTGGATTTATGGTTTAGTAAGTTATTATGGTCAATTAAAATATATTATGGCAATATTTAATTGCAAATATTTAGTGCAGGAAACAGTATTTACGAAAAAAATGCTAGCATTGTAATGCCTGCCACATTTCTTAATTTACCAGTTGGTACATATTCATAATCAAACTCCCTTAATAATATCAATAGTTGTGCTGCAAGTAACTGAAGCTTCTTTACAGACTGGTTTTGCTAAACATTAAGCAGGAAAATGTCGCAGTGTCTCCCCTTTCCCAGAAACATATTGGAAAAAAGTGCAGTTACATGCAGGTAACTGTTCTTACGTATACTACTGCTGAATTATGTAACATTATGTTGTTGGCAACAAACAGACCTGATATCTTTGAGGATGCCAACATCGAAATTAGTATCAGTGCTCATGACACGGTTGTAGCAACAAAGATTACCAAAGTACAAATAACAACTAAAACAAGCAGAAATATATGTACGTTCAGTAAACTAGAGAAAAAATCAGTAGTGTCATATCTCAATGAGGAACTTCAAACTTTCAGCACGAAGCATGTAGAGGAACTCTGGCTCATGTTTACAAGAATAGTTGACCATGCACTGGGTGGATATGTACCCAGCAGAATAGTTTATAATGTGATGGAATCTCCATGGTATACACTCACTGTAAAGATGCTTCTAAAGAAACAGAGATTACTGCATAATAGGTGTAAAACAAAAAAATAGTACCATACAGAGAGAGATGCTTAATGAAACACGTTTGGCTGTCAAGAGAGCAATGCGTGATGCCTTCAATGACTACCGTAGCGGAATATTGTCAAGTGATCTTTCCCAGAACCCAAAGAAATTCTGGTTGTATGTAATGGCTGTTAGTGACACCTAGTTAGGTCCAGTCCGTAGCGAATGAGACGGGAACTGAAACTGAGGGTAGCAAATCAAAAGCTGAAATGCTTAACTCCATTTTCAAACGTTCCTTTACAAAGGAAAACCCAGGAGAATTGCCCCAATTGAATCCTCATACCATTGAAAAGATGAATGAAATAAGTATTAGTGACAGTGGTGTCGAGAAACAGCTGAAATCATTAAAACTGAAGAATGCTCCTCCAGGGCCTGATGGAATCCCTGTCAGATTCTATACTGAATCTGCCACTGAGTTAGCCCCTCTTCAAACTATACTCTATTGTAGATCACCCAACAAAAAGAAGTGCCCAGTTCTTGCAAAAAGGAAGTGCCCAGTTCTTGGAAAAAGGCACAGGTCACATCTGTCTACAGAAAGGGTAGTAGAAGTGACTCACAAAACTTCCGTCCAATACACTTGACAGCAATTGGCTGTAGAATCTTAGAACATATTCTGAGCTCAAATATAATGAGGTATCCTGAACAGATTTACCTCCTCAATGCCAACCAGCATGTATTTTGAAAACACTGATCATATGAAACCCAATTTGTAATTTTCTCAGGTGAAATATTGAAAGATTTGGACCAAGGCAATAAAGTAGATGCAATATTACTTGATTTCCGAAAAACATCTGACTCAGTACCACACCTATGCTTATTGCCGAAAGTACAGTCATATGTGGTATAAACTGAAATCTGGATTGAGGACTCTTGGGTGGAGAGTCATCATCAAACGAAGAAGTAACTTCAGGTGTGCCCTAGGGAAGCTTGTTGGGAGCCTTGTTATTCATGTTGTACATTAATGATCCTGCAGGAAATGTACATTAATGATCTTGCAGGAAATCAGGCTTTTTACAGATAATGCGGTTATCTATAATGAAGCACTATCTGAGAGAAGCTGCATAAATATTCAGTTTGATATTGATGACATTTCAACGTGGTGCAGAGATTAGCAGCTTGCTTTAAAAGTTCAGAAATGGAAAATTTTGCACTTCACGAAACAAAATACCCTAACATCCTATGACTATAATACGAATGAGTCACTGTTAGTATTGATCAACCTCATACAAATATCTGGGTGTAACATTTTGTAGGAATGTGAAATTGAATGATGACATAGGTTCAGTTGTGGGTGAAGGAGGTGGTAGATTTCAGTTTATTGGTAGAATTCTTGGGAAGTGCAATCAGTGTACAAAAGAGATTGCTTACAAATCAAATCAGTTGTGCGACCAGTTCTATAATATTGTTCAGGTGTGTGGGATACTGAACATATACAAGAAAGGGCAGCTCAAATTGTCACAAGTTTGTTTGATCTGTGGGAGAATGTCAGAGAGATACTGAAGGAACTGAACTGGCAGACTCTTGTAGATCGACGTAAACTATCCCGAGAAAGTCTATTAAAAATTTTCAAGAAATGTTTTTAAATGATTACTCTAGGGATATACGAGGGTAGAATGAAAAGTAATGTGTCAACCTTCGTTAATTGGGTTTGGATGGGAATATTTTAATAAATCAAATGCAGAAATAATCCGTACAATGTGATCTTTAATTACCAATATTCACTTTTCCACATAATCACCAGCCAATTGGATACATTTCTGCCAATGACGAACAAGTTTTCTGATGCCGTCACGGAAGAAATCGACACACTGTTTCTGCAACCACAGTCTCACAGTTCGCTTAAAGTTTTCATCAGAAGCATAATGATGGCCCTGCAGACCGTCTTTCATTATTGGAAACAGATGGAAATCAGACGCTGCTAAATCTGGACTGTATGGAGGATGCCAAACGGTGCTGAGATTCAGTCTCTGGAGTTCTGCTGCGGTGGCATGTGAAATGTGTGGTTTGGCATTGTCATGCTGCAGGAAAACATTTCCCTTTTCCTTTTGGACCCTTGTTAGTCGTCGTTTCAGAGTTCGCAGAGTGGTGATGTAACGCTCTGAATTTATTATTGTTTCACGATCAAGGAAATCAACATGGATAACACCTCTGCACCCCAGAATACTGTGGCCATGATTTTTCCAGCTGAGCAATTTCTTTTTCTGGGGTGAGTCTTTGTGTCGATATTCCATACACTGACGTTTCGTTTTCAGGTGTTAATTGTGTACCCACATTTCGTCTCCTGTCACAATTGAATGTAGAAAGGCGTCACCTTCATTCTTGAAACACGAGAGGAGTTCCTGGCAAATTTCAAGTCTGTGCACTTTCATTTCAGGAGTCAGCATCCAGGGTGCCCATTGTGCACAGATCTTCTGATAGAAAAGCAAAGTAATAATGTGACCCATACGTTCTTGTGAAATGCCAACTGTGCTAGCAATTTCTCTCTGAGTGATAAGACGATCGTCCTGAATCAATTTGTCAACATTCTGCTTGTGAAACTCGGTGGTTGCTGTCACAGGATGTCCAACTCTTTGTTTGTCATGCAGGTCAGTTGTTCCCACCTCAACATCTTTAAACTTACTCTCCCACTAATGCGCAGTACTCACATCAACACAATCACCATAAAATGGTTTCGTTCTCTGATGAATCTCCTTTGGGGTGACACCTTTTGCTGTCAAGAATCCAATGACTGCACGTTGCTTAAATCGCACTGACCGACTGTCTCCACAGGGTTCCATACTTTACACTGTAACAACACAACCGTTCAATGCTAAGGCTTCCCGCCAACTGGAGCTGTAGAGAAGAGGCTACGGAACATGCCAGTACCTGCCACACACCAATGCTGCCAATTGTTTACAAGTTACAAAGGTGGAGGCATTACTTCTCAGTCAACCCTCATACTACAACCCCCTACAATCGCTCACATAGGTATTGTGAGGATCAGATTAAGAAAAATTACTGCATGCACACAGGCATTCAAACAATCATTTTTCCTGTGCTACGTACGTGAATGGAACAGGATGAAACCCTAATAACTGGTGCGATGGAACATACCCCCTACCTTGCACCTCATGGTGGTTTGCAGATTATAAATGTTAATGTAGATTACGATTTCTTTACTGTTATTAACATATTATAATGATTGTTCCGTGGTTGTTAACCTCTGCTGCAGTTTTTGTTGCTAGAGTCAAGAAGTACAAATGTAAGTGCGGAAAATTTGCTGTGATTCCTTTAAGCGCCATACACAAATTGTTTCATCTGGATTGCGTGAAGTTAGTTTGGGAAAGGAAAAGAACCTCAAAATTAGATGAATTAGCATTGTTCCTGGGGAAAAAATGTGCCCACCCCGTACGAAACTCATCAATGAAAAACTAGAACATGAAAACTCATCCTTAGGTGATATAATGTTAGTAATGTGAAGGTGCAGACTCCTGAAAAAGCTGTGCTCAAGACTGGCTTAACTAGCCTCGGAATATCTCCTGCAAAGCTGCATTCAGTTGCTCGGCACAATCAGTATGCAGCAGCAAAACTTAAATTGGGATCAGCAACTGGAGTATTAAAAACTAAAACTGCACATGTATATTAAGTTGAGCTGGACACTGATGCAAATAATAACCCTGACAGTCTTAACAATACTTGAAGACAAGGTGAAACATTACAATGAACTCATGGATAAAATAAAACAGAAAACTGAACTGCAAATAATTGCGAAAAAATTCAATTACTAACTTGTGGCACAAACCTGGTCCACATTTCAAATTTCTGAATATGGGGTATGACAATCACGAGCTCTTGTAATTGAGAAGGGTACTTTATCAATGCCTGAGCAAAAATGAGGAAAGATGTTACCACAAGATACGTCATCGTCATCATCATCATCATCATCAGTGTTCTGATAAAAGGCAGGTTTTCACATAGTGGTTCTCCAGGCTGTCCGGTCTTCTGCCGTCCTCTTCAGGTCTGCACAATTTCCTCTTCCCTTTATGTCGTCTATCATCTTGTATCTTCTTCTTCTTCTTCTTCTTCCTCCTCCTCTCAGTCTTCTCCCACAAACCAGTCCTTCGAAAGCGTCTGCTAGTAAGCACTCCCTTCTCAATGAATGTCCCAACCAATTCTTTTTCCTTTCTCTTCCAAACTTCAGCAGACATCTTCTCTCACCAACCCTTTGAGTTTTCACCTCCTGGAGACATCTCAAGTCTTCAGTTACTGTGCTTCCAAGATATTTAAATGCACTTACTTGGCTAATGGTAGATTGTCCTATTTTAATATCGGACAGTCTGCGTCTTGTACTGATGACCATACTCTTTGTTTCTGCTGTGTTTATTTGCATCCCATATTCCACACAAGCTTCATTCAGATCTTTCAGCATGTTATTCACTGTCTGCTCACTTTCTGCCACTAATACCATGTCATCAGCAAATCTTAAACATTATATTCTCTTTCCAACAATACATAATCCTCTTTTCCCATCTAAGCCTTTCCAAAAATCTCTTCAAGGTATGTGTTACACAACAGTGGGGAAAGGCAAAAACCTTATCTACAATCTTGTCCAATGCTGCTTCCTTCTGACCTTTCATTTCCAATCCTTATCATTACTTTCTGGTGTAAATATAGATTCTGTATCAGTTGTCTCCCTTTCCAATCTACTCCTTTCCTCTTCAAAACATCCATCAGCTTGTTCCGCTGAACTCTGTCAAAAGCCTTTTCTAAATCTATAAAAACAGCAAAGATTTCTCTACCTTTATCCATATATCTTTCCCTGTAGTTGTCAACAGGCCAATAGCATCTCTTGTTCCTTTTCCTGTTCTAAATCGGAACTGCTCCTCTGCAATCCCTCTATCCAGCTTGCCATTTAGCCTTCTATTCAACACTCTCAGCACGACTTAAGCTGCATGAGAAATTAGACTGATGGACCTATGCTCATAACATTTTTTAGTGTTTCTCTTTTTCTCTATTGGTATCATAACTGTTGCAAGGAAGTCCTCAGGCCATTCCTCTTTGTCATATATCTCGTTAACAGAGGTAGACAATTTTTTTTCTTGACTTGTTTCCCAGACTCTTCAACAGTTCTGCTGGCAAATCATCAATTCCACATGCCTTCCTATTCTTCATCTCCTTCAGCGTCTTTCCTACTTCTGCTTCCAAGGTGGTGAATCCCTTTCCATCTTTCAGCATGTATTGCTCCTTCTCAGTCTTAATTTCACTTTGTATTTCATCCACCTTATACAGACATTCGATATATTCTTGCCATCTGTTCAAAACCTCCTGTGATTCTTCTGCAGAGTACCATCCCCTCTTTCTATTTCTATGTTGTTGTTCTTTCTTTTACGTTCAAAAACACTCTCACTAGCCAGTCTATACATCACTTCATACTTTCCCTCTTTCTCCATTTTCTCTGTTTTGTCATATTTCTATTTCATCCATTTTCCCTTACTTCTGCAGTTTCTCTTCTTAATTAATTATTCAGTCTCCTGTACCTCTTTTTGCCTTTTCGGCTTCTACATTTTTCCACTTTCTCCACTCTTCCATCTTTTACAACATGATTTCTGTTATCCACTCTTTCCTGGTACTTTGGGAAACTCTAATTTCTAGTAATTATTTGGCAGAGTCCACGAGTCCTTCCCTCATTTTTATCAATTTCTCATTAACACTTTCATCAGCTCTTCCTCTTTCCCATTTTTCCATAAATCTGTTCTCCAAATCTGATGCCTTTCCTGCCTCTTTGAGTCTTTCTACGTTTAACCTTTCCTTTGCTTTACCTCTCCAGACTTTTTCCAACTTCACTTGTATTTCTCCCACTATTAGGTTGTCGTCTGAATTTATATATGCTCCTGGATAAGCTTTGGCATTCTTCAAACAGTTCCTAAAACTTTTTTGTATTAGGATGTTGTCCAACTGATGTCTTTCCCTATTCAAGTTTGATATCCACGTGTATGAATTTTCTTTACAGAAACTAATTAGTAGTTCACTTCTCTCATTTCTTATTCCTAATCCAAATTTTCCTACTGTATCTTCATCTCTTCCTTCAGCCACCACTGCATTACAGACCCCATGACGATAACGCAGGCATTTCTATTTTCTTTCTCGATGCGTTCTTGTATTTTCTCATAATATTCTTCTACTTCCTCATCTCTATGCTGGCTGGTTGGCATATATACCTGTATTAACACCAAATCTTTTGAACTACCCTTCAGTCGTGTCATCATCAGTCTTCCATCAATATATTGTACCTTCATTACCTTATTTTTCAGCTTTCACCCTATCAATATTCCTACTCCATTTTCACCACTCTTGATTTCCCCTGAGTAAAAGACTTATAATCTCCACGTTCTATCTCCTATTCTCTCCCCATCTCATTTCACACAAACCGAGGACATCTAATCTGTTCCTTTTCATCTCCTGTTTTGCATTCTCTAGCTTTCCTGCTTGCATTAGTGTACTCACATTTCATGTTCCAATCCTTATCTTTCCTTCCTTTCAAATATGTCTACTCTCAATGTGTTCCCCTCCCGGACATTGGAATGAGGAGAAACAGTGGAAAAAAAAGACATAGAGCTTTTAATTAGAAGGTGAAAATTCAAGAATAATGATTGGGGAAAAAGACAAAGTGAGCACTAGCAAAAATATATATGAACAAGCGTATTATATTAAGTAATTTATTTAAAATATATTCTCTTTATAAAAAGAAGTATCCTGAATACAAAGTAGGATTTTCAAAATTTGCTTCTTTTCGACCGAAACAGTGTATACTCACATGATCATCAGGAACACATACCGTATGTATCTGCACTTACCACCAAAATTTTAAATTTCTTCTAAATCTAAATTCTATTACACAAATGTACCAATATCTAATTAAAATAACGATGTGACATAATGAACTGAGCTTGTATGCTCTGTCTGTATGATAAATGCCCCACTAGTTCTTTATTTCAAACACACTTATAAAATGAAATAGAAGACTATGATCCTGGTGAAATAGTTCAGTATAGTAAATGAGTATCAGCTGTTATAATGACTAAGTGTTCAAATAACCACCCTATCAAAATGTTGTGACACTCTAATTAAGAAAATTCAAAAACTTACTCTAAACTCTTATTTCTCAATCACATCTGATTGTCTGAAAATGAAGAAGGAAACAGTCAATGAAGGATCAGTGCTAATGTTGATGAATTTCAGTGAAAATCTCAATTTTCTTGTTCAGGATGAAGCACAGAGATGATGTGTCCCAGATGTACCAGACTCAGAAGTGTATACTGAACTTTTTTAAAGTTGAACTTCCTGGAATTCCACTTGCTTCTGCTGAATATATCAATGATGAATGTGTTGCATATTACAAACATTGTAAGAATTTCAAAAATGTTACAAAGAAAAGAATTTCAATGTAACATGCAGGTGGTGTTGGTTTCTTTTTCTTTTTGCAACCCGCCATGGAAAATCCCCCTGCAGTGGTATTGTGGGTACTGTTAAAAGACTTGTGACAAAAAGAAGATTGCAAAGACCCAATAAAGATCAAATGCTTACAGCATCACAGGTATTTGAACTCTGCCAGGAGAACCCGCAAGGAATTTCAGTTCTCTCTGTTTCAAAAGATGCAATGATACAAGTTAGAAAATTTATTTTTCCCCACTTTGCGAGTGCAAAAACAGTTCCTGGAACATGATCTATGTACAACATTATACCACTGTTGCCAACCGAGATTGGAGCAAAAATGATAAGCTGCGATAGTGATTTTAACACTGTGCACAATTTCTCTGCACTTCCGCTGCTAATGCTAGAATGTTCTGTGCAAGCCAACTGCTATGTTTCAAGTGCGTACTACTCTTTTTGGTATTTGGGAATTGTTGAGAAAGTGAATGGTGAAAAGATGATGTTACAGGGGATAATTTCATGCTAAGTCAATGCAGTACTCATTGAAAACTACCAGTTTGCAGAAGTATATGACAACTGTGAAGAAAGTTATAGGTCTGCAAAGTTAGGAAATTTGTGAAATTTACAAGCATCTGTCCCAACATAAATGACTGTAATTCTGGTTCTAACCCAGAAAAAGCAATGAAACTTGTATACTTGAAAACCTAATGAGTAGAACTTTATGCTGATCTGAAACACGACGGGTTTCTATGAATCTTCATGTTCACGGCCACTGACCTTAATCTTTGACCTCGTGTAGCTCCGAACATGCCATCTTCAATTTTTTTGAAAAATATATACAGTACTACTCAAATGTGTTACTATACATACAGAAAATACCAAGATGATACACCAAAAGCATCATGCCCAAAAATTTAATTCATCTACATCACTAGACTAGAAAATGCAGTAAGCAGCAATATATTCTGACCAATTGGTGAACATTCTTGCTGTGAACAGCCAATCAGGGAGACTTTTGTTTCAACCAATCATCATCAGCTTGAAGTCGTGGGTGTATTCAATCTGCAGTGTACAGTTGCTCCAGTATTTAGTAGGAGTTTGTAAAAAAGGTGTTTCAAGTCAAAACTGTATTGTTGCAATACATTTAAAGAAGAAGGTCATACAAGAATACAGAGGAAATCGAGGAATGTTCAGGAACGAAAGGTAAAAAAGTGTTCTAATGTATTGATAGGTGGAAAAATTTGCAGCAAATGTAGGAAGCAAATATTGCAAAACCCATCAATTCCTGCAGGTGTTGCTTCAGCTATGCTAAGTACTTCCAGATAAAAATTAAGTGAATATGAAACAGTACTGCATCTGGTACTTGGCTCTTCAAGTACCAGCCATCAGTATTTAGGTGAATCTCCTTTGAAGAAAAAGATGCTTCAGAGTGAGAGAACGTACCTAAACCAAAAATTGAAAAAGGTTGGACTACATGTGACAAAATACAAATTTAGACAGTACTTCCAAAGTGCTGGAGCATAAGAAAAACCATGAAAGAATTTTCCACTTTGGATTACATGGCTCAAAGAGCAAAACAGTTAATAGCACAACATATCCAAATCCAGGTAATACAGTGTGTGAGAAAACTGCTACTGTGAAACATGGCGTCCAGTACAGCTTTTTATAGTGAGAAAGTGAACAAAAGTTATAGTTGTGCCGTGAAAAATGAAACATACGGAAATTATAACAGTGAAATAGTGAAGCTAAATGAATGTGTATCAAGCCTGCAATTAATTGTAGATGTACTAAGGCGGACATTGCGCATTTAGAAAATGGAAACGCCGGACTGAAAAAGGTGCGCAATATCCCGATCGCCAAAGCAAGTAAAACACGGAACTGGGAGCACAGGACTAGCATGATCACGGAAGAAAGAAGCGAAAAGGTGATAAATACAATGAATGGAACGAACTGCGGCAATAAAAGCAGTTTCAGTGTCCCACCTACAATAAACGAGTGCTCTGAAGTGGATATAGGCCTAAAGGCAGAAACAAGGCAACAAATGTTTACTAGGCCAAAAAGGGTTGGTCGTGTGAAACCCAGCGACTGTAGAATTCCTGTGGTAACAAAAAACAGTTTTCACGCACTAGATTCAGATATAAATGTGGAATCCATGGAAAACTGTGACGACAACACACCGAATCTATATAGTGACAAGCACATGAGCAGAAACTTCGGCAATAAACGTGAAGACAAACTCAAAGTGAAAATATTCTCTGATAGCCATGGACGTGAAATTGCAAAAATACTATGTTACAGTGATTGCATACAAGCAACTAGTATTGTCAAACCAGGTGCACCCATCCAAGAACTCATTAGAAACATAGAAACTGAAAATGTCATCATAGCTGGAGCCAATAATGTATATAAAAACGATCTCCACAGTGCAACACGAAACCTTAAGGCAATACTAAATTCAACAGAAGAGAAATCAGTTTTTGTAGTTGGAATTCCACATAGGCATGACCTTTCGGAATGGTCATGTGCAAACGTGGAAATCATAAAAGCAAACAGGCAATACTCAAAGATTTGCAGGGCCTACCAAAATGCATATTTTATAAGTATGGACTCCTTGCAAAGAGACTGTTACACGAGACATGGCATGCACCTTAATAACAGAGGCAAGAAGATTCTGTGCCAAAACATCAGCATGATACTGAAAGCATCTGACAACCAAGAAGTAATTGCTGCTCTTCCAGTTCCTTGCTTGATGCAAGCAGAGCCTGAAGAAATGGTTACTTCTATAGCAGCAGTAGAGGTGGAAGCAGCAATTGTACCTACACACATAAACACTGCAGCAGCAGTACCTACCACACTTCACCTACAGGATTCAACAGCAGCAGAAGATCAAGCAACATCCAAATCTTCACTGTCACCAGTTGCCACAACAATGCCAACAGCAGCAGCAGCAGTACCTATCACACTTCATCAACAAGATTCAACAGCAGCAGAAGAAGAAACAACCACATTATCTCCTCACTCACCAAATGCCACAACAGTGCCTCCACACACCATAACAGCAGTTCCATCAATTCCTGTAGTAGCAGCCTCATCTACAATACCATCACAAGGAGGGAAGAGTAGGCATACAATAGTAGATGTGCTGCCACTCCAAGTGAACAATTTTTTAGTAAAAGGCAACAAGAGGCAGAAATCCAAAAGATAAGCTCTCTAAAAGGTTTGAAAACCAATCACCATAGTCTTCATTGTGTAAGCAATAAGAGTGTGGATCTTAAAATATGTTACCCTAACATTCAAGGACTGAAAGATAAAGAACTTACCATAAATGAGTTTGATCTTGATAACCAGTTTGATATTTTTTGTCTGAGTGAACACTGGGCGAATGAGAATGAACTTGCAGTTACCAAATTTGACAATTTTAGTATAGTAAATAGCTACTGTAGGAAAGAGCACATTAGAGGTGGTGTGGCAATTTATTCCAACCAGTCACTCAATTGTACAATAACCAAACTAGACCTAAATCCCTTGTGTGATGAACAGTACTTTGAAGTTATGGGTATAATCATTAATAGTCATAAGCTAATAGCAGTATCCATGTACAGATCACCAAAGGGATGTATTAACATATTTTTAGAAAAAATGGACATGCTACTGAGTGAATTAAGTAATATTAAATGGCTACACTATGATATTGCAATAGGAGGTGATTTGAATGCTGATTTTGATGTTACTAAATGTAGTGTTGCAGAACTGGAAAACTTACTAAGACAAA
Source organism: Schistocerca piceifrons (assembly GCF_021461385.2). Classification (NCBI taxonomy): domain Eukaryota; kingdom Metazoa; phylum Arthropoda; class Insecta; order Orthoptera; family Acrididae; genus Schistocerca; species Schistocerca piceifrons. Next base: position 891,176,209 of record NC_060140.1, read on the forward strand.
ACAATTTACATCATGTCAATAACAGGCCCACAAGAAACAAAGCATGTTTAGATAACATCTTTGTAAACTTCAAGACCACTGAAAACACATGCGAAGTTGTAGTGTTCCCATTCTCTGACCATGACTCCGTATCTCTAAATTATACAAGTAAAATTCCCTCAATAGGAGCAATGCAAACAGACCTGTCCCAACAGTTGTGATTATCAGACCCGTAACTGAGGATAAAATTAACACATTTCATAATTCCCTTGCTGACAGAGACTGGTTTGGCCATTGTAGTGTCGATGGACATTACACATCAAGTAATGACCTGCCAGCCAAAATAATATTTGATAGATTTTTTAATGCATTCTTGACCCTATTTAACCATAGTATTTCCATAAAGAAAATCAAAATAATGGACAGCACCCACAAATCCAGATCTCGAAACAGACAAAATATATGGTACACTAAACAGCTGACAGATCTAAAGAAACAAGTTTTGTTACTGTACAACATCTACAATAGTATGAAGTCTGACTATGCCAAATCAGCCTATGTGGAATGCAGGAATGAATACAAAAAAGCCATCCTGCAAGCCAAAAAAACCTACAATGCCAACAGCATACATAATTCCACCAATAAATGCAAAACTGCTTGGAAAGTAATTAACAGTGCTGCCAGAGATACTAAAAAAGACAAAATTAATATCCCACCACAAACACTCAATGAGTTTTTTATTAATTCAGTGAAAGAAATAGGAAACGCAATTATCAAACCAGACATTAGTCCACCAGAGTTACTCTCCCAAAATTGGGGTAGACAGTCACTAAATACAAGCATGGTAACCTTCTCCGAAGTATCACCTAGATTTGTACAAGGGGTCATAAAACTACTGAAATCATCTGATAGCTTAGATATATATGGCATATCATGCAACCTGCTAAAAAAAGTGTGTGATTGCATTCTGTAACCTTTAACCCATTGCATAAACAAGTGCTTACTTGAGGGATATTTTCCTGATGAGTTAAAACTGTCCAGGATCATCCCAGTATACAAAAAGGGAGATAAAGACTCTCCATCTAGTTACAGGCCTATTTCAATAGTACCCGCATTCTCCAAGGTGATAGAACAAAGGCTTTGCTCAGGTCTCATTCTGTGACCTAAGCAAGGCCTTCGACTGTGTTGAGCACATGCCACTACTAGAGAAACTAGAATTCTACAGTATCAAAAGGAAACCGTCTCAGACTATTAAAAGCTTATCTCAACAAACGTAAACAGGTAGTGTGTGGTGGTAAGGAAATGTCAAACATAGAAAATGTTAAAGTAGGTGTGCCTCAGGGATCTGTACTGGGCCCCTTCCTGTTTCGGATAATGATCAATGACCTCCCCTTGTTTATTAGATCCACCACTGTATTGTATGCAGATGATACCACTTTTCTTCCTAGCAGTTAACGATCTTAATGATCTTAAAACCTGTGCTGAAAATACACTCACGCAGCATATTGGCTCAGAGTAAATGGTTTCCTGCGAAATGAAAATAAAACTCAGCAGATAATCTTCACTCTTAGAGACAAGCCACTATCTGATGACCCTAGTTCTGTTAAATTCCTGGGAGTTTGTTTAGATGAAAAGTTATGCTGGGGCCAACATGTAAACTATGTTAGTAGTAAGCTATCTAGAGTAATTTATTTATTAAGACAACTCAGAAATTGTGTACCTGAAACATACATCAGATCATCTTATTTTGCATTTTTCCAAAGTATAATATCCTATGGCATTATCTTGTGGGGTAACTGTAGTCATATACATGACATCCTATTATTGCAGAAGAAAGCCATTAGGATAATTACAAATTCTTCACATAAGGCTCACTGCAAACCCTTATTTACTAAACAAAAAATTATGACAGTAATAAACCTCTATACATACAATGTCTTAATCTTTACAACAAAGAACCTACAAGATGTGAAACATAGAGAAAATGTACATTGTTACAACACAAGAAGCATCAAACACATATACACGCCTTAACACAGATTATCAAAATCAATAAATAGCTCTGAAGTCACAGGGCACAAACTATTTAATAAGCTGCCACATGCTATACAGGATCTTCCTGAACATACATTCAAAGAAAGACTGCATGAATGGTTTATTGCCCACCCGTTCTATGATATCAATGAATTCTTCAACTGTAAAATGCAGTAATCCAACAGATGACCCACTATACATTTATTGTAATATAAGCTAAAATATTTCAGTAGTCAATACCTTATCACACTGTATTATAAATTGTACCTTCATTTCACGTTGTCAATTGCTGTAATGGCCTAAAGACAATAAAATCTTTATTATTATTATTATTATTGTGTACATGGTTTATACTGTGATCATAATGTGAGCCATGTGATGCTAGGAAGAAAAGACTAGGTCTGTGAAAGAAAATGGAATTAGAGTAAATAAGCAGAAGCAGCTGGGGTTGCACAATCTTAAGGAATTATATGCATATATAAATAGTGAATTCTCAAAATTTTGTGAGTCATGACCAAAGCACTGTTCTTGCCAATATCAGTGGCACCCATGTTTGTTTGTGTGACTCACACCAGAATTTTAAGTTAAGGGTTGTAGGGTGTAAAGTGAAAGAACTAGAGAAGGGTGAAGAATGCACATTACCATAATATAAGCACTGGAGCATTCGTTACAAGCAATCTTGCATTTGCAGCATGTTTCTTACATGGGAAACTTTCCATCGCACCCCCTCACATTTCATGGTAAAGTGGCTCAGTTGATAGCCCGCCAAAAAATGAACCCAGATCAAGCATGAAAACAGGAAGAAGGTGTACTGAGCTGTGGGGAAAAAAAAGCTAAATAGAAACAGTGAATGTTCAAATGATAGGAAGTACAATATAGGGCAACTGTATACAAATCTGGGTTCATTTGCAACAGCAAGGTATAAGGAATGGAGCTATAATGACATTTGATTCTGCACCACTACTTTATTCACAGCTGAAAGGAACTGGCTTTCGAATGGGAACCGCAAATGTTCGATGACAAGGTGACAAGTCAACCAAATCCTCCAACGGAAAACACATACGGTATGCCATACACGGCATTAGTAAGAATACATGTGTCATACGGTAGGAATCTCTTACCAACACACCTAATTTGTACGCCTGGTAAGTGAGTGAGCTATGCCTCCTTGTTCGATTTAGGTGTTCGCATTAATCTGAATATGATGATTCTCAAGGAAATGATGAAAACATAATAATTTGTCTCCTAAGCTGCAAACAAATAAACATAGTTCACACTCATCTATTTGTTGTTTTTATTTCTGCGAGATGTCTATGTGGCATCTCGCCTGCTCTCACTATTCATTACGTTTACTTGTGACGGTAACATATTCTTACCACATGACTTGCATTCTGTAAGCAGTGATTAGTATGACAACTGGCAAGGTTCCAGACAGAGAAACATTTCAATGGCCAGATAAACAGTTCACAATGTTCTGGAAAAAAATAAAATAAATAAATAGATAAAAATAAAGGACACAAGAGAGAGTTGAACACGGGTCGCCCACATGATGGACCAACACCATGACCACTTAACCATGACGCCATTGCTATTCAATGCTGCCCTATATTGAACGTCTTTTCCTTCGACCTTTCATTGTTTCGATATTTTTTTTTCACAATTCAGGACACCTTCTTCCTGTTTTCAGTTTTTGACGGGCCATCTTACCACAAAATCTGAAGGGGGGAGGGGGTGTGTGTGTGCGCGATGGTGAGATCCCCTTGTTAGGTTCATGTCCCTTCATCCAAGTACGACAAGACTGACTGATTATCTGTTTGGTATGAACTGCATTGATGAAATTACATATAAGTGTTGGATAACAACAGGCAGGGTAGTTCTAGAGACTGTAACAAAATCCATAGATGATTACATTGAGGTGTTTGCATCTAAGTTTACAACAGCTCCTACTATACTCATGTATCACCCAGCAGCAGTCACAGTTCTTTAAAATCACTAAATAAGAGCTCAAAGTAAGAGAATTTCTTGTTGTTTGAGGTTTTGTGGGGAATTACTCCTTTACCATTCAGGGTGAAGTTCAGGGATTTCATTAGAACAATCCACACTTTACAATTCATCCGTTTGTTGCTTACCACCGAGACGCAACTACTAATGCAATACACCATGTTTCATATATCATATATGGAAATATCTGATGGCTTCAGCATGATACAGAGAGACAGAGACAGAGACAGAGAGAGAGAGAGAGAGAGAGAGAGAGAGAGAGAGAGAGAGAGAGAGTGTTCTTTCGGCACAGTTTCATCAGTTGCTTAAAATGTCACTTTCTAACTCCAAAGTATAATTTATTACTTTTCTGATGGATATGCTGCCCTATATATATATATATATATATATATATATATATATAAAGGGACAGAAAATTTTTCCAAGAATCTGTGTTACCATGACAAAGATTGTGATGTTATAGCAGAATGGCATTTCCCATCTCCCCACGGGCCTACAGCACATTATAAAGGAAATTGTGATGGGGTTGTGGGGACTGTAAAGAGATTGGTCGCAATTGCCTCAGGTGACCTCATGAAAACCAGATTTTGACACTACAATTATTTCAATGGTGCAAAGAAAATATTCCTTCATGGGTCTTCTACTATACATCTAGATCCCATCACAATGAAGGCATTGCCAAGGTGACATAGCATTTCAAGAATAAATGACTATCCCAGATACCCAGAAGCTTCACTATGTAATACCTATTAACAAAGGTACAGTAAAAACAGATATACAGTCTGCCTGTATCATATCTATAGGACATTAACAATTTAACTGGGCACGCGTGAACTGAGATTTTACCTTGTTTTATTAGCTTTTCAGTCAAGCTGCATTGTAAATGGTTCATAATACCACTAAAATATTATAGAACCATATTTTTGTACTGCATTACTTATGAATTGCACTTTTTAATAGTTTGTGTTTCATATTCATGTGCTGCCTTCTGTATTTTGATGTGTACTGATGCTGACAAAATAAACTTTTGGGCATGAGGACAATACAGTGACTCCACCCGTCTGCTTTGACCCATGAAGTTATCAAGATGGTGGACACACTTATTCCCAGTGTATACAATATGGCAACCACAAAGTCATTAACAATCCCGAAGTCACTATATACTACCATGCACAAAAATATTTAACAGTGCACAGAATTTCACTTCACCAATAAACTGAAGCTAATTGGGTGTAAAGTAGAGGGTCTTGGGGTGGGGACAGTAAGAATGGCACCATTATACAACAAATAATACAGAAAAATAATGAACACAAAATTCTCGAAAATAAACAGAACAAAAAACACAAAAAAAATCTGCAATGGAATATTACGTTCAACCTATATAGCTCAATGGAAAATGATACAAGGCACTTCCACCTGCTCCCCCCCCTCCCGTTCCCATTCTCACAAACACACACCCAAAAACTAAAATAACCATTACTGAAACCCACTGAAAACATTGTCGCATACGCTTGTACTTGGTTTGAGAAGCAGATACTCTGTTCATTATCATAATTTACACAAACTGTTGATACCTCACATATTCCACCAAGAAAGCATATAACTGAAGGACTTTAACTGCATAGGCTATATTCTCGCCCATAGCAGCAACCAACCAGTGACTTGTAAACTTTGTTGTGACATCTACAGTTAGTACCAAATAAAACTCCAAAAATAACAAATTTAAAACCATAAAAACACGTAGAACTAACAAGTTCAAAACCAAACTTAAATTGGTAGCCAATAACTAACGACACCGCCAAGGCAACTAAAAAACAAGCTCCCACATCGAGTAACACGCAGCACTAAGGTCAATACCACATCAACATCACTTACAAACAATTTAGAAACAAATACCACACACTAGAATGTGTCACTGATTACTCCAACAAGCCCATTGCAAACACAATCCATTTTTAACACACTGCACCTCAATGACACATCAACATAACACAGTTATGTCACAGGTCAAAGCAGATGGGTGGAATCTGACACTTCCATTAACCCATTTTGAGATATTTAAGGTCAAAGGTTAAGGTCAATGACGTTGAACATAAAAATTCTTCGAAATCCACTGTGTTATATATAAATATAAAGCTCTACTCAATAGCTTTTCAGTAACCCAAGTTTCACTGCAATATCTTGATTAGTACCAGATTATAGTCATATATGTTGAGACAGATGCATACAAATTTCACACAACCTCCAAACTTTGCCGACCTATATATTTCTTCACAACTAGATTGGTCGTTCTCCATCTCTTATCTGGATCACTGTATGCACAAAATCTGATATAAATCTGAGATGGTCAGGTTGAAAAATTTCACTTTCCTGCTTTGAACTGACATGGAATTACCCATAAAGATTAATCGTCATCCTCATGGGCCATCTCCATCCTTCTATTAGCCTGATAATGATGTCCCATTCCCTACATTCTAAGTAAAGTTGGTATCACCACAGCAACTGGCTGTGCTTACTCTCTACACAAAGAGTCTTCAAAGTTGGTGGAAGAAAAGTGATTTTTAATGTGCATCTTAAAAAGTGTCTTGCCACGTATAATTCAAAATAAACTTTAACACAGACTGCACTATCAGTATCTTCCGCAGTGTTGACATAGTATTGAATTTTGAAACAGTATTCCCTATAGTGTTGACATAGTATTGAATTTCGAAACAGTGTTCAAGTACCATAAACAAAACCTTGTGTGTCATTGCACCAAGTTAATTCAGGTATGACAGATGTTGTCATTGTTATGTTAATATACTGTATAGTATAAGTGTACATTTTATAGCTTCGTTTTATATTACAATTTCTGTTGCATTTGTATAATGCTGTATTCATTTATGTTAATGGCAAAATGGAAGTGTTCTCAATATTCACAATTGTTTTCATGCCATTAATTTTTTAAAACTGATTGTTTGTGATGAAACTTTACTGTTTGCAAATCACTTTCTACATTTGTCAATGATTTTCTGATGGGAGCAAGTGCTCAATTTTTATATTTAACAATTAACTAAAATAAAATTAATCTGCAATATATTATATGATCAATTCTTAATTTTTTCATAAGGCAGATGTCAACTTACTTTTTTTCATTTACAAACTGCCGCCAATTTTCAAATTTTCACAGTCTGGTTTTAAGGAAAGCATTGCACCATATTTTCTACAATTACTAACAACATAAAAAACAATAAAAATTGGCAAAAGTTCATGAAATTAACAACAAAAGCAGTACGCAAAATCTCAGTTCTCAATATGATAATGGGTATCATGGTCTGGATAACTGGACATGGAACTGAGTTCACCTTAAAATATTAGCAATTATTAAGACGACATCGATATTACGTGGCTGTAATTATATTCCACGATTTTGGAAAAAAAAAAAAAAAAAAAAAAAATTGGGGCGCTCATGAACCCACCATACCAGTAGCTTCACGATAACAATTTAATGTTACATGTAAACAACCTAAGTGTAATTATCGCTCAAAAAGGCCTAACTGTACTTCTAATGACACTTATAAGCATCAACGTAGAAAATATCACAGGTTTTGTAGCTATTTTCCTCAAAACTTAAACTGATGAAATAAAAAGTTTTGCACCAGTCTAACTAGCCACTAACGTGGGAAATGCGAAAAATGGTGTAATGTTTCGATGTGCAGTCAATTGCAACACGAAGTGTGGAACAAACAATGGCCAAAGTCAGTGCTTTCATTATTTGTTCATACTATTAAATAAAAACAAGATACTAAAAACTTGTAAACTGCAAATATGGGTGTTCGTTTGCTATTAAGGAGGATACTGTTGACACTGATTTAAATCTCTATATTTCGCTTGTGTTTAACGTAACAAGCAGGAAATGGTTGTGTAACATCCACATCAGTTAGCATTCTACCTTCTCACTCTCCCCCCCCCCCCCCCACCCCCTTCAATCTCTCACTCACACACACACACACACACACACACAGGACCAAATTTACCTTCAAAAACTCTGGATTGCTCTGCTTTGTACTCAACAGATAATATAAAAATGCTATCCCCGTTGTTCCAGTATAAATGGAGTAATCATTCTGGTCGACAGAAGCCAACTTTGCCACTAATTTGGCAAGTAAAGAATTTGTTGCCGAGTGCAGTTTGTCGAGTAACTGGGGGTGAATCTGAAACAGTCAAAAATTGTTTCCACTATTTTTTTTATTCAAGGGAGAGTAACGTTAGGAACAAATGCACATAAAAGACAAAACATGCACCTCCCCATTTAATACAATTTTCGTAGTAGTTTCCCTATGAGCAACGTAATCCTCATACGGATTTTCATAATAACGTACGTCATCCATCGCACAAACTGTCAACAACAAACACAACACAAGAACCTCACTTTTCAATGAACTAAATCGATAATTCGTTGCCATAGCAACGTAATACCAACATTGAACAAAACATTTCTCTAGACAAAGCTAACATTTTACCGCTGATATATATATATATATATATATATATATATATATATATATATATATATATATATATATATATAAATATTTTATTTAACTTGGATGTTTAGACGAAGGTGTTGTAGAAGTTTGCTCCCTAACCGAATAATTACTGTGTATCGCGATGTTTCTGCACCAGCGGTTTTCTGCTAGAGAGAACAAGCTGTAACCTACATCCCCCCACCAAAAACTCTAATGTATGAAACAGATCCCTACATCCGGTTACCTTACAAATGAGTTACGGGCACCAGCACATGATAGTGATTCAAAAGATGTAGCTTTTTATGGAATTGAAATCTTTGGGATCTTGTTCACATACTCTCCAAGGGATGTTCCTGAAAAATTGTTTTGGGGACATTTATTTTATTTAATATTGCATGTTTGTCATTTGTGTCTGGATTTGCTGAGATCTTACTGATTTGACGTTCACCTTTTTCGTATCACTTATCGCAATTTAGTTCTGTTAATTAGAATCTCAGTTTTTAGTGATCCTATTTATGCACCTTGGACAGTTAACTGTGTTCATTGGAACTGTCCATCACATGCACACACACGTGGGGCTGACACTTATCAAACTCAGATTCATGAGAGGACCAGTCGCCACCTTGCTAAAATGGCGACCTTGCCAAGATATTTTAGTCAGAAATGTAATTAGAAATTTCTTTGGTCAACTTAGTTTTAAATATTCTACAGAGGAGAGTCCTTGTCATGGTCTCTGCCAAAAGGTGAGACATAATGGGACAAGTTTAACAGGTCAAATTTGACAGGAGAACCTTATTCATCGAAGTATAGTCTTCCAGAAGCTATATTTAGTGCTATAAATTCTATATTTAGAAATTTGAGCAATGGAGGAAGTGTTTGCATGGGTGAACACAAAATCCAAATGAATGTTTCCATAGCTTGATTTAGAATCGCCTAGCAACAGCTCTGTTTGTAGGTATGCAGATATTAAAGACAGGAGTTCATTATGCTGTTCTCACTTAGGACTGTGAAAATGTTGCCAAACGTTCGGTATTAGAAAAATTAGGGATTATTCCTGGGGAGAATGTGGTCTCATGTATTCGTCATCCTGATAACTGTAGAATGCAAATTGCTGAAAGATCTGTAACAGTAATGGTAAAAAAGTGGGAGACAGTTGACGAGATGTTGCAAAACAAAGCTCAAGTACACACTAGAGGCAGCAGAAGACAAAACACATGCCTCATGCCCTTTTTAATCATCTGTAAGTGTTCCAACTCATCTTATTTTCTTTAAACGTGATTTCCCAGATATAGCATTTTTTACTACAAAAGGTCCATTTTCTGAAGAATTATTCAAGATAATTTTGTATGCATGTAGATAACGATCATCTTCAGCTATGGAACCCCAAATATGTGAAATTTTGTATTATTTTCTTCTAAATGAAATTATAAATGGGGAAAATGTGTCAAAATTTGGAACCTACAAAAAAAGCAACTTAAATAACATTCTTTAGGTTCAGTATAATGCACAGCATGTGATTAATATATGGTAGAAATTTAATTGCTGTATGTTCAATGGCCTTCTCACATATTGGACAAAGGTTTGGTGTAAAATTAATACGGACCAGATAAGGAAATATGCTTCAAGTGTTGGTCCCCTTAATGTGTTAAATATTTGACATTAAGCATACAAGCGACATTAACTTTAGAAATGGTTTGAAATTATGTTTAAAGTTTGATAGAAGTAGCTAAGTGTTTTTATAGTATAGTACGGGTAATATGTTCTCTGTTTCAAGCAAAAATAACACAATATAGCATCTCAGTTGTTATGACATCATATACCCTGAATTATGTGCTGTACAATGATATAGTTTTGCAGCTACAGTGAGTTGTAGGTACTGTGGGTACAGTCTGCAAAAATGTACCAAATAGAGTTAGTAGTAAACATGTAATAAACTAAAACGTCATGCCTGATGCTGAAGTTTTACCGCATGAACAGCAAGAATGTAGTAAGCAATAAACTTTTTTTCATACATCATTTTGTGGGGGGATGTCAGCAAGAATAAGTTTCATAAGGGTTGGAAATTATGTGTGAAGTTTTTAGGAAGCTGCTAAGTGCTGTCATTCCCATATACTTGATGAATATGTTCTGGGTAATTTGTGTACCATGAGGAACTACACCTCAATATATTTACACAGTCTCCAACTATAGTACTTGTCTTACTGTGTTAAACCTTTAACATAAGATTAGACCTCTTGATGAGTGGCTTATGATGGTATATAAAATTTTTAAATTCAGCCAAGAATTATATGAAACATCAGTATTGAAAATCAAAGTTTTGTTACCACTGGAAGAAAGGCAATCTGCTGTTATTACTGTGCAGATAGTAGTTCACCTTACAACTGTAAATAAGTATTTACTGAACAAACAGAAAATAGCTCCACCTATATTAACATGAGCTCAATGAAGCTATTTTGTAATTCACTTAAGAGAGCTGGACAGGAAATTCTGGGATGATATACTCTGTAAACTGAAAGGCATGCAGTACTCATCAGGGGGGAAATTGCCTTTGTTCCAAACGCTATTGCTGCTGTGCAAAATGACTAAGGCTCAATTTCCCTTCTCAAAGTGTAGAAAATGGTGTAGAGCTTTACATAGAATTTGATCATTTGCATTCCCTGCATTAATATTATTGGTAATTCATATATGTATTCCATTTAGTGTTAACACGGTTTGTGGAAGATAAACAAACCCAGGTATGAAACTTCCTGGCAGATTAAAACTGTGTGCTGGACCGAGACTCGACTCGGGACCTCTGCCTTTTGTGGGCATGCGCTCTACCATCTGAGCTACCCAAGAACGACTCACGCCCTGTCCTCACAGCTTTACTTCTGGCAGTACCTCATCTCCTACCTTCCAAACTTTAGAGAAGCTCTCCTGCGAACCTTGCAGAAGTAGCACTCCTGAAAGAAAGGATATTGCAGAGATATGGCTTAGCCACAGCCTGGGGGATGTTTCCAGAATGAGATTTTCACTCTGCAGCGGAGTGTGCGCTGATATGAAACTTCGTTCGCAGGAGAGCGTCTGTAAGGTTTGGAAGGTAGGAGACGAAGTACTGCCAAAAGTAAACCTGTGAGGTCGGGCTGTGAGTCGTGCTGGGGTAGCTCAGATGGTAAAGCACTTGCCCGTGAAAGGCAAAGGTCCCGAGTTCGAGTCTCAGTCTGTCACACAGTTTTAATCTGCCAGGAAGTTTCATATCAGCGCACACTCCGCTGCAGAGTGAAAAATCTCATTCTGGAAACCCAGGTATGTACACACACTGTGTCGTCAGTGATTCAGTGAGCTAGGGAACGGAGTGGAAACTCGCTTGCTCACACTTCAGTTTGCAGACTCAAGAGGGGGTAAGTGCATGACCACAATTGGACAAACTACCTTCTCTCACATGTCTATTCATCTACATTCAGTCTTTTACATTCAGCTTACTGTGTAATGCTGAGACATAGATGTGGAGGTTTACAACTGTGAGTATATGAAGTGACAGTTGACAGTGATGTCTTGGTCCAGCACTACACATTTATCTTATGGCTTTTTTTGTGTCTTTATTATGTCACTTATATGTGATCAGTGTCCCCATATCAGCAGTTCATAATAAATGTGAGACATACTATTTTCTGATACTAAAGTATGGTGCAATTACTTTCATTGATTATTTTCTTCAGAATAACCACTTAGTTAATTGTATACAAGAGTTTTAAATATTTTGGGAATTACTGAAACTATTAATACTGGTCGATATTTCTGGGAGAGAGATTTTTTATCTCCTTTTTTAATAATCTGTATAACTTATGAAATTTGTTGTGATTCAAGGAAAACTGTAAACTGTAGACATTTGTCACAGATGAATGCTAAAGGCTGATAGATCAAATGGATAGTTTTCTCTACTATGTGGTTGGATAGCCAGTAATTATCCATAGTTTTATAGTCAGAGAACTTTTTTACTGCCATTATGACCTCAGTGGATGTGACAGTTAATAACTGAAAAGAGTGTTTTACTGGAAGCTGCTTGCCAAGTTTTCACTTGCAGAAGAGGTTGCCGAGTTCAATCTGTTTCCAATTTCTTTCAATAAAGGTTCAAGGAATTCATTCAGTTGGTGTGGTGCGAGTGATACCTCTTGTGTATAGGTAGGGGAGTGTTTGTATGTCATTATCTGCTGTGTCATTTTGCACTTGTTTGGAGCAATTTCTGCAGCTTTCATAGACTAACCTTTTTGCATGGGGAAGTGTAGTTTTGTAATTGTTTTACATTTCATATATATCAGTATCTATATTAGGTTGTTTAGTTTCACACTTACAGTTGTTTTTATATATACTTTACTGTAGCATCATTTGTTTCCTAGTGCTTTCAAGCAGGCCTGACGAGACTAAGGGTTTGGATCCCAGTGTCTGGCAGATATCAAACTGCTACTCTAAAATAAATTTTCTATCATATAACAAATAAAAGAACATTACCTCATTAGCAGCATAGCAATCTAGCTCTTGCTCTCCACCTCAACTTTTGACATTTATGGTCAGTCACACACAGTTCTATTTCACATTTAAATCTTGCATGCACAGTATTTTCTTGAGACATCACACAGTAAGACCACCTACTAATGGAGTCAACAATGCACTTTCCTTAAACGTTGTTGGAAATTCTCCCAAAACATTTCTGCAACAAATGTACATGGTAAAGGCTGTGAAATAACAATTTGGTAAATTTCCAACAACATTCAAAGATAAGGCACTTTTGATTCCATCACAACACGGTTTTACAGGAAATATAAAGAAAACGTTTTACATTTAGTAGTAAACAAAAAATAAAATATATGTATTTGTCTATAGTTGTCCTATAAGAATCGTAAAAGTCAAGAAATGATATGTCAGGAAAGAGGTGCATTGGCCATGCTGATTCAGATGGTTCAAATGGCTCTGAGCACTATGGGAATTAACATCTATGGTCATCAGTCCCCTAGACTTAGAACTACTTAAACCTATCTAACCTAAGGACATCACACACATCCATGCCTGAGGTAGGATTCGAACCTGCAACCGTAGCAGTTGCGCAGTTCCGGACTGAGCGCCTAGATCTGCTAGACCACCGCGGCCGGCGCCATGCTGATGCTTGGAAGTAAAGAGATAATGTTCTTCCTTTGTTCATCCATAGAACAGCTAACTTCCATGAGGACTCTTATTTTACTTGTTATGACATTATTCCTTGACCGAAGAGGCTTGACCCTCAGAGGTTCATCTCAGAAAATTGGAGATCCAACATCATGTCAGGAGTGCCAGTTTGTAACAGAGAGAAAATGAGAACCATTAATCAATTATTGTAGATGCAACTCATGATTCAAATCATGTTGAACAAACAACATTCACCTGATGCTATATTTACTACAGTAAGGAAATTGATCAATATAAAAGTTTTTGAATTGTTACTGGAATTTGTAGATTGTAACTACAAAACAGGAGTTGATATTGCACATTTAAGTTGATCTGTAATCGTGACACACTCAATTTCTTTTAGTAAATACTGCAGACAAGGTTATCATAATGGAAGTAAAATGAGAGGGTTTAGATTAGGTTAGATTAGATTAGATTAGATTAGAGTCAGTTTTTGTTCCATAGACTAAAAAATGAGACGATTTTCGTAGATGTGGAACATGTCAGAAAGTATAACACACAAAACATAAAACATTTGAATATAATACTCATTTATCAGAAGATCATCAAAATAGGTGAATACATTACAGTAAACTGGAACTGCTAATACCTACAGAGTTAGTACACAATCATAATGAAACACAGTAGGCCCTTTTAGTAAATTTATCATACAAAAACACCTAATATTGACTGTTGTGACCAAGGGCAGTCAAAAATGAAACCTAACAGACATTTTCACTTAAGCTGGTCTAACTGTCCCTGTTAAGATATTCGTCTGTGGACGAGAAGGAGTTCCCTATCAAAAAGTCTTTCAAACTCTGGTTAAACTGTACTTTACCTGAAACCAAATTATTAATGGTAGATGGCAATATATTGAAAATGTGTGGTCTTGTATATTGGATCCCTTTTTGGACCAAGGTGAGTGATTTTAGGTTTTTTGTAGATTGTTCTTTTTACTAATATTGATACTATGTATTTAGCTAATGGTTGGAAACATAGATCTATTACTTGCAAAAAATTTCATTAAGGAATAGATATACTGAGAAGCACTAGTTAGAATACAAAGATCCTTGAACAGGTTTCTACATGATGTTCTCGAATCTACACCAAAAATGACTCTTATTACACACTTCTGCACGCCAAAAACTTTTGCTTGGTTTGATGAGTTACCCCAGACTATGATCCCATATGACATAACAGAAAAAAATATAAGCAAAGTATGCAAGTTTTTATATTTATATCTCCTACATCTGACATCATGCTTATTGTGAATACAGGCTTGTTTATGTGCTTGAGCAATTCTGTGGTATGTCTCTCTCAACTGAATTTATTATCAAGTTGTAATGCCAGAAATTTAACACTGTCAACCTCTTCAAGCTGCACATCTTCATACATTAAAGCTGGAAGTAAATCTCTTACAGGTTTTGAACTGCATATAGTGTGTCTTTTCGAAGTTTAATGACAGTGACAGCTTTAAACCATTTATCAATGTCAATGAAAATTGATTAGCAGCCATTTCTAAATCTATACGTGACTTGCTACTTATTGCAAAGTTTGTATCATCTGTAAACAAAACAAACTTAGCATCTGGCAATGTAACAGATGAGAGGTCTTTAATGGACACAAGAAAAAGTAATGGACCAAAGATTGAATCTTGAGGTACACCACACATAATTACTTCCTAGTCAAATGAAGATTGACTGCTTACTGCACAGGTTTTTCGCATTCACACCTTTGTTTCCTCTTAGTTATGTAAGACTCGAACCAATTCACAGTACTTCCAGTGACACCATAGTATTCTAATTTACTTAAGAGAATGCTGTGATTCACACAGTCAAAGGATTTTGATGGATCACATAAAATTCCAGTAGTTTATAATTTGTTACCTAATGAAGTAAGTACATTCTCACTGTACATGTAAACAGCTTTTTCTATATCAGAACCCTTAAAAAATCCAAACTGTGACTTGGAAAATATATTATTTGCAGTCAGATGCTTAATGAAACACTTGAACGAGATTTTTTCAAATATTTTTGAAATAACCAGCAAAAATGAAATTGGTCGATAGTTTGATGGTATCTCTTTATCTCCCTTCTTGTAAAGAGGCTTAACTTCAGCACATTTTAGCCAGTCTGGAAACGTTCCGCTGATAAGAGACTGATGACACAAATAAATTAAAACAAAGTCAACTCACATGAGCGCTCTTTGATTGACTTTGTAGATATGTTATCATAACCACTAGAATACTTAGATTTTACTAAAGTTATTTGTAAAGACTGATCTCAAATACTCCATTCCACTGTTTGCCAAACAAGATAAGCCCAGGCTGTCAGTAACAGAAACAAAGTACTTGTTTAAGAGATTTGCAATACAACATGCACTTGTTACAAATGTCTCATTTATTTTTAGAGCTGTGTGTTCCTCTTCCTTTTTGACTTCACTATATGCCACGTAGTTCTTATTTCGTTGCCTGATGTAATTATCTTGTTATCGTAATAAAGCTGCTTTGATTTATGGATTACTTGCTTTAATATTTTTGTTTGTAATGTATTACAGTGCTAACATCAGAGCTGTTCCTAGATATTAGATGCAGTCTCTTTTTGTTCCACATAATATCTCTATTTCTTGTGTAATTCATGATTTATTTTTAGACTTCTGTTTGAGTTACCTTTAGGGGAAAAGAATTTTCAAAAGAGTAAGTAACTTGCTGTAAACATCTATGCAGTTCATGTCTTTGAGCTGTCTCCTAAAATTCTCGATTTTTGACTGATTTATTGCCCTTCTATACTCAGATTTAATAGATTTTTTTATCTTGTTTCAACATTTAACACTAGATGCCGCATGTCATGATCAGAGCTCAGACATATTTTCTTCAGTAGAATTCTCATGTAAAATTTCCTCTGTGTGCTTGCCATAGCCTTATGCAGAGTACATACAGCTGAGAGCTACCATAAAACCGATACTTTTTTTTGGAGTGATTCAGTTTGTTACAACCTGTTCAGCTGAAGTCAACAATGACACTAAATTCAGAAACAGTGTGTTGTAAGTTCTTAGTTTCAGGTATGATACCTGTAGGAGTGCTCAGGTTGATGCTGAAATACCAATTGCAACTCACTTGAATAAGATAGCCATTGCTTTTGAAACACACAGCAAGCTAGATTTGTCAGCTGAAACCCATCCAGTGGTACAGGGTGTTTTGGATTATGTGAAATCTTTCAAGTGTTTAATCGTGACACCATTCTAGCCAAGGGAGTTGGTATTAATTGATTATAGAAACAAATTACTACAACCTTGAAATACTACTGTAGATGCTTTGAGACCTTATTAAATGACTTAAAATGTCTTCATGAAAATTGTGACAGTGTTGTCCCTGAATCTAAAGTTGTTCTAGTGCAGTTAGTAGCGAGTCTGAATTTCCTGAGGTGCACACTAAGAAAAGTAAATCACAAGGAATGAAGTGACAGATGTGAATTCGGAAGAGTTATTCAAGATAAATGTTTTTAAGTCATTGCTGAAAATCTACAGTCTAACTTGAAAACCTGATCTGAAACAGCGAATATTTTGTATTAATCATTTGTGTTTTATGGAAGTACTCAAAAGTGACTGACGATCAGGTCACTGAGGTATGCAAGTCATTTATCAGTGAACACTGTAACTATGTCACAACAGATTTAGAAGAAGGACTTAAATATTTGAAAACAATATCTACCTCCAACTTTGAATACATTACTATGGAACCATAAGGCCTCTTGGATAAGATGCATTAGCTTAAAATTTCAAGCTGATTTCTAAATTCATGTGTATCTATGTGACTGTAGCTGAAGCAGAAAGATCATTTGGCATTATGACCCATGTTAAAAATTGTCTCAGATCAATTGTGCATTACCAATGTGTCAGAGATTTGGGGACCTTGGCAACTGAATGTAATTTGGCAAGGTAACTATACTCTGATGCCATGATTCAAACATCGACTGCTGAGACAAAACGTCAGGTCATGACGTGGAAGAAACCTAGCGAAAGAGCCCCAAAAAATGAAATGTCACACATTTAGTAGGGAAAGTTATGGCCACCATCTTTCGTGGCTCTTAGGGGTTTTGCTCATTCACTAGCTGCCTCGCAACATCACAATGAACGTGCAGAGGAATTATAATGTTTTGATGAATCAGCGAGAAGCCATCATAAGATAACCATCATAAGATAACGTCCTGGCCTTTTGTCTCGCGAAGTTCCTTTCCTCATTTAGCTCGAATGACCCAGGTAGATCTCAGAAGATTCAACAGGGAAGTGTTTCCACATCTTCCATATAAATTAGGTCTTCCTCCAAGTGATTTTCATATTTTCGAGCAATACAGAGGTTGTTTTGGAAGTAATACTGATGATAGAGTCACATTAACAGTGAAGAACTGGTTATGAGCACAGGATCTGACCTGGTACAACACTAGTTTTTATAAACGTTTGTCATGTTACCAAAAAAGCTTGGAAAAATATGGTGATGACAGAAAGGTAACAGAAGCATTGCACACTGCCACTAAAATTATTTCAACATAATAAATTGCATGTAATGTTTTTTACCAGGGAATCTTTCTTACTGGATATCTCTCATGTTTAACCTTTGTACCTTCATTCATGATTCAACAATTTATGTGTTAGTTCTTTCAAAGCAATTGGAGACTTGATTTACGACTACTTTTTGTTTTACTACATTCTCAATGATGCTGATTGTAATAGAGCATTATACAAGGTGTATCATAAGTACCTCTTGTTTTTTGAAATAATAGAGAGTATGAAGTTAAACATAGTCCTTAATAAAACACTGTGCAGTAATACATTGTCTTGAACATGTGCTAGGATAAAGGAAATGGTATATTGTAAAAAAAGGTGCTGGAAGGACTTCACTGTAAAGCGAGTGTGAAATTCAGAACATGATCTTAGCAATGGCACATCATGCAAGTATGTTTTCAAAAGGTTTTGTTTGTGTTATTTTACTTAAATATAATGAAAATTGCAAATTCGTTTATAAACGTTATTTAAATTTGTAACTACCGCAATCTGTTCTAATTCCCATTGAAAATATATGTTGGAATGAGTAATGTGAATGTAGAAAATGTGCTCGGAAAAAATTGCGTACTGGAGACAGGCAATTTAACTTTAAGTGTCAGTTCTGCAATTACGAAGCCCATCTTTCCACACATTCATAGAAAAAGAATGTTGTGCATACCAGAAACTAGGTAACCAGATTTCAAGATATTTAGTGTTTTATAATAACCAACTTACTTCAGTAGTTCATTGTTTCCATGGTAATAATTTCAGCTGAAACTAAAGTATTCAAAATCTGAGCGATGAACACTGGCTTCTGTACAGAAAATAAATCAGTAGCGAACATTGTATTATTGATAAGTCATGTTTATTTTCATGTTCTGTGTGATGTCAAAAAAATAAGGAACAGTTACACTGATACATCTGTGTATAAACTTTCTGCTCTGCATTTGAAAACTTCACATGATTTCCTGAATGTTCACAGACTGAAATATAGGATAACACAGCATCCAACATGCAACCGAACTTAGTGCTGTTGATGGTGGCTTGATGCTACATGATTCAACCTTTCGCACCATGAACAACTGTTCAGTTCACTCGAATTCCAATGGCAATATCTCATGCAATGGCAATATATCATGCAATGTATACTACCATTGTATAAATTGCATTTGAGAATGTATGTTCAATGTTAATGAGGAATCATAAAAAAGAGTTATAATTATTATGTATTACATTCAAAGAGTATTTTTTGTGTATCTCCAGTATTCCCCAAATTGTGTTCCATTCAAATCATGTCAAAACTATTTTAAAACAACAGCAAAATTAGATTATTGTATTTGGATATGGGGCCCAGTCACACATCCTGCCCCAGATCCTGCCGAGGCTATCAAAGGCCCTGATTTCAAGTTCTCTATTATATCAGTTTTGTAACTTTCTTTTGTGCTTGCCTTTGAAATGTCTTTTTTAGTGGAGAACAGGTACATCACACTTCAATATATTTTCTAAAGAATCTGTCAAACATTGATTCAACATTAGTTTGTTCAATCTGTTTTTGAAACATAAAATCACACTTTATGTAACTTAATCTATCAGCAGACAAGTTAACAACCACATCTTCCTGACCTCTCATCCAAGTGACTATACCTTCTTTAAGTGTTATTTGCATGAGTAGACAGTTATCTGTATAGTGTAAAGAGTAGTGGTTCATGGTCAGAAAAACAACCATCTTCATGACCAACAGTAAAAATCTCACTGGACGCATTAACAGTAATATTATCTAAGCAAGCTTTTTCCAAGTAGCGCTTTTGTATTTACAAAATAAATTTAGTGGCCTAAAGATACTGAAAAACAGTCTTGATACTTGCTTGTTAGAGTTTGACATTTCTATCCTATAGTCACCACAGATAGCAATATTTAGTTTTTCCTTAATACTTTTCTGAAAATAAGCTCAAAAATTTTGATGAATATTTCTACAGCTCTTATTGGAGACCTATGAACACTAAGAACTATCATATTCTGGTCTGTCAGCTTTATGCAACTGAACAACTCACAATCTAATTAGGAACACTGTCAACTTACGCCAACTTTTGTGAATTTCAGACCTTATTTCGTAAAAATTGCAACTCATCCATTTTTTCAGTTTTATAGGCATTATACTGGCAATAACATAGTACTGAGAAACAAAAATTTCTATTTCCACTTCAGTTAGCCAGTATTCTGATGTACAAATTACATCCACATTTTGTCTTCTACAATAATTGTGCTGAGTTAAGCTGGCACCAGCACACCATGTGACGTAGAGGTCACAAGAAGATCGATCGAGGCCAAAGACACACTTGCTGGGAATGCACCGCCAACGCCCTGTCAGCCGTCAGTATTTAGGATCGCCGCCGCAGACTGGTGGGCCATTTCGTTCAGCTAGTGCGAGTTAATTCGAGTTTGTCCTACCTTGTGAGATCAAGTTTGTCACCGAGTCAGAGCCGCAGTCCTAGTCTCTAGCACAGAGACAGGCGGCACAAAGCAACCTTATAGTGACATAGCGGACTTCTACTTCACCAGCAGTGAGGCTAAAATGGACTATATAGGAGAGCTTGTACCACAGCACATGGACGTTTAAGTAAAGTAGCTCTTTGTTCATGTATAATGAACCCAGTTAACAACTGTGTGCAGTTTGTGTTATAGAACAAGGCTACTGGCGACCAACCAACGTCCTTTCCTTGCTTCCCAAGGTACAGCTTTTCAGAGACAACTAGAGACATAAAAGCTGGTAACGAGGATTCAGTAGAGGTGACGAGAAAACTTCAGTGAAGAACTTGCTTGCTTCCCTTGTGTTTGTTTGCAGGGGTTCTAATATTTCATTGCTAATGTGTAGTTGAGATCTTGAATGTTTTTCAGGAGAGAGCGGCAGAATTAATCAAATTTCAGAGGCCTTTTCTTTTTTTTTTTATTGCTGGAACATATTTGTGTAAATCATGTCTACCTGGTCCCCCTTGCCCCCGTGACTCTGCCGCAGACGGCCAACAAATTTCTGTCTTGCCGACGGCGGCTGCCCATCGTTCTGGCAGTTAAACGACATGGAAGAGGAATGGCTCGAATACCTGACACAGTTACGAGCTCATTGTGCAGTTCATAGCGTTCAAGGTACTGTGGAGCTACAATACTTTCTTTCTATCGCGGGGTCCCCAGTGTCCAGGTTAATACAAAAACTATTCCCAACTGCGTCTCCATTATAACGAAGTAACCACTGCATTAAATAAGTTCTATGACCAGTAGGTCCAAGTAGCCGCAGCCAGATATCAGTATTTTCGTTTGTAGAAAAAGCCAGAACAGATGTACCGTCAGCAGTATACAGAATTAACAGGCATGACTAAGAAGTGTAAATTTTAGTGTAGTTGTGGTAACTTTTATAGTGACCAATTATATTGAGGTTGCTATAACATTCAATACGAGAGCAGATCCTAAATCATGTGAAAACTGTTTAAAAATAACAGCAAAATTATATTATTATATTTGGATATGGGGTCCAGTCACACATCCTGATCCAGATCCAGCCGAAGCTATAAATGGCTCTGCTTCCAAGTTCTCTATTATATCTGTTTGGTAACTTTCTTTTGTGCTTGCCTTTGAAATGTCTTTCTCAGTGGAGAACAATTACACCACACATCAATACATTTTCTAAAGACTCTGTCAAACATAGATTCAACATTAGTTTGTTCAATCTGTTTTTGAAACATAAAATCATATTTTATGTAACTTAATCTATCAGAAGACAAGTTAACAACCGCATCTTCGTGACCTCTCATCCAAGTGACTATACCTTCTTCAAGGGTAGTGTTATTTGTGTGAATAGACAGTTAGCTGTAGAGTGTAAAAAGTAGTGGTTCATCGTCAGAAAAACATCCATGACCAACAGTAAAACTCTCACTGGACAAGTTAACTATATTATCTAAGCAGGCTTCTTTCCAAGCAGCACTTTTGTATTTACAAAATAAGTTTAGTGGCCTTAGGATACTGAAAAACAGATCCTTCACTTCCTCAAGTGTTGCGAATCTTGGAGCAATATGATTCGGGTGCCATACCGACCAATAAGTTTGACCATGCCCAGGTTTGTCGGTTCGAGTCGCCCCTTGCTCGCGACAGTCCCAAGCAGCCACAACAACTAGTGTGTACGCAGCCGCGCGGACTGCCACGTAAACTTGTAAACAGACATATGAACTTAGTGGTCTTTCCCTAGATGTTTTTCTCGCCATAAACGATAGGAGTGCCCATCACGTAACGCAAAGTGTTACATGTATGGAAAGAAAGGACGTGTCGTAGCAGTCTGTTTGCAACGGCACAAACACGCCAATTTTGCACTCTCCAAGAAGAAAACAGGCTCGTGCACTTGCAGTAAACATCAGTCACTTAATTGTGCCATATACGAACAGTTAGTCTCACCACGACTTGCCGACTTTCTCAATCGAACAAGTAGTTCACTGTTTACAACGGACAGGAAATTCCAGTGCTTGGACAGTGTAGTTTGCCAGCCACTTACAAATCTCACACTAGGACAGTGACTTTTACTATGTTGAAGTCAAGAGATAGTGGAAGATTTTCGGTTTAGATGCCTTTGATTTGTTTGGCCTTGTCATCCATGACAACGTACTTTCCATACCAGCATGTGATCCAAAAGACAGGATCACTAGCTTGTTTAAAGAATTTCCTGAACTATTTTCAGAAGGAATGGGAAAAGCTAATAACTTTGTAGCGCATGTTCCATTGAAAGACAATGCACAGCCTAAGTTTTTCTGGGCCCACCCCATTCCATTTGCTTTATGAGACAAAGTAGCTAGTGAATTGAAAGAACTGCAAGATAATGGTGTAATTGCTCCCATTCTAGCTAGTCAATGGGCACGTCAACTAATTTTGTTGCCTAAGCCTTCTGGTCGCATTCGCGTCCGTGTTGATTTCAAGTCTACAGTCAACCCACAGACAGGAGTTGTCATTCCTCCGTTCCCTCGCCCTGAGGAACTCATGGACAGGCTTGGTGCAGGACGTTACTTTTCTAAAACAGATTTGCGTGATGCCTACTTGCGAATTCCATTGGATAAAAAATCACAGAAAATGTTTCTAAATACACATTGAAGACTGCTCAAGTATTTGCGGTTGCCCTTTGGCAGTGCTTCCGCACACGCAATTTTTCAACGTTATTTGGAACAGCTGAATGCAAAAGTGCCATTTTGCTCAAACTACCTTGTCGTCTCATGTTCGTACACCAGAGGAACACATTGCCAATTTGCGTACTCTTTTTCGAATATTGTCAGAAACAAGACTTAAGTGTCGTCTCGAAAAGTGTGACTTTTTCAAACTGAACTACAGTACTTAGGTCATGTGATAAACAGTCATGGTGTGCACCCTCTCCAACCCATTTGCTTGCAATCCGTGACCGGCCAGTTCCTCAAAATGTGCCTGAACTGCAGTCACTACTAGGCAAAGTACATCCGATTCATACCGAATGCTGCTCAGATCGCGGCTCCACTGCATCACTTGTGCCGCACTAAAGTACCTTTTGCGTGGCCAAAGATTGTCAAGACGCCTTTCAAAAACTCAAATGCTTTGATTAGTGACAGATGCTTAGTGCATTTTGACCTTGCCAAGCCATTAGTTTTGCAAGTCGACGCTTCTTCCTACAGAATCGGCGCTGTGCTTTCGCACAGAATTGGTGCAAAAGACAGACCTATTACTTTTGCCTTAAAGTTGTTAACTCAATCTCATTGCAATTATTCTCAAATAGAAAAAGCGAGGCTCTCGATATTGTGTATGGTGTGACAAAATTCCATCACTATTTGTATGATCCGAAGTTATATTTATTGACGGATCACAAGCCTTTGCGGTCCTAGTTTCATTCGTCAGAACCATTTCCTACACACACTGCTCAAAAATAAAAATGTTTTGCTTTGTTGTTTTCGCAGTATCAGTATGAAATTGTATACAGACCTACGGCAAAGCATGGCAATGCAGACGCCCTATCTCGCCTTCCGATTGGCCCAGACTACGATTTTGATGCATCTCCCTCATCCTGTTGCCAATTCGGTGCGCAGGACTCTGAATTGCTGGAATCTTTTCCCTTGCACTAGAGAAAAATTGGACAGGCCATGGAAGCAGACCCAAACCTCGAGATTATGTTGCATTATATTCGCACGTCTTGGCCTCGTTCATTGAACAGTATCCAGAACTCAATTGTGCGTCGATACTTTGCTCGTCGGCATAGCTTTTCGGTTCAACAGAGTGTGATTCTAGTTCAAAATGACAGTGGAAAATCCCGTGTGCTTATTCCCAGTGTTGCAACAGAATGAGTTGCGGTTGCCCCACCAAGGACATTGGGGAACTGTCCGCACTAAACAGTTAGCGTCGCGCTGTGTAGCCGCGCGGTTTAGGACGCCTTGTCACGGTTTACGCGATTCCCTCCGTCGGTTGATTCGAGTCTTCCTACGGGCATGGTTTCCAAACAGTTAGTGCGTCGGCACTGTACTTGGCATGGCATGGACTCCCACAATGAACATATGACGGCACAGTGGCCCGCATGCGCGGTAAACCAATCCGCTCCACCAAAGACATTCTCAGCTTGTTCTAAGACAGAATAACCATGGCAACGAGTGCACATTGACTTTGCAGCACTATTTGCAACACTCGTTGGCTCATAGTGGTAGACACTTTCAGCAAGTTTAGATTTGCAGTGCCTATGAACTCTACGAAGTTACATAGCACCGTTCAAGGGTCGTTCCCAATATTTTGCGTATGAAGTTTGCCAGAAGTACTTGTGTCGGACAACGGACTCACTTCACGTGACTTTGCACAGTTTTTTGAACGCAATGACATTCATCATCTAACAAATTCTGCATTCCACCCGCAGTCCAACAAAGAAGCAGAACGCCTCGTACGCACTTTCAAGCAAGAGATGGCCAAGCTTCGCATTACCCACACACACAGGCACTGCAGCTCTTTGTCGCCTCCTATCTCTCCCACCCACGAGACAGACCATCACCGGTGGTACTTCTGCACGGCAGCCGCCATCTGACGCTGCTACACCCACCGCAGCGGCCGGCGCCGCCATTAGTCCGCAAGCATCGCTTTGCGCCGCGCGATCTTGTTCTTTTCAGGTTTTATGGCAACCGCGAGCGCTGGAAAAGAGGCGTAATCCAGGAATGCATTGGCTGATATATGTACTTACTTGCAGGTCCCGATGGTTTGCAGCGACGCCACAAGAACCAAATTGGCGCATATCGTTTGCCCCCTGATTCTGCCGCTTTTCTTCCCCCAGATTCACGACTTCACAGGACCGCGCGACCTTCGCAGCCGCCCGCTGGTGAGACCAGGGCAGCCCAGGAGGAGCGTTGCGCCCTCGCCCCCGCCGTCGCCGTCGCCGTAACCGTCACCGGTCCGCTCGCTGTCGCCGTCATCGCCACAGCACATGCCCTCAGTCCTGGACGTGCGCCCTGGCAGCAATTTTCTGGAGGATGTTTCTGCTGCCTCGAAAGCCAGATGGCGAGGTATGGTCGGGAATACACCATCCTCCAGTCACGACTCGCAGCCCATCTCAATGTCTGGCGTCCTGCCTCCCTCTCCATTGTCGTTTGCAACCTCACTACACGACAATGGTGCGGCATTTCGTAGGGGAGGAATGTGCTGGTGTAAGCTGGCGCCAGCACAGCGTGTGGCACAGAGGTCACAAGAAGATTGAGGCCAACGACAGACTTGTTGGAAACGCACCACCAACGCCTTCTCGGCCGCCAGCATCTAGCCTTGTCGTCACAAATCGGAGGGCCAGTTCGTTCAGTTAGCTCGAGTTTGTCCCACCTTGTGAGATCCAGCGTGTCACCGAATCGGAGCCGCAGTCTTAGCCCCTAGCACAGAGACAGGCAGCACGTAGCAACCTTATAGGTTTGTGTTGTGTACATAGTTCTGTTTAGTCAGCGTGTACACAACTTTCCCACTAGAATTCGCCCCGCTAAGCACAACAGCGCAGGCACAGCTCTCGTCTGTCTCTGCAGTACGAGATGGTGCTGCCATAGAGACGGACCAAATTCTGCTTCCGCCGATCCGCGTATTAATATGTAATGCAGCCAATGAGATTGCTGCTAACGTAGAACCTTTTCTCCTCGCGGATCACACTCACGCAGTGATACATGAACGAGCGAGGTATTATAACGAGTGTACAGACCTCCGATTAGTCGGTCTGCGTTTGTCTGCACCAATCTGTACCAGTCTGCATTAGTCTGTACTGGTCTGTACGAGTTCTACATTTGTCTGTACCAGTCTATAGTCAAGTTTCAGTCTGCGCCTAATAAGATTACCATATTCCTGTATATAGCCATGGAGATAAATGTATAGACACTTTTGTCAAGTATCAGAGATATATGTGAGAATAAGATTAACTTACCAATACCAAAGGAACTTCGGATTGTCAATTGTAAATAGCATCCAGAACCAAGTTAAGTAATTTTTATGCTTGTTATTATTTTAATAAATGTGTGTGAAAATTAATCAAGTTCTGTTAAAAGTTGGTCACCGTCAATGTGCTACTCTAAACGTGCAAGTGACATTTCTATCGTCTGACCTAACGGCAGAAGATAAACACGCCACACTAATACCACGAGACATATTGCTGACACTCGCCTACTTCGTTAGAGCGACAAGTCAAATAATCTGATGGTGTGTGTACTGAAGGTCCTACAGTGAGCACACCACAGTTTGTGAAGGTAGCAGACTTCAACTTCACTAGCATTGAGGCTAAAGTGGTCTGTGTAGGAAAGCTTGTACTGCAGCACATGGAAGCTTAAGTAAAGCAGCTCTTTGTTTATGAATAAAGAACCCAGTTGGCGGCCGCTGTGGCCGAGCCGTTCTAGGCGCTTCAGTCCGGAACCGTGCTGCTGCTACAGTCGCAAGTTCGAATCGTGCCTCGGGCATGGATGTGTGTGATGATGTCCTTAGGTTAGTAAGGTTTCAGTAGTTCTAAGTCTAGGGGACTGATGACCCCATATGTTCAGTGACATTTCTATCGTCTGACCTAACGGCAGAAGATAAACACGCCACACTAATAACACGAGACATATTACTGACACTCGCCTACTTCGTTAGAGCGACAAGTCAAATAATCTGATGGTGCGTGTACTGAAGGTCCTACAGTACGCACACCACAGTTTGTGAAGGTAGCAGACTTCCAACTTCACTAGCATTGAGGCTAAAGTGGTCTGCGTAGGAAAGCTTGTACTGCAGCACATGGAAGCTTAAGTAAAGCAGCTCTTTGTTTATGAATAAAGAACCCAGTTGGCGGCCGCTGTGGCCGAGCCGTTCTAGGCGCTTCAGTCCGGAACCGTGCTGCTGCTACAGTCGCAAGTTCGAATCGTGCCTCGGGCATGGATGTGTGTGATGATGTCCTTAGGTTAGTAAGGTTTCAGTAGTTCTAAGTCTAGGGGACTGATGACCCCATATGTTAAGTCCAATAGTGCTTAGAGCCATTTGAACCATTTGAAAGAACCCAGTTAATAATAACGAGCAGTTTGTGTTTTAGAACGAGCATACCAGCCAGCAACCAACATCCTCTTCTTGCTTCCCAAGGTAGAGCTCTACATAGACAATGAGAGACATATAAGCTGCTAGCGAGGATTCAACAATAATGTTCCAACTATAGTATCTTACTTCTAATGCTGCATTTATTGACTTGTAACTCAGTAAGTACAACTATAGTATCTTACTTCTAATGCTGCATTTATTGGCTTGCAACACAGTAAGTACTTTACCTAGTATTTGGTACCACTGTTGTTTCTTTCAGCACACTTAAGGACCAATTCTTATGGAGAAGGGAGACTTCTTGTAAAGATAATGAAACTGATAATTATTGGGCTGGGCCATGTTACTTACGTATGGGATGGATCTCTCCCCATTCTGCGACTATATCATACAAATTTCTCATCTTGTATTGTGGCTCTTCTTAGTCTCTCATTCTTTGGATGCTTGCGGCTTTAGTGTTGGATCGTTTTACCGACCCCCCGACTCAGAAGATATAGTTGCTGAACAGTTCACAGAAAACTTGAGTCTCATTTCAGATAAGTACCCCACTCATACAATTATAGTTTGTGGTGACTTCAATCTACCTTCGATATGTTGGAAAAATTATACGTTTAAAGCCGGCGGCAGGCATATAACGTCATTCGAAATTGTACTGAATGCTTTCTCAGAAAATTATTTTGATCAATTAGTTCATGAGTTCACTCGAAGCGTAAATGGTTGCGAAAGCATACTTCACCTTTTAGCAACAAATAATCCTGGACAAACACGGGGATTAGCGACACAAGGCAGTTGCTGCTAGGCTGAATACTGCAACACCTGCAACCATCAGAAAGAAACGCAAAGTATATCTATTTAAAAAAGCTGATAAAAATGCTCTTAACGACTTTTTAAGAGACAATCTTCACTCCTTCCGATCTGATCATGTAAGCGCAGAATGTTTTCAAAGAGACAGTATCGACAGCAATTGAGAGATATATACCACATAAGTGATGGCACTGATTCCCCATGGTACACAAAATGTGTCAGATCGTTGTTGCACAAGCAACAAAAAAAGCATGCCAAATTTAAAAGAACGCAAAATCCCCAAGTTTGGCAAAGTTTTACAGAAGTTCGAAATATAGCCCGTACTTCAATGCGAGATGCTTTTAATAATTTCCACAACGAAATTCTGTCTCGAAACCTGGCAGGAAACCCAAAGAGATTCTGGTCATACGTAAAGCACACCAGTGGCAAGACACAATCAATACCTTCACTGCGCGACAACAACGGTGAAGTCTCTGATGACAGTGCTACTAAAGCAGAGTTATTAAACACGGTTTTCCGAAACTCCTTCACCAAAGAAGACGAAGTAAATATTCCTGAAATCCAGTCAAGAACACTTGCCAAGATGAGAAACATCGAAGTAGATATCCTCGGTGTAACAAAGCAGCTTAAATCACTTAATAAAGACAATCCAGATTGTATACCAGTCACGTTCCTTTCAGAATATGCTGATAAAATAGCTCCATATTTAGCAATTATATACAACCACTTGCTCACAGAAAGATCCGTACCTAAAGACTGGAAATTGCTCAAATCACACCAATACCCAAAAATGGAAGCAGGAGTAATCCGCTGAATTACAGGCCTGTATCACTAACTTCGATTTTCAGTAGGGTTTTGGAACGTATACTATATTCGAACATTATGAAGTACCATTTTGGTAAACATTTTTGGAAACAGTGATCAATAGGGTATTATAATAAACTATGTAATTGAGACCTAAGTGTTGTGAACAAGACTGAAATTTAGTTAGCATATAATTATGAAGTACCTCGAAGAAAACGATTTATTGACACATAGTCAGCACGGTTTCAGAAAATATCGTTCTTGAGAAACACAACTAGCTCTTTATACTCTTGAAGTTATAAGTGCTATCGACAGGGGATTTCAAATTGATTCCATATTTTTAGATTTCCAGAAGGGTTTCGACACCGCTCCTCACAAGCGTCTTCTAACCAAACTGCGTGCCTACGGAGTATCGCCTCAGTTGTGCGACTGGATTCGTGATTTCCTGTCAGAAAGGTCACAGTTCGTAGTAATAGAGGGAAAGTCATCGAGTAAAACAGAAGTAGTATCAGGCGTTCCCGAAGGAAGTGTTACAGGCCCTCTATTGTTCCTGATCTATATTAACGACATAGGAGACAATCTGAGTAGCCGTCTTAGATTGTTTGCAGATGATGCTGTCATTTATCGTCTTGTAAAGTCATCAGATGATCAAAACGACCTGCAAAATGATTTAGATAAGATATCTGTATGGTGCGAAAAGTGGCAATTGACCCTGAATAATGAAAAGTGTGAAGTTCTTCACATGAGTACTAAAAGAAATCAGCTAAATTTCGATTACGCGATAAGTCACACAAATATGAAGGCTGTAAATTCAACTAAATACTTAGGCATTACAGTTACAAATAACCTAAATTGGAACGATCACATAGATAATATTGTGGGTAGAGAAAACCAAAGACTGCGATTCATTGGCAGAACACTTAGAAGCTGCAACAGATCTACTGAAGAGACTGCTTACACCACGCTTGTCCGCCCTATTCTGGAGTACTGTTGTGCGGTATGGGATCCGCATCAGATGGGACTGACGGATGACACCGAAAAAGTACAAAGAAGGGCGAAATAGGGCGAAGTAGGGGAGATAGTGTCACAGAGATGATACGTGAATTGGAATGGCAATCATTAAAACAAAGGCGTTTTTCGTTGCGACGGGATCTTCTCACGAAATTTCAATCACCAGTTTTCTCCTCTGATTCCGAAAACATGCTGTTGGCACCCACCTACATAGGGAGAAATGATCATCACGATAAAATAGAGAAATCAGGGCTCGCACAGAAAAATTTAAGTGCTCGTTTTTCCCGCGTACCGTTCGAGAGTGGAACGGTAGAGACAGCTTGAAAGTGATTCATTGAACACTCTAGCAGGCACTTTGTTGTGCATAGCAGAGTAATTACGTAGATGTAGATGGTGGTTTTTCTGTGTAAATCATGGGTCTCAGGCCAATTCGCTGGGTGCTTTCTGGTGCTGTCACTATTGTTTCTTCTGTGAAGCTTTTCGGTCTTTGAGTTTTTTTATTGCTGCTATTGATAATGTTGACTTTCCAGGAGTCACTTGTACGTTGGTTGTGGATCTTGTGTATTGTTTTTCTTTGTTCGCGCCCGGTCAGCAAATGTCCTTTTGGTGGTGCTGACATTAACTGCATGTTGTCATTCAGTACGCACTGGATATGCTTTTATCAATGCTTTCGTCTTACTTCTTGTTACCCGTTGTGTAATCAGCAACTACTTACAAACTACCTTGTGAGTGTCTATAGTTTTCAGTCGTCCATCACAGAGATTATTTTCGTTGCGAATAACTATTTTCCTAAGTAGCTAAGGCGTTTGTCCATGATTGGTGTGAAATCTGCATCCAAAGCGACTTATGTCGACAATTTCTTCATTTTAAAGTTTCTGCCACTAATTTTTTAATTGCAGGTTTGCGACGCATATTTCTGGATTAACACGTTCGGATGTTGCAGAACGTTTATTGTTATCGCAATAGTGTGTGTTAGGTTTTCTATACAGTCTTTTATAGCTTTAACAGCCATATGTGCTTTGTTTTTGTCTGTCATTTGAACCCACTATTAACACAATATCATTCGAATTCAAACGGCTTATTTCTGAGGATTTTGAAATCTTAAACATTTCAACTGACACAGCCTCAGATGTAATAAAGCTAAATATCTTTACACTAGAGTTTCTTCTGATGACTTCGGTGATATCATGTCCATGAATTTCTCCCAGAATTGTCACCGCCCCTTCGTTTCCTACTTTATCTGAATTTAGTGCTCTTCCTTTCGTTTGGGCGTTTGTTCAATCTCTAGAAAGGCTTTGTTTATGAATCAGTTCTCATACTGGTGACTGCACATGTAGTTCTATTGGTTTGTTCTTCGCTAATTTCATATCGTAAGCCGGGTTCACATTCGCAACGAAAGTGTCGCCACAGCTAGCGGCATACTGCAGTTGCATGTGTAAACTCCCCATTTTTCAGCGGTACAACTTAACACACAACATTTGTCTGTCACAAAAAGTTCAACTTGGTTGTACTTTGTTACGCCACTTCTCTTCCACCACTACTCTCTGGTGACTGTAGATTTCGAAACACGAGCGTTCCATGAGTTATCGTGGAACAGTTGCTCCTGCACTCTGTTTCATTTCAGTGTTTCTCATTTTATTATTGAGAAAAGTTAAAACAATGCTCGGCAGGCGCACTTTCGCTGTTTCTCGAACTTCAAGAAGAGCTACCCATGTTTAATTTTCTGTAGTAATATAGTGCGTGTGAACAATATTTGCAAATCTATGATGCAGGTCTGTCCCAAAGTACTGAAAGATGTTTTAATGAATAAATAAATAAACTTAATATGTAAGAAAAAAAGCGAGTCGTATAAATTTCGGTATTGGTAAGACCAAGCAGTGTATAAATTATGTATTATTTGTGGGAAATGCCTACATCAATGAATACAATGTTGTTGTTGTTGTTGTGGTCTTCAGTCCTGAGACTGGTTTGATGCAGGTCTCCATGCTACTCTATCCTGTGCAAGCTTTTTCATCTCCCAGTACCTACTGCAACCTACATCCTTCTGAATCTGCTTAGTGTATTCATCTCTTGGTCTCCCTCTACGATTTTTACCCTCCACGCTGCCCTCCAATACTAAATTGGTGATCCCTTGATGCCTCAGAACATGTCCTACCAACCGATCCCTTCTTCTGGTCAAGTTGTGCCACAAACTTCTATTCTCCCCAATCCTATTCAATACTTCCTCATTAGTTATGTGATCTACCCATCTAATCTTCAGCATTCTTCTGTAGCACCACATTTCGAAAGCTTCTATTCTCTTCTTGTCCAAACTATTTATCGTCCATGTTTCACTTCCATACATGGCTACACTCCATACGAATACTTTCAGAAATGACTTCCTGACACTTAAATCAATACTGGATGTTAACAAATTTCTCTTCTTCAGAAATGCTTTCCTTGCCATTGCCAGCCTACATTTTATATCCTCTCTACTTCGACCATCATCAGTTATTTTGCTCCCCAAATAGCAAAACTCCTTTACTACTTTAAGTGCCTCATTTCCTAATCTAATTCCCTCAGCATCACCCGACTTAATTAGACTACATTCCAATGTCCTTGTTTTGCTTTTGTTGATGTTCATCTTATATCCTCCTTTCAAGACACTGTCCATTCCATTCAACTGCTCTTCCAAGTCCTTTGCTGTCTCTGACAGAATTACAATGTCATCGGCGAACCTCAAAGTTTTTATTTCTTCTCCGTGAATTTTAATACCTACTCCGAATTTTTCTTTTGTTTCCTTTACTGCTTGCTCAATATACAGATTGAACAACATCGGGGAGAGGCTACAACCCTGTCTTAATCTCTTCCCAACCACCGCTTCCCTTTCATGTCCCTCGACTCTTACAACTGCCATCTGGTTTCTGTACAAATTGTAAATAGCCTTTCGCTCCCTGTATTTTACCCCTGCCACCTTTAGAATTTGAAAGAGAGTATTCCAGTCAACATTGTCAAAAGCTTTCTCTAAGTCTACAAATGCTAGAAACGTAGGTTTGCCTTTCCTTAATCTTTCTACTAAGATAAGTCGTAAGGTCAGTATTGCCTCACGTGTTCCAGTGTTTCTACGGAATCCAAACTGATCTTCCCCGAGGTTGGCTTCTACTAGTTTTTCCATTCGTCTGTAAAGAATTCGTGTTAGTATTTTGCAGCTGTGACTTATGAATACAATAAGATTCCAAAATCTTGGAAGAGTGGCATGTCTGCAGATGCTATTTACATGCCAGCTGGTAGTTTGCCATAGTAGGCGACATTTTCGTCTTCGAGTGTCATTCCTTTTGTAAATGTGTTTATGGCCTTTGATTTATCTGTGCATGAAATATACATTAACGGAAAAAATTGCTACACGAAAAAAATAGTTAATGCAAAGGAACGAAATTTCGGAAATACATTTGTAGAAGTACCATATTTAAGTGATTAACAATGCAAGATCACAGATTAATGTAAGTATGAGATAATCCATTGCAAATGTGAAATGCTGGTACATTAATAACCGATGTAACCGCCACAATGTTGACTGCAAGCATATAAAGATATGAAAAGTCCGCGCAAAAATAAAAAAAACTTACGTGTTTGGGGTAAACCTTTTTTATTTTTCGACATAGTCTTCTTTTAAACTGTCCAACACTGTTCTAATTTGTTGTTCCCTTCCGAATAATAGGAATTGTCGAAGTCTGCAAAATAGCTATTAGTTGCTGCAATCACCTCCTCGTTTGAATAAAATCTTTGTCCCGCCAGCCATTTCTTCAAATTGAGGAACAAACAGTAGTCCGAGGGAGCCAAGTCTGGAGAATAGGGGGGGGGGGGGGTTGTGAAATGAGTTGGAATCATATTTCCATTAATTTTGCAATCACAACAGCTGAGGTGTGTGTTGGTGCATTGTCGTGGTGGAAAAGGACTTTTTTGTGGTCCAATTGCCGGCGATTTTCTTGCAGCTCGGTTTTCAAACGGTCCAATAACGATGAATGTCGGCTCTGAGCACTATAGGACTTAACATCTATGGTCATCAGTCCCCTAGAACTTAGAACTACTTAAAACTAACTAACCTAAGGACATCACACAACACCCAGTCATCACGAGCCAGAGAAAACGATGAATGATATTCACCTGTAATAGTTTTACCCTTTTCCAGATAGTCGATAAGGATTATCCCTTGAGTATCCCAAAAGACAGTCGCCATAACCTTTCCGGCCGAAGGAATGGTCTTCGCCTTTTTTGGTGCAGATTCTCCCTTGGTAACCCATTGTTTAGATTGTTGTTTGGTCTCAGGAGTATAGTAATGTATCTATGTTTCATCCACAGTAACGAAACGAAGCTTAACATCCTGCAGAATCTTCCTGAACAGCTGCAAACCATCCTTGCGACACTTCACACGATTCCGTTTTTGGTCAAGCGTGAGCAATCGTGGAACCCATCTTGCGGACAGCTTTCTCATGTCCAAATGCTTATGCAAAATATTATGTACTCGTTCATTCGAGATGCCCACAGCACTATCAATCTCACACACCTTAACTCATCTGTCGTTGATCACCATGTCATGGATTTTATCACTGATTTCTGGAGTCATATCCTCCACAGGGCGTCCAGAACGTTCAGCATCACTTGTGCCCATATGGCCACTGCGAAAATTTTGAAACCACTTATAAACTGTTCTAATCGAAGGTGCAGAGTCACCGTAATATTTATCAAGCTTCTCTTTAGTCTCCTGAGGCGTTCAGCCAGACGAAATTCTTTTTCGTCCATATTTTGACAATCACTCGCCTTAGAAGTAGACCAGTATGGCTGAAACTTGGTGTGCGTTCTTTCCAAAGATGCTACTAACTAAACATGACATCGATACTCGGCGGTGGTGCCATCTCTCGGACTATGCATGGACTTCTCAAACGCCCCTCGTATGCATTGTGCTGCACAGGTGCCGGATGTCTGTTTATGGAATAGTTCTATGCCTGTAGCATTTGGTCGCTCTATACAAGGGCGTTTAATGCTGGTTGTGGATGACGCTGAAGCTGTCGTCCGATGTTGTCCCATACGTGCTCGATTAGAGATTGATCGGCAGATCGAGCAGGCGAAGGTAACATGTCGACTCTCTGCAGAGCATCTTAGGTTACAGCAGTGGTATGTGGGAGAGTGTTATTCTGTTACAAAAACCCCTGGAATGCTGTTCATGAATGACAGCACAACAGGTCGGATCAACAGATTGATGTGCAAATTTGCAGTTAGGGTACATGGGATTACCACGTGAGTGTTCCTGCTGTCATACGAAATCGCTCCCCAAATCATAACTCCAAGAGTGGGTGTAGTGCGTCTCGCACGTTGACAGGTTGGGTACAGGCCCTCAACTGGCCTCCTTCTAGCCAACACACGGCCATCACGACTATTAGCAAGGAACTAAACATCTATGGTCCATAGCACGCTAACACAGCAGTATTGGCGAGGTCCTGCAACACAGCTACTACTGGCAGCCCCAGATGC
The DNA here is from genome assembly GCF_021461385.2 of Schistocerca piceifrons. Taxonomy (NCBI): domain Eukaryota; kingdom Metazoa; phylum Arthropoda; class Insecta; order Orthoptera; family Acrididae; genus Schistocerca; species Schistocerca piceifrons. The sequence goes on from NC_060140.1 coordinate 891,212,124, forward strand.
TCGACCCGCCAAAAAATAGGCAATCCCAGGGAAGCCGTACTATACACAACACGCAAACCAACCACACACACACCCTACACTGTGATCTGATCTATGGCTGATCGCCCACTAATGTATGACGACCTCGGACTGTTGCAGGTTCGAAGCTGCTGCAGCAAGCCCAGGAGAATTCCCAGGAGCCCAGCTGCAGCGCCCAGACTGGCCCATCTACAACGAGCACCCGCAGCGACAAAGGTAACGATGCACGATACCTCGCACTAACATAACTGCGTACACTGTCGCAGATAGCAAGCCGCTACTGCTCTTACTACCCGTCCTACTGTCACAGAGGTTTTTTTCCCTTGGCGCTTGTCTTGACACTTTTTTCCCCTCTGCCCTTACAAACCGCTACTCTTCGATCGCTTTCGTCCACTTTCTGTCTCCTGACGGACCATGTCAATGAGTAATTCTACCCAGACGCATGGACAACATCACAGCCCGCACCTTGCGACTCCTGATCCGAAAACTAACATGTTATACGGAGGTGACAGTAGAACTTTTGGTTTGGTCACCACGTCGGTGTGGAATTGGAGGAGCCCCATCCTACTGCTGCGGCCATCACTGGCAACGAGGCAGAACCAGCTTTAATCGGAAAATACAACAGACCTCCATCCTGCCCTGCAGTGAGCTCTCACTTGATACCACTGAAGTAGCAGTTGCCAGTGGTCTGCGGTCACGATACAGGGCGTCTGACCCGGAGCTGCTGATGAAGTAAACAATCTGTAACAGTTCAATGTGTCACTGTGGTGCCAAATGCTTCTCAAACTGCTGCTGCAGATGCAGTACGATGCGACAGAGCCACATGGCGAACACAATGGTCTTCCCTCTCGGTAGTGCCACTTGGCCATCTGGAGCAATCATGTACGGTTGCCACATTCTTGCCAAGTCTTTCTGCAGTGACGCAGAAAGAACATCCAGATTCTCGTAGCCTTACCACACGACCCTGTATATCCACAGTGTTGATAATGACGTCTTTTTCGCTTTAAAGGCATTTTTGTCTAACTCCAATTCATCATGTTAGTCTAGAAGGTAAATTACGCTCACCTCCTTTACGGCCCGTATTTAAAGCCAACCTGATTTGCATCCCAATAGTGGCGGTACTAGAATCACTCCTGTGTAACTGGCGCGAAATTTAAACAGACATTATCTTTCACATGTAGAAACACGCCTACCAACTTTTGTTTATGCTGTCAACTTTTGGTGGTACGTTTCTTGTCCGTCAGTGTATTTTCGGATCTAACATTTGGGTTTCGTCTCTCTTGTATTTAACTCTTGTCACATCTCTAATTCCATAACCAGCACTGTAACACTGCTAACTGTCCATATGATTTCAGTGGACGCCATGTTGAAAGCTGTGCAACTACGTAGAATTTATGCCGTCCTGTGTGTATGGTAGCTAGCGATGCCACTACAGAAAGCCACAAGCTGTGGCTTCATATTAGTTGCGTGCGTGAACCCTGCTTTACTGTGTACCTTAGGCCTACTACTGTTAAACATTAGGCCTACTCCTTGTTTAGAACATTCTCAACACAGCCATATTTCTTGCTTTTCACTAGCTTCTGTACTACTATAAAGATAAAGCGTCTTGCATTTAATGCACGAAACACCTTCAGCAACACGTACTTTGCAATAGCAAAAATTAGTGTGTGTCTGTTTTCATGTTCCTTTGTAAGTGACTGTGGCTGCTCATGTTCAGTCACTACACGAAGTGTAAACTGAGCACATGGCTTCGTTATGCATTTTAATACTTCTCTACTCATTTTATCCGCAACATTAGCTATGATATAACACGCGAACAAGGTAAGTTTTCCACACATTAGCACTTTTTTTCACAACTTTTGCTTAAATTTGTGACGATAACGTGTGTGTGTCATGTTCACCTTCTGCCACTTTCCTCCATCCCTTCCAGCCTATCACATCCCAACAATACAATACAATACTACTGCGTTTTGTTGTGGTACATAGTTTAACATTTGTTTTTAACCCATTTCATTCATACATACAACAGAAGTGTGAGTGTGTTTTCTATCCACATCTCCCTTTAAACCAATGGACCAATTTCAACCTAACTTGGTACACGTATCCCATACTGTCAGGCAAGAATCGCTCTTGGGGTAGGAACCACCTACCTACATAGTTCAGGAGATGTCATAAACAATGGAATGCGGAAAAACTTCCGCACCTTGCATGACGTTTAAATTTATTACTTATTTGCTACTAACACTATTCGCAACATATTTTGCAGACAGTATCCTCATAGGCCGCTGAATGTATCTGTGCATATATATCATTGTACGAGCTATAGTTCAAGAGATATGACTTCATACACACTGAGATGCGCAAAGAAATGCGACGTCAGTCAGTCAGTCATTCATTCATCATTGAATCATTTTGGGTACGGAAAGTACTACATAATATGGGACAAGTCTAAGACACTCCTACAGTCGAGTCAGCTTAAGGAAATCCGTGACACCTGGTAGCCATTTTGACAGGTTTCAACTGAGAAGTGTAAACGGCTGTAGGCAAAACAATTGTATGGAACTGGGGACCTAGAAACGACGGAGAGGCTTCGTCCCCGCCGTAGCCCTCAGTGGTCCACAACCCCACAACAGGCTACAGCAGTTCACTCACCCCACCAACGCCCCACACCGAACCCAGGGTTATAGGCAAAACAATAGCTGTATAAGCTTAGTCATGGAGACTTCTACAAAATCGCGTTGTAGAGACGCGAACAGCCGCGCACGACGTACAGAAATGGAATCTTTCTTTAATTTGGATACTTTATTTATACATCTGTTTCATAATTTCAAAGGTGTTTTCACAAATACATGAAAATGGATGTTTTCGATGTTACTCTACAAACACACTTCATTTTTTGTTTTCGATTGTAACAGAAAACTGGAGAAAACTGGATACCCAGCAATGCAGGGTTTGTCATCTAGTTTAACAACGAACATTAATTATCTACCATTAAAACACTATTTTCAATAATCTGAGACTATTCTATCCCCTGTAACGTGGAAACCATTGGTCCTAGAGAAAAACTGAGTAGAGCGTTTTAGTAATTGCTGTACTCTAACACTGTAGCAGGAAACATTTTCACTGGAAGCCGCAGTTTTCGACTTATCCAAGAAAAACAAAAAAAGTGACCTTAAAACACCCTCCACTCACCCCTCCCCACATCTCACATCTCACCGATCAGGATTATTTGTGTATTGTTATGACACTCCCCCCTACCACTGCGCAAAAATTTGCGACTACACGAATTTTTCTCCTAATCGACCTTTTTTTTTTAATCTTCGTTGACTGGGCTATTCGTACACTTGAGTATGATGAGGTATCTGTGCATCTGGCGGCATGGTTTGCGAATTTAATAATTCCTATCACTTTGCGTTGTAGAAGACTGTTGATACTCAATGTCTTTTATGATGCCCCAAAAAGGTTAGTCAAGGGGAATTAAACCTGGCGACAATGGCAGCCAAGTCACTGGTCCTTCTTTACCGAACTATTAACCATAAAAAAAAAAAATGATTCAAGGCATACCTAGTCGCCAAGGAAAAATGTGCTCGACGTTCAACCTACTGCACCCATATTTCCAACTGCGTTGCTAGTGAAACATCTTCTAACAACTCCAGCAATGCATGCTACTAAAATACAGAGCACCATCAGCACTTAACTGTTCATAAAAGAAGGTCAGACAACTTAATCATTGGCCCATGATGTGCTGATTGTATTCCTAATGCTCCATAGTGAACATTGTGCGTATTTAACTCGGCGTTAGATTTGAAAGTAGAATAATCAGTTCCTTCTATGACAGTTGTGAAGTCCTTTCTTCATTTAGATACTCAGTACAAAAACTGATTATAATAAAAAAATAACTTTTACTTAGTGCCTGGGTGACAATCTGAGCAGTTCTCTTAGGTTGTTCGCAGATGATGCTGTAATTTACCGTCTAGTAAGGTCATCCGAAGACCAATATCAGTTGCAAAGCGATTTAGAAAAGATTGCTGTATGGTGTGGCAGGTGGCAGTTGACGCTAAATAACGAAAAGTGTGAGGTGATCCACATGAGTTCCAAAAGAAATCCGTTGGAATTCGATTACTCGATAAATAGTACAATTCTCAAGGCTGTCAATTCAACTAAGTACCTGGGTGTTAAAATTACGAACAACTTCAGTTGGAAAGACCATATAGATAATATTGTGGGGAAGGCGAGCCAAAGGTTGCGTTTCATTGGCAGGACACTTAGAAGATGCAACAAGTCCACTAAAGGGACAGCTTACACTACACTCGTTCGTCCTCTGTTAGAATATTGCTGCGCGGTGTGGGATCCTTACCAGGCGGGATTGACGGAGGACACCGAAAGGGTGCAAAAAAGGGCAGCTCGTTTTGTATTATCACGTAATAGGGAAGAGAGTGTGGCAGATATGATACGCGAGTTGGGATGGAAGTCATTAAAGCAAAGACATTTTTCGTCGCGCCATCTACTTACGAAATTTCAGTCACCAACTTTCTCTTCCGAATGCGAAAATATTTTGTTGAGCCCAACCTACATAGGTAGGAAGGATCATCAAAATAAAATAAGAGAAATCAGAGCTCGAACAGAAAGGTTTAGGTGTTCGTTTTTCCCGCGCGCTGTTCGGGAGTGGAATGGTTGAGAGATACTATGATTGGGGTTCGATGAACCCTCTCCCAAGCACTTAAATGTGAATTGCAGAGTAATCATGTAGCTGTAGATGTAGATGATGCACATGGAAGTGATCTATATATATATTCTCAGGACAGTATTTCTGCTCTCTCTGGAATGTCATGCTAGTCTGTGTATCCTCTGGTGAGAACCAAGAATAGATTAAGATCCCACGTGGCGGCTGGTTAAAAGGATTCGCCAAGCAATAAGAGACCCATATAGTGACGTCATATGAATTTCATGTTCTCTGGTTGAGTGTAAGCGTGGCGTCATCCAACAGAGAGTGATAAAAGAGCAATGCTTACCTGGCGGCGCAGTAGCGGAGATTAGAAGCGTGTAAGTGTGAGAGTTGTGCGGCGCGCCGGGCTTGGTTGACGAAGATGCTGTCGACACGGCACATTTAATGCATTTATACACCGAAGCGCCAAAGAAACTGGTATAGTATTCAGAGATATGTACACAGGCAGAATACGGCGCTGCGCTCGGCAACGCCTATATAAGACAGCAAGTGTCTGACGCAGTTATTAGATCGGTTACTGCTGCTACAATGATATGTTATAGAGATTTAAGTGAATCTGAACGTGATGTTATAGTCGGCGCACGAGCCATGGGACACAGCATCTCCGAGGCAGAGATGAAGTGGGGTTTATCCCGTACGGCCATTTCACGAGTGTACCGTGAATATCCGGAATCCGGTGAAACATCAAGTCTCCAACATCACAGTGAGCTGCAAGAGAGGCACCAACGGGGGCTTAAGAGAATCGTTTAGCGTGACAGAAGTGCAACCCTTCCGCAAATTGCTGCATATTTCAATGCTGGGCCATCAACAAGTGCCAGCGTGCGAACCATTCAACGAAACATCATCGATAAAGGCTCTCGGAGCCGAGGTTCCACCCGTGTGCCCTTCATGACTGCACGACACAAAGCTGGGCCCGTCAACACCGACATTGGAATGTTGATGACTGGAAACACGTTGGCTGGTCGTACGAGTCTCGTTTCGAGTCGTATCGAGCGGATGGACGTGTACGCGCATGGAGACAACTTCATGAATGCACGGACCCTGCATGTCAGCAGGGGACTGCTAAGCCGGTGGAGGCTCTCTAATAGTGTGGGGCGTGTGCAATTGGAATTATATGGAACCCCTGATATGTGTAGATACGACTCTGACAGGTGACACGTATTTAAGCATCCTGTCTGATCACCTGCATCCATTCATGTCCATTGTGCATTCCGACGGTCTTGGGCCATTCCAGCAGGACAATGCGACACCCCACACGTCCAGAACTGCTACAGAATGGCTCCAGGAACACTCTTCTGAGTTTAAACAATTCCGCTAGCTACCAGAATCCCCAGACTTGAACATTATTGAGCATATCTGGGATGCCTTGCAACGTGCTATGCAGAAGGGATCTACACTCTCCCGTCCTCTTACGGATTTATGGGCAACCCTGCAGGATTCATGGTGTCAGTTCCCTCCAGCACAACTTCAGACATTATTCGAGTCCATACCACGTCGCGTTACGGCACTTCTGTGTGCTCGCTTGTGCTCTACACGATATTACGCAGGTGCACCAGTTTCTTTGGCTCATCGGTGTATATTTTCTCCTTTCAGGAATTAAATTCAGTACTCCCTGTGTTAATCAAGGATTTCTGCTATGCCTTGTCCTTTTAATTATTTGACTCTCTACCGTCCTCACTATTTCATCTCTCAAATCTAACCATTCGTATTCTGCTGTATTCCTCTCCGTTTTTTAATGTTTGGCTAATGCTCTCTCTGAAACTATCAAAAATCTCTGGTTCTGCTACTATTCACGTCCCATTTCCTTAATTACCTATTTTTTACAGTTTCTTAAGTTTTTGTCCGCAGTTCATGACCAATAAATTACGGTCAGAGTCCGCAACTGGCCCTGGAAATGTCTTACAGTTTAAAACCTGGTTTCGAAATCTCTATCTTACCATTATATAATCTGTTTGAAACTTACCAGTGTCTCCAGGCCTCTTCCATGCACACAACCTTCGTTCGTGATTCTGAAACCGAGTTTTAATGACATTACATTCTGTGCAGAATTCTACCAGGCCTTGCCTTTTCACTCATTTTTCTCCAGTCCTATTTTTTTTCTTTCTCTTCCTGCTTCATACTCACGAATTCTAGTCCCCCATCCTTACTAAATTTTCGTCTCTCTTAATTGTCTGAATAATTTCCTTTGTCTTCTAATACATTCTTTCTGTTTCTACATCATCTATTGAGCTAGTTGGCATGTAAACTCGTACTACTGTGGTTTCGTGTCAGTGTATACTACGATAACGCGTCCACTTTGCTGTTCATAGTAGCTTACCGGCGTACCAATTTCCTCATTCATTATTAGACATACTCATAAGTTACTGCTATTTCATTTTATAATTATAACCCTGTACTCATCTGACCAGAAGTTCTGTTCTGCTTGCCACGGCTTTTCGCTAATGCCCACTTCATATATCTTCAGACTATCCATTTTCATGTTTAAATCCTCTAGCCTTCTTGCCGATGCACATTTAAAATTCCCTGCTCTGACTCGTAAAATGCATATTTTATTTTTCGTGATGATGACATTCTCCTCAGTAGTCCCCCCCCCCACCCGTCTGGAGATGCAAATGGGGGACTATGTTACCTCCGGAATATTTTACCCAAGGTGCTGCCATTATTATTAAGCCATAGCTTAGAGCTGTATGACCTGGGCAAAATAATGACTGTAACTTCTCCTTGCTTTCAGCAGTTTGCATTACGTACACATCAAGATTGTGCTGACTGATGTCATAAGTCCAGATCAGTCATTCATCCAGACTGTTGCCCTACGACATCTGAAAAGGTTGCTGATCCTATCCAGAAGCGAAATATTGCTCTGGTCATTCAATAGATACCTCTTTGTTGTGGCTGTACCTATCATAGGGTTATCTATATCATCGAGGCATGCAGGCCATCCTGTTCATGGGAGTAAATAAATTACAAGAACTAAATGTGCACAAATACTAGTTGCTGTTTAATTTTAAAAATAAGCACAAAAAACTATGAATAATGCACAAACATTGTACTGCGAGGATGCTGCAAGTGTCTGATATCTGACTGCGAAAAGATCTACTTAGTTCTGATCCTACTTGTTAGATCACTGGCTCATCTCGCTGAGTTCATCACATCATGTGTGTTCGTAAATTCAAATGAGATTTTTTTAAAGGAATATGTAACACGAACGCTGGGTAGTATTTTATTCACCGACCGGTTTCAGTCCAAGACCATGCTCACTGTAATCAAAAGAATATTACAAATCCAACAATACACATAATATATCTTAATCTACATCTACATGGATAGTCTGCAAATCACACTTAAGTGCCTGACAGAATGATCATAGATAATTCTCTATTATTCCAGTATTGAACAGTGCGCGGAAAAAACGAACACCTATATCTTTCCGTGCGAGCTCTGACTTCCCTTGTTTTGTTATGATGATCGTTTTTATGTAGGTCGGTGTCAACAAAATATTTTCTCACTCTGAGAAGAAAGTTGGTAACGGTGTAAAGATTCTGCCGCAACGAAAAACGCCGTTGTTTTAAGGATGTCCACCTCAAATCCTGTATCATGTCAGTGACACTCTCTCCCATGTTTCGCGATAATCCGTTAATCCTATCTGGTAAGGATCCCAGAGCACGCAGTAGTACTTCAAAAGAGGACGGAGAAGCGTAGTGTAGGCGGTCTCTTTAGTAGATCTGTTGTATTTTCTAAGTGTTCTGCCAATAACACGCAGTCTTACGAAAATACAAAACACATCATTAATTCGAAACAGTGCAGATCCAATACACAATAACTGTCTGAGAGATAGGCGCTGATTCGAATTGATTAGCGTCTGTCTCTCAGATTCTCATTTTGTGTTGTACCCTTTGAATTTCATGAGGTGTTTTGCTTTTCGTAAGCTGTTCAATTTGCACATGTGGTCTAATTGTGGCGTTTTTGATTAATAACCAAAACGTCCTCAGTCAAGAGTCCAGCTTAAATTTTGAATAAAAGCCATCAGCAGTGGATACCGGAGACTGTCGGTGCAAGAAGTCACCTTCGTTTTGTCAACGGCCTTGCTAAAATGGGCGGAAGAGCGCACAGAGGTTCAGGACACTCACATGTCCTTGATGTGGGAAACTGCCCGTAAAAGGCAGAAGAATCAACAATCATTAACGGAATGACGATGCAGAAGGCAATGGAAACCACTGCATTAAAGACACATAATGTGTATTCAATGGACACGTGTTCTGTAATTGAAAAAGTGTCATGATATCTCTTTATTGGTAAAACATTCTGGGCTAGTCCGCCTTTCGGATCTCCAGGGGGAGGGGGGGGGGGAGGCTGCCAAGTGGAAGGATACCATGAGAAAAAATTTGAATAACCAACGAAAGGATAACGTTCTACGAAATTTGATGTGGAATGTCAGAAGTTAGAACGTGGTAGGGAAGCTGGAAAATCTGAAAGGGAAACACTAAGGCTCGATATAGATATAATGGTGTCAGTGAAGTGAAATGGAAAAAAAAGGCAGAGATTTCTGATCACACGAGTACTGGGTAATATCAACAGCAGCACAGAATGGTATAATGGGAGAAGGCTTTGTTATCAGTAGGGAAGTAGGACAGAGAGTGAATTACTGTGACCAGTTCAGTGGTAGGGTTGTTCTCATCAGAATCGACAGCAAGCCAATACCGACAACAATAGTTCAGGCGTATATGCCGACGTCGCATGCAGAAAACGAAGAGACAAAAAAGTATGTGAGGTTGTAACCTCCCCCTCACTTATCGACCTTAATGACAGTAAAAATTAAACCACGTGTACCTTATGGAAATTTGGGAAAAGCAATCGTCACCGAAGTTAATTTGTCGGTAAAGAGGGAGGAAAGGGTTACATCTAAATGAAAGGAAAAATGCAAATGAAACTGGTGGAAATTAATTTTGAAAAGGGGTAAAGTTAATAAAGAAAGTAAATGTGCGGTCGTTACGTTAACAATTAACTGGCGTTAATTAGATACTTGAGAATTGGGGAAAATTATGGTCGCCAGTCCTATGGACAACTACTATAATAACTGAAAAACAAAGGTTATTGCACATACAATTAGCACTAAAAGTGTGGCAACTGAAGATTGACACGTGTTGTGTGAAAACTGAATGTTTGTCAGAAATAATAAATTTCGCTACACTCTGACTTAATTTTGCAAAAGAATTAATAAAACCGGAAAATTGAAAGTTAATTTAGTGACTGAAATTAATAGTGAACCTTGTTTCTGCAGCACTACGAAATTCAGTAAAATAAGGTTTGTCTTGGGCTACCTCAACAATCATTTCAAAAGCTACTTGAATCTACACAATTTAGAAATAAGAGATTTAACTTTGAACCTGAATTAAATGATTCTGAACCATTTGTAAGTAGGCTGTTTATGTTTTCTTATTGGCAACGTTACGTAGCGCTCAATATAAAAATCACTGGCTGTGCTGTGTGCAGTCTGTGGCTGCGTTGCATTGTTGTAATACTCGCCATTGTAGTGTTAGGCAGCTGGCTGTGAACAGCGCGTAGCGTTGCGCAGTTGGAGGTGAGCCGCCAGCAGTGGTGGATGTGGGGAGAGAGATGGCGGAGATTTGTAATTTGTCATGAACTGCTATATTTATATATGATGATATCAAGGTAAATACATTGTTTGTTCTCTACTAATATCTTTCATTTGCTAACTATCCCTATCAGTAGTTAGTGCCTTCCATAGTTTGAATCTTTTATTTAGCTGGCAGTAGTGGCGCTCGCTGTATTGCAGTAGCTTGAGCAGCGAAGATTTTTGTGAGGTAAGTGATTTGTGAAAGGTATAGTTTAATGTTAGTCAGGGCCATTCTTTAGTAGGGAATTTTGAAAGTCAGATTGCGTTGCGCTAAAAACATTGTGTGTCAGTATAAGCACAGTCTTGTATAAATTGTTCAAAGGGGACGTTTCATATGTCGACCCTTAGCCTAGGATACCTCACTGGAACCTTCTGATTTTTTCTTGTAGTTTGTGTAATTAGTGTAGCTATTGTTTATTGCTAGCGCGTAATTATAGAGAGAATTTCCTTTGTAGTTGTAGTTTTTCATTGTTGTACAGTAAAACAGTTGTGGCATGCATGTAGATTTGCACCAAGTATTTCGCAGCTGCGCTGGCAATTAAGTAGACATTATTTCCATTGCTATGTTATTGTATTTTGCTCTTCAAATTGCGCTTTCCTGTGTTATCGTGTGAAATACTGTGACAATAATGGCGTGTGAAAAACGTAATACTAGGCTCCAAAGTAAACTGAGAAATGACAGTGAAGACGAAAGCAGTGTGTTAGCGCCGCAGAGTAATGAATTAACTAATGTTCAAAGTAGTAATTTGGTAATTGCGCATAGGGAAATGGAGCGGGCGGCAAACAATGGTGTAGACAGTGAAACAGGTAGTGAACAGGGAAGCGTTATCGATCGATTGGTCGGCAACAGCTCGCCTCAGGAATCGGGAATGACAGAACACAATATTGCAAATACTGCAGACTCAGGTTTTGGGTTCCCACCGTTTTCTCAAATGAGTCAAGACACATTTTCCACTTGTCAAAATGTGAATGTTGCCGGTGAAACTTCACTGCCGAAAAGCACTGAGGGACATGTTTCAGACACCAGTGCATTGTTATTACAATTAATGCAACAAATGGGACAAAAGCTTGAAAAGTTAGACACAATGGAACAACATCAGAGACAAACACAGCAACAGTTAGACACAATGGAACAAAATCAGAGACAAACACAGCAAAAGCTTCGAAAGTTAGACACAATGGAACAAAATCAGAGACAAACACAGCAAAAGCTTCAAAAGTTAGACACAGTGGAACAAAATCTTAAAAAGTTAGACTCATTGGAACAAACACTTGGACAAACACGTGAAGATTTAACTACTGAGTTACATAGCATTGAATCGAAATGTCAAAAAGTCTGTAATGACGTAAAAACACAAATTTGTGAGCATTTTCAACCTATTTTTTCGCGGCATGAAAATGCATTACAGAATCACGAAGCAGCCATAAAAGAACTGCAAATTATTGTTCATGAAAATCATGAGACCTTGCAAGCTAAATTTGACTCAGTTGCATCTACCGATTCAGTTACGCAACTTGCAAAAACTCAGGAAAACTTTAAGGACACAGTAGATACTCTGAAACTTGGTTCAGAAAAACACACTGAAGAAATAAGGACACTATCGGAGAAAGTAGCCGAACTTTCGGATCAGGTCACTAACTTATCTACAAAGGTAGATGATGATCTGAATGACACAAGACCCGTAGCCTTCACTGACACAGAAGAGTATGAACAAATAAGAAAATTCAAACAAAATCAGAATCAAATTAATACACAACACCAAAGAGAAATCCGGGAAGTACAAGATCAGCTGACACAGGTAATACAAGAATTACGTATTTCAGAGGACACTGGCGCTCCAACATGGGAAGAGGGACTTAGAAACACGGAAAAGCCGCAAAATAATAACACAGGGCATTTAGGAAGTTATGAAAGAAATTGGCAATGTGCACCGAATTTTGAGATGGAACGGCCGACACAACCTAACAATGACCGATATGCGACTCGCCGACATGATGATTTTGACTATAAGCTGTTCATTACTACACGTAAATTCAAAACATTTAAGAATTCTGGCAACGACATTCATCCACAAGCATGGATCCATCAATTCTCTCATTGTTTTCCTCCCAACTGGTCGTTGGAACACAGATTAGAATTTATGTGTGGCTACTTAGAGAATGAACCAGCTGTAAGAATGCGATCGGTCATTCACGATTGCCACAGTGAAGGAGAATTTTACCATGCCTTCCTCTCAGCATATTGGTCTCAAGCCACACAAGACCGAGTAAAACATGGTATCATAATGATGAAACATTTCGAACAATCTGAATTCTCCAGTCTTGTGAAATATTTTGAAGACATGTTGCACAAGAATCAGTACCTGTCAAACCCATACAGCCCCTCAGAACTCATCCGCATTTGCTTAATCAAATTACCTGAACATTTACGGCATATTATTTTAGCAGGACGTTGCAAAGACGACATTGAAGCTTTTCAGGGACTGTTACAAGAACTAGAAATTGACACTGATAATCGCGGAACGCGAAAACAAGGACACAACAATTACAGGTCACATCTGTCACAATTCCGTGACGACAGAAACAATAACCGGACACGACTGGTCTATTCTTACAACGCAAATCGTGACCAAAATAGACACCACCTGTACGACAACCGTTGGCAGAGTAGTAATAATTACAGGGAAAGATCACCTCTCCGCGGTAGTGACTATCACAGAGACAATCAGAGAAACAGACAATATGGGAACCAAAATAATTATTATCAAGGGAGACAGAATAACTTCAGACGCAACAGTTCAGCGCGCAGTTACGATTCAGGGAGAAATTCTCCACCACTTAACCGACAAGAAAGAAACTACAGGAACTACCGACATGACGACAGACGATGTGATCGTAACGACAGACCTGAATTGCATCAGAACTGGCGGGATTCAAACAGAGCAGGGCCCTCTCGAGGAGGTGAATTTGTAGAAGTTAGGTCTCCAAATCCCAATAACGACGCGCGCCAACAAAGAGACAATAGGCAATGACTCACACCGCTGGCAGCCACAAAACGTTCTTATGACACTAACGACGCAGCTGCCGTAGCTAGTATTTACGTAAAAATGGAAGACATTAGGGACATCTTACTCCAGGAACACGACGTAAAACATAACAACATTGCATATCCTGTGATTCACATTACTGTAAATGACGTAAAATTTACGGCAGTACTTGACTCTGGCAGTCCCATTTCAGTAATCAGTGAAACAGCCTTTAGCAAATGCAACAAATCGAATGATTGCGCCACACTTCCGTTACGTAAGATTAAATTACAAGGTGCAATCTTTGGAAAAAGTGTAGATGTACGTCAACAAACCAATTTAGAATTTTTTTGTCAAAGCCACAGCTTCTCTATGAACTTTCTCATTGTTCCATTATTGTCGACGGAAATTATATTGGGAGTAGACTTTTTGAATGAATACAAAGCAATCTTAAACTTTCACGATGCTGAAATAAGTTTAGAGAAAGAAGGTAAGTCAATAGCTTTGAAATTTGAAGATTGGCTCTCAAACCATGACGAGGAAATTAATCGGCTTTACCTTCTGTTAGACAACAGTTCGGACTTTTCTACGGAACTAGACACTAACAATCACTCTGCAAGTACTGACAGGGATGATATCGACGGCGCATTTGACACTAATAAGTTAATTCAGAATAAAATTCAAACAATTGAGAATTGTAATGACACTGATAGGCAGGACCTTTTTGAGATTTTACAAGCACATTCCACAGTTTTTACTCATAAAACAGGAACAATCAAGGGATTTCAATACCAATTTCGTGTTCGTGAGCATACTAAATTTTGTGTTAGACCATACGTAATTCCGGCGCATTATAGGGACCGTGTTAGAACAGAAATACAATCTATGCTTAATGAGGGCATTATTGAGCCTGCAGTAAGCTCATACAACAATCCATTACATGTTGTTGAGAAGAAAAATGGATCGATCAGGCAAACCAATACGATCATTATTCCTGAAACAGACAGGCCGCAAACGTTAGAAGAACTTCTTCGAAATTTAATGGTGTAAAAGTGTTGTCTTCCATTGATCTCAGATCCAGCTTTTATCAGATCGAACTTCATCCAGAATGTAGAAAATACACAGCTTTCCTTTGTTTCGGCGTTTGTTATCAGTTTCGGAAACTTCCTTTTGGTTTGAACATTTCTTCGGCAGCATTCATTCGTGGGTTAAATTCCATATTACCTGAGTTCTTAAAACGTCACATCACCTTATATGTGGACGATATTCTGATAGCAGAAGCTTCATGGGAACAACATAATCGCATCCTCAACAGTTTGTTACGTATTTTTGCAGAATCTGGAATTACAGTTAACTTGGAAAAGTCTGAATTCGGTCGGACAAAGGTGAAGTTTTTGGGACATATTATTTCTTCTGAAGGGATTCAGCCGGATCCTGAAAAGTTAGAAGCAATCAGAGCCATTCCAGTCCCATCCACAAAAAGACAAGTCCGCCGTTTTCTAGGTCTCGTACATTTTTACCGTCGTTTTCTGAATATGCAAATTCTTGTTACACCAAAACTTTGTTCTCTCACTGGAAAAAATACTATTTGCAACTGGGACGAACAAGCACAGTTGGAATTCAATTCTTTGAAAGAAGCGTTACTTCACGCGCCAATCTTAGCTCATCCAGATCTGTCACAAGATTTCTGCCTTAGCACGGATTCTTCTAAAGTCGGTCTTGGTGCCCATTTATTTCAAGAAGCCATAGAAAATGGCACTACCATTCAGAAAACCATTGCTTTTGCTAGCCGAGTGCTAACAAAATCTGAAAAAAATTATTCCGTTACTGAATTAGAAGCTTTAGCTATCGTTTGGGCATTTAACAAATTCCATTTCTTTCTTTCTGGTAAGCACGTAAAAGTATACAGTGATCATCGTGCATTACAATTTCTTATGTCTTCAAAATTAAATCATGACAGGTTAAAACGTTGGGCATTGTTTCTGCAAGAATTCCGCTTCACAATAGTCTACATTCCCGGCAAGGAGAACATTGTTGCGGACGCACTGTCACGCGCACCGGCTGGGCTTGAGAAAAGTAACACAGAAGGCAACATTGAGAAAAATTTCAGTATTCTTTACATTCAGAAAGTCGCCTTTGAAAACTTCATCACCACATCTTTAAAGGACATTGCTCATGAACAAGATATAGATCCGATTTGGAAAGACATCAAGAGCAAATGGCATGAAAAGACACACACACAGATTCGGCATTATTACCTGGTTAGAAACAACATACTCTTCAAACGCTGCACTGTTGATGACAAGCTATGGGTACTTTGCATTCCAGACGATTTTGTTAATAAGCTCATTTGGTACATTCATTTCAGCTACGCACATTTTGGTCCACGAAAATGTTATCATATTCTTCGAACGACTTGTTATTTTAACAATATGGAAAAGAGAATTCGAAGAGTCTTGTCTATTTGTAAACTTTGTCAAAAGGCGAAACCATCTACTGCCTCACATCGTGCTCCGTTGTCTCCTATCATTCCTTCTAAATTAAAAGAATTTGCTGCTGTTGATCTCTTGGGACCGCTTGTCAGAACATCTAATGGATTTTCGTACGTTCTAGTCGCTGTTGAACTTACTTCAAAATTTGTTTCTTTCACACCGTTACATAAAGCCACTGGACGGTCTGTATCCAACGCCTTTGTAAAAAATTTCTTACGTGAAGTTGGCCACGTTGCTAAAGTCATTTCAGATAATGGACCGCAATTTAGATCTGCTGTTTGGTCACGCATGCTTCGCAACCATAAAATCAAACCTGTTTTTATTTCATTGTACTCACCACATTGTAACCCCTCCGAACGGATTATGAAGGAAATCAATAAGCTTTGCAGGCTTTATTGTCACAGAAAGCATCAGCATTGGGACAGATATTTACACTTATTTCAAAACGTGCTGAATGAAATGCCTCATGATTCCACTGCTTTACCACCTACTCTTGTACTGAAGAATGAAGAACCACCGAACAGAATCAGAGAGCTTGTACCTTTCCCGAATACACGTAAACTTCGACACAAAGACATAATTGATTTGGCTCTTAAAAATATAAAATCTGCAGCAGACAAAAGGAGAAAACTACACGGTAAAGCAAATGCAAAGAAATTGTATATTGGTCAGAAAGTTCTCATTAAAGCTCATTCATTGCCACATAAGAAGAAACACTTGAGTCACAAATTCTTTCTAGTTTACAATGGACCATACAGAATCCGACGTATACCACATGATAATTGCGTTGAAGTTGAAACTCTGCGTACTAGGAAGAGTAAAGGTTTACACCACATTTCACATGTAAAACCATTTATTGAAAGATAATCTGCTTTTTAACTTTGTCTTTGCCATAAAACTTTTCACTTTACATTTCTAGTATGCTTTGTCAGACTTAAGAAACTGTTAACATGCAACAATGTTTGAAGTTAAATATCCAGTCTAGAACCTAGGGAACATTTTTAAACAGAAATTACGAATGCATTGTTATAGTGAACAGACGACACAGTGTTGTATTTGTACATTCTTGCTTGTTAGTTGCACGATTACGTAACGACTATCAGGCTTACATACTTAGGACACATACTGGTACTGCTAATGAGATTTTAATGCAACATTTTGGTTTACTTGAAAATACATTCTGGGTTTAATGTACTTTCTGTGAGATACCAGACGACACAGTGGTTAGTTTAAGTGACAACTACACGGTTTTATCACGACGCTTCTAATGAGTGACAATTTACAATGTTGCTTTTGTAGTGTTTCTGTTTTATTTCTGCACAGTTTTTCTGTTTTATTCTGCAAAGTAAAACATGTTTTAGTAGTAACTTTTGTGGTATAGCTACAATGAGATTGCCTTTTCCGTAGCACAACAATACGTTACAGCACAGTACTTTCTTCATCATGGCAATAAGCGTAATAACTAAGATATCTATACATAAAGCATTTCACTTTTGTTTATCATGAGGTAAGTACATTGACTTCTGCAGAACTTAGCTTTCGGAGGACGATAAGTACGACACTTCCACAGAATTATCTTACAGCAAGACGCACATTTAGCGCTACAGGACACGCATTTAAGTGATTAATTTTGTACTTAAAACATTTATTTTTAAAGATATTTGAAGTACAATGATACAAAGGTTTTCAGTGATACATTTCATTTCATTGCTGTAATCTGTAACACCTGAGGGTATAATTACATTAATCCTCAGGGGGGTATATGCCTACTTTGTGTACCATGTGTGTGGCAACCACAAGGCACAAGGAACCCTAGCTAATATGGTATTTGCTTATACAACTTTACACATCGGTACCATATTTCTCTAACACAGAATTACACAGCTGTCTGATCATTTAACTGAGAGATAAACATTTTTTTATTACATCAGTGACAGATGTTTACACAATTACACAGTTGGATAACTTCACACTTATGAAATTGTATTTTGTCTGTACTGTGTGAACTGTTCATATTTTTTCGGACCCATTGTGATACTATGAGAGCTTTGAATGATGTATTTGGTATGGGATCATGATTTTTAAAGTACGTTTGAGGCATATGACACTTTTGACATGAGCAGAGAATTTTTTTAGGTTTTGACATTATTGCAGAAAGCTACGACGTTTTTGAGATTTGACTGAGGTGTTATGATGTTATTTTTTACGACGACGATGTGTTTTATGCTGCTGAGGTATGTTTATGATTAATAAGCTGTTCCTATATGAGGAATTTGGTTATGCTATGTATTTATTATGATGAAATATTGAAGTGTCGTCGCAAGATTGACGTGTCGACGAATATATATATGTGTAATAAGGTAAGGAGTAATGAATAGTGATTAGGGACTCTGACTTATGGAAAAGGATGTTGGAAACCAAGAATCATACTTTAGAATCATGAAATGTGTGTACATGTGTGAATCATGTGTGAATGTATCACAATGCTGGCAAAAATTTTTTGGACACTGTTATATCAATAGCATTTTGTTTCTACACGTTTGTAACGCAAATTCTTGACCTGTGAAACATTTTATATGAGACTGTCACTGTAGCGGAAACTGCTGTCGTAAATATTTCCGTAAGAAAGTTAAGTGACCACCTGCACGTAATGCGTCGCGGGCACCCACCTGGGCGACAGCCGCCCGAAAAAAAAAAAACCATTAGCCTTTCAGCGGCACAGGTAAAAAACAAAAAGGGGGGGGGGGCCATTATACTCGCTATTGACATTTCCTTGTCAAAAGCATACTGTGGAGCTCGTAATTTATGATATTTACTGAAATGCTTATGAATTGATGGGAAATATTCTTACATCTGCAAACCTGATAATGACAAGTGTCTTTCTACGAGAGTTGAGAGCTACTGACTTACGAAATGCCACATGACTACTGAATGATATTTGTATGCTTTGGTTTGCGTAATTGCTTATTTCATTTGACATCTGTTTTCCAGCTGTGTTGCAGCATTGGTTTCATAAAATAAAATTAAATGCATTTGCTAATGTGAACACTTTCTGTCAACAGATCTATTAAATAATAATTTTGTGATCCACATTCTTCAAAAAAGGTGCACTTGGAAAGGAAAGAACAATAAGAAGGGACTAGTAACAGTAACTGCATACATAATATTCTTTTCAAGTACATGGTAATATTTCTTTTACAATAAGTTGTTGTGGTGCACCACTTTAATTACTTAGACATTAAGATGTGATTATACATTTCCTTTATCTGCATTGTTATCTTTACTGTAATATTTTTTCTGCTTGAGCTATGTCATGTTTAGATATAAGCTGCTGTTTGCCAGGCATAGTGCTACTGAACTTTAATTTGTGTTACTCTGCTAAGCCAGATTTATTTTTTTGTTTGCTGAGCATTGCCTCATATTAGTTGTAATGTTGAATTGCTTGGTAATTTAGATTTACTGTAGCTTGCTTTGCTATTTTCCATTTTTTTTTCATTGCTGTTTATATTAATTGTTTTATGTGCTGCTGCATTGCCTCGTCCCTTAGTTTAGCATCTGAGCTCAGTAGATTTAAGTTATCTTAAGAGGGGTAGACTATATAAGAAACTGACTATGGAGAGTAGGTAAAGAATGCGTTGCGAAGTTATATGAAACAGACTTGGGCCAAAATGAGTATTGTGCACTGAGAAATAATTATATTGAAAAAAATATGAATAGAATAAAGAAAGCAGGTATAGATAGGACTTTTTGGGAATAATGTTGAATGAAGGGAGATCTCCAAGAAGTAAAGAAAGTTTTGTTTGCAAAATACTGCAGTACAACAAACCCTGTCCTTTCCTTTTGTATTATCCCACTATATGTTTGTGTACCCTTGTGTATTTGTTTTCTTCCTGTCTCTGTGTAGTTTCATAGAATTTTTTCTTCTTTTAATATTAAGCTACATTCACTATGATGAGGAATACTGTTATCCTCGAATATAATTGGCATTAATAATATGTTATTTACTTTGTAAAGATGTTAGACATTATTTATTCTGTTTTGTTTTAATGATCATGTGTGAAGTTGATGTTTCAAAAGTGATTCTGATCTTTTATTTTTGTACTCATGTCATAATTCCTGTAACACTGATGTATATGTTCATTTCTATTCTTTTGTAAAGCCTGTACTACAAATGTTATCTGTATTATTATGTTCTTTAATGATGTATTTTGTACCTTTGTTATTGTATTTTTATGTTACCAAATTGTAATTGTTACCAGTTCTTCAAATTAAGTAACATTTCACTGCACACATTTCTGTTGGTCATAGTACATGGACAATATGTGAGAAGTAGGGACTGATAGTGTTTGCACGTGTGTTAATGATTCAGCAAGGGACTGGATAACAGCATTGCTGGATCTAAGGACAATTCCAGAAACTTTGTGAGTGCACAAGTGGTGGTTTATGGACTTGCTATATTGTCCGCAAGACTCTTCGATGGTGATTGTGCACCTGCACATTTGCAACAGATGGCTGCTGGCTGTCTCTACCAGGACTACAGTGGGTCTGCATCTTTGATGGCCCACCAATTGCTACAAGGACTGCAGTGGGTCTGCACCTCTGGTGGCCCACCAGTACCGTAATTTCTACCAGGACTACAGTGGGTCTGCTCTGTGATGACCTAACTACCAATATTCTTCAAAACGTCGACTGACTCTGCTGTGGGTTTACTCTGTTGTGGCCCATTACCTGTCTGCATGTCGAGTCAGCACTGTCTTTCCGTTGGAAGGACAACACTACTTCTTCAAGACTGCATGGAAATCCACTACTTCTGTGTGCATTTTCTTTTACTGCTCAGACTTTGAGAAAAACTCTGCATTTTTACTGTGATGAACAATCTGGACTGTCTTTATGGACTGTGAGAAATTTTTAGCTTTTGACCAACATTGTATCAATAAGTGTGTGCATTTGATATCTTTGTTATTGCAATTATGAAAAATTTTTTCAAATCTGTATTGGCCACTGCCCAACCCAATTTGAAAAATTTTTTGTGGGGAGCATGGGGGCTATGTAAGTAGGCTGTTTATGTTTTTTTATTGGCAACGTTACGTAGCGCTCAATATAAAAATCACTGGCTGTGCTGTGTGCAGTCTGTGGCTGCGTTGCATTGTTGTAATACTCGCCATTGTAGTGTTAGGCAGCTGGCTGTGAACAGCGCGTAGCGTTGCGCAGTTGGAGGTGAGCCGCCAGCAGTGGTGGATGTGGGGAGAGAGATGGCGGAGATTTGTAATTTGTCATTAACTGCTATATTTATATATGATGATATCAAGTTAAATACATTGTTTGTTCTCTACTAATATCTTTCATTTGCTAACTATCCCTATCAGTAGTTAGTGCCTTCCATAGTTTGAATCTTTTATTTAGCTGGCAGTAGTGGCGCTCGCTGTATTGCAGTAGCTTGAGCAGCGAAGATTTTTGTGAGGTAAGTGATATGTGAAAGGTATAGTTTAATGTTAGTCAGGGCCATTCTTTAGTAGGGAATTTTGAAAGTCAGATTGCGTTGCGCTAAAAACATTGTGTGTCAGTATAAGCACAGTCTTGTATAAATTGTTCAAAGGGGACGTTTCACATTAACCACAGTAAAATTTAGTATGTACCAAGTGAGCTGCAGTCACAGGTAAGCTAAAATATGGTAACAAAACTCGCACTCTTAATTTGTGCTTGTGTAATCTAAATATTGTAGCCAGCTATGAATACCGTAACTGAACTTTGAAATTAAAGCAGTGAAGTCGAATGATATTACTTTAATGCTGGCGTTTGAATTTCAACGACACTCGGGTTCATTCCGGAAAAGGAAGGGACCCTGCTTGGTAATGCAATTTGGGACAATGAGCAACAAAGGTTCATGCTACGTTGCTGTAATTTAGCGAGAAAAATTTAACAGTTTGAAAAGCTGAGGTCTGCCATACAGTTCTAAAACTTTACGTGCTACCAGTCTTCCATGTTGGTTGACTGAAGGTTTTTTAGTCGTCGATCGAGGAGGTGGCGACAGTCATTCATTGTCGGCTGTCGCTGTTGCAGAAGCTGGATTTTGGCGCGCCTTCTTCTCGACACTGTCATCAAGCGAAAACGGGCTATTGGTGTGCACCAGCTAATGCTTCCCGTCCGCGATACCGTGTCAGAAACTATCATAGCAAGTCGAGCGCAATTACATGCTGCCAAACCCTGAAAACGCGGCAACTCGCGGGAGCGTCACACAAGACACCTGCTCCACCGCCCTACTCCAGCCAGACCCTGCTCTGCCCGCGCTCCACGCGGCAGAGTTAACACTACCAAAGATCCTAAACACTTTGGTTCTCCACAAGACCTATCGATGTACTCGTTCGATAGCATAGTTTTCCCTTTGCAAGACCCAGTGTAAAAATACAAATAATATTTGCAAAACAAACCAATTATACATCGACATAAACGCATATATATATATATATATATATATATATATATATATATATATATATATATAGTAAAACAATTACAATATATAAAGACACAGAAATTTCATATCTTCAGCTAACAAAATAAGGAAAAAAATTTATAGTACAATAGATGGAAATAGGGGGATATGCATTTCCGGCGTTACAAGTTTATTGAATGGGTAATTCAATACGAAAAGGGGGATAAGAATCTAATACACATGGGGGGACTGAAATGCGATTCTAGATGAATAAGTGGAAGATTGGCTTAAAAAGGAATATAGGCTTGATAGAAGAAATAAGAGAAGAGAAAAAGTAATTGAGTTCTGCAATAAATTTCAGCTAGTGATAGCGAATAACCTGTTCAAGAATTACAAGAGGAGGAGATATACGTGGAAAAGGCCATGAGATAAGGGAAGATCCCAGTTAGATTACATCATAGTCAAGGAGAGATACCAAAATAAGATATTGGACAGTAAGACTTAGCCATTAATAGATATAGACTCATATCACAATTTAGTGACGATGAGGAGCAGGCTGAAGTTTAAGAGACTAGCCAGAAAGAATTAGTGCTCAAAGAAGTGGCATACAGAAGTACTAAGGAATGAAGAGATACGCTTCACGTTCTCTACGGGCATTGATAGTGCGATAATGAATAGCTCAGTAGGCAGTTCAGTTGTAGAGGTGTAGAGATCTCTAAAAACGGTAACTACAGAAACTGTAAAGAAAAACATAGGTACAAGGAAGGTAACTGCAGAGAAATCGTGGGTAACAGAAAAAACACCTTAGTTGATTTCCGAAAGAAAAATGGTTCAAATGTCTCTGAGTACCATGGGACTTAACATCTGAGGTCATCAGTCCCATAGAACTTAGAACTACTTAAACCCAACTAACCTAAGGACATCACACACATCCACGCCCAAGGCAGGATTCGAATCTGCAACCGTAGCGGTCGCGCGGTTCCAGACTAAAGTGCCTAGAACCGCTCAGCCACAACGGCCTGCTTACGAAAGAAAGAAATTAAAAAAAAAGTCCAAGTAAAATTCGAATTAGGCAAGAATGTGGACTATCATCCACCCCTTTTAATATCTACATTGATGTCATTCTTCCCAAATGGAAATGTAAAATAAACAAAGGAATTAAGATAATGAATGAGGAATACCTAGACGTACTTTCATTTCCTGATGAGATCGTTATTATTCAAAAGAATGAAGATGACCTCCAAAGACCAGTATACCAGCTGTACGAAATTTGTAAGAAGTACAACTTTAAAATTACTAGTAACATAAAAAACGGCATTTCGAGGAAAATATCCAGAAAGATCAAAAAGTGTTTTGGATAATTTAGTTTTAGAAACAGTGTCTGAAATCTCTTATTTAGGCTGTGCTATAAGTTTTGATTTGGACCCTGATATTGAAAATAAAATACACAAATTCCAAGCTGTGTGTGATACCAGTAGCAGAACATTGGGCCCTTCAGTACGAAAAGAAACCACGATGAAATTCTATAAAGTAATAGCGGTTACAGTGTTATCCTACAGAAGCGAAGGCTGGGTTACCACAAAAAAACAAAGAAAATAAGATTCAAACAGCAGTGATGAAGTTTCTAAGAAAGACGAAGGGCTGAACAAGAAGAGACATGATTAGATCAGAAGTAAATATTTTCAGCATGAATGAAAAAATTCAAAAATATCGTGAAAACTGGAATCAACGCCTCATGAAAATGCCAGGTCACAGAATTCGTCAGAAGACACTGAACTACAAGCCGAACGGGAAAAGAGGTATTGGAAGACTTAAAAAAGATGCGAATGATTTTGTTTGTGAGTTCGGAACAGGCAACAGCCTAATCCTTGGAAAGAAGTTGATGACGGAAATTCAGGATTACAACTCACTTAAGCACGAGATAAATAGAAAGTGCAGGGAAGGTAAGGCGAAATTGCTGCATGGAAAATATGAAGAAATCGAAAAATAAGTTATTGTCAGAAGGACTGACTTAGCATATGTTCAAATGAGTGTGAATTCTAAGGGACGAAACTGCTTAGGTCATCGGTACCTAGACCTACACACTACTACAAATTTAAACTAACTTATACTAAGAATAACACACACACCCATGCCCGAGGGAGAACTCGAACCTCCGGCGGGAGTGGCTGTGTAGTCCGTGGCATAACGCCTCAAACCACGCGGCAACTCCGGGCGGTGACTTAGCATATAGGAAAGTCAAAACAACCTTCGGTGAAATTAAAAGCAGGGGCGGTAGCATTATGGTTGCACTGGGAATTCCACTGTTAAATGCAAAGGAGAGAGCACATAGGTGGAAAGAGTACACTGAAGACCTCTTATGAGGGAGAAGACTTGTCTGATGACGTGGTAGAAGAAGAAACAGTAGTCGATATTGAAGACATAGGGGATCCAGTATTAGAATCAGATTTTAGAAGAGCTCTGAGGACTTAAAATCAAATAAGGTAGAAGTGATAGATAACATTCCAACTGAATTTCCAAAATAATTGATGGCGACAAAACGACTATTGAAGCTGGTGTGTAGAATGTATGAGACTTTCGGAAAAACACCATCCAACAGTTCGGAAGAAAGCAAGAGGAAACAAGTGCGAGAATTAGTGCACAACCAGCTTAACAGCTCATATGTCCATGTAGCTGAGAAGAATAATATAAAGAAGAATGAAAAAGAAAATTGAGGATTTGTTAGATGACGATCAGTTTGCCTTTAGGAAAGGTAAAGAGGCACCAGAGATGCAGCTATGACATTGCAGTTGATAACAGAAAAAAATGAGCAAAAATCAAGACACTTTCATAGGGTCTGTCTACCTGAAAAAAAGCTTTCGACAATGTTGAATGGTACAAGATGTTCGAAATTCTGAGTATAATAGGAGTAGGTTATAGGGAAAGAAGGGTAATATACAACATGTACCAGAATCAAGAGGGAACAATAAGACTGAAAGATCAAGAACGAAATTCTCAGATTAAAAAGAGTGTAAGACAGGGATGTAATCTTTTGCCTCTGCTTCTCAATCTATACACCGAAGAAGCAATGACGAAAAAAAGGAAGGTTCAAGAGACGCATTAAAATCCAAGGTGAAATGTATCAACGATAAGATTTGCTGAGGACATTTCTACCCTGAGTGAAAGTGAAGGAGATTTATAGGATCTGCTGAATGGAATGAACAGTCTAATGAGTGCAGAATATGGATTGAGAATAAATAAAATAAAGACGAATGCAATGAGAAGCAGCAGAAGTGAGAACAGCGAGAAACTTAACATCAGAATTGGGGATTACAAAGTAGATGAAATTAAGAAATTCTGCTACCTAGGCAGTAAAATATCCGATGATGGATGGAGCAAGGAGGACACAAAAAGCTGACTAGTACTAGCGAAAAGGGCATTCCTGGCCAAGAGAAGTCTACTTGTATCAAACATAGGCCTGATTTGATGATGAAATTTCCGAGAATGTATGTTTGGAGCGCAGCATTGTATGGTAGTGAAACATGGACTGCAGGGAAATCAGAAGAGAATAGAAGCATTTGAGATGTGGTGCTGCAGACGAACGTTAAAAATTAGGTGGGCTGATAAGGTAAGAAATGAGGAACTTCTGCACAGAATCGGTGAGAAAAGAAATATGTGGGAAACACTGACAAGAATAAGGGACAGGGTGATAGAACATCTATTAAGATATCAGGGAATAACTTCCATGGTATCAGAGGGAGATGTCGAGGGTAAAAACTTTAGAGAAAGACAAAGATTGCAATACATTCAGCAAATAGTCGAAGACATAAGTTGCATGTGCTACTCTGAGATGAAGAGGTTGGCATATGAGAGGAATTCGTGGTGGGCAGCATCCAACCAGGCAGAAACCAAGTAACTTAAAAAAAAAAGTATGACATGTAGTGTTGGATTTGCTATAGTATTTTGACTACCGTGAGTATGATCTTGCACTGAATCCGGTTGGTGAATAAAATACGATGCAAATCAGCACTTATGTTGTGTGTTTCTTAAAATATTCTCACTCTGATTATCCCCTGGAAAAGATGTATAAACCATATGAGATTCATTTGTCACTTTGGGCTAATGTACAGGTGATTAATAGAGGTCCTTGCATTAGAGAAAGCACACCCACTGATGTAGTCTTCAGCAAAATTCAGTCTTCATTTGGGCTACAACTCTTGCTTTAAGTCTTTACATGCTGTCTTATCACAATTTGCCCAGAGCTGTTTCGCTTGTCTGGATTTTTTTCCATTAGTTCTGTCGAAGATGAAGTGAATACTGGCGACAAAAGACAAGAAAATTGATGCTATAATGTTTTCTAGACTGTCACCATAGTTTTGAACTGTATTCTTTCTATATATACTTCCTGATGGTTTTTTTTTAGAAAAAGCAAGACTACCTCATAATGATTATAATAAAAGTCAAGTGACTATACTGCAATAATCAACATAACGTCAAACTCTAAAACTGATAGTGCATATTCGGTATAAACTGTTGATCGCATGGTTAGATTAGATTAGATTAGATTAGATTAATACTAGTTCCATGGATCATGAATACGATATTTTGTAATGATGTGGAATGAGTCAAACTTCCCAAGACATGACATAATTAAGTTAATTTAACAACATACTTAAGTTAATATAACAACTTTTTATTTTTTTGTGTTTTTTATTTTTTTAAATAATTTTTTTGTTTTTTTTCTTAATTAATATCTAAAAATTCCTCTATGGAGCAGAAGGAGTTGTCATTCGGATATTCTTCTAATTTCTTATTAAATACTTGTTGGTCATCTGCCAGACTTTTGATACTATTTGGTAAGTGTCCAAAGGCTTTAGTGGCAGTATAATTAACCCCTTTCTGTGCCAAAGTTAGATTTAATCTTGAATAGTGAAGATCATCCTTTCTCCTAGTATTGTAGTTATGCACACTGCTATTACTTTTGAATTGGGTTTGGTTGTTGATAACAAATTTCATAAGAGAGTATATATACTGAGAAGCTACTGTGAATATCCCTAGATCCTTAAATAAATGTCTGCAGGATGATCTTGGGTGGACTCCAGCTATTATTCTCATTACACGCTTTTGTGGAATAAATACTTTATTCCTCAGTGATGAATTACCCCAAAATATGATACCATATGAAAGCAATGAGTGAAAATAGGCGTAGTAAGCTAATTTACTCAGATGTTTATCACCAAAATTTGCAATGACCCTTATTGCATAAGTAGCTGAACTCAAACATTTCAGCAGATCATAAATGTGTTTCTTCCAATTTAATCTCTCATCAATGGACACACCTAAAAATTTGGAATATTCTACCTTAGCTATACGCTTCTGATTAAGGTCTATATGGCGTCATACCATTCACTGTACAGAACTGTATGTACTGTGTCTTATCAAAATTCAGTGAGAGTCTGTTTACAAGGAACCACTTAGTAATTTTCTGAAAGACAGTATTGACAATTTCATCGGTTAATTCTTGTTTGTCAGGTGTGATTACAATACTTGTATCATCAGCAAAGAGAACTAACTTTGCCTCTTCATGAATATAGAATGGCAAGTCATTAATATATATTAAGAACAACAAAGGACCCAAGACTGACCCTTGTGGAACCCCATTCTTGATAGTTCCCCAGTTTGAGGAATGAGCTGATCTTTGCATATTATGAGAACTGCTTATTTCAACTTTCTGCACTCGTCCAGTTAGGTACGAATTGAACCATTTGTGCACTGTCCCACTCATGCCACAATATTTGAGCTTGTCTAGCAGAATTTCATGATTTACACAATCAAAAGCCTTTGAGAGATCACAAAAAATCCCAATGGATGGTGTTCGGTTATTCAGATCATTCAAAATTTGATTAGTGAAAGCATATATGGCATTTTCTGTCGAAAAACCTCTCTGGAAACCAAACTGACATTTTGTTAGTACTTCATTTTTACAGATATGTGAAGCTACTCTTGAATACATTACTTTCTCAAAGATTTTGGATAAAGCTGTTAGAAGGGAGATTGGGCGGTAATTGTTGACATCAGATCTATCCCCCTCTTTATGCAAAGGTATAACAATAGCATATTTCAGTCTATCAGGAAAAATGCCCTGTTCCAGAGAGCTATTACACAGGTGGCTGAGAATCTTACTTATCTGTTGAGAACAAGCTTTTAGTATTTTGCTGGAAATGCCATCAATTCCATGTGAGTTTTTGCTTTTAAGCAAGTTTATTATTTTCCTAATTTCAGAGGGAGAAGTGGGTGAGATTTCAGTTGTATCAAATTGCATAGGTATGGCCTCTTCCATTGACAGCCTAGCATCTTCTAATGAACACCTGGATCCTACTATATCCACAACATTTAGAAAATGATTATTAAAAATATTTTCAACTTCTGACTTTTTGTTCGTAAAGTTTTCATTCAATTTGATGGTAATACTGTCTCCCTGTGCTCTTGGTTGACCTGTTTCTCTTTTAATAATATTCCAAATTGTTTTAATTTTATTATCAGAGTTGCTGATTTCAAACATGATACACATACTTCTGGATTTTTTAATAACTTTTCTTAATATAGCACAGTAGTTTTCATAATGTTTGACAGTTTCTGGGTCACTACTCTTTCTTGCTGTCAGATACATTTCCCTTTTTCGGTTACAAGATATTTTTATACCCTTAGTAAGCCATGGTTTGTTACAAGGTTTCTTACGAGTATATTTAACCGCCCCCCATGAACCATGGACCTTGCCGTTGGTGGGGAGGCTTGCGTGCCTCAGCGATACAGACAGCCGTACCGTAGGTGCAACCACAACGGAGGGGTATCTGTTGAGAGGCCAGACAAACGTGTGGTTCCTGAAGAGGGGCAGCAGCCTTTTCAGTAGTTGCAAGGGCAACAGTCTGGATGATTGACTGATCTGGCCTTGTAACAATAACCAAAACGGCCTTGCTGTGCTGGTACTGCGAACGGCTGAAAGCAAGGGGAAACTACAGCCGTAATTTTTCCCGAGGACATGCAGCTTTACTGTATGATTACATGATGATGGCGTCCTCTTGGGTAAAATATTCCGGAGGTAAAATAGTCCCCCATTCGGATCTCCGGGCGGGGACTACTCAAGAGGAAGTCGTTATCAGGGGAAAGAAAACTGGCTTTCTACGGATCGGAGCGTGGAATGTCAGATCCCTTAATCGGGCAGGTGGGTTAGAAAATTTAAAAAGGGAAATGGATAGGTTGAAGTTAGATATAGTGGGAATTGGTGAAGTTCGGTGGCAGGAGGAACAAGACTTCTGGTCAGGTGACTACAGGGTTATAAACACAAAATCAAATAGGGGTAATGCAGGAGTAGGTTTAATAATGAATAGGAAAATAGGAATGCGGGTAAGCTACTACAAACAGCATAGTGAACGCATTATTGTGGCCAAGATAGATACGAAGCCCACACCTACTACTGTAGTACAAGTTTATATGCCAACTAGCTCTGCAGATGACGAAGAAATTGAAGAAATGTATGATGAAATAAAAGAAATTATTCAGATTGTGAAAGGAGACGAAAATTTAATAGTCATGGGTGACTGGAATTCGAGTGTAGGAAAAGGGAGAGAAGGAAACATAGTAGGTGAATATGGATTGGGGGACAGAAATGAAAGAGGAAGCCGCCTGGTAGAATTTTGCACAGAGCACAACATAATCATAACTAACACTTGGTTTAAGAATCATGAAAGAAGGTTGTATACGTGGAAGAACCCTGGAGATACTAAAAGGTATCAGATAGATTATATAATGGTAAGACAGAGATTTAGGAACCAGGTTTTAAATTGTAAGACATTTCCAGGGGCAGATGTGGACTCTGACCACAATCTATTGGTTATGACCTGTAGATTAAAACTGAAGAAACTGCAAAAAGGTGGGAATTTAAGGAGATGGGACCTGGATAAACTAAAAGAGCCAGAGGTTGTACAGAGATTCAGGGAGAGCATAAGGGAGCAATTGACAGGAATGGGGGAAATAAATACAGTAGAAGAAGAATGGGTAGCTTTGAGGGATGAAGTAGTGAAGGCAGCAGAGGATCAAGTAGGTAAAAAGACGAGGGCTAGTAGAAATCCTTGGGTAACAGAAGAAATATTGAATTTAATTGATGAAAGGAGAAAATATAAAAATGCAGTAAGTGAAACAGGCAAAAAGGAATACAAACGTCTCAAAAATGAGATCGACAGGAAGTGCAAAATGGCTAAGCAGGGATGGCTAGAGGACAAATGTAAGGATGTAGAGGCCTATCTCACTAGGGGTAAGATAGATACCGCATACAGGAAAATTAAAGAGACCTTCGGAGAGAAGAGAACGACTTGTATGAATATCAAGAGCTCAGATAGCAACCCAGTTCTAAGCAAAGAAGGGAAAGCAGAAAGGTGGAAGGAGTATATAGAGGGTCTATACAAGGGCGATGTACTTGAGGACAATATTATGGAAATGGAAGAGGATGTAGATGAAGATGAAATGGGAGATATGATACTGCGTGAAGAGTTTGACAGAGCACTGAAAGACCTGAGTCGAAACAAGGCCCCCAGAGTAGACAATATTCCATTGGAACTACTGACGGCCGTGGGAGAGCCAGTCCTGACAAAACTCTACCATCTGGTGAGCAAGATACATGAAACAGGCGAAATACCCTCAGACTTCAAGAAGAATATAATAATTCCAATCCCAAAGAAAGCAGGTGTTGACAGATGTGAAAATTACCGAACAATCAGCTTAATAAGTCACAGCTGCAAAATACTAACACGAATTCTTTACAGACGAATGGAAAAACTAGTAGAAGCCAACCTCGGGGAAGATCAGTTTGGATTCCGTAGAAACACTGGAACACGTGAGGCAATACTGACCTTACGACTTATCTTAGAAGAAAGATTAAGGAAAGGCAAACCTACGTTTCTAGCATTTGTAGACTTAGAGAAAGCTTTTGACAATGTTGACTGGAATACTCTCTTTCAAATTCTAAAGGTGGCAGGGGTAAAATACAGGGAGCGAAAGGCTATTTACAATTTGTACAGAAACCAGATGGCAGTTATAAGAGTCGAGGGACATGAAAGGGAAGCGGTGGTTGGGAAGGGAGTAAGACAGGGTTGTAGCCTCTCCCCGATGTTGTTCAATCTGTATATTGAGCAAGCAGTAAAGGAAACAAAAGAAAAATTCGGAGTAGGTATTAAAATTCATGGAGAAGAAATAAAAACTTTGAGGTTCGCCGATACATTGTAATTCTGTCAGAGACAGCAAAGGACTTGGAAGAGCAGTTGAATGGAATGGACAGTGTCTTGAAAGGAGGATATAAGATGAACATCAACAAAAGCAAAACAAGGATAATGGAATGCAGTCTAATTAAGTCGGGTGATGCTGAGGGAATTAGATTAGGAAATGAGGCACTTAAAGTAGTAAAGGAGTTTTGCTATTTGGGGAGCAAAATAACTGATGATGGTCGAAGTAGAGAGGATATAAAATGTAGGCTGGCAATGGCAAGGAAAGCGTTTCTGAAGAAGAGAAATTTGTTAACATCCAGTATTGATTTAAGTGTCAGGAAGTCATTTCTGAAAGTATTCGTATGGAGTGTAGCCATGTATGGAAGTGAAACATGGACGATAAATAGTTTGGACAAGAAGAGAATAGAAGCTTTCGAAATGTGGTGCTACAGAAGAATGCTGAAGATTAGATGGGTAGATCACATAACTAATGAGGAAGTATTGAATAGGATTGGGGAGAATAGAAGTTTGTGGCACAACTTTACCAGAAGAAGGGATCGGTTGGTAGGACATGTTCTGAGGCATCAAGGGATCACCAATTTAGCATTGGAGGGCAGCGTGGAGGGTAAAAATCGTAGAGGGAGACCAAGAGATGAATACACTAAGCAGATTCAGAAGGATGTAGGTTGCAGTAGGTACTGGGAGATGAAAAAGCTTGCACAGGATAGAGTAGCATGGAGAGCTGCATAAAACCAGTCTCAGGACTGAAGACCACAACAACAACACATATTTAACTATTTTCTTGGGGAAGCAGTTTTAAAATGCATTTACAAAAATGTCATGAAATAAATTATATTTTAAATTGGCATCAGGTTCATGGTACACCTCATCCCAGTCTAACTGCTGTAGGCTTTCCCTGAAATTTGCAATTGTTAAATCGTTGACTGAACGTACTACTTTGGAGGACTGTTTAGTATTGCTGAATGGAGCTATGTCATATATTGTAACTAGCTGTGCACCATGATCAGAAAGACCGTTCTCAACAGGCTGAGCATTTATCTGGTTAAACATATCTTGGTCTATAAAGAAGTTATCCATCAGTGAGCTGCTATCCTGTACCACCCGAGTAGGAAAATCAATAACGGGTGTCAAATTGAAAGAACCGAGTAATACTTCAAGGTCATTTTTCCTATTACCCTCTTTCAGATAATCTAAATTGAAGTCTCCACGAATAATAATTTGCTTCCCCCTGTCTGACAGATAGCACAACAAGGAGTCCAAATTTTTCAGAAATAGATGAAAATTTCCTGATGGGGACCTATATACAGTTACAATTATAAATGTGCCTTTATTTAATTTAAGCTCACAGGCACATGCTTCTATATGTTTCTCTACACAAGACTTTTTTGTTTCTATACTTTTTGCACAATGATAACTTTTGACATATATGGCAACTCCTCCTTTCTCCATATTTTCTCTCATTACATGTGCAGAGAGCTTATATCCACTTACATTTACCTTATCCACATCAGTAACAATGTGATGCTCAGACAGGCATAGTATATCTATTTCATCCTCAGCTTCTAAATCTTCTAAACAAACCAGAAGCTCATCTATTTTATTCTTTAAACTCCCAATATTTTGATGAAATATACTTATATTATTTTTAATTATACTTTTATGAGAACCTTTCCTTATTCTAACATTTGCAGTACTCTCCTGTCTGAGTTTCTCATTGTGCTTAGGCCTAGTTTCTATACCAGTGGTCACATGGTGTTCAGAGAGGCAGATTATATCAACTGGGTTGGGTGACTTTAATCCATCAATGCAATTACCTAGGACTGACATACAACTTGGTGGAGATAAAATTTCCGGTGATTGGTGAAAATTTATAATTGACAGCTGTGATTGGTGATCCAATGTGCTAGAATTGTGCTGCTTAATTTCTTTCCTAAACTGAAGATTTGTTTCAATCCTGACCTCTCGTAGAACTTGACATCTTTCTGTCTTACCTATCCTAAAAAAGGTGCTGCTCCAACACCTGTAACCACTGGTATTTTAACATTCATGGCAATGCCTCCCCCCCTTAAATTTCCTGCTATTACCCCAGCCAGTTTCCCCTTCCCTTTCCTGTTGAGATGTAGGCTGTGCCTGGTATAGTCCCACCTACTGAGATAATCAACAGGAACCACTCCAATATGAGCCCCCGCATCCGACCCAAGCAGCCCTTCCAACTCCAAATTAACTCTCCCAACAGAAGAGTTCAAATGAGGCCGGTCATGGTGTCTCAGGACAGATACAAATTCAACATTGGTGTGTCTCGATGCCGACGCAATCTTTACCAGGTCACACTCTATACTGTACCCAGGATCTCTGTCGATGCTGTTCCCTGGCCCTCCCACAATAACCACGGTGTCTTCCCTGGTAAATCCTTTACAGAGTGAACCTAAATCCTCTGTCACCTGATCCAGACTAGCACTTGGTTTGAAAAAATTTGTGACCTGGTATTCTGGTCCTAATTCCTCCTGCAGAAGTTGGCCTACACCTCTGGCATGAGAACTGCCTAACAACAAAACTTTCTTCCTTTTCGATGACTTTCCTACATTCTTTTTCAATTTCATATTGAAAGTTTGTTGTGTCCTGTCTACACCTACCTCTGCTTGAGGCTCATCAGTTTCTAACTGAAGCAACAGGTCAAACTTATTTTTGACATTCACCACAAAACTGTCAGACTTAGTTCTAGGCCTGTTCCTTCTGTTACCTGTTGCCACTTCCCACCTCTCTTTGCCCTTCTCCCTCCTTAACCTGTCCAGATCTTCCCTAGCCTGATCTAGCTCAGCCTGAAGGGCAGCAATTTTCCCCTCCTGTTCCATTATCTTCCTATCTCTGCTGCAAATCCTACATAACCACTGATGAGCCAGATCCACTTCCCCGACACCCACGCCACTGCAGTCCCCCCCAGTGAAAAAAATTACTGCATCCATCACACCAAACCCCGGAACTAACAATTCTACGGCAAGTCAGGTACTTCTCACTCATGGCAAAAATAATACTTTAGCTAGAATAAATCAATTAAATTACCGAAAATCAAAAAAAGACGTTACAAGAATTAAGCCTATTCACAAATGTATATAAGCAAGTTTCTGATTTAAAATTCCGCTGTTTCTCTGAGATCTGTATTAAAACAATGAAGGTATACGCTATTTATTATATATTTCACTCGATGGGATGAAAAAAAGGACAATTAAACGAGATACTTTAAGTTTGATTCTCCAAAAACGTTACGAGAATTAGGCCTATAAGAAAAATGTATATAAGCAAGTTTCTGATATAAAGTTACGCTGTTTTTCTGAAATCTGTTTTAAAACAATGAAGTTATACGGTATTTACGGCAGTTCACTTATTTGTTACCGAAAAACTAGTTAAATTACCGTGAAACAAGAAACAAACACGTTTACAAAATTTAAGCCTAGGCGCGACTTCGCGAAGTTACGATCTTTTCGTGTTTTCCGAAAAAATACGCAAAGAAAAGTCAAACCTTCAACGGCAAGACTAAACGATGCACTAATGCACGTATTTAATTTGTTATCGTCGTTAAACTAAATTATATTCCTGTCTAAATCACTTAACTTTGTGGAAATAGTTTCTGTCGTCACTTACTCGGCGGCCATCTTGGAACATGGTAGATCAACTCGCCCAGATCCTGGTAACACTTACTCAACCCGCTTTTTTATGTGTTGATTTATTCATTCACCTTCAAGTACTTGCACAAAATTTATATCTCTGTCCGATAACTTAAAATTTTTTTATGTAGTGGACCTGACATGCTAAAAAATAGTTTTTTGTATTCTGTAGTAATGTGATCGATCCTTTTTACTAATAATGTCTAACGCTTGTGTTAATGTTTTAGCATGTTAGTTTCGTTGGTAGTGGCTTGTAGGGTGTCACAATGATGGAAAGCCACCAGCATGCTACTTTTTATGTATTTTTATTTCTACAAATCGCGGCTGCAATTTAGTGTTTTTTTACGAAGTCCGATATTCGCTGTTATTATCATGCAAATAATTTCTTTGCTCTGATATTACACCTTAAGAGGATCTTGCGTTACCAAAATTTTCCAGTCTCCAACAACGACTTCTGGGTCAGATGAGTCATTCACATGAAGATAACGGGTATTTAATCAATTTAAGAGATTAAATGGAGCAGGAGAATTTGAGTCTAGTTCATTAATTCTAATTTATTAATTCTTAAACTTAGGATTTAATGACTTTAGCATTCTCTTTCTGTCGTTAATGTCAGGTGACCCTGTTCATGAACGTTTTAATGATAATTTCAAAAACCTTTAAAATATTCCACACGGGTGAAAACAAAGCCAGCATTACACTGCCGACACATCGATGGGTCGGCAGGTGCATTTTCTCTGGTGTTTCGGCGAATATTTGCAGTTTCGTTGTCGCAGGGTGTAGGTGGAATCAGCCCAAACAATTCCTACTCATCACGCCTCTCATACGACGTCCAGCGTCGACGGAAAGCGTCGGTTTGTTTCCCGTTACAAACAAAATGATTTTTGAATCGTATATTTACGTGCCCATTCGATAGAGAGATCGTGAATTAGTCTAGCGCATTGTTCGTGTATGTATTTAACAGGAATAGTAAAAGACAAAGAACAATCCGTACTGCAGCAGCGCTTTGCATGGCCAGTAGCTGTCAACACGGGCCAGGGCGGCGCTTACACTGCTGGAGTTCTGCTGATTCTTGTTGTTTTACTGCCCTCTTAACACACGTCGATACAACGAATATCTAGATTAATCTGAGTCCGATCTGCCAATAGGCATGTAAAATTACACTTTGAAAGTAATTTCGTTTGTAATGGGAAACATACCAGTGCTTCCTGTAGATACTGGACGTTGTATGCTGGGTTTGATGAGCAGGATTTGTTTGGGCTGACTACATTTACCCCTTGCGAAAACGAAACTACAAATATCCGCCGAAACACCAGAGAAAATACATCTGACGATTCTTAAGAGAGATACCTACTGCCATTATACTGTTATAAATTTTTTGTGTTTGTTTCATGCACTGTAAAAATCGATGTGCTATAGAAAAATGATCAGCAGCTGAAAAAAGGGTCGATAAATAAATGTTAAAATCAACAACTGTGATTCCACAAAAATCTACTAAAAAACAAATTAAAAAAAATTGGGCATGGTGATCTGTTTTACCACATAATCCAAAAATAAGGACAACATTCTAATAACTTCCGGGAATTCAGCCCGGTAACACTTTCAGCGATCGCCGATATTTTGGCGGGAGGACACCCCGCCATTTTCAAGGCAAACTGCAACGGACAGGAGACATACATGCAAATTTAAAACCTCGGTTCTCGGACCGATGCAGGAAAGATAACACACACACACACACACACACACACACACACACACACAGAACACTAGTGCCATCAAAGATGATCAAAGTGAGAGATATCGATAGTGAGACTACGAACTCGCAGGTGAGGTAGCATTGACTCTGTCCCTCTGTTTTTTGGCAAGGGAGAGAGCCGGATTCCAAACAGAGTTCGAACAAAAACCTTCATCCCTGTTAACGAGATTGCTCGCTAATTTAATCTCAACTGCCTCCTTATCAACACTGTCCCAATATCTGGACGTACATGCCAATATCTCAGTGTTATTATATATCATGGGGTGACCAGTATCCAAGCAATGTTCCGCAATAGCAGATCTACTTGGCTGCTATTTTTAATCGTGTGTGCCGTTTATGTTCAGTACATCGGTTCTCCACGGTCCTGATAGTTTGACCAATAAATGCCATGCTGAAGCTACAAGGAATGCGATATACACCCGCCTCGCGCAGACCATGATAATCCTTAACAGAACTCAAAAACACTCTAATTTTAGATGGAGGTCGGAAAACACATTTCACATCATATTTCCGTAAAACACGACCGATCTTGTTGGAAGTGTTCTCTACGTAAGGCAAAAAGGCAGTAGACTTAGGTGTCGACTCAGAATTATCATCAATGACCCGATGTACAGTTGGCCGATAGCGCAACGTACGTTCAATCTGTCTATCACTATAACCATTTTGACGAAACGTACCTTCAAGCATAGCAGCTCAGCTGGAAAAGTCTCAGCGTCGGAACGACATGTGCCCTGTGTACCAAGGTACAAAGTATCCCTTCACGCTGAGCCGGATGGTGACAACTATTAGCCTGTAAGTACAAGTCGGTATGAGTAAGTTTCCTGCAGACTGCATGTCCCAATGATTTTAAATTTGCATCTAGTCGCCTGTCTGTTGCAGTTTGCATTGAAAATGGCGAGGTGTTCATCACCGAAATATCGGCGGTCGCTGAAAGTGTTACCTGGCTGAATTCCCAGAAGTTATTTGAAAGTTGTATATGCCAGGAGAAATTCAGGTCTCAAGGACAACATTGTTTATTCTCCTTAGTCTGTGCGATGAGTAGATTTCGTGGGCAGCTGTAATCATTCAACGCTCAGTTTTGTTTGGTATGTCAATATTTTAAAATTATTATGGTATTTAGTTTGAACAACGGTGAATTTAGTTTGTACAAGATGGCTGGTTTTAAGTCAAGAGAGTATGGAATGGCATGCCGCTTATTTATTGTTTCAACCAATTAATGTTGTCTTTCCCGAACATTCATACTCGGAAGAATTATTTTTTGTATGTTGTTATTAAATAAAGATACATGATTTCATGCACAAGAATTCAGCCATATTTTATATTATAGTGAAAATAGGGAAGCCCACCGAAATGGGAACTGAAACACAAGTCGAGATAGAATTGAATACCTGTAATGTCGAATTGGCTGATGCGGCCCTTCAGAAAGTTCACACTTTAGTGCCTGGAATAGGCTGTAATGCTAAGAGCGAGGAAATTAATCCAACTACTAGTCTTACACAAGATGTATCTACTGCCTTGTGTTGTATGCTAAAAGAAATGATGAAAGCAAACACTGCACAATTCTCATTAAAGTTAAATGAAATGTTTAGCCAATTGTCAAATGAACTGTGTAATGAAATTACCAATGAACATAATGAACTCTTCTTTAAAGAAATGAACTTGACAAACAATTTATCAAATTTGACATAACAAGAAAATGAAATGTTAACTGAGAAATGCTGTGTCAACTGACACAACAGATTTAACGTTATAACGAAATCAAATATTATCTAAATTGTTGAATTTGTCGGCACAGCAGGATGCCTTGACAAATAAAATTAGAGCATTAAAAACTGCAAATCAAAGCATTTCTGTTGCTATAAAATAATTCACTGATGAGCAAGCACAAATAAAAAATTTATTCGTAAACTAGATATAAAAGTAGATAATTTTACTGTTGAACAAGAGACTAAGATAAAAATTCAGTTTTCTGCACAAAGAAAAAATTTATTTCAACGATTTTTCTGAGTGGATTTCGAATAAGGAAACAAATACACTCCTGGAAATTGAAATAAGAACACCGTGAATTCATTGTCCCAGGAAGGGGAAACTTTATTGACACATTCCTGGGGTCAGATACATCACATGATCACACTGACAGAACCACAGGCACATAGACACAGGCAACAGAGCATGCACAATGTCGGCACTAGTACAGTGTATATCCACCTTTCGCAGCAATGCAGGCTGCTATTCTCCCATGGAGACGATCGTAGAGATGCTGGATGTAGTTCTGTGGAACGGCTTGCCATGCCATTTCCACCTGGCGCCTCAGTTGGACCAGCATTCGTGCTGGACGTGCAGACCGCGTGAGACGACGCTTCATCCAGTCCCAAACATGCTCAATGGGGGACAGATCCGGAGATCTTGCTGGCCAGGGTAGTTGACTTACACCTTCTAGAGCACGTTGGGTGGCACGGGATACATGCGGACGTGCATTGTCCTGTTGGAACAGCAAGTTCCCTTGCCGGTCTAGGAATGGTAGAACGATGGGTTCGATGACGGTTTGGATGTACCGTGCACTATTCAGTGTCCCCTCGACGATCACCAGTGGTGTACGGCCAGTGTAGGAGATCGCTCCCCACACCATGATGCCGGGTGTTGGCCCTGTGTGCCTCGGTCGTATGCAGTCCTGATTATGGCGCTCACCTGCACGGCGCCAAATACGCATACGACCATCATTGGCACCAAAGCAGAAGCGACTCTCATCGCTGAAGACGACACGTCTCCATTCGTCCCTCCATTCACGCCTGTTGCGACACCATTGGAGGCGGGCTGCACGATGTTGGGGCGTGAGCGGAAGACGGCCTAACGGTGTGCAGGACCGTAGCCCAGCTTCATCCACCCGGCCTCCCGCATGCCCACTATACGCCCTCGCTCAAAGTCCGTCAACTGCACATACGGTTCACGTCCACGCTGTCGCGGCATGCTACCAGTGTTAAAGACTGCGATGGAGCTCCGTATGCCACGGCAAACTGGCTGACACTGACGGCGGCGGTGCACAAATGCTGCGCAGCTAGCGCCATTCGACGGCCAACACCGCGGTTCCTGGTGTGTCCGCTGTGCCGTGCGTGTGATCATTGCTTGTACAGCCCTCTCGCAGTGTCCGGAGCAAGTATGGTGGGTCTGACACACCGGTGTCAATGTGTTCTTTTTTCCATTTCCAGGAGTGTATAATGTAATTGCTTGTGTCTTTCAACATTCGTGGTTCTAAATAAGAAATATATGTTAATGGACTGGGTCAGTATTATGTCCTTTACTAGTATGTTGCACAAACTAGGTTTCACCCGTTTGTATCACAAGTTCTTAGTGCACGTAGTGAGGTAGCATCATAACATGATTTCAGGGGGTCTAAATTTTGTGTGTAAATGGGCATCTTTTCCTTCAGGATATATTTAAGGATACAGTCTTGCATTTAATCCGTATTTGAAACAAGATAGCAACCTCACACGTTATTGGTTGTCATATTTACGTTGTAATCTGTGTTGTGTGTCAGAAACAAAATATTGACTCAGTTGTTTCGGTATGAACTCTAATAGCGGTATTTCGATAATTTATCGCTTTTTTCTTACGATAAATGTATGTTTTTACTCATTCTTTGTGTCATGGTGTCCACTGAAACTATATACCTAAGCTGTATTTTGCAGTACTAGCTTCGATCGATTTACGATATTTTTCTTAATTCGCTCTAGTCTCCACAGCTGCTGCAGAACTTTTTTATCATTCTTTTCCAATTAAAGTTTGGCTTATTAGTATGTGACTAAGCATCGTAGTTGTAAGCTGAAATACTTCTTATCTCATTCCAGTAAATTCTCGTAACCAAACGGACAATTTTACTTCAAAGCTTGGGCAGGGATATGACGATATATTTGTCATGTTATTTACGTTGCCTGTCGGATGTTCATTACGTCACTAGTCAAAGCCGACGGCGAGTTTCGCAGTTTCCACCTTGTCCAAGTAATTTATAACTATAAGTATCATTTGTACATAGCCATTTGTACATAGCCATTGACGGCCCACACACGAAAGGTATATCGCTGGTATCTCGGAAGCAATATCCCCTGCAATAGGTCAGTCTTCGATCCTGCAGTACATGAGCGATTTACCAAGAGACTTAAATATTTTGAATGCCACTATGTCGGGAAGTTCTGCTACGAAAATTATTTGCTATATTCAGAAAAACTGCGTACTTAAATAATAGTTGTAAGAGTTGAAACTTGAATTTTTTTTCGGGGTGGAGGAGGAGGCACTGTAGTCTATCCACTAAGGCAATGTTCAGACTGCTCCTTACTTGAAAATTTAGAAAGCGTCCACAATATGGGGGCCTATCTTTGGTCAGTTCATTTTTAGCCTTCAAAAATTTCCTTATTTTCCTGACTACTTGCTCTTGCCTCACTTTTTACTATGTTGCAAACAGCTTTTTTGTTGTTGCTAAAGGAATTTATTTTCTCTTCAAATTACACTCTTGTGGTCGTGCAGTGCATTCATATTCGGGAGGACGGCGATTCAAAGCTCCATCCAACTGCAGAGATTTAGATTTTGTTCTAAATTGCTTAAGGTAATGGCGGAATGGTTCCTTTGAAAGGGCTTAGCTGATTTCTGTTCCTGTCCTTACTCAAGCTAAGCTTGTGTTTGGCCTCCAATGGCCTCATCGTAGACATAGTGTTAAACTGTAATCTTCATTCCTTCTTTGAAAATACATATGTTTTTTTTCTAATGTAATTTTGCTTAGAATTTTTCATTTCAATTTGTAATATGATTTAACCGTTGAAAGTAATCCGGTCCCTCGGAAATTTCATCTTTATCGTACACATGTTTCTTTTTTATTTTATTTTATATGTCATTTTCCGTAGGACGAAATTGAGGAGCAAATCTCCATGGTCACGGAACGAGTCAGTACATAAAAGTATAACAAAAGGTTAATAACTGACAAAACCAAACGTATGTGACTCCTATGCAGATCATAAGCTATAAATAAACTTAATCAACAAAGTAAAACAAGAATTACATTAATTTTTTTAATTATACCAGGAATTGCGCCTGGATTACTGCAACATTTTTGAATTCTTGTGGCATCTTATTGAAAATGAATGCAGCAGAACACTGCACGCCTTTCTGCACAAGTGTCAAGGATGTGCTTTCCAAATACAGATTGGATATCTGACTTGTATTAACTGAGTGAAAGCTGCTAGATCTTAGGAACAAGCTCATATTGTTGAGAACAAACGACATTAAAGATAATATGTATTGAGTAAATTGCGGCACTTATCTTTGCACTACATAGGGTATCTCTACTGTACTCAGCTCTTTGAGCAACGCCATTGCCATAGATTATAAATATCTATGGAGTGATCGTAGCCTACTACCTAGAGTAAATATCTCTGGAGTGAGCATTGCGTTCTGCGCATGTTGTCAGCATTAAACCAGGATTGTCACGTGTTTTCGGGACTTCGCTGTGCGTGTGTGCTTTCTGCAGCGTTTGACGTTTATAATATCAAGAGTTTTTGTTGTGTTTCACCGTTTGTTGATAGTGTAATAGCGAGGGGAATTACTGTTGTTGCTACAGATGCAAAGAAAAATATATGAAAGGAGGGATAGTAACTTTTCATGGGTACATACCATGTAGCTCTAATTATAGTAATCATATTAGTAAGCGACACTGTATATGTTTAAAAATTTCGAGACGCTTTTTGTAATTAAGGCTTGATTCTGTAGACCTATTTATCTACGATTTTATAACTATAAAACAGATATTACGGCTCGTACAAAAGCTTACAAACAACCGCTTCCTCTTGTAAATTTGCTAGTGGAACAGGAAAGGGAAAGGTTAGTTGTTTCAGTAAATACTATCCTCCATGCATTTATCAGTGACTTGTCGATTATGTAGATAGATTACTCAGTCTACTATTTATTTAAAAAACTGGGGGCAAGTACTTAAAATGCCT
Source organism: Schistocerca piceifrons (assembly GCF_021461385.2). Classification (NCBI taxonomy): domain Eukaryota; kingdom Metazoa; phylum Arthropoda; class Insecta; order Orthoptera; family Acrididae; genus Schistocerca; species Schistocerca piceifrons. The sequence goes on from NC_060140.1 coordinate 891,255,113, forward strand.
TAAATAAATACCTCAAAGTGCCACCACTACGAAAAATTGTGCTTTAGGTTGCAAAAACGACTTATCACTGCAAAAATGTACGTCAGGCTCTGTAATACTATAAAGTGCCGTATCATAGCGAAAACAACCAAAAATCGAGTGCATCTGAAGTATGACACCTATCGCAAAGAAGCAGAATGCAATATCACTTGCCCTTAAAAGTTACGTAGCTGGTTTATTCCCGGTATCAAATGGATACTGTTAAAATATCTGCGCAACATATATAAATAATCCACGACACGTACGAAAAGAATCCGTCAGTACTAGGGATGTAGTGACATTCTAAATATACAGGGCACTATACGGACAAACACACGATGTCCCGAGATCACGTGACCAGGCCGGCAATGTATGTTGACAACACAAAATCTGTTCTGCACATGTGAATGCTCACTCCAGAGATATTTACTCTTTGCCTACTACGCATGTTTTCAACATCAAAACCGGACTAGTTCACGTGGTAATGGAATGTTGCTCCTTGTCTGCAATTTTTGGTAACAACGAAACTTTAATATTACACGTATTCTCTCGTTGTACGTACATTTCTACACGTTTTAGTAGTAATAACAGCCATGGTGCAGCATTGCTGTTGCTACGGATGTACAGAGAAGTACGTGAAAGGAGGACCTGTTACTTTTCATAGGTACGTACAAAAAATCTCTAATAGTGAATATCATATTGATGTGGGATGCTTTATATGTTTAAAAGTATTGAGACGCGGTATTATAATGTCTTGTATTGTAGACCAAATTTCTGCGATTCTTTCTTTCTTTCTTTTCTTTTCTTTTTTTTTTTTGCCCACGTGTTTATGAGAGAAATGCTAGATAAATTTGCAACTACGTTTAAGCTGCCAGTCAGTGTTTACGTATTCGTGCTATGTACGTATTCGTGCTACGTTCAACTGCAGATAAAATTTATATAAGACAGTGTGATTAATTTCCTGCATCGGCGCCCAATACAGTGCAATTGTAATTAATTGGAACAAAGGTTCGACAGCATGAAAAAGTGCAATAGGAAATCTAAAAAGGTATTGTTGACTGTCACTTCTTTTTCCGCACCCGAAAAAACGTAATTAAAGTGGGCCTGAGCTATGATCCTGTGGCGAAAAAGCATAATAACCTTGCTCTTCACAGCTTTACAACTATTTCAGTTGCAGGTATATAACTGTTGAGATGTCTATAAAACGCGCATACAAAGTTTAAGGATACTTCTGAAGATGATCTGTCTGTTCTAGCGAAGTAATAACACTCAAAATACACTAACTGCTATACGGACTAACAAGCGCCGTCCCAATACCACGTGACTGGAACAGCAGGAGATGTTGCGGACAGATTTCTCGTTCTGCGCATCCAAATGCTCACTCCACAGATAGTTACACTTTATAGTCGTTACCAACGACGTGTACAAACAATATCTCTTTGGTCGTTTCGTATCTACCAAGATCAAAGACCTTCAAAAAATAACTAGAGTTTCGGAGGGTGCTGCAGGCGCGTAATATTTTGAGCCTTCAGTCACAGTTTATCATCCAAATGCTCACTCCACAGATAATTACACTCTATAGTCGTTACCAACGACGTGTACAAACAATATCTCTTTGGTCGTTTCGTCTCTACCGAGATCAAAGACCTTCAAAAAATAACTAGAGTTTCGGAGGGTGCTGCAGGTGCGTAATATTTTGAGCCTTCAGTCACAGTTTATCATAGCTTCTCCTGGACGCCATTGTGGTGGTAAGAATCTGGTAAGTCAAACTGTGTTGTGGTTAATAAGGACGTAGATCGGTCATTATATTGGTGCATAAATACGATATTTGTTAGTACATGAATAAAAATGGTGAAGAATTGTGCAGCGTTCAATTGCACGAATAAATTCGCTAAAGGAACCAATATTACCTTTTCCTGGTCTGTGGGTATGTTTAGTTGTTTTGTATTACAGACCATCAGTTATAGCACTTATAGTTTCAGACGGGACGGGATACGTCAGTACATTTGCATTCCTTTTTTTGAAGAGTAGTTGCTTTTTTAACAATACAAAGGGACAAGAGCATTAAAATTAGCACAGATGTTAATGAGAACACCATACTGCCAGGTATCAGGGTTCATACGCGTACTGCATATCAGTGTTAGAATTCACGTTCATAATAACGTAATAAGCTGCATTTAGTTGTGAACAAACAGTTAAGGCAAAATTTTTGCAAAATATCAAAACAATCGGTAAACAGTGGTTGTTTGCCGTTTGTATGTAGGTTAAATTGCTGTCGTGCAGTTAATTATGTAAATGAGATCTTAGCTTTGTGACTTAACTGAAAAGAAGCTGTGTTATAATCAAAGGCATGTATAAGTTTACCAAGACAGTGACTACCGAAGCGCCTTTCAAATTGTCCGCTGTTCACAATATTATGTGGCCTTGACCGAGACGCTTTCGCATCTTTTAAAGGTCGATTTGTCTATCAGCTAATGGGAAACTTTTCAGGGTTTGGAAACCACTAGCTGTTTCTTATTTCGTCCTACTTCCGCTGTTCTGGTTTTGTCCTTTGATGTGTTTTGTTATAATACTGATGGAGAGTTCTGCCTTGACGGGAAGGGTGGCTTTGACTGGTGGCGAATTAGATTTGCTTGGAGATTCCACAACTATGAGGAAATTGCCGTGGTGAAGCATAGATGAATTGGTTAGGTTATTTCGGAAGAGCTTGCTAGCTATCTGCACAGTTTACTCGAGATTACTCTGCGGCCAGGTTTGTGGCAATATTCTTCCGCATGACGAAATGGAAACTCCTAGCTTGCTCAATTTTGACTAAATGGAAGCTAATTACCGTAACGGTTATTACCTAGTCCATCCGTCGTCCAGTAGATTCAAAATTATCATCCTCACCTCGATGATAAGAGCTGCTGTCCAATTAAACTTCGTGCACTGAGAACTAGTATTCCGATTGTTCATTGTGAAATTTGCGCATGTTTCTATTGCCCTGACGACTCAGGTGGCCTTGTAAATCAACTGTGTTCTTTTGGTAACGATATATTTATTTATTAATATACTTGTTCCTGATTGTTTCTCTCCAACCAACTAATTTCTTTGTTACTTGTTCGTGATACATTGCTAAGCTGCTACGCTTCCGTATTGCTGTAACTTGATTCTAACTAGCGGTCGTGAATATTCTTATGCTTCAGAGGTCATCCACTGAATTAATTTTGCAACTGTGAATCATTAGGAATACATTTTCTCTTGGTACGAATTTAGATTTCAGATGCCGAAAGGTAGGTGGATTACTGCAGTTCCGGCGAGCGGTGCTTATTAAATATGCTGCTGAGTGCTCTTGAAGCTTACTGAGATGTTAGACAGAAACAGGATTCATAAATTATGTGTTGATTCTTATGGTTCAGTTTATCTTTCCGGCTAAGAGTAAATGACTGCATGGTTGAGGCGGTATCCTCATGAACATTGCTGGAGGCTATGAGCAGAAAAGAGACACCTATCTAATTCTTGAGCAGTTTCTTGGTGCATCATTACTTAATGCTCAATGTTCATATTTTAGCTATGCAGGACCCATTTTAAGTTGCGCTTAAGTTAGGTAAGTGTGTGTGTGATTATTCTGTTAATCATTACAGGTCACACTGGGTTTCCAGTTTCATGCTGGGGCTTGAAGATTCATACGTAATGCATAGCTGACAATTTAAGGGCTTTTCTGTCCACTGCTCTTTGGAGTAATTCACTTTTTTCGCACCCCACAGTTTACACCATGCAAACATAGAAGTTCCTTCGTGCTCATTCAGTTAATCTGCATGTTATTATGATTCTGTTTGTAGCCTAGGATTTAGGGAACATTTAGTGTTATTTAAATGTTTATTTAAATAATATTTTATGTAAGTACTACACGTTGCATCCTGTAGGATGACCATATCTAATATAATTTACTAGCACATTATAATATTAACTTTTTGCAGGTTCTGAAGAAGATGTCATTACTAACGTTGAAACCTAGGTAAACGATAAAGTTAACCTGCAACTGTAGGTTGTATATTCTTATATAAACAATATCAGTTGCTGTCGCTGCATAAAAATGTTAAAAATTATATAACATTTAGTGTACTCACACACGTTAATTTTTTAGAACAATTCTGTTCAAAGTAGGTGGCCTATGTCTACGTTAAGCAATACTTTGTTTTTCAGTGACGCCAAGTGCATTGCGTAGATTTTTTCAGTCTGCATTTCGCAAATACGTTTTGAAGTCTTCAATTCCGGCATTCCTTTGGTCGCAAAATTTCTCACGTCCAGACCTTTTCGTTTTACGTATCTAATTAACTGATGTTTGAGCCCTAATACAGACTGGTCTTTGACATGAGTAAAAGATGTAAACGACTCTTATATTTTTAACTCTAAAGGATTTACAAATTACCTTTAATTTCTTTAACTTGGGGAAGGACCTCACGTGACTAATCGATTGCACTGTTTTTTCCTTTTTCTTTCCCTTATAACTGCAACTGATTTTCTTTTTCGTGTCTTTCTTTCGGGTGCCAGGGTCGCCTTAATCGGCCCTGGGGCAATGCCCCATTTGCCTCTGCCTAATTACGTCCCTCGTGTGAGGCTGAAATGTTCTGCTACATTCTCCCGAGAAGCAAACTCTGTAAATTAGTTGCGGTTAGGGCTTTCAAGAGGCAGTGAAGTTTAGGTTGCAGTTCTGCTGCAAGGTACACGAGAACAAGGTAAACTTTTCGGCCTGAGGGTGAGATGGTGGTGACAGCAGAACAAAAATGTAATTGTGATGTTGGCACATATCGCAAGTGTCAGTTTGATTCTCAGATGACGGTTTTTGAGACGAGGCATGTTGTGGGTGTTTTGTTCTAATGAATAAACTCGAAGTGATGCCTCTTTGAAATTCTTCGTCTCGGAAAGATTAACCACTACATTTCAGAAGAAGTGAGTACACTGGTTGCTCTATACAAATAAAAAAAATGTGTGAAGTTATTTTCTTTAAAAATTGGAGCTACTTCTCACATAAATATATGGGGTGTCTATAACGTCTCACTCTCAGTTAAAAAATCGTAACATGGAAACCACACGGGCAGGAAAAAATAGCAACACTAAGAAGGAATTTTGCCACATAAACGGCCGATGATAGGCGTGTTTCTACATCTGAAAGATGAGGTCTGTTCAAATTTCATGCCATTCGCATAAGAGAGACGCTAGTAGCGCCACTATGAAGATGCATATCAGCTTCACTTTAAATATCCGCTATAACGGTCGTGAGTGTTAGCTGCCTTTGAGAACGGACGTGGTGAGTTGATGTTGTTCAAGAACGCGTTTAAGGCGACAAAAACGCCAGTATTAACACCGCACTGGGTCTGAACTAGGTCGTATAATTTGTAAGTAGGCTGTTTAGGTTTTTATGTTGGTAACGCCACGTAGCGCTCAGTATGAAAATCACTGATTGTGCTGTGTGCAGTCTGTGGCTGGTTGGCATTGTTGGAATATTCGCTATTGTAGTGTTTGGCAGTTGGATGTGAACAGCGCGTAGCGCAGTTGGAGGTGAGCCGCCAGCAGTGGTGCATGTGGGGAGAGAAATGGCAGAATTTTTGAGAGCGGACAATCGATCTGGATGTGTGTCCGTCAGAGAAACGAAGTTTGTAAGACCGGATGTCATGAACTGATATATATATATATATATATATATATATATTTATATAGGGTGAGTCACCTAACATTACCGCTGGATATATTTCGTAAACCACATCAAATACTGACGAATCGATTCCACAGACCGAACGTGAGGAGAGGGGCTAGTGTAACTGGTTAATACAAACCATAAAAAAATGCACGGAAGTACATTTTTTAACACAAACCTACGTTTTTTTTAAAATGGAACCACGTTAGTTTTGTTAGCACATCTGAACATATAAACAAATACGTAATCAGTGCCGTTTGTTGCATTGTAAAATGTTAATTACATCCGGAGATATTGTAACCTAAAGTTGACGCTTGAGTACCACTCCTCCGCTGTTCGATCGTGTGTATCGGAGAGCACCGAATTACGTAGGGATCCAAAGGGAACGGTGATAGATCTTAGGTACAGAAGAGACTGGAACAGCACATTACGTCCACATGTTAACACCTTTTCATTGGTCTTTTTCACTGATGCACATCTACAGTACATTACCATGAGGGGTGAGGTACGCGTACACACGTGGTTTCCGTTTTCAATTACGAAGTGAAATAGAGTGTGTCCCGACATGTCAGGCCAATAGATGTTCAATGTGGTGGCCATCATTTGCTGCACACAATTGCAATCTCTGGCATAATGAATGTCGTACACGCCTCAGTACATCTGGTGTAATGTCGCCGCAGGCTGCCACAATACGTTGTTTCATATCCTCTGGGGTTGTAGGCACATCACGGCACACATTCTCCTGTAACGTACCCCACAGAAAGAAGTCCAGAGGTGTAAGATCAGGAGAACGGGCTGGCCAATTTATGCGTCCTCCACGTCCTATGAAACGCCCGCCGAACATCCTGTCAAGGGTCAGCCTAGTGTTAATTGCGGAATGTGCATGTGCACCATCATGCTGATACCACATACGTCGACGCGTTTCCAGTGGGACATTTTCGAGCAACGTTGGCAGATCATTCTGTAGAAACACGATGTGTGTTGCAGCTGTTTGGGCCCCTGCAATGAAGTGAGGACCACTGAGGTGGTAGCCAATGATTTCGCACCACACATTTACAGTCCACGGTCGTTGTCGCTCTTCCTGTGTGAGCCAGCGAGGATTGTCCACGGACCAGTAATGTATGTTCCGTAGATTCACTGCCCCGTGGTTTGTGAAACCCGCTTCATCGGTAAACAGGTAGAAATGCAACGCATTCTCTGTTAATGCCCATTGATAGAATTGCACTCGATGATTAAAGTCATCACCACGTAATTGCTGATGTAGCGACACATGAAACGGGTGAAAGCGGTGACGATGCAGTATGCGCATGCCACTACTTTGACTCAGTCCACCGGCTCTCGCAATGTCCCGTGTACTCATGTGTGAGTTCATGGCAACAGCAGCTAACACACCAACTGCACCCGCTTCTCCTGTGACGGGCCTGTTACGGACCCGTTTGCGTGCTACGACCATACCTGTTGCATACAGTTGGCGGTAGATGTTTTGCAATGTGCGGCACGTTGGATGCTCTCTGTCCGGGTACCGTTCTGCATACACCCTGCAGGCTTCAGCTGCATTTCGTCGACACTCGCCATAGATGAGTATCTTCTCCGCCTTTTCAGAGTTCGAATACACCATGGTCACAGTTCCTACAACACTACACTATCATAGACGCCTGGTAACACGGTGTACTACAGTTGGTCTGCGTGCGGAGACGAATGCAAAATAACAATAGCAGCAAGCGCTACATGCGGACACTGCGACAGCTAGACCAAACCACAACAGTGCACTACAGCCACACTCGTAAACTCGGTCGTCATCGTAAACATGTCCCTGCAGATGCTGCTCGCTGGTCGTGGCGCGTGTTTGTTACAACACGCAACTGAACGTCGGAGGTTTCAAGCGTCAACTTTAGGTTACAATATCTCCGGATGTAATTAACATTTTACAATGCAACAAACGGCACTGATTACGTATTTGTTTATTTGTTCAGATGTGCTAACAAAACTAACGTGGTTCCATTTAAAAAAACGTAGGTTTGTGTTAAAAAACATACTTCCGCGCATTTTTTTATGGTTTGTATTAAAGAATTACACTAGCCTCTCTCCTCACGTTCGGTCTGTGGAATCGGTTCGTCAGTATTTGATGTGGTTTACGAAATATATCCAGCGGTAACGTTAGGTGACTCACCCTGTATATATAATGACTTTTGAACACTATTAAGGTAAATACATTGGTTGTTCTCCATCAAAATCTTTCATTTGCTAACTATGCCTATCAGTAGTTAGTGCTTTCAGTAGTTAGAATCTTTCATTTAGCTGGCAGTATTGACGCTCGCTGTATTGCAGTAGTTCGAGTAACGAAGATTTTTGTGAGGTAAGCGATTCATGAAAGGTATAGGTTATTGTTAGTCACGGCCATTCTTTTGTAGGGATTACTGAAAGTCAGATTGCGTTGCGCTAAAAATATTGTGTGTCAGTTTAGTGTTGATCAGAATAAGTAAAGAGAGAAATGTCTGAGTACGTTCAGTTTTGCTCAGCTGTTTGAAAATCAAATAACGTAGAGGTTTTCCAGCACTGTCATTTATAAAGTTTTTTTCTAAGGGGACGTTACAAATAGGGCTACGACAAGCTCGGTGTACCTTCTGTGGTACTGCTGAAAGACTTGGCAGGAATGTAGCCACTGTACATGACTGCTGGCGGCGGTGGTCACGAGAGAATGTACGGTCGCAAGTAGCCCGAGCTCCGGACGCCAACATGGGATTACCGAGACGGAAGACCATCGCGCTGGCGTATGCCTCTGGCGCATCGTCTGCATCTGCAGCACCAATCTGAGCACCAGTTTGCACCACAGTTACACAACGAACTGTTACAAATCGGTTACTACAAGGACAGCTCCGAGCCAGACGCTCTGTTTCGAGCATTCCGCTGATCTCAAACCACCTCCATTTGTGACTCCAGTGGTGTGAAGCGAGAGCTCATTGGAGGGCAGGGTGTAGGTCTGTTGTGTTTCTGATGAAAGCTGGTTCTTCCTCGCTGCCAGAGGTGATCGCGTTTTGGTTAGATGGAGTCCAGTTGAGAGTCTGCAACCAACCTGCCTGCTTGTTACACTTGAAATTATGATCTGAGGAACGATTTCGTATGACAGGAGGAGCCCTCTAGTGGCTATGCTACACGCGCTGGCTGCAAATTAGTACGTCAGTTTGATGATTCGACCTGTTGCGCTGCCATTCAAGAACAACATTACAAGGGTGTTTTCCTGCAAGATACCGTTTTGCAGATCACCAGAACTGTGTCCAGTCGAGCACATGTGGGGCATCATGGGATGACAACTCCAGCATCATCCACAATCAGTACTAGCCGTCCCTGAACTGACCGACCAAGTGCAGCAGGCATGGAAGTCTACCCACAAACTTACATCCGGCACCTGTACAACACAATGCATGCACGTTTGCATGCTTCCATTCAACATTCTGGCAATTGTACCGGTTAATTTTCGATGGTTTATCTCATGCGTACATTAACCTGTGGACTTCCAATGGCCGGCCGGTGTGGCCTTGCGGTTTAGGCGCTTCAGTCTGGAACCGCGTGACCGCTACGGTCGCAGGTTCGAATCCTGCCTCGGGCATGGTTGTGTGTGATGTCCTTAGGTTACTTAGCTTTAAGTAGTTCTAAGTTCTAGGGGACTGATGACCTCAGATGTTAAGTGCCATAGTGCTGAGAGCCATTTGACCAGTTTTGACTTCCAATGTCAATCACTTAATTGTTTTACCTACACAAATATATTTCGGAAATTTCATTACTCTGCGTTAATTATTTTTTGGTTGTTGCAATTTTTTTTCTTCAGTGTATTAGAAATAGAGAATCATGGTTTGCTTTAAGACATTTAGCAGCTCTAAAAGTTTTTTCATTTTTTCTTTGTTGCAGATTTAACACGGAGTTCATAAATGTGGCGACAGACCAGAAGGAAGCGCAATGTGTTAACCGGCATGCAGAATCCAAATCTGTGACAACTGTACTGCGAAATTATTGACGCCAGTATGGGAGGTCACCATAGGCAAAACAAGCACAATGATGTGGTTCAAAACCCAGCATATATGTTTGCCTGGACATGACCGAAGAGCTCCTGTTACCACACATCTAAGAGCTACAGCCGTCCATCATCCTCCAGCATCGCGGTGCAACCCCACGTTGGAGTCTGAACGTGATGGACGTTCTGAATGACATATTTTATGACATGTGGTTGGGTAGTGATAGTCCCATCGCATGGCCCCCATGCTCTCCCTGTGCCACGCCGTTAGACTTCTTTTTATGGGATTTCGCCAGGGATCGCGTGTGTGCAAAACGGTCAATGACATTGCTACTCTATGTGCACTAATCAATAAAAAAGTAAGAACTGTTGATACTGCAATGGTGACCTGTATAGGGACAGAAATCTAATACCGCCTCGATGTTGCACAAGCGATTAGTGGGACACACAGTGAAATTCTGACGTAACGAAAAAAAAAAAAACTGTGAGAGCTACAAAATGTTTTACAACAAACTACAGAGGTCTATCTGTAATATTATACAAGTTATAATTTTTAGAATTGGTAGTGGAGCTTCAGGGACACCTTGTAATTCAGTGGCCTACGAATGGATCTATGAGGCTCGAACTTATTTGACAGTTTGACTGCGTTGATCACTAACTAGGAAGTTGGGAATTATTAATTCGAGTTTTCAAACGCAGCTAATGCGTTTCCACGCAAGTATTCTGAGGACATATCGTCTATTCCAGATGCCTTGTTTCGGTTTAGGTCTTTCATTGCTCTACTAAATTCTTCTGGATGTAACATCATATATCCCATCTCTTCTTCATTTGCTTTCTACTCCCTTTCCCTAAAAGCGTCTTCAAATTCGTTTCCTCTTCTAGATGTTCTGATGTTCATGCAGCTGCTACTCTTTTCTTTAATGGTTTCTGAGTTTCCATTTGGCGGTGTCTATCTTTCGTATAGTCATATACGCTTCTGTGGCTTTGCATTTCTGGTCTAGCCATTCCTATTTTGCCATTTTGTCCTTCCTCTCGCACTCATTTTTCAGGTGTGTCTGTTCTCTCTTGTCTGCTTCATTTGATATATTTTTGAGTTTCTCCTATCGTCAATTTAGTAAATCACTGTAATGAGTCCAAAACGACATCTAACGATGAGACGGCGTGCACACGTTGACACTAGCTTGTCAACACACCACGGATATTCACTGAACGTAAGTTTTACATCGAAAAGTCACGATATTAGACATTATCTGGAAATTATGGAAAGCGCTGCATTGTATCCAAAACAACGCGTAGCGTTCAGCAACATGGACTGAATTGTCTTCTAGGGCGCAGATCGTGCACATAAAAACAGTAAATAATAAATAAATAAAAAATTGCAGTCACTATTCAGTCTAATTCTCGAGCTTTTGGTCGTACTGTGATCTAGTGACGTCTGTTGATACTGTCCCTGTGACACATCTTGACGCTGTAATTTATTGTCTTGATCACTATTACTGTCACTTTAATACATATAATTTACTTAGGATACTAGGTTTTTAATTCCTAATTAATTTCATCCTTGAAACTTCCTGGCAGATTAAAACTGTGTGCCGGACCGCGACTCGAACTCGAGACCTTTGCCTTTCGCGGGCAAGTGCTCTACCAAGTGCTCTACCAAGTGCTCTACTGGCGGAAGTACAACTGTGAGGACCGGTCGTCAGTCGTGCTTGGGTATCTCAGTTGGTAGAGCACTTGCCCGCGAAAGGCAAAGGTCTCGAGTTCGAGTCTCGGTCCGGCACACAGTTTTAATCTGCCAGGAAGTTTCAAAATCAGCGCACACTCCGCTTCAGAGTGGAATTTCATTCTAGAATTTCATCCTTGTTTTGTCTGAATATTACCAACAAGTTTCCAAGCTGATTAACGATGAATTTCTTACACATATGTGAACAGGGATCGGAATTTACATTTTCAGTCAACTCAGTAAATCATTGTAGCCTCTAATACCTGAATAAAACAATGTATTGTGTTCACAATCAAGTAACTTTTCTGAATAACAGCATTTTAGCCGTTACCTGTGAACCTTACTAAAAGATCGTGAATGTTTGTGTATCCACGGCTGCCTTAATTAGGCGTCCGTAATATAGTCATACATGTTGATGAGAAGTCTTAATGGAATGTGTGCGAGTAGAACAGAAGCAGTGGTAGGATGAAGACTCTTTTCTGCTATTCTCACGAAATTGTCAAATCTAAAACAAGGCTGTTGCTTGTTATCGCGAGAAGTTCGTGGTTTGTTGTGACTACTTAGGCTTTCCCGGCGTAATAAGACTTGAAAGTTTTTTCGCGTTTGCTGCCGGATCCTAAAATCAACTTGACTCGATATTTAGGAGATCCACTGGTCGCCATCTTCAGGAGAATGCTACTTCTGCTGATGAGTCCCGCTGAGAACTGACACCAGGCTGCAAATCGACGTCCTATGTAGGCCACCGCTTAGTACAGGGCGCATACGCCGCCCATCACGGTTGCTGCCCTCCAAGACAGGGAGGTGGCGCCGCCCTTAGTGGAACACTGCTGGCAACGGTATATCGCACTCAGGGCCGCACCGAAGAACGTTCAGTTTTGATGCGAGATAGTACAGGATTCCACGTCTTGCTAAGAGGAAACCCATTGTCTCTGTTGATTAAATGAATTATATTCCATAAAAGAATCTGACGGTTTATCGCCAGCAAAAATTCATTCTGAATTTGTGGGAGTTCATAGAAAGTCAGCTTCTTCATTATAATCAGCTAAAGAAGTACGTGGTCACATATTTCTTTAGGATGGTCCACATTAATGAAGTCCAAACTTAAGCCATAGATTAAAACATCGAGGAAGTGCAACCGAAATCAATTCAGAAGAAAGTGTGCGTTACACTTTGCACGAAAAGTCACTATAAGAAAGTTTTCAGAAAGTCTAGTACTGCGTTTGCTATATGCTGGCCAAAAACCCTTTCCAAAAATAACTGTTCACCTACAGGTACGTTTGGGCCATTCCACAAAGAATTCAGATGATCTAATTCGTCAGCTTTTTGCTGTAGATGAGGCCTCCACCACCACCAGTAACAAAAGGACAATCGCAACAGTTCATTGAAGCCAAAGGCCTTCTATAAATAAAAATAAATAATAAAAAAGTAAAGAATATTGTACATGCTTGAAAAAATTGTAGCCATTGTATTGTGTAATGCAGTCGAATGAGATGGCGCAGTGGTGGGACACTGGGCCCGTATTCGGGATAAGGCGGAACATCCCTATTCGATCATTCAGATTAATGTTTTACCTCGTTTCACTAAAACACTTGAGGCAGTTGCCGGACTCTTTCCTTTGAAATTGCGTCGTCGATTTCCTTCCCTATCTCTCCCAATGCAAGATGTGCTCCCTGTCTAATGACCTCATCGTGGACGGGGCGCTAAACCTTCATCTTCCTTCCTTCCTAGAATGCAAAAGAGATTAATTCTTCTTACTGATTACTTTCCAAATAGTAAGACAGCAAGTGCCGAATATTGCGCAAAATTTTTGCACTAAATCAGAAGAGGCTTGAATTGCAAACGAGAAAGACAGCCATCTTGCTCCGGGATCATGAACGGAGCTCATAGTGGTGGTTTGGCAGTTGCTCGCCCGATTGACGTCATTTGAACATTCAGCCACTGTCGTGAGGCACAAACCGTTGAAGATCTGACTCGTAGTGGAAGTCCGCGAGTCAACAACACCATGCTGATCACCATCTACGACTTATAGCTCATAGGTATCGCGAGGAGAATGCAAAAGAACTAAAAGCTGGCGTTTTGGTGGAACCTGAAAGTACTGTGTTGACTCAGCATCAGTCGTCCCAACACAAATGTGTCCTCTAGGCGTCCGTTACGTACAACAGTAATAAGTCCCCCAGCACAGTGAGGTAGTTGTACATTGATGCAGCAGTTTGCGTAGGCTTATTAATGCAGAGCTGGCCGATATGCATTTGATGTATGGGTTCACTGAAAACAACGGGAGAACTGCACAGCGCGGCTGTATTCTCCGCATTTGCAACTCTTCCTCAGCAAACCATCCATACTGCTGTGTATCACATTTAACGTGCAACCTTACACTGCCGGAAAAAAACAAACTCAGACAGAACCGAGCAATGCTGAGCTTCAGGACGAGGTGTAACGTTGGCATTATTGTTGTCAATGGAAAGTACCGTGAGTGAATGAATCCAAACAAGACGCACACCGCATAAGTGTACAGTGTTGTGCAGACATTTTCAAGTCAATGTAGATACAAAGATAAACAGGGGTAAGAATTCAAACGAATGCAATTACGCTGTACCGAGACACTGGTGTCCACGCACCCCTTATACCAAAATACTCAGAAAGGATACCTGAACAAACTACGAAATATTGACGCTGAAGTTCATCAGGAGGCTTTAAAATTTATGTTACGCATTATTATGGCGGGCCAAGTGACTTTTATTACATGTTGCACTACACTTCAAAGTGACACAGTTACATAGCGCTGTTGTGAAATCACCAAATCTCTGCAAACAAGGGACCTTGCCAGACAAGCTTCACCCATGTTCTGCGGCCTTGCTCAAATTGCTGACATCATTTCATTACGGCTGGGCGCGACACTCCATTTGGTCTACACTCCTGGAAATTGAAATAAGAACATCGTGAATTCATTGTCCCAGGAAGGGGAAACTTTATTGACACATTCCTGGGGTCAGATACATCACATGATCACACTGACAGAACCACAGGCACATAGACACAGGCAACAGAGCATGCACAATGTCGGCACTAGTACAGTGTATATCCACCTTTCGCAGCAATGCAGGCTGCTATTCTCCCATGGAGACGATCGTAGAGATGCTGGATGTAGTCCTGTGGAACGGTTTGCCATGCCATTTCCACCTGGCGCCTCAGTTGGACCAGCGTTCGTGCTGGACGTGCAGACCGCGTGAGACGACGCTTCATCCAGTCCCAAACATGCTCAATGGGGGACAGATCCGGAGATCTTGCTGGCCAGGGTAGTTGACTTACACCTTCTAGAGCACGTTGGGTGGCACGGGATACATGCGGACGTGCATTGTCCTGTTGGAACAGCAAGTTCCCTTGCCGGTCTAGGAATGGTAGAACGATGGGTTCGATGACGGTTTGGATGTACCGTGCATTATTCAGTGTCCCCTCGACGATCACCAGTGGTGTACGGCCAGTGTAGGAGATCGCTCCCCACACCATGATGCCGGGTGTTGGCCCTGTGTGCCTCGGTCGTATGCAGTCCTGATTGTAGCGCTCACATGCACGGCGCCAAACACGCATACGACCATCATTGGCACCAAGGCAGAAGTGACTCTCATCGCTGAAGACGACACGTCTCCATTCGTCCCTCCATTCACGCCTTTCGCGACACCACTGGAGGCGGGCTGCACGATGTTGGGGCGTGAGCGGAAGACGGCCTAACGGTGTGCGGGACCGTAGCCCAGCTTCATGGATACGGTTGCGAATGGTCCTCGCCGATACCCCAGGAGCAACAGTGTCCCTAATTTGCTGGGAAATGGCGGTGCGGTCCCCTACGGCACTGCGTAGGATCCTACGGTCTTGGCGTGCATCCGTGCGTCGCTGCGGTCCGGTCCCAGGTCGATGGGGACGTGCACCTTCCGCCGACCACTGGCGACAACATCGATGTACTGTGGAGACCTCACGCCCCACGTGTTGAGCAATTCGGCGGTACGTCCACCCGGCCTCCCGCGTGCCCACTTTACGCCCTCGCTCAAAGTCCGTCAACTGCACATACGGTTCACGTCCACGCTGTCGCGGCATGCTACCAGTGTTAAAGACTGCGATGGGGCTCCGTATGCCACGGCAAACTGGCTGACACTGACGGCGGCGGTGCACAAATGCTGCGCAGCTAGCGCCATTCGACGGCCAACACCGCGGTTCCTGGTGTGTCCGCTGTGCCGTGCGTGTGATCATTGCTTGTACAGCCCTCTCGCAGTGTCCGGAGCAAGTATGGTGGGTCTGACACACCGGTGTCAATGTGTTCTTTTTTCCATTTCCAGGAGTGTATATATGGCCAGAAATTAACGGCGAATCTGTGCGACAATTTACACTTTTTCCGCAGGAATCATACTGTCACACCTACTTCAACTTTCAAGTATGTGTTCAGTTGGTTCGCCATTTCACCCCCACTCTGTGATGCACCTGTTATCCATATCGCGGCAGAACCGCGGCTGCGACAAACCCAGTACATATACTCTCTTCTGACAATGCGCGACTCTTGTTATGCAATGGTGTTTGCGCGGGACGACATGCGCAACTTACTTTCTGTAGTACCTACGTGTGTACTTGTGGGAACTCGATATTTTCCAGTTTGGCAAGCTACTGTCTTTTGCGTTCAGCTATGTCAGCAGGAGGACGAATTACATTTGTGAAAATACCAAAGGTCAGTCCTATCAGGTAGCCTTCACGCTGCAGTCCGATATGCTGTCTGCTGATTTTCGTACGCAGCTTGCAGTGCCGGTGTTGCCGACAGGCCAGTCATCACTTGGTAAACGATGCGCTCTTAAGCACTTCCATCAAAGCCTGTATGTCAAATTTTCGTTCGTAAAACATGTTTACGAGTCTGAATTTTTTCGTATATATAATGAGAATAAAATCGTTTTATCATTGTATTGGTAATGACTGAAATATTTTAATTGCTTTGTGAAAGAGGCATGAAATGGGCAGCTGTGGTCGAAGAAAATTTTCCGAAAAAAAAATGACTGTAACTTAATCTGTATACGTTCATGCAATGGACGTTACTAATCCCTTTATTCATTATTATCTGGAAACAGTGAACTCAAGAGTATGTATAATTAGCGTATGTAGCCTGCGCTGCTGGCTGAGAAGTCTGTTTCTTTCTAGCTTTGTATTTATTTTTACTCTGCGTGTTACGAGTTTGTGCTCTCTTGCAATCTGAAAGTAATTTGCGACCGTCACATCTTGTAAAATTATCGTCAGTATGTGACAAAATGTAATCAATATTACGTTTAGTTCCATTTCTTTCTTGTCATGTTTTACATTTTTTTGGAAGAAATGAAAACCGAGAAAAAGGATGGCCGACATCCACGATGAAAATGTTCAATGCTTGGAAGATAGAAATTTATTTAATGTAGAGGACTAGTAAACAAGACTACAAGCAGTACTGCAAACTTCTTCGGGGGGTCATCAAAAACGTGAAAACCACGTACTATGCAAGAAAAATAGAAAATTCCAAGAACAAGGCAAGGATAATTTTAATCATTATTACGCATGGAAGGAATCGATACCTTAAGACTAAGTATTCACCTCTCTGGACTTATTAGTCATCTCTCTGATAACAGCTGCAGCGAGTCAAATGAATGAAACTCAAATCATCAAATCACTATCTATTAAATTAAAGAATTCTTCCTGATATTAATTGAAAGAAGGGTAAGCTGAAAGATGGAAGGAGTATACAGGGTGTTACAAAAAGGTACGGCCAAACTTTCAGGAAACATTCCTCACACACAAAGAAAGAAAATATGTTATGTGGACATGTGTCCGGAAACGCTTACTTTCCATGTTAGAGTGGGTTCAGGAGGGTAATACGGAACGCCGTGCTGGATCCCTACGGCCTCGTATCACTAGCAGTCGAGATGACAGGCATCTTATCCGCATGACTGTAACGGATCGTGCAGCCACGTATCGATCCCTGAGTCAACTGATGGGGACGTTTGCAAGACAACAACCATCTGCACGAACAGTTCGACGATGTTTGCAGCAGCATGGACTATCAGCTCGGAGACCATGGCTGCGGTTACCCTTGGCGCTGCATCACAGACAGGAGCGCCTGCGATGGTGTACTCTGCGACGAACCTGTGTGCACGAATGGCAAAACTTCATTTTTTCGGATGAATCCAGGTTCTGTTTACAGCATCATGATGGTCACATCCGTATATGGCGACATCGCGGTGAACGCACATTGGAAGCGTGTATTCGTCATCGCCCTACTGGCGTATCACCCGGGGTGATGGTATGGGGTGGCATTGGTTACACGTCTCGGTTACGCTTTGTTCGCATTGACGGCACTTTGAACAGTGGACGTTACATTTCAGATGTGTTACGACCTGTGGCTCTAACATTCATTCGATCCCTGCGAAACCTGACATTTCAGCACGATAATGCACGACCGCATGTTGCAGTTCCTGTACGGGCTTTTCTGGATACAGAAAATGTTCGACTGCTGTCCTGGCCAACACATTCTCCAGATCTCCCACCAATTGAAAACGTCTGGTCAATGGTGGCCGAGCAACTGGCTCGTCACAATACGCCAGTTACTACTCTTGATGAACTGCGGTATCGTGTTGAGGCTGCATGGGCAACTGTACCTGTACACACCATCCAATCTCCGTTTGACTCAATGCCCAGGCGTATCAAGGCCGTTATTACGGCCAGAGGTGGTTGTTCTGGGTACTGATTTCTCAGGACCTACGCGCCCAAATTGCGTGAAAATGAAATCACATGTCAGTTCTAGTATAATATATTTGTCCAATGAATACCCGTTTATCATCTGCATTTCTTCTTTGTGCAGCAATTTTAATGGCCAGTAGTGTAGTTAAGAAGAGAATAGAAGATTTTGAAATATGGCGCTACAGAAGAATGCTGATGATTAGACGGGTAGATCGCGTATCTAAGGAGGAGGTACTGAACAGAACTAGGTAGAAAAGAAATTTGTGGCACAACCTGACTAGAAGAAGGAATCTGTTGATAGGACACTTTCTGAGACATCAAGGGATCACCAGTTTAGTATTGGAGATAAGTGTGTAGGGTAAAAATCGTAGAGGAGACTTCTGAATGTGTGGATTATAATCTCATCAAAAATGATATGACAGGAACAACATTAGATTCAGAGTGCTCAAACATTAAATCTTGGCACTCTCTTTTGCTTGGTCTGCGTAAGTGATGCACCTGCGACTGTGGATGGCTCTTAAAAACTGCAATGTTTGCTGCTGGCACAAGTATATTGATGCAGGGCCTAAAACAGACACGGGCAGGAGAAGAGGGGAATAGGCTTACAAGTGGTTCACAGCCTTATCCACTTTGTAATAAGGTTCAGAAACTTACGGTATTGCAAACAAATCATAATGGTTTATAGGTACTAGAAGTAGTGTTCAGTGGACATATGACAGACTAGGCTCCATACGTGTAGTTCCTGGGCATCCAGATATATAATAAACAAAGGTAGGACTATCATTTGGATAAGTTATACCTGATTTTCTTTCATAAATCTGGATTATGGACGGGATTGCTAGCATACTGCTACTCTATGCTGTGCCATGGCATAATTTTCTGGTTCCGTGCATCTAAAGTGAAAAAGTATTCCTTCTACAGAAGCGTTCGATAACTATGTAAATTCAGTTATCGAACATCTTGCACAAGTCATTCCAAGGACTTATGGATTCTTAAACTTACCTGCCAATACATATGCTCTCTAAAGGCATTTTTGGTTAATAAAAAGAGTGAATTTAGGGTAAACTCTGCTATTCACAATCGGAGTATTAGAAGTAAAAATAATTTCCATCGAGATTATGCATCATTCTCTAGCAATCAGAATGGAGTTTTACACTCTGATGCGAAAGTCTTTAACAGTTTTGCGATGAAAACCTGAAAATCCGCAAGTATTGTGAAATATGGAAAAGAATATCTCTTTAGCACATTTCTTTTACAAATTATCGAAATGTTTGGATCCAGGGACGTGAATTCCAAATAACTCTACTATTTTTATTAGGTGAATCTTGACTTTGGTAGTGTAATATTACATCAAAGCTTTGTTTGAACTAGAGCTGAGTGAAATAAAAGAAGTAGCAGTGACTTTTTCAGTTGTCAGTGTAGCTGGTTTTCTCTTAACGTACATATTGTGACGATTCAATGCTGCCGCGGCACTGACAAGGAACACCTTGAGCGCGAGATCGTTAAAGGCCAATGATGTTTACGGCATTAGACGCCCCACATATTGTCTACCATGCAACCGGAATATTGGCCGCTGATGGCAACAGGGGCGGGACTGGTGGTATACAATGCCGAGCACATCATGAGGATACGGAGCGTAGTTTAACTGCCTAGTCGACAAGTAACTCACAACAATGCTGCGGTGCTAGTGGTGTTGATACAAAGCAGAGCAACGGCACCGATAAACAAATCAAACATTGCATTATAACTACAACAACAGTTGCCGAAGTTGACATTTCGTCAAAAAGAAACTCAAGGAATTTCACAGAGTGAGAAAGAAGTGGCAGACGGAATATTGCGTTTCTGCAAAATGAGTCAGTGGAATGTGTGGTGTCGTATACCTTCGACTGTGCGCACAACGTACACGAGAAATACTATCAACGATGACGATACGTGCTTAACAACTGACAACGATATTGAAACTGGTGTCGAACCAAGTAGTTATCATCTTTGTCGGACAGGGAACAACAAATCCCGCCTCCAGCGAAACATAGTAAAGGACAATCGTTGTCCAAGGAACGGGTACTAAACACAATTACGCACATGGAAGATCATCCACAGCATAGTAAAAAAAAAATTATGAACAGATTTCGAAGAAATCCGCAGCAATATGACTGTGCAGTGCATAAGAAAAACTTTGGATATTCAAGGGAGGACGAAGCGCATTTGTTACAAAAACTAGTGCATTTCAAGGACGCTCGACACAATTTACAGGATCTACTGACAGTGGTCTACTACGTTATGGACAACAAATTACGTGCGATTTAGATTATAGTGATTTCAAGGGAAGCAGTGGATGGTGGCATAACTTCAAGCAGTGTTACAGAAGTGGAAGACCTAAGATACCGAAGTTTCAAACACAGCGTCAACTTGACGATGCACATCAAACAACGGAATCGGACCGAAAATTTGCAGATGAGATAAACAAACTTATTCCATCAGTCAGTAAGGAATTTGTTTTCAGCTGTGACCAATAGGGATTTGAAGAGGAAATGCATGTGAAAGGAACTCTGGAAATTAGAGGTACCAAGAGAGTTGTATCGAGATCTACTAACATCAGTGCCTTAACGGATTTGTATACGAGTACTATTATGCTGACTGGACTGTTAATCTGGACGGTAAATTGGCTGGAAATTTACTTATCGTGGTGCAAGAAGTTGGAGGCGCTCTTCCCTCTACGATTCTTTTTTGTGTGCGTGATCTTGCGAGGGCAGTAGGGAATATTTACATTACAGCAAGCAAGAGTGAGAAAATGGGCCTAAGAGAACTACAACTATGGTATGAACACTGCGTTTGGTTCAAATGGCTCTGACCACTATGGGACTTAACATCGGAGGTCATCAGTCCCCTAGAACGTAGAACTACTTAAACCTAACTAATCTAAGGACATCACACACATCCATGCCCGAGGCAGGATTCGAAGCTGCGGCCGTAGCGGTCGCGGGCTACAGACTGAAGCGCCTAGAACCGCTCGGCCACATCGGCGGGCACTGCGTTTGGCCAACAACTGGTAGAAGTAACTGGATTCCTGATCAGCGTACAAAAATCAAACTTCTTGAGAGCAAACTGTCCCTCCTGAAAAGTGTGTGCATTGCAGTTCATACCACTTGGAACCAGTATACAAATTCAGCTTCTAGATGTTTTTTTTTTCCGTGCCCATGAAACATATTATCGCGCTATCTGCAGCTAAGCCTTAAAGGACAGCCAGTTTCATAAGCTCAACGACACACTGGTTCGCATTCGGTTGTGTGCCATCACATTCCATCAGTTTTCCTCACCCTATTACACCAATATGATCCTACACGCATTCTTTGAGAGTAGATATCTAGCTGAACGTCCTGCCCGGTTTGTAACTCCCAAGGATCTTGCTGGTGCTAACCTTTGTGATCATTGTGGGGCACCATTCTTCATTAGGTGTTGGTGGTGCAAGTTAATGGTTTATTCTGAACATTGCTTGAATGTCGACGATGTCCATTTTGTGAAGTGTATTACATGCAGCTTTACTGTATGATTAAATGATGATGACGTCCTCTTGGGTAAAATATTCCGGAGGTAAAATAGTCCCCCATTCGGATCTCCGGGCGGGGACTACTCGAGAGGACGTTGTTATCAGGAGAAAGAAAACTGGCGTTCTACGGATCGGAGCGTGGAATGTCAGATCCCGTAATCGGGGAGCAGGTAGGTTAGAAAATTTAAAAAGGGTAATGGATAGGTTAAAGTTAGATACAGCGGTAATTAGTGAAGTTCGGTGGCAGGAGGAACAAGACTTTTGGTCAGGTGAATACAGGGTTATAAACACAAAATCAAATAGGGGAAATGCAGGAGTGGGTTAATAATGAATAAAAAAATAGGTGTACGGGTAAGCTACTACAAACAGCATATTGAACGCATTATTGTGGCCAAGATAGACACGAAGCCCACACCTACTACAGTAGTACAAGTTTATGTGCCAACTAGCTGTGCAGATGATGAAGAAATTGATGAAATGTATGATGAGATAAAAGAAATTATTCAGGGAGTGAAGGGAGACGAAAATTTAATTGTCATGGGTGACTGGAATTCATCAGTAGGAAAAGGGAGAGAAGGAAACATAGTGGGTGAATATGGATTGGGGCTAAGAAATGAAAGAGGAAGCCGCCTGGTAGAATTTTGCGCAGAGCATAACTTAATCATAGCTAATACTTGGTTTAAGAATCATAAAAGAAGGTTGCATACGTGGAAGAACCCTGGAGATACTAAAAGGTATCAGATAGATTATATAATGGTAAGACAGAGATTTAGGAACCAGGTTTTAAATTGTAAGACATTTCCAGGGGCAGATGTGAACCCTGATCACAATCTATTGGTTATGAACTGTAGATTAAAACTGAAGAAACTGCAAAAATGTGGGAATTTAAGGAGATGGGACCTGGATAAACTGAAAGAACCAGAGATTGTACAGAGTTTCAGGGAGAGCATAAGGGAACAATTGACAAGAATGGGGGAAAGAAATACCGTAGAAGAAGAATGGGTAGCTTTGATGGATGAAATAGTGAAGGCAGCAGAGGATCAAATAGGTAAAAAGATGAGGGCTAGTAGAAATCTTTGAGTAACAGAAGAAATATTGAATGTAATTGATGAAAGGAGAAAATATAAAAATGCAGTAAATGAAGCAGGCAAAAAAGAATACAAACGTCTCAAAAATGATATCGACAGGAAGTGCAAAATGGCTAAGCAGGGATGGATAGAGGACAAATGTAAGGATGTAGAGGCTTATCTCACTAGGGGTAAGATAGATACTGCTTACAGGAAAATTAAAGAGACGTTTGGAGAAAGGAGAACCACTTGCATGAATATCAAGAGCTTTGATGGAAACCCAGTTCCAAGCGAAGAAAGGAAAGCAGATAGGTGGAAGGAGTATATAGAGGGTCTATACAAGGGCGATGTACTTGAGGACAATATTATGGAAATGGAAGCGGATGTAGATGAAGATGAAATGGGAGATACGATACTGCGTGAAGAGTTTGACAGAGCACTGAAAGACCTGAGTCAAAACAAGGCCCCCGGAGTAGACAACATTCCATTAGAACTACT
Organism: Schistocerca piceifrons; assembly: GCF_021461385.2. NCBI lineage: Eukaryota > Metazoa > Arthropoda > Insecta > Orthoptera > Acrididae > Schistocerca > Schistocerca piceifrons. Next base: position 891,278,390 of record NC_060140.1, read on the forward strand.
GACAACCTTGGGAGAGCCAGTCCTGACAAAACTCTTCCATCTGGTGAGCAAGATGTATGAGACAGGCGAAATACCCTCAGACTTCAAGAAGAATATAATAATTCCAATCCCAAAGAAAACAAGTGTTGACAGATGTGAAAATTACCGAACTATCAGTTTAATAAGTCAAAGCTGCAAAATACTAACGCGAATTCTTTACAGACGAATGGAAAAACTGATAGAAGCCGACCTCGGGGAAGATCAGTTTGGATTCCGTGAAATGTTGGAACACGTGAGGCAATACTGACCCTACGACTTATCTTAGAAGAAAGATTAAGGAAAGGCAAACCTACGTTTCTAGCATTTGTAGACTTAGAGAAAGCTTTTGACAATGTTGATTGTAATACTCTCTTTCAAATTCTGAAGGTGGCAGGGGTAAAATACAGGGATCGAAAGGCTATTTACAATTTGTACAGAAAGCAGATGGCAGTTATAAGAGTCGAGGGGTATGAAAGGGAAACAGTGGTTGGGAAGGGAGTGAGACAGGGTTGTAGCCCATCCCCAATGTTATTCAATCTGTATATTGAGCAAGCAATAAAGGAAACAAAAGAAAAGTTCGGAGTAGGTATTAAAATCCATGGAGAAGAAATAAAAACTTTGAGGTTCTGCGATGACATTGTAATTCTGTCAGAGACAGCAAAGGGCTTGGAAGAGCAGTTGAACGGAATGGACAGTGTGTTGAAAGGAGGATATAAGATGAACATCAACAAAAGCAAAACGAGGATAATGGAATGTAGTCGAATTAAATCGTGTGATGCTGAGGGAATTAGATTAGGGAATGAGACACTTAAAGTAGTAAAGGAGTTTTGCTATTTGGGGAGCAAAATAACTGATGATGGTCGAAGTAGAGAGGATATAAAATGTAGACTGCCAATGGCAAGGAAAGCGTTTCTTAAGAAGAGAAATTTGTTAACATCGAGTATTGATTTAAGTGTCAGGAAGTCGTTTCTCAAAGTATTTGTATGGAGTGTAGACATGTATGGAAGTGAAACGTGAACGATAAATAGCTTAGACAAGAAGAGAAGAGAAGCTTTCGAAATGTGGTGCTACAGAAGAATGCTGAAGATTAGATGTGTTGATCACATAACTAATGAGGAGGTATTGAATAGAACTGGGGAGAAGAGGAGTTTGTGGTACAACTTGACTAGAAGAGGGGATCGGTTGGTAGGACATGTTCTGAGACATCGAGGGATCACCAATTTAGTACTGGAGGGCAGCGTGGAGGGTAAAAATCGTAGGGGCAGACCAAGAGATGAATACACTAAGCAGATTCAGAAGGATGTAGATTGCAGTAGGTACTGGGAGATGAAGAAGCTTGCACAGGATAGAGTAGATTGGTCAACATCTTGATGGATACAATCATTCTGAAGGTAGCATTTCTAGCAATTTGAAAATATTACATACTGTGCCAAAAGGACCACTGCTAAATGCCTTAGAAGAAATTGAAATTTTTTCACTTCACAAAAGTAATCCATTATCTGTTTTAAACGAACAACTTCAGTTCAAAGACAAACATTTCTTTGAGCTTTTCGATGATCTGCTTTAGAATGTTTACTCTTCTGTTCTTTGTTTTAAATGGTTAAATTATATATATATATATATATATATATATATATATATATATATATATATATATATATATATTAACTATAAAGACTTTCATCAAATATTTTAGCTTCACATTGTAATCGTTTTTTACCAAACATTATTTTATGATTGACTATATGTTTTAGAATTTTTGCTTTTATATTTTTAGACTGCATATTGCTAATTCGCATCGTTTTATTTTTGACACTGGTTCATAATTTTATAATTTTAAAGTCTTTCGTTTTTATTTGCTTATATGACTGGCATATAAACAGAGGAATAGCAATGCATCAAAAAAAAAAAAAAAAAAAAAAAAAAAAAAAAAAAAAAAAAAAAAGAAAAAAGAAAAAAGGCTCATGTAATCTACATATCAACTTCATAGATAATATTACATATATATGGACAACTACTTCGTATCATATTTGGGCAGCATGTGGTATACATGTTAGCTACAGATTATTGTAGCTTACTCTTTTCGTTTCAATAAAGACAAGTTGCTACTCAATAATACATCGTCTGACGCCACAGTCTTTGACATTCTACTTCGCAACAACTTCGTTGGAAAGAATCCTGCTGCCACATCTTTGCACTGGTGTTTGTCCTCACCATGGCAACCACTAGTTCGACTATCGACTGTACAACAACTTCAGTGAAGAAAGCCTGCTGCATCATCTTTGCAACGGCGTCTACCTTCACCATAGCAACCAGTGGTTCCAAATGGTTCACTGACAGGCCTCGAGAGGGCAACTCATCTACTGCCAAACCGAAGTACATTTTCTTACATATTTAAATATTTTTAACGCTTCTTAATTGACAATAGCTGTTTAATAAGCTAAGTTTAGTGTGTATTTATTTCTAATTCTTGACAATGTTCTTTTAACTAAGAAATTTTAAATTTGTAATTCGACTTATAACTCATTGGTTAATAATGACATCATGCAGTCAGAAGTGGGTGGAGCCTCCATTATATATAGTAAGACGTGCACTGGTTTCTCCAGTAGTGATTCTCCAACAAAGAGGTTCCTACTCAATGGTAATTCAACGTTTTATAGGTTTATAACTTTATGTATTCTGTTTAATGTATGTAGCCCTCTAATTAGAGCTTTGTATACAACTTATAGGTCTGAAGATGACCACAGTAGTGGTCGAAACCGGTCACCTTATTAAATAAATTGTGGTCAAGACTGTTTTTAATAGTAATTACTCAAAGAATAGTTTATTTAAGAATAGATTAGAAATAGAAAAAGATTACGAAAGTCATATAAACTTCGTTAATTGGTGGTTGTAGTAAGCCATATTGTGATCTGGTGATTCACGCCCGCGCAAGTCCTGTTGTCGAGCTCAAATGTAACTGTGTGTTTTTTTTATTCGCGCTAATGTTTTTCTACTCGTTATTGATTCATGGTCATAGACTACATATTAGAACACGTTGCCGACTGAATAGCAGTTGTGATTTTGAGAAGGGCATCTGTGGTAATTGGTAGCTATGTTTATCGCTAATGTTGTGATTACTATGTATTTTGGGTGGCTGCATTAAGACTATACCGTGTTTTCTGAAACCTCTTGTGAGTACTGTTTGGAGTTCATTTTTTGGAAGGACCAATCTGGAGGTTTAAAATCATAATGGTCTGAGTGCTTGGAGTAACAGAGATTGTGCTCTGAGTACGTGGCTAACGTGCTCGCATGAATGTGTGTTACGTGATTGCTTTAAAAGAAATGTAAATGGAATCATAGGTCTAAGATCTTCTGGAGTTTTCTTTTATTTGTGGCCTTGTGAGCCAGATACTGTGAGGTAAACTTTGTAATTTCTGTCGAAGTGACGCTGTCCTTTATTCTCTTTTTTTAATGGTCGTATATATTTGGGTTATTATATGTTGTGATAATGATTGTGAATGTGGGCTAGTGATCCAACTCTTAATTTTGATCTGTCAATTGAGATTTTTAAGTTGTGAATAAATATGTTACCTAAATGTTGTTACACGTCTGTCAAACCGGCACCACACTCCTAACGGGCACCACACACATATAAAGTAATCTAAGAGTTATATCGATAATTATCAGATTTAGTAGATAACGCTGGTCGTAATTAATGTATTACACATTGAAGAATTAATCGGCATGATTACTTGTCTCGTTCATGTGTTGAAGGTCCTCCTTCATGTTGGAATTTACGGAACACGGTGTGTAAATCAATTTTATGGATAAAAATGTTGTGGACCTTTGTCTGATATCAATTTGAAGTTCCAGATCCTTATTTAGTCTTTCTCCAAATTTCGGATTAAAATCTCCCAAGTCCTCCTATAGCTGGACATGGTGATTTTTATCAGCTTCTGTATCTTCTAATTGACGTCTAACTCATCAGAATGTGAGCGAGTCGGTGAATGTGTAACAACAACGACTCTGTACTATTGTACATTTAAGTAATTTTTTTCATCTGATTTTACGATAAACTTGTGTAATTGATGTTCTGATTTCATTTGTTTTTGTTTCATGCCATTATGTTAAGAAAACTGTAAATAAGTTTCAATGTGAATATTAATGTTTATGTCAAATGTCAAGTAATATTGTAATAGAATTGCCGGCCGAAGTGGCCGTGCGGTTAAAGGCGCTGCAGTCTGGAACCGCAAGACCGCTACGGTCGCAGGTTCGAATCCTGCCTCGGGCATGGATGTTTGTGATGTCCTTAGGTTAGTTAGGTTTAACTAGTTCTAAGTTCTAGGGGACTAATGACCTCAGCAGTTGAGTCCCATAGTGCTCAGAGCCATTTTGTAATAGAATTGAAATGTAACAAATATTGAAACTGTTGTAAGATGTTTAAAATTGTATCTGTGCGTCTGGCCCATAAGTAGGCAATGTGTTAGGATATGTAGAGTGCAAAACCTCGGGTGAATACCCGATCTGCCAGGGAGCGGTAAAAGGTGGATGGCAGGCGAGCGCGGGAAAATGCGCGCGGGCACTGCACGGCACAACGGGCACAGTAGTAGTTGGAGTTTGGCACTGGTTTGAGCAACTGGAGCGAGGAGGCTCTCCTGGAAGGCATAGCTTCACTGAGCCTCGGGTATGCCGTTCCAATGCCCACACAGCAAGGCAAAATTCCATAGGCACTAAATGGAAAAGTATTGCGACGCTAAGTAGAATTAAAGTGCCGATACGTCAAGAGCCATAGCTGTGGATGTATGTGTGCTCTGTGCCTCGTCATCTCGCCGCCCGCCAACCGCCGCATCGATACTAGCAGGTTGAAACTTTTAGTACTGTATTCATAAGGGTCAGAGAGTGAACTGTGTTTGTTTGGTACAATAATAATCTAAATTTTACCAGAACTTTTCCATCATTTAATTATCCTCACAACTAACCTAGACATGGCCCTTTCCAAACGTTTTGCAATCCGAGTGTCCCGAAATGAAAATTAAAAATTGTTTTAATAATAATTATTTGCAGAACTAGCTATGTAAGAATGGTGTTTAAAGAAATGTTTTGTTAACGAACCAGTAAATGAATAGCGAGGTCTTACGAAGTCGAAAGATAACTTTAGTATTGATATAGTAATGAAGTTTATTATTTCGAGACAGATTTAAAGGCATTTAAATGAGCAGTAAATAAGATGGAAAGAGTAGTAACTTATATATTGGAAATCTTGAATGAATAATAAATTCAGTAATCATTTTTTTAAATACAGCCATCATAACAGTTTCAGGGTCCCCCTTCATTCATTTGAATTCTGAAGTGTTCTAAATTGGTTTGACCGGAAAAAGTTAAAGTCAATATGAAAGTCAAAATTATCAGTGATTTATCTTTATCAAAATTGACATTTTGTGTGTGTGGCACGAAAGTACAATTTCTAGGGTAACCTATGCTCGATTTTAATCAGATTAATAGACAGTATAAAGTTTTGTAGTAAACATTATAGTGTAGTGTTATGTATTCATGATTTTCCATATCAGTACAGAACGTGAAACTATCAGTTCAATAGATTTTCTGGTTCTAAAATTCTACTATATTATGCAGTGTTACAACTTGTTATTTTGCATGAATATATACCAACTTTTACAGGGAAGAAACTCAGTTAATGCCTAATTAGCCTGGCGACCGTGTTATTGTCACGTTGGTAGCATCTTCTGGTTTGCTTTTGATCCGTCCTGACGTGTGATTGCATTTCGAATTTATTTGACGTATCATTGTTATGACAGAGTGGATATAAGTCTGATTTGCCACCATTCAGGTACATGCGGTCGATGTCTATGCGAAAATCCTTTCTCATAAGATGTATCCCGCTCACTTACCATAGCACAGGCTTTTACGAGTACGTTGTCAGGGATTACAAATGAAATTGAATCATTTCCATAGAAAATCTTTCGATTGTTTTTAAAAGAAATTTTTATAACCTGTCTTCCTGTCCTTCAAAATCCTTGATATTGTTATAATTTTTCTTGTTTACAATAAAATCTTCACCTGAAGATCTTCCATTTGTAACAAAATGATCTATTCATAATTCTAGTTGCGAGTGACGTATTTCCCACACTTCTGATAGGCCAATTACATCTTGTTTACCCCTCTTTCAGCTCCACTAACCTATCTAGGGATTCCAGAGTTCTAAAGCTAACTGTCGTAAACAAAATTAATCATCCCTAAACTCAATAATCCAAACATTCGAAATATTATATAAAATGTATCTCAAATGTCACTATTATATCGTTTATTTGAGACATAGCTGGGTTCGAGACTTCACATTTGATTCTCAAATATCACAAACTTCCGAAGTTAGTTATAATAAAAGTTAAAATGGTAGGTGTTTGGAGACTTTTCTATAAGATTTCCAAAGTTAATCAGCCATGTAACCTGATCCCAAGGTCACTGTGCTGAATAAGATTCTGCTGCTAACATTCTTTCTCCTGGGACAGAATCTGACGTCCCAGGAATTCCCTCATGGCAGTGGGACCTCCCGTGATAACATAGCCTTTTCGACCCAAAAGAATTTGGAGAAAAATATGAATAATGCATCATGATGAATAAGATCCTACTCCCAATATTCTTTCACCCGTGTCAGATTCCAACATTCCAGTAATTCACCCATGGTATTGAGGCCACCCATCCTAGCCCCAGAATTTGGAGAAACATATTAGTTCATCAAGATGAATAAAATATTACTCCTATTAGTCTTACTCCTGATCTAGACTCCAACGTCCCAGGAACTCGGCCATGGCCGTGGTGTCTCACAATATCCTAGCTTGTCTGTATCCAGAGAGTTTGGGGAAAGATATGAATAGCTCATCATAATGAATAAGACCCTATTCCAAAATAGTCTTCCACCTAGTCCAGAATATGAAATCCCAGAAATTCGCCCAAGGCAGTGGCACACCCATGATATCCTAGCCTGTTAAGCCCCATAAAATTTGATGAAATATACTAATAATTCTTCATGCTGAATAAGATACCCCATAAAATTTGGAGAAATATACGAATAGTTCTTCATGCTGAGTAAGATACTGCTCCCTAAATTCTTTCACCTCGGACAGAATCAGAGATCCCAGGAATTCAATGTGGCAGTGTGGACACATATGATACTCTGTCTTACCAAGGCCAAAAGAGTTCAGAGAAACATATCAATAGTTCAAGACAATGAATAAGATGCTGTTCCCAGTAGTCTTTCGCCTACAGCAGAAACTGATGTTCCAGGAATTTGAGTGTGGCAGTGAGCGCCCATAGGGTACATAAGCCTGGCAAGGCTCAAAGGGTTTGGAGGAACATATGAATAGTTCATCGATCTGAATGAGATTCTACTCCCAATATTCTTTCAACTTGGGCAGAGTCCGATGTGCCAGGGATTTTCCAGTGGCAGTGGGGATTTCCTTGATATCCTAGTCTGTCAGGAGGCAAAGAGTTTGGAGAAATAGATAAATAGATAAATGCTGAGTAAGAAACTGCTCCCTACATTCTTTCACCTGGGCCAGAATTCATCGTCCCAGGAATTCTCCCGTGGGAGTGGGGCCGCCCATGATATTCTAGGCTATCGAGGCCAAAGAGGTGGAGAAACATGAGAATAGATGCGATACTGTTGTCAATATTCTTTCATCTGGGCTGGAAGCCGATGTATGAGGAATTCGACAATAGCAGTGGGGCGTCACATGATATACTAGCCTGTCAGGCCCCAAATAGTTTGGAGAAACAGAGGAAGTGTTCATCGTAATGGAGAAGATCCTACACCCAATATTCTTTCTCATAGATCAGAATCCAACGTCCCAGGAATTTGTCCATGGCAGTGGGGCCGCCTATCATAGCCTGTTCTGGCCTCTAATGATTTGGAGAAACACATAAATAGTTCACCATGATAAGTAAGATCCGAGTCCCTAATCTCTTTCACCTCGGCTGGGATTTGATGTTCGAAGGATTCGCCCACAGCAGTGCAGCCTCCCTTGATGGAGTTTGAAGAAACATATGAATAGTTCATCGTGATAAATAAGATTCTACTCCCAATATTCTTTCACCTGGGCTGGATTACGTTGTGCCAAGAATTTTCCAGTAGCAGTGGGGTCTCCCTTGATATTCTATTCTGTCAGGAGGCAAAGAGTTTGGAGAAACAGATGTATAATGCATCATGAAAAATAAGATCCTATTCCAAATATTATTTTTACCTAGGCTGGAATACGACGTCTCAGGAATGCGCCCTTGGCTGTGGAACAGCCCATTCTAGCCTGTCGTGGCCCCCAAGAATTTGGAAGAAGATATGAATAGTTCATCATTATGAGTAACATAAGACTCCCAAAACTCTTGCATCTGGGATAGAATCGCCCATAGCAGTGTTGCCTCTCTTGATATCCTAGCCTGTCAGGACGCAAAGAGTTTGGAGAAACATATAAATAGTTTATCGTGATGTATAAGATCATACTTTCAATATTCTTTCACTTGGACTGGAATCCGACGTGCGAGGAATTCTCCAATGGCAGTGAGGATTCGCGTAATACCATGGCTTGTGTGGACCAAAAACTTTTTGAGAAGTACATGAACATCATGAGGTATAAGATACTGCTCCCAATATTCTTTCACCGGTGCTGGAATCAGATGTCTCAGGAATTCGCCGATGGCAGTGGGCTCTACCATGATATTCTACTCTGTTACTTTGGAGAAACATATGAATAGTTCATCACAATGAATAAGATCCTACTTCCAATATTCTTTCACTTGGGCTGGAATTCGGTATCCCAGGAATTCGCCCATGGCAGTGGAGCCATCCATGATATTCTAGCCCGTTAGGGCTCAAGCAGTTTGGAGAAATACGCGAATAGCGTTCGCAGCATCTCAGCCCAGACCTGAGTGCATGTAAATTTCAGAGCCTGTGGTAAGGAAGACCAATCTATGCTCCAATGCAGCTATCAGGTATTCAGTAAATATTATCATTTAACAGCTATCTTTGTATCAACCATAATACATTCGATCAAGAGTTTAGCAGACTTTCACTCACCACGTTGGGTGCTATGTTTAGAGGTGACTATCCATATTTGTTTCCTGTTTAGCAATCTATAATTGTTACGCAGTGAGTATTAAAGGCTGCAGGCTGTAAACTCGTGATAGTGAAATTTACTTTGAATGTTAGCTGTTGTTCTCAGTAATGCGTGGTTTTTAGTAGTTAGAAATTACATCATCTGTAGAAGCAGGTGAACCAGTTGAGATGGACGTAGAAACCTTTAGTCCTCTGGACTTGTCCTTAATCCAGTCTACTTGGACACATTTTCAAAAACATTCCCACAACGTGAGAACTGGTGTATATTTGTTTAGATACTCAATAATAGTTGTACCTGTTGAGAAAAAACACCAGTTTTACGCAGTAGCTGATAGGTGTTGTAAAGGAAGTGGTACAGAAAACATGAAAGTATTATATTGGTTTCGGTGATATTTATTTATCTGACTAGGAGGTATTTCGCAGTACAGGAACTCTGGCCCAGTTGAGTGGTTCAAAATGTGCACCAGCATAAGATGGCCTTTTCTAATGGATGCTTTTATTCGTATACGTTTACAGGTAGGTTGCTTCAGGACATTTAATAATTATACACGAGTATGTACATAATAATTAAAAACACCGACACTTTAATGCTATACTTTTTCTACACAATAGTTTTAAGTAGACGTGAAAATATTCCTGTGACTGAGGGAACAGTACGGCAGAGGAGCGTTGCTTCTACAACATAACACGGAGAGCAGCGAGCGGGTGCGGGTCTGGTGCAGGGTGGTGCGGGGGTGGGGCGCCTCAGTGGTCGCCCTGGTCATAGTGGCGTGCCAGCATCGGCGCGTTCCTCTTCACGAAGCCGCTGAAGCCAGATCGATCGATCTCATCGAAGTTTTTCTTCACGAAACGGTCAAAGCCAGAGCGGTCGATTTCGTCGAAGTTCTTCTTGATGAAGCTGTTGAAGCCGCTCCTGTCGATCTCGTCAAAGTTTCTCTTCTGGCTTCCGAATGTGATGCCACTGGAACACACCAACAAACAAGCTTTAGCTCTCAGAAACGGTTTATTGCTTTGATACAATTTATAGTGACGCAACTGGACTGAGGATTTATTAGTAGGAAAGACCAGACAGGTGCACAGTACTCGGCAGCAGAGTACACAAGACTGATGCCAGTTAAACGCAGACAGTCAGCAGGGGTTCCCCAGGTGGTACCACTGAGCTAATGTAGTGTGTTGTTCCTTGCAGCAACTTATGAGAAAGCTTGGTGATGTGCTCTTTGTAGCTCAGGCTTCCATCTAGAGTTATTCCGAGGTATTTTTGTTCCATCAAATCAACACCATGCCACTGGTTACCCGTACTGAGTCACATCCCTCCACCCCACTTAAGGCGGAAACAAGCTCTACTGAGGGAGGCCAAGAAAATCTCTGCATCACCCTCTCTACCACCGCACCAGGAATTCTGTCATCTGCCACAGCAACGATTGCGATCAATAAGACCATCAAGTGTTACTGCAGGACAACTCATTGATCTAAATGAAAGCTGGAAGCATGAATGGTCAACAAAAGCATTGGGAACAAGAGCCCATCACCTTGATCCCACAAAGAAGCCAAACGGTTTTGACCTACTGAGGAACCTTTGGTGCCGCCTCAACAGGTTAAGGACTGGACATGGTTGTTGTAGGTTCTTCGGGTACAAGTGGGGATGGATCAGTTCACCAATGTGTGAATGTAATCAAGAAGAGCAGACAACTGAACATTTAGTCCAACGCTGTCCACTTCATTGATACCCTGTAATTCTGGATGACTTGTTCACTCTCACACCCAGCTTAATTAACTGGTTGAAAAACACGGACTTTAAGGTTTAATCCTGTCTAATATCATATGTTCCGGGTGACCAAAAAGTCAGTATAAATTTGAAAACTGAATAAATCACGGAATAATGTAGATAGAAAGGTACAAATTGACACACATGCTTGGAATGACATGGAGTTTTATTAGAACCAAAAAAATATAAAAGTTAAAAAATGTCCGACAGATGGCGCTTCATCTGGTCAGAATAGCAATAATTAGCATAACAAAGTAAGACAAAGCAAAGATGATGTTCTTTACAGGAAATGCTCAATATGTCCACCATCATTCCTCAACAATAGCTGTAGTCGAGGAATAATGTTGTGAACAGCACTGAAAAGCATGTCCGGAGTTATGATGAGGCATTGGCGTCGGATGTTGTCTTTCAGCATCCCTAGAGATGTCGGTCGATCACGATACACTTGCGACTTCAGGTAACCCCAAAGCCAATAATCGCACGGACTGAGGTCTGGGGAACTGGGAGGCCAAGCATGACGAAAGTGGCGGGTGAGCACACGATCATCACCATACGTTTTGCTGTCCAGCGCCATCTGTCGGACATTTTGTGAACTTTGTTTTTTTTTGGTTCTAATAAAACCCCATGTCATTCCAAGCATGTGTGTCAATTTTTACCTCTCTATCTACATTATTCCGTGGTTTATTAAGTTTTCAAATTTATACTGACTTTTTGATCACTCGATATATTGTATAAAATCATTTGCCTTATGTCAACTGTATATTGTATAAAATCACCATATGATTAAATAAATAAATAAAATAAATAGTAGGAAAGACGCAGCATATCATCATAGAGGGCAAGTCATCAACAAAAGTAACTGTAGGTGCTTGCCAGGCAAGTGCTTTCGGAACTTTGCTGTTCATGTAGTATATTATTGATCTGGCAGACAATATTAATAATGATCTGAAACTTTTTTGCCGATGATGCAGTTTTTTATGATGAGATACAATGTGACAAATTGCTCAAATATTCAGTCAGATCTTCATACGATTTCAAAACTGTGTAAACAATGACAATTTGTTTTAATTGTTCAGAGATGTGGAAATATGCACTTCTCAATACGATGTAGTATCCAGTGATTAAAATATCAATTAGTCATAAAACAATCAGCTGATTCGCACACCTGCGTGCAACGAACTGTAGGAATCAGAAAGATTACTTAGGCTCAGTCTTACGTTAGGCAATTGACAAACATCGGTTCGTTTGCACGTTATTAGGAAAATGTAGTCTACAAAGGAGGCTGCTTAAAAATCACTTGTTCATCTTCTGTTACTGTTAGAATATTTCTCAAGCCTGTGCAAGTAATAGCGGATAGACTAGTAGGGCATGTTGCAGGTATAAAAAGAAGGGCGGCACGAATGGTCAAACTTTTGTTTAAGTCATTTTAATTCCACATTTTCAAACTTTCAATTTTTGCCCCTCTCTGTTCTTTTGACGTTTTTTATTGTAGTGTCCCTTGCTGTCTGGGTTAGTCGACGCCATCATTCTGCCGACATTTTGCCTGACTAGTATTCCTTCAATGGTCGTTTTATTTTTATTTGACTGAGAGTGTTGGGTCGTCCAATTAACCCCAGTCTGGACTTTATATGAATTGACTGTAAGTACTCTTACCCATTATTTACTAAATCATTTGTGGGATATAGCCAATATTCGTTGTTGTACTTTTCCCCATATACCTATTCAGATGTAAACATTCGGAAGCACTTGTTACAGTAAAGGATATTTAACAACTGTTGCGGTTCTTCGTTCATGAAAATGTATTTCCACAGCTGCTGCTACACTGAGCATGAAGTGTTCTCTCACAGGATGGTGTCACTGAAATGTTGAAGACCTGTACTGGAAAATGCTTGACCATACACTATCTGATCAAAAGTACCCGAACACCAGTATATAATGGTATGATGACGATGAGGTCCCATACTCAGGGAGGAGCGTAGAGGACGATGCGGGAGACCCGTGGGCCGCCTAGGCAAGGTCTTAGCGGAGGTGGTTTCCTATTGCCTTCCTCCGACGGTAATAGGCATGAATGACGATGATGAAGACGACACAACAACACCTAGTCATCTCGAGGCAGGGAAAATCCCTAACCCCGCCGGGAATCGAACCCGGAACCCGAACGCAGGAAGCGAGAACGCTACCGCAAGACCACGAGCTGCGGGTATATAACGGAGAACTGACCACTAAATGTCACGAGAGGCGGGCTAGCCAATTTTACAGGGGAGGGGAGTGAGGGCGGGGGGTGTTGTGTTGTCAGTAGCGAAGCAGTTGCAGCGGAATGGACGTCAGGAGAGCTCAACGACGAAGACTAGTAATTGGATGTGACCTGATTGACAAGTCCATCAGGGACATTTCAACTCTTCCAATGCTATCCAACTCGACTATTGGTGTTGGGCCTGTGAAATGGAAACGCGAAGGAACAGCCACTGATGAACCAAGACCAAGCAGACCGCAAGGTACTGACGGGCAGGCACCGTCGAGCAAATGGTTGTAAAACATAGCACGAAATCAGTGGAACAAACCACTCGTGAGTTCGAAAGCATTGCCAACAGTCCAGCTAGCACATTGATTGTGCGTAGGGAGTTGAAAAGAATGAGGTACAACGGACGAGCGGACCCTCAAGAGTCACACATTTTTGTAGTCAGTGCTAAGCGACGCTTGAAGTAGTGTAATCAGCGACGCTACTGAACAGTGGATGGCTGTGAGTGAATGGTCTGGAGTGATGAACCACGCAATACATCATAGCAGTCCGACGAATGGGATCGGGTTTGTCGACTGCCTGGCGAACATTAATGGGCGTCGTGTGTAATTCCAGTAGTGTAATAGGGAGGAGCTGGTGTTACGGTACGGGTGTGATTTTCATTTTTAGGTTGCCGTCCCCTTAGTGTGCGTAAGAAGACGCTATATGCGGAAGGACACGAACGCATTTTACACCGTTGTGTACTGAGTGCAGTAGATGAACAGTTCGAGGACGAGGATCGTTTTTTTCAGCATGACAATGCTCTCTCTCATAAGGTAGCAATGCAAGGCAGCGGTTTGTGAACATTTCTGAAATGGACTGTCCTGCTCAGAGTCCCGAACCTGAACGCAGTCGAACACCTTTGTGATGAGTTAGAACGTCGACTTCGCTTCAGATCCCAGCCTCCAACATCAATGCGAGTATTAGTACAATCTGGCGTCTGTACAAATTTGGTGCAGTTTTCCGATCCTTGTATGTAAATAATGTAAAATGATTTGCCTGTTTGATGATGCATGGCTATACTAGCGTAAGAATTATCAAATGCATCTCACCGCACAGAACATTTATTAATTTTATGACAAGTTATTTATTACCTTTTAAACAAAAGTATGTTCAAGATTTTTTTGCCTTACTCCGCATCTATGACGAGCGTTCCGCTTTTATTTGTAAATATTTATTCTGTATTCTCATTTTTCTTACATGTTCTGCATCCTGTAGGATCTCCTTACTATGGATGCATTGGAACTAAAATTATTATATATACTAAAAGTATAATATTCATACACACTTCAAAAAAAGTTTTGCATCACACCAGTTGCCAGAACACCTGAAGACAGACGTTGGCTGTGGATATTGTACCACAGACACAGTTCCTTTGACTGTTCAGAGATATCACTGAACCCGCCGAAACATGTAAACAACGATGCATGAGCAGCGCCTATTACACGGAGGGGTTCCGACAGCCGATTAGTTCCAGTAATTCCACCCGGAAGGAGATACACAGCTCTTGTTGTCTTGCAGTTCAATCATGCCTAGGCGGTCAACACCGCGGTCCGATCGCGGCCGCATTGTTACTTTGTGCCAGGAAGGGCTCTCAGCAAGGGGAGCGTCCAGGCGTCCCGGAGTGAACCAAAGCGATGTTGTTCAGACATGGAGGAGATACAGAGAGACAGGAACTGTCGATGACATTCCTCGCTCAGGCCACCCAAGGGCTACTACTGCAGTGGATAAAAGCTACCTACGGATTATGGCTCGGAGGAACACTGACAGCAACGCCACCAAGTTGAATAATGCTTGTCGTGCAGCAACAGGACATCGTGTTACGACTCAATCTGTGCGCACTAGGCTGCATGATGCGCAACTTCACTCCCAAAGTCCATGGCGAGGTCCATCCTTGCAACCACGACACCACACAGTATAGTACAGATGGGCCCAACAACATGCCGAATGGATCCCTCAGGATTAGCATCACGTTCTCTTCACCGATGAGTGTCGTATGTACCTTCAACCAGACAATCGTCGGGGATGTGTGTGGAGGCAACCCGGTCAGGCTGAACGCCTTATGATACACTATCAAGCGAGTGCAGCAAGGTGGAAGTTCCCTGCTGGCTTGGGGTGGCATTATGTGGGGCCGACGTACGCCGCTGGTGGTCATGGAAGACGCCGTAACGGCTGTACGATACATGAATGCCATCCTCCGACCGATAGTGCAACCATGTCGGCAGCATATTGGCGAGGCATTTGTCTTCATGGACGACAATTCGCGCCCCCATCGTGCACGTCTTGTGAATGACTTCCTTCAGGATAACGAACACAGGCATGCATCAATCCAAGATAACGTGCTACTGGGTATTAGATGTATCGGTGTGTACAGCGATCTGGACCACCACCTCTGAAGGTCTCGCTGTATGGTGGTACAACATGCAATGAGCGGTTTTCATGAGCAATAAAAAGGGCGGAACTGATGTTTATGATGACCTCTAATCCAATTTTCTGTACAGGTTCTGGAACTCTCGGAACCGAGGTGATGCAAAATCTTTTTTGATGTGTGTATAATCTAATTTAATCACTAACTTCTCTGGTTTTAGCTCTTTAGGAAGGTTTAGCTATCATTATTTTACAGACACCTTATTAAGAGTGACCCCAGAAGAGTTCATGCTTTGTAAAAGTGTAGGATGGACACACCCTACATTAATGTCCCCGAATAGGTGTCCGGATCCTTTTTATAGCTAGTGTACACCTAGTTATCCCATGAAAGACTATTTACAAAATTTCAAGAACTAGTGTTAAGCGAAAAATCTTGAGATATTTCTCAACATTCTACGTATCACTGATGTGTGGACTGCGAAGAGAAGTTTTAGATTCCGTACCGGATTGGAACAAGAAGAAACCCTAACTTGTGGCACTCTGAAAAGTACTCACTGCCATGCAGTTAGCAGTGGTTTGTTAAGTATCAACTTGGTAGTTACAATCAAAGTTCAGTTACTCGTGGAGGTTCAGTGTGGGCTGTAATTATCGAATGGCAGCGAAACTTGGCAAATATGCTAATGCGTTAATGCGGAATCGATTTACGCCGAAAAAATGAATTCTAATTTTGGCCACCAAGTGCAAATCTGGCGATGTACAGCATCTCGTTGAGGTCTCAGGTGGTCAATTTGAACAAACGCTATAAGCAGCAGTTAGTAATGAAATCAACATTACCACTTTCTCACTTGTTCTACTCTTTCTGCCCACGTCCCAGTCTCGTCCATTACATTACAGGATATGTATACAGGACTTGTCTTAACATTAATTAACATATTTTTGAAGTTTCAGTTATACAACTACTTCTCTA
This sequence comes from Schistocerca piceifrons, assembly GCF_021461385.2. Taxonomy (NCBI): domain Eukaryota; kingdom Metazoa; phylum Arthropoda; class Insecta; order Orthoptera; family Acrididae; genus Schistocerca; species Schistocerca piceifrons. Next base: position 891,294,888 of record NC_060140.1, read on the forward strand.
GAAGCCTTCAGCACAAACACTTTTCTATTAGTCTTCCTTGTATCTGCGCCAATTTTTGCACCTGGTGGCCAAAATTGGAATTATTTTTTTTTACATCGTAACGCTTCTGCTTTAATGCATTAGAATATCTATCAAGCTTCGCTGCCGTTTGTTAATTATAGCCCACACTGGACCTGTGTGAGTAGCCACCCAGTTTATACACCTAGATGTAGAACAGATTTGTGGATGAAATTTCCTCGGTTCTAAGATTTTGTAACTTCAGTATAAAATCACTACCTTTCGTGAAGTATGCCCATGCGTTCTACACGAGTGGTCAAAAGTCGTAAGAAAGCACTTAATGTAATGATAATAGCGAGTCGCCCCTCCACTGGTGAAGCCTACGTCGTGCACAAGTTTCTTCTCAGACCTGTTAGAAATGGGTTCCTCACGCCCCACATTCAAAATAGCAGTGATCAGATCGTAGTAGGCTCGTAGTACCACTTCGCACTGTTCTGCTGAGATGGTGTGGTCCCGTTCATCGAACACTTGCAGTTGTCCCATGCGACGGTTTACGCAAGTGGAAACATTTTTCTGACACTGGAAATCCAACCTAACATTCTTTCACCTCGGAATCCCGAATTCTTGTCTAATCGTTGGTATTAACTGACCTGTGTGACTTGCACCGATTATCATCTCTTGTAAGTTTAGTAAGTCGCGACTTACTGATACGTTCAATTAGTTAGTTGCATGTTCCGTAGATCATTTGAACGATTATGTTATCAAAATGATGGGGAGCGAGTCAGTTTACAGGATACGTATACAGGACTTGTCTTTACATTAATGAACATATTTTTGAAGTTTTACTTATACAACTACTTATCTAGAAGCCTTCAGTATAAACACATATCTGTTCAGATATTCCGTGTGCACGTGGATTTTTTTTTCCTTTTTTGTACTAGGCAACGGTATGGAAGTGTGCGGTAGTCCTTGGAAAAAGACGAACTATTTCTCGCGAAACCGTGTATTCGATGAAGACTTTGCGATCATTATCCTGCCAACGAATATCTCACTTACAGATCTAGAGAATAACATGAGAAAGACAATGACGTGTGCGGAGTCATGTAGACAGTCGTTTCTCCTTCATTCAGTACACGAATTGAATAGGATTGGATTGTTTTGAGGAAAGAGACCAAACAGCGAGGTCATCGGTCGCGTCGGTTTAGGGAGGATGGGGAAAGTAGTCGGCCGTGCCCTTTCGAAGGAACTATCCCGGCATTTGCCTGGAGCGATTTAGGGAAATCAAGGAAAACCTAAATCAGGATGACCGGACGCGGGATTGAACCGTCGTCCACCGGAATGCGAGTCCAGCGTGCTAACCACTGCGCCACCTCGCTCGGTAATTGAATAGGAAAGTAACTCGATAGCTGTGGCACGATGGTCGTTCCGCCAAGCACTGTAAGAAGTGGCTCGCGGAGGACAGGGTGTTTGTTTTAACTGGTGACAACGTAAGCATCTCGAAAACGACGCTTCGTACGAAAAAAAAAAGTTCTAGGCGAACAGTTGACAACACTAAAGAGGACATCCGTCTGTGCTACAGCTGGCCACCACCTAACCATCCCTCCTGCGTGGATGGGGTCATCTTTGTATTTTCAAATGGGAACTCCATTTTTATTGCACATTCGGATTCTACTCCAAAAAATACGAACTATTTACTCAAACTATTTTCCATTCGTGGTAGATGGCAATATAAGCGAGAAGCGAGAAGTAACAAGTGTACCTGCTTTTGCAATTACGAACCGACGCATTTGATTCTGAATTTCATTTAAATCTGTCATTGTGAAGCTTTGTGTTGCAACGGTTGATATTGATGTTCAAATGTTGCTAGAGTGTTGCAAATGTATTATTATTTATTTATTTATTTAGCGTGTGGCATTACATATGAACAGCGACTAGCAATTGTGGATTACATAGTTTTACAAAATTTTACAAAAATATATTAATTTCATAATTTATAATTTAAAAAATAAGTATATAAATTAATGTCTAATTTGTTGACCCATCCAAGGGCTGCCTCAGTCACTTCAAAGTAAACTTCCAAGTTCCCATGGTAGGCTCTTCTGCTACAGCTTGTCACAGTGTGACGGATCGTCTAGTGTTCGTTTCCACGGCCACACTGAGAGGATGAAGCCCTTCCCCATCGGTAGAGGTTTCCAGCACAGATGCCGTGGCCTGTACGGATCCGATTAATTGTTTTCCAGGCACGTCGCGTTAGTTCCATACCGGCTGGTCTTCTGTCAGGTCTGTGGAGGGTCTGATGTTCCTCATGAGCAATAGTGATTTCTGTCCACTTTTTGTTGATACTGAAAGTAGCTGCCTGTAGCGATTCTGCCAGTAGGACAGATGGCTGCCTAGATTTTAATCGGTTCATTCAGAGTGCATTGGAAACTCGAGGATTTTAAGTAATTTTTGGTATTCCTTGAGGAGGGCATTCTGTTTTCGGAGGTCTGGTGACGCAATGTTGCTTAGAGGTGGTAACCAATATACAGGAGTAGATTTGATGCAGCCTGTTATTGTTCTCATTGCTGCATTTAGCTCCACGTCAATTTTCATCTACATACATACTCCGCAATCCACCATACGGTGCGTGGCGGAGGGTACCTCGTACCACAACTAGCATCTTATCTCTCTGTTACACTCCCAAACAGAACGAGGGAAAAATGACCGCCTATATGCCTCTGTACGAGCCCCAATCTCTCTTATCTTATCTTGGTGGTCTTTCCGCGAAATGTAAGTTGGCGGCAGTAAAATTGTACTGTAGTCAGCCTCAAATGCTGGTTCTCTAAATTTCCTCAGTAGCGATTCACGAAAAGAACGCCTCCTTTCCTCTAGAGACTCCCACCCGAGTTTCTGAAGCATTTCCGTAACACTCGCGTGATGATCAAACTTACCAGTAACAAATCTAGCAGCCCGCCTCTGAATTGCTTCTATGTCCTCCCTCAATCCGATCTCATAGGGATCCCAAACGCTTGAGCAGTACTCAAGAATAGGTCGTATTAGTGTTTTATAAGCGGTCTCCTTTACAGATGAACCACATCTTCCCAAAATTCTACCAATGAACCGAAGACGACTATCTGCCTTCCCCACAACTGCCATTACATGCTTGTCCCACTCCATATCGCTCTGCAATGTTACGCCCAAATATGTAATCGGCGTGACTGTGTCAAGCGGGCCGGCCGAAGTGGCCGTGCGGTTAAAGGCGGTGCAGTCTGGAACCGCAAGACCGCTACGGTCGCGGGTTCGAATCCTGCCTCGGGCATGGATGTTTGTGATGTCCTTAGGTTAGTTAGGTTTAACTAGTTCTAAGTTCTAGGGGACTAATGACCTCAGCAGTTGAGTCCCATAGTGCTCAGAGCCATTTGAACCATTTTTTGTGTCATGCACTACACTACTAATGGAGAATTAAAACATTACGGGATTCTTTTTCCTATTCATCTGCATTAATTTACATTTATCTATATTTAGAGTTAGCTGCCATTCATTACACCAATCACAAATCCTGTCCAAGTCATCTTGTACCCTCCTACAGTCACTCAACGACGACACCTTCCCGTACACTACAGCATCATCAGCAAACAGCCGCACGTTGCTATCCACCCTATCCAAAAGATCATTTATGTAGATAGAAAACAATAGCGGACCTACCACAGTTCCCTGGGGCACTCCAGATGATACACTCACCTCCGATGAACACTCACCATCGAGGACAACGTACTGGGTTCTATTACTTAAGAAGTCTTCGAGCCACTCACATACTTGGGAACCAATCCCATATGCTCGTACCTTAGTTAGGAGTCTGCAGTGGGGCACCGAGTCAAACGCTTTCCGGAAGTCAAGGAATATGGCATCCGTCTGATACCCTTTATCCATGGTTCGCAAGATATCATGTGAAAAAAGAGCGAGTTGCGTTTCGCAGGAGCGATGCTTTCTAAAGCCGTGCTGATGCATGGACAGCAACTTCTCTGTCTCAAGGAAATTCATTATATTCGAACTGAGAATATGTTCGAGAATCCTGCAACAGACCGATGTTAAGGATACTGGTCTGTAATTTTGAGGATCCGCTCTTCTACCCAATTTTTCTCACATGTGTGCTATTGAGCCACACTGGGGCATAGTATTCAGCAACAGAACAGACCAGCCCTAAGGCAGCCCATTGCAGTGTCGTAGCTCTTGCGCCCCATGAGGTAACACTCAGCTGTTGCAAATAATATGGCTGTACATTTCTGGAAAATAAGCTGCTTGTATGGTAAAGTAGTTTTCTGTTGCCACAGGGTTGATTGCTGTGAGTCCCCAAGCCATCGGTATGGTTGATTTAGATGGCCGTCCTCGAACCCCGCCAATCAGGGCGACTGATTTCGATGTATGTTTACATGTAACCACCGTAATTCTCGCGCTGGCCGCTACGCGGCTACTGGCGGAATAGAAACTGCAACAGCTCTGATAAGGTAAGATATCCGTGAAGTGATAGTGGCAGTCACACCTGCCATGGATACTCCCAATGGTCAGAGGCAAGGCGACTCACCGAAATCAACCACCCCGATGGCAACAAAGAAATATTATATCCACGGTGTTGTTCCTGGATCACGCTAAACGTGGTTTCTAACCAGTCATTGAAACAGTTGAAGATATTGTACTATTCGATCAAATTTGCAACATGAAAGTAACGTTCGAATATAAATATCAACCGTCAGAACACGAAGGTTTACATTTACACTGTACATGAAACGTAGAATCAAATGTGTCGGTTCTTTACTGCAAAAGCAGGTACACTCAATTTTTTTTGTAGAAATAGTAAACTGCCAATCAATTGCAAACTAGAAGGATTATGAAAACGCCTTTACCATGGTTTCAACGCTTTGTACGAATGGAAAACAATGGTTTCCCACTTGAAAATAATAAAGCTGACCCCGCCCACGGAAGAGGGTTGGATATTAGGTGGCCAGTTGTTGCACGCATGTGTACCCTTTACTAATCTTAACCTTTCACCTAGAACATTTTTTTCGTATGATGAACCGTTTTCGAGATATTTAGTTGTCTAAAGTTAAAAGAAACACGCTATATATATGTAAGTGCAAGTGTATATGCAGAACCCCAATCAAAGCCTCTCTTGAAGGAAAATAAACCATTCTGGATGTCACAGGATCGGTGCTTCCGGAAACCATGATGGCACGTTGGAGTTCGTTCGCCAGAAAAGCCATAATATGTGTGGTGTGCGTACTGTAAGACCTTCGGTACACACACCATGAGATTATTTGACTTGTCGCTCTAACGAAGTAGGCGAGTGTCAGCAATATGTCTCGTGGTCTTATCGTGGCGTGTTTATCTTCTGCCGTTAGGTCAGACGATAGAAATGCCACTTGCATGCTTAGAGTAGCAGATTGACGGTGACCAACTTTAAACAGAATTTGATTAATTTTCACACATATTTATTAAAATAATAAAAAAAACATAGATATTACGTAACTTGATTCCGGATGCTGTTTACAGTTGACAGTCTGAAGTTCCTTTGGTCTTGGTACGTTAATCTTATTCTCACATATCTCTGATACTTGACAAAGTGTCTATACATTTCTCTTCATGGCTATGTACAGGAATATGATAATCTTATTAGGCGCAGACTGAAACTTGACTATAGACTGGTACAGACATATGCAGACTAATGCAGACTGACTAATCAGAGGTCTGTACACTCATTATAATACCTCACGCATTCAGGTATCACTGCGTGAGTATGATCTGCGAGGAGAAAAGGTTGTACGTTAGCAGCAATCTCATTGGCTGCGTTACATATTAATAGGCGGATCGGCGGAAGCAGAATTTGGTCCGTCTCTAAGACAGCGCCATCTCGTAGTGCGGAGACGGACGAGCGCTGCGCCTGCGCTGTTGTGCTTAGCAGGGCGCGCTCTAGTGGGAAAGTTGTGTACGTGCTGACTACGCGGAACTATGTACACAACAGTATGTGAATGTAATAAGTGGTGCAGTACTTGTAGAAGAAAAAGGAGTCGATGAAACATGTCTACTGTGCTGGGCGTCGATCATTTTCTCGTCGTTGCGACGGTCGAATGTGCTAAATGGTGTTTTATTTATTCTAGTTTTTATTTTTTTCTGGTGAAGGAGTTTCAGGAGACAGAATTTAGTATTTCCGCCTTTATTTTATCATTTTCCTTTTCGATGCTATCATGGCCAACGCCCAGTGACATTATTTTATTGACTGATTCACTCCAGTTCAAAGAATTTCTTAAATTTATAGATAACTCCACGTTATAAGTATTTACGTTTAAATCTCGTTACTGTTTCCTTCATTGAAGATGTCTTTTCTGGACTGAACAGAGCAGAATTGTTTCAGGATTAAATTAAATAGATTCCACTCCCAGTTCCCAATCAAGATTTTAGGGTGACTCCCTTTGGCTGTTACACAAATGCCGGAATCAGATAATTTCCTCCTAAATAATGTCAAACGGGAGGTTCTGGCCCTTCTTTCAGCTCTCGGGGCCATAGCTGAATTTGGTTTTAGAGTTCTGTGATGGCCTGTCACGCTTGACTGATTAAAAACTGCGAAAAAATTAAAGAACTTAACATACGAATGCTTAATCTCTCGGCGATGAATAAAAAATCTTCATAGGCTTCCAACGGCGTCATGTGGTTAAAATCCCACGAGCTTTTGACCGACTACTCCTCGGTCCTTGTGACTTCTAGGAAAGTGAATATCCTGTCATCTAGCGAGGGACTGACCACCAGTGACGTCACACTGCACATGGCTATATAAGAGGGGGGAGGGGGGGGGGCGGCATCGACAACGCTGTCCCGAATCGTACTATTCCTTAAACCCAACAAACTCGCCCATGACGCCTGCTCCCAACAACCCATCAACCCCGCATCGGTGTTTAGCAAGATCTTCGAATCGATCCACTTCCAACTCACCTAAGCCAACACCTATACCTTACTATTAACCACTGTGGCTTCCATCCCCAATCATCCTTCGTTTGCCAACTCTTATAACTAACTCATATTCTGTCAGCTTAATAACCGAAAATCTGCCTTTTTTTGTATCTCTTGTATTCAAATAATTTATGATAAAGTATGACATTCCGGTCTCCAGTTCAAACGCCAGACCAATCCACACCCAATGAATTATATGCACGTTGTTGTCTCTTTTCTATCCAATTATCCGTCGTTTATCATAATAAACACCAATTGCCATAGCTTCCATCCTTATACAAGAGTGCCCCAAATCTCGTCCGTCCATTCCTTTTACGCTGCTGACATGCACAAGCCACCCCACTCTGTCCGTCTCCAATGTGCTGATGTTTGGTTTGTGGGGCGCGCAACTGCGCCGTCATCAGCGCCCGTACAAAGTCCCAACTTTTTCCCACTGCAATTTTTTTACGCCCTCCAATCCAGCCACTGTCACGAATGATGATGATGAAATGATGAGGACAACACAAATGCCCAGCCCCCTGGCAGAAAAAAATCCCCAATCCAGCCGGGAATCGAACCCGGGACCCCGTGATCCAGGAGTAGCAACGCTAGCCACTAGACCATGAGCTGCGGACCCAATATGTTGATGACGATCGTCCCCCCCTCCCACCCTCCTTCGTAGCTCTCCAACCAGAAATTCCAATAGTCTTTTCAGCGCCATCACTTCATACCCTGTCCGCAGCTCGTGCTCTTGCGGTAGCGTTCTCGCTTCCAGCGCACGGAGTCCCGGGTTCGATTCCCGGCGGCGTCAGGGATTTTCTCTGCCTCGTGATGACTGGGTGTTGTGTGTCTTTCATCATCATTGACTCGCAAGTCGCCGAAGTGGCGTCAGCTAAAAATGACTTGCAATTTCGGCGGCCGAACACCCCGCATGGGGTCTCCCGGCCAACAATGCCGTACAATTTTTGATTTCACTTCATATCCTGGTGCTACCAGTCATTCCATTATGTAAAGTCATCCGAAACCAAGCAATAATTATAGGACGAACTACTCACTGCTTGTAGCACCGTAACTTTTCGCCAATCATGTATGATCGTCCTGTCCAGCTACCTAATGCACCAAAATGTCTCAGACTACCCCTTGACCATAAACTAACACGGAAACTTATCTATTAACAACCCAACACAAATCCGACATTGCAGAGCCAGCGTTCTTAAGATGTACGATGCAATGTTCTTCCGAACATGGATGCACGTTCAAAAAAACAGGCACCTAGTCGACTACAGCCATTATGAAATACACGAAATGTATTCACAGTTGCGAATATGGACAACCATCAGGTGCATTATGGAATGACGATGCACATTTGTGCCGGATCGGGAAGCGAACCCAGATTTCCCGGTGATCGCAAGCGCCTTCATGTCCGAAGGAACCTTGCGTCATAATACGGAATAATACAGGCACTACTCTGAGCAAGCGACTTTCAAGTAAAATATCTTCCCTGCACCGGGGTATACATAATGGATGTACGAGTACAGGTTGTAGAGACATGGTTGTCGACATATGGAAGTTTGCGTCTGCCCGTGTGTCGTGCTCAGGTAGCCAAATGGTTAGGCAACCGCTCGCGATAAGAAGGAAACCCTGCTCGAGGCCGGTCCCACAAAAATTGTCAGTGTCGTAATTCCGTAATACAGCTGTTGGTTGACCACATTCGCAACTGTGAATACATTTCTTGTACCCAACAGGTACACTACAACAGAATATAACCACTAATCTGCTAACTGGCCGAAATGAGGATTTCAACCTACCGCAGGTCTGTACACCTATATAACCTCGATTCCTTCACTCGTCTGCTATGCCGTTATAATCCTGATATCTGCTTCACCAAAGTTCTATAACTCTCTCCAAATGTGTGAATGTCACGCACTCCCCCCTTTGCATTGTATTGTATGTTAACTGGGGACCTAGAAACGAGGCTCCATCCCCGCCGCAGCCACAGTGGTCCACAACCCCACGACGACTACCGCAGTCCACTTCACCCCTCCGCCGCCCCACACCGAACTCAGTGTTATTGTGCGGTTCGGCACCCGATGGACACCCCCCCCCCCCCCCCCCCCCCCCAACACCCAGGGAACGTCTCACACCAGACGAGTGTAGCCCCTATGTTTGCACGATAAATGGTGGTGTACGCGTACGTGGAGAACTTGTTTGCGCAGCAATCGCCGACATAGTGTAGTTAAGGCGGAATAAAGAGAACCAGCCCGTATTCGCCGAGGCAGATGGAAAACCGCCTAAAAACCATCCACAGACTGGCCGGTTCACCGGACCTCGACACAAATTCGCCGGGTGGATTCGTGCCGGGGACCAGGCGCTCCTTCCCACTCCGGAAAGCCGTGCATTAGACCGCTCGGCTAACCGGGAGAGCCACTCCCCCCTTGGTTTCCTATCTGTTTACTCGCCCCTGCAAGAATACTTTACTAGCTCATCACTTTTCTTTCCTGTTCGCAAACATTTTGCATATGTAGGGTACACAACCCGCAAACTCGACCCCAGTAACTACATTTTTCCGTTTAATTTCCCATCTTGGTATCCTGCTGCGCCCATACCGACATATTTCACCAACCTCACACCAGCACATTCCCCATGCCAGTTTCACATCCCGGAGCATGAAATCCGCTCTATTATGTAGTCTTTCTACCACCCGTAACCAATAGTTTCCGCTATCAGCTCAATTCAAGTTCCACACCATACTTCTCTACTTCCGGCGCAGATCCTTCCGGTTTCAGTGCCGTAAAGAGCTCCGTCAGTTTTTTCGCAATCTCCCTCTCTCTCCTTTTTTGTAAAAAAAAGAAACATCAGTGTGAAATTATTTTAATAATCTTTAAAAATTGTAAATATTTTATCTTTTTTGTGGTTCAAATCTATTTGTTTCTCTATAAACACTTATGTCTGAAGAGCTGCATGTTGTACTGGTGTCGCCACAGACGAAGGAATGAAAAGAAAATAAAGGGAAAGAAAGGCAACAAGGCACTCAATTAGTACTTGACAACTGCCCAGGATTACTCAGTAAAAAAACCTGTAGGATTTTAGCCACTTGATACGGCTGTACGGCCGAGAAGATTTTATTAAAATCAGCTTAAATTTGAAATGAAAAATCGATCTTACAGTTATTTTATCTATAGTTCTTAGTACTTACAGTTTATAATTTTCTAACTACTGAATTCAAAAAGTTCATACAGAGACTGTTTCCGCCATTTATTACTAAGAGTATTTTGTCTTGCGTGGGTGTGCTCTTTATCGGCACGACTGCTAAAAATTCCCAGCTTCAGACACTCGGTGTTTCACCACTTCTTTTTTTTCCAAAGCCGCTTTGAAAACACCAAGTGACGTTCCCCGCAGGTGTAAACGAAAAACGCGCAGACAAGTAACTGCAACTGTGTACACACCGCTATGTTCATTCCATCTAAAGCGCGTCCCCGAAAATTCTACAGGGGTAGCAAGCGGCAAATTCCCTCTGTGCAAGGACGTGTTGCTCTCCTACACAACGGCAACAATACGAACTGTGTATCCGAGAGTAGGCTGCGTCAGCGTTTCGTGGCTGTAGCTTTGTCCCTTTTCAAACCGTCACCTTTTTTCGGCGGTTGTGTTTGAAGATACTGCCGCCCAGAGCAATGTACGATGCCGCACTACCGTTACCCCCTGAATATATTGCAGACAAAGGGGACCGTTTGTAGCTCTCTCGAATACTAGACTAATTATTATTTTTCTCCCATATCATGAGTACGTACCTTATTGTATAGATGTCATCATTAATGAGCTGACAAAAGCAATCTATCTCATTATACAGATACTACTGGGCATGTAAAAATTAGATCGTGCGCGTTCATTAAGAATATTTAAAACGGACAGCGACCGCAATGGAAACTGATTGCTTGTGGCCTCCCTATCGGTGAATCCATCACGTAATTTCCGAGAGATCAGACAACATGCTCAAAAGTCAACGGTAATCGTGAAATGCCATTATGCACCGTTAGTTTCATCATTAATTAGCTCCCAGACTCTCCATTGGTATTTGCTAGTGATAGCAGTATACTTTCTGCATATCAAGAGGTGTTCTAACCTATTGCATAGTAGAGCAGCAGCAAAGATCGAGGCTGCGTCTTTCAATGGGCAGATTACACTGATGGTGGACTTTAGACAAGTATCAGAACACTCACGAATCGCATAACAAGTTGGGGCACTCTTATAGAATACCTATGAATATCTTTTGAATACAACGGTAAGTACAAGTCTTATGTTATTAGTTGTTCTTCAAGTTTAGACCTCTGTCGAATGGCTTCTGTTTCTTGAATCACAAATGTAGGAGCCTATGAGAGAAAATTTCACAACTTTCTATAATGGCTATGGCAAAAACATGAAATGCGTCCTTCTTGTTTTAAATACGACAAAGGAGCGGCTTAAAGAACCGTAACTGACTGGCCCGACGAAAGGAGAATTAATGAAATTCGTCAATTCAGAATGGTTCGAATGGCTCTAAGTACTTTGGGATTTAACATCTGAGGTCATCAGTTCCATAGACTTAGAACTACTTAAACCTAACTAACCTAAGGACATCACACACATCCATGCTCGTGGCAGGATTCGAAGCTGCTGCCGTAGCAGCAGCGCGGCTCCAGACTGAAGCGCCTAGAATCGCTCGGTCACAGCGGCATGCGTCAATTCAGAGATCTAACGTAAAGCAAGATTAGATCGTCAACAAGAAGAACAGTCATACCCAAAACGACCACCGAACTGGGTGGCAAAAGAAATGATAGAAATTGCAGACATTTACCGCAACTTATCCATCCTTGAAAACTGGAGCATTTGATAGCGGCAACGTTGGACTTGAGTCACATCTTCCCAAGTATAGCCCTGCAAATCCAATTTCCGTGGATCCCATCTCGGCCAGCTCTATAATTTAAAACTCGACTTCGTTTGCTTTTAAAAATGAAATGAAAGTGGAAGACGGTGTTGTTATAGTAATCCCTTCACATTTGGTTACGGGTTATCTTAGAAATTGAGACTGGAAGAAGAGATTTTAGTCGACGTTGAATGTAACCCAAATGAATGGGAAGAATATCGCTTTAGCATTATTCTATGATTCCTTTCTACATCTACGTCTATGTGATTAATCTGAAACCCCGCACTGAAGTGCATGCCAGAGGTTTCACAGAATCACTTTCACACTATTTCTTGTCCGTTCCACTGTCGAATAGCATATGGGAAAAATGAGCATCTAAATCGTTTCGTGACAGGTCTGGTTTCTCTTGTGTTATTACAGTAGTCATTTCTTTCTACGTAGATAGTAGTCGACAAAATATTTTCGCACTCAGAGGGAAAAGATGGTGATTGAAATTACGTGAAAGATCTTGCCATAGCGAAAAACGCTTGTATTTTAATTACACTGCTTTCCAGTTGCTAAGGACAATTGCCAGTTGCTAAGGAAGGACCGACAATTCGAAGGAATGCCCGACCAGTGATAGTAAAAGCAAACGTGGAGGGTGGGACTCGTTAACTGCACAAACACCCTGTATGCGTTCGACACTTGGTTCAAATGGCTCTGAGCACTATGGGATTTAACATCTGAGGTCATCTGTCCCCTAGAACTTAGAACTACTTAAACCTAGCTAATCTAAGGACATCACACACATCCATGCCCGAGGCAGGATTCGAACCTGCGACCGTAACGGTCTCGCGGTTCCAGACTGAAGCGCCTAGAACCGCTCGGCCACACTGGTCGGCATTCGTCACTTGATCGAGTACGGCGTTTGACGAAGATGGTTGTGCAACCAATTAGTGCAACGTTTCGTGTGGTACGATAACATGTCTGCAAGACATCCGTTGAGTGCTTACGATCGTGGACGAGCGTTTGGACGGCTCGAAGCCGATCAAAGTGCCAATACTGTGCCTACAGTAATGAGTGAGACCAAAAGTGTCACCTCACGACTAAAAAATGCCGCTCAAAGTGGAATTGATACGCGAGAGCATGCCGATAGTCGTACAAGGAACTCATGAGAATCGATTACATTCCTAGTGGCGAAAAGAAACACACATCTCACGGCTAAGTAGACTATGCAACCGCTAAAGGTATACGGGTCTCTGCTAGAACAGGAGATGGCCTACAACGGTTCCTTGACTTCCCGCTAGTTACTACGAAATGTGAGCGTTCTGACAGAATATCACGAATCCACTCGCAGAGCTGAGGCAATACTCCAAAGGAAAGCTTTATGATTAGACGCCGGTTGTGCGGTTCTGTGTCATAAGCCTTCTGGAAAACCAAGAAATTTAATCAATTTGAGATCTCCTATCGATCGCACTTGTTACTTCGTGCAAACAAAGAGCCAGTCATGTTTAAAAGACCGATATTTTCTTTGCCCGTACTGATTGTGTCACCTGATAGTTTTCTTTCAGATTTCACAATGTTAGAACGCAGCGTATGTTCAAAAATTTGAGATTTCATAATGTTCGAACACAGTGCATGATCAAAAATTCAACTGAAGATGGAATTCAACGGGTTACTTCTGATTCATTTCTTGTGCTTTGGTGTGACCTGTGCAATTTTGCAATCTTCTGGTACGTATCTTCCGTCGAGTAAGAGGTTATATATGACTGCTAAAAATGGAGCTATTTAATCAGAAGAATGTGAAGCAAACTTAAATGGTATACGGTCTGGACCGGAAGTTTGGCCTTTACTGAGTGCCTTAAGTTGCTTCGCTACACCGAGGGTATCTACTTCAAAAATACCCAAGTTGAGAGCTGTTTATGATTTCATTATTTGAATTTTTGAATGTTTGCTGCCTAATTCGGAAAACAGAGTTTAGCAATTCCACTTCAGTGCCATTGTCGTCGGTAACATTACCTTTGCTGTCGCGCAGCAAAAATACTAAATGTGTCTTGCCAGATTTCGAAACAGAATTTCGTTGAGGAAAGCATTAAAGGCACTTCGAACTGAAATCCTCGCTAAATTCGAACTTCTGTCTCGCCTGGTTTACAGTCCAACACCGTGACCACTTACCCACGACGCCGAAGTCATTCAAGATCTCTCAATATTGCACTTGTTAAGCTCGGACCGTTGTTTGTTTCAATTTTCTTTTCTTTCACAGTTCAGTACAACTTCTTCCTGTTTTCATGCTTGAGCAGTGTTCAGTTTTTGACGGACTATTTTACCACTAAATATGAGCGGGTTGCGACGGGGAGTTTCCCTTGTTAGCATTCTCCGGGCTCTACAGAGAGTGGCATAAATATCACCAATCACTTAACTCGGTGTTTAATATTCGTGGAATATGTCGTGCACTATTCGAATAGCAACATGAGTACAAAATTTCCCGTATTAAATGTATTATATACTCCGTAATTCCTTGTTAGACCACCAGAAGAACTGTATCAATGAATTTATGTTCCGCTCTTCTGGCGAAAAATAATATTTTAGTTCTATTTAAAAAAGCAAAGTCAATACTTCCATTCTGGTATTTATGAAGTTGTGAGTATTCTTGGTCTTACTTGCATGAGCTCCAGTCACTGGCCATTACTCATCTAGGTGAAAAGAGATTCCAGATATCTTTTATGGGGTTACGTACGTACAACCTTTGCTGAAAACAATTCCAGAACTCAAAATACACATTTGTAATGCGCTAGCATGTGTGACTCCATATATACATATATGCGAAACGCATTATACAAAGGGCGTTTGAAAAGTCCGTGCAAAAATAAAAACTACTTGCGTGTTTGGGGTAAACCTTTTTTATTTCTCGACATAGTTTCCTTTTAGACTTATATACTTTGTTCAACGCTGATATAATTTGTTGATCCCTTCCGAATAATAGGAATTGTCCAATTCTGTTGGTGCAATCACCTCCTCGTTTGAATAAAATCTTTGTCCCGCCAGCCATTTCTTCAAATTGGGGAACAAATATTAGTCTGAGGGAGCCAAGTCTGGAGAATAGGGGGATGTGAAACAAGTTGGAAACCTATTTCCAATAATTTTGCGACCACAACTGCTGAGGTGTGTACTGGCGCATTGTCGTGATGGAAAAGGACTTTTCTACCGTCCAATCGCCGGCGTTTTTCTTGCAGCTCGGTTTTCAAACGGTCCAATAACGGTGAATAATATGCATCTATAATAGTTTTACTCTTTTCCAGATAGTCCATGAGGATTATTCCTTGCAAATCCCTAAAGACAGTCGCCATAACCTTTCTGGCCGAAGGAATAGTCTTCACCTTTTTTGGTGCACATTCCCCCCTGGTAACCCATTGTTTAGATTGTTGTTTGTTCTCTGGAGTATAGTAATGTATCCATGTTTCATCCACAGTGACGAAACGATGCTTAAAGTCCTGCGGATTCTTCCAGAACAGCTGCAAACCATCCTTGCAACACTTCACACGATGCCGTTTTTGGTCAAGCGCGAGCAATCGCGGGACCCATCTTGCGGATAGCTTTCTCATGTCCAAATGTTTATGCAAAATATTATGTACCCGTTCATTAGAGATGCCCACAGCACTAGCAATCTCACGCACCTTAACTCTTCTGTCACCCATCAGCATATCATGGATTTTATCAATAATTTCTGGAGTCGTAACCTCCACAGGGCGTCCAGAACGGCCAGCATCACTTGTGCCCATATGGCCACTCCGAAACTTTTGAAACCACTTAAAAACTATTCTGATCGAAGGTGCAGAGTCACCGTAAGGCTTATCTAGCTTCTCTTTAGTCTCCTGAGGCGTTTTGCCTTTCATGAAGTAGTGTTTAATCACCACACGAAATTCTTTTTCGTCCAGTTTTTGACAATCACTCGACTTCCTTGATTCACACGAATGCCAAACACAAAGAACTAGACCAATATGGCTTAAACTTGGTGTGCATTATTTCCAAAGATGCTACTAGCTAAACATGACCTCGATACGCGCCGGTTGTGAAATCTCTCTGACTTTGCGCGGACTTTTCAAACGCCCCTCGTAGCTTAGATGTCGTCCTTGTGACCAAGGGGAGTAATATGGAACACCTATTAGTCTGTAAAATGTTTCTGGATCTTTCTTTTACATTCTCTGTAATACTTATCGATGAATTGCTATGTGTTAAGTAATTACAGCCGTCTATAATCGCCATGTTATGTTGCAAGCAGCAGCAGCCCTGTAACACACTCTTGGGGAAAGGGGGCAGTTACGTCCGCATCTGTCGATTTCACCCTATTAAGAACATCGTGTTAAGTTCTATTTACTAGAAAATCCTGAACGCAAAAAACAGACCTAATTATTCCGTATAGTTGTATTTTGTCCAACGCTTCTCATTATTTTCTCCAGACGCAATACTCTACAAGGAAATGTGACTGAATTTTTCTTAAGTCGTGTCAAGAGATATTAACGCCCTGTGCGTGCAGACGGCACTGACTCACGTGGACCCGACGCTCCCCTTTGCAGACGCGGATGCGGATGTGACGTCAGCGTCCATCCCCCACAGTTGACAGAGGCGGCGCGGATTTTTTTTCCTGCGACAGGTGTGCGGTGCCCCCGCGAGCCGCGTCTAATGTGATTACTGCGGCTGGCTTCCACTCGCGTAATCAAACACATGGCGTCGCAGCCTCCACACGCCGAGCGAAACCTCGATGGTTCGTGTGACGCGTGTTCGGGAGATTAGGAGGCGCAGGCGCGCACTGCCAACGCGTGTCCCACGGACCCCTAAATGGCGGGAAACGCGCTTGTTTCAGGAAACGTGCCTTCGGTTCCACGTCTGTGGCAAGGGTCCAGCTCACTCGCTTCCCACCCAAGGTAGGCACGACGAAGGCATTAGGGCAATGACGCGCAACACCGACTCTAGACTAGATAATACACTGCGTTCGGCGAGGAAGAGAGTCTTCAAATATCTGCAAGTATGCCATATCGAGAGAAAGCTATTCGCAAATGATTAGTTCCCGTAGAGCTACCAAATACCGGGGATGCAGCTTTCTGCATCTGTATATCACATAGACTCTGTCACCGAAAATGATGAAAAAACTTTCCTGTTTCTTAAAATGACGAATTATCGATGCTGGACAGTCTTGTAGGCTTATGTCGGGAAGTTCGGAATGTGAAAGAATTCGCTAGAGTAAACGCGTTGACTTTGGGCGCACTGCGAAATTCCAGCAAGGGACCTGTACACAGATGGTGTTTCGGTGTAAGTGGTGAGCTATCACTCCAGATAAACGTAGAGGTTTGATTTGTGTTGGTGAAAGGACTAGCTCACGGTGTTACAGATTGTGAATTTAAAATTAAAAAAGAAATAACTAATTATGTACATGTTGTGTAACATCACATTAACATGAATTTTTGCGCACTTCGTATTAGGTGCCATTGATGTAAATCAGCCAGTAAGATCGACGATTGTAAATTTCATATTGTGCGGTTGCTGGTGGAAAGGAGGCAGCAAAAGCGACAGCCAAAGACGGCCTATATCGCTGTGGTAGCAGAGGACACAATAGTATGAAAGGGTTGGACGAGAGTTGTTTTATGGTGACAGAAAAACGGCAGTTAGCGTTGAGAGATGGAGACTTCAAGAGGAGTTGGTATTCCTTTGGTCAGTAGACTACCGCATTGTAAAAAGTCAAAAGTTTTTCGAGAGAAGTCAGTGTGGGTCTTACACGGCAATAGCATTTTTGTATTTTTTATGTTTATTCTACTTTAAGTTGAGAACTCAAATATGAATATCCCAAAGCAGTCAATGCAACTCTCAAGAACTCTGGAGAAAATCGACTTTGAAGTTTGTCGCATGTTTTTAATACTCTAATATAAAACCGTTTTATCGAACGGATAGTGCGGTTCTGTGGTGGATTTGTTACATGCTCTGTGCGCGGTCAGGTTTCGGTTCTGGCCCAGTGCAAATTTTGAAACAAAGATCCCTTTTCTCTGGTATTTCAGTGAAGCGTAAAGTACATAAAGAAGACGAAAAATAATTTAAATTTTTTAAATTTAAACTATCCGTAGTAACAATATTCTATAAAAAAGTCTCTAAGAATTTCTGTTTGCAATAATGCTAGACTTTAGAGGGAGATACGTTACTAGAAATAAAAAAGTGCACTTATTGTAAAAATGACAATTATGTAGTTATTAGTCAACATGATTTTTTTGAATTATATTTTTAAATGACGTAGGTGCTCGAACTAAACGAAACAAAAGTAAATGCATTAACTAGAACCAGCAATCGAGCAATTACCAGACTTGGGTGCTACCGATATTTTTCCATCTATATGCAACTAACGATTCACTGAAAAGCTCGGAAGACGTGCACCAATGTTTAAAAATTTGTATTGACCGGGATCGAAGCCAGGCCGCCCAGGTGTCAGGCCGGCAATCTACCACTGAGTCATAATGTCTGTCGAAAAGCGGAACTTAGTTTAGGGTGTTAAAAACCCCTTGAAAAATTCAAAGACGATTTTCTCGAGAATTTTTGAGAGTTGCATGGAACTACTTTGGGATATTGATATTTGAGTTCTCAACTACACGTACCATTATTAATAATTTTTAAAAAAACTGGCTGTTACCGGCTGCTTCGCTCGCTTATCAGTAGTTTTGTTATGATGAGTAGTAGTGAGTAAGCAAGCTAGTAATTTTACGAGATGTCTGTGTATACAGTGGGGTAAAGACGTATCTATGAAGAGATGTATGCAGTGCCGGTATGTAGGTACATAATGAATGTGTTTCTGTTATTTTGCTGCATGTCGAATCTGAAAGGATGCATTATGATTAAAAAATGCTTCGGTTCATTATATTCGCGGAAAGGGGGAGTCGTTTGGTGTTTCTCTGACCCACCTAGAACTGGGTGTGAGATTTTGCCACCAGCGACGTGTGCCAACCGTGTCTCTACCCCATTTTAATGCATCATGGTGCTACATTTTTGATACATCCCCTTTTGATGACTAATTTATGATTAACAAAGGCAGTTAATAGATGCTAATCAAATTCAGCCTCACCGAAAGCGTCGCACATTCCACATATAAAGGCACGACACTCTCTTAAATGATGCCGTCGTTCAGGGTCTTCAAGCGCCGTGGAAGCTGTAAGAGACGCATGTCTCCCAACGTCTAAAATGCGACAGGTTTGTGACTCTTCTAACACTTTTGTGGCTCTTAAGGCCGCCTGACGTTCTGCATCCACTTTCGGCTGACATAAGATTGCACGGAGGTTTCTTGGATTCGAGTAACTTTCGCAGATTGAGCTCTCTTAGAAATATGCACATAATCAGAATTACGTTTGGTAGGCTTATAGCAAAAATTGTAAACACCCGGACGATTTTGTTGTTGTATCTACACCAAAACTCTCCAGCTAAGCCAGGTGGTGTGGGAACGTAATATGATAAACCACTTACACAATATCAATGGATTTGCACAGTTACAGAATAATCTATAGACACTAAGAGTCGCAGACCATCGCGCCAGCGTATTCTGCATGCCGGTCACGCTGTCGTATTTAAAAATGTTGTTAATACTCAAAAAGGTACAACTCTCTAAATTATTCTATGGTCTTCCTCAGGGTTCAGACTGTTTCCGTAGCAAACATCACAGGAATCGGTTCAGCGACAGAGTTGTGAAGACGTAACAGAGTAAGTTACTTTCTCAATTAATAATACTGGTATTAGTATGGACGTATGGATTAAACACGCTGAAAATTGAACAGGCGTTGTATTGATTACGGTCATCGTATCAGCTAATAAAAGCATTTTCACAATAAAGTTCAAAAGTGAATGACTGAAAAACTCTTTCAAAGAGTATATATATTTCCTTTATTTGCGTAATATTCTTCAAACCATTAACTATCTTGTACTAAACACTTTGTTAAGTATGTATGAAGGTAGTATCTATTCCCGAAAGAACAAATACCATAGATGACCGTGCAGCTTCTCTAGAATGAAATGATAATTAAATCGACACCCTAGCTACAAACAGGCGTTGATATACATCATTGGGGACATGTTGAAAATGTGTGTGTACCGACAGGAGATCCTGGGTTCGAGTCCCGGTCGGGGCGATTTAATTATCACTCTGCTAAGTAGCTTAACTTCATCAGGGCTCAAGCTATCTCACGCTAAATTTCATGGCTATCGCTTCAACGTTTTAGTGGTGGAGACGTGACAGACAGAGTCACTTTCGCATTTATAATATTGGTATGGAAGAGTGGCGCGGCATGGATTAAACACGTTGAAACCTGTATAAGCATTGTATTCAGGTGTTGCCCACGACTGAGCTACCGTACCACTATAAGTAAATGAAATGTGTGTGTGACTTTACTGGCCGGAAGATCACTATTGGGATGACCGGGAATTGGTGAAAATCTTATTTGACGGCAGTTCGGTGATTTGTACATCGATGATGACAAAGTGATGATGAGTACAACGCACACATCCAGACGCGAGCAGAAAAAAACGCCCATGCCAATCGGAAACTGAATCCGGGAACCCGTAATCGTGAAACAGCAGTGCGAACCACGTGACCACGAGCTGTTCGCTTATTGTTGAACGCAACAAGGAAGTTACAAAAGACGCATGACGCTCAACTTCTAAAATGTTACGGGTTTGCCACTGATATTACTATGGAAGTACGGATTAAACACGTAGAGGATTGTATAAGCATTCTATTCATTACGTTGCAACGTGTTACGTAGAACATATCAAACATTAGAATCCTTTTCACAAATATGACAAAGCTCAAAAGCCAGGTAGTAAATAAGGTTTCAAAGAGTAATTATTGTTCCTTATTTCGCGTTATATTCTTCAAATCAGTAAATATGTTGTACTACACACTTTATAAAGTAGCCCATGTTCTATCTCAACGTTCAAACTATCTCTGTAGCAAATTTTCTCAAAATCGGTTCAGTGGTTTAGTCGTGCAAGCGTAACAGACAGAGCTACTTCCGCATTTATATCAATACGGAAATTCTATTGCCATGTGGTCTTATTGTTAGATGTTTTTGTGAAGCATTTTATGTTGTGAACTCTATAAAAATTTCGTCGGTTGTTGTGACAAAAGGAGGAACAGGGGTAAGAAATAAACGTGTTTCTACAGTTAGTGAGATGTTAGTGAAGCATTATGTGCACTTTTGGCCACCGTGTATTTTTATCTCATCAGTTATTAGCCGCAAAAGGACTTCTATTTTCTAAAAATGAATATTTCGATTTGAAATATTAACTGCAGTGTGTAATAGTTATTCAGTCACATTGACCTCACGTACTTACTTGCATTTTATGCAACAGATAACAAGCTCTGCAAATAAATTGTATGAAGTCTGCAATTGCGATCGGCCCCTAGGTAACTATTTTCGAGCCGAGGACATTATTTCAAATACGATCGTTAGTTCAAGTTCCGGTGGCTGGGTGTCAAGTCATAAATGAATTTTTAATTTATTTGTCAAACAGAGGATGATTTAAGGTCTCAAACCTCACTGGAAGCATTTATAAGAGTCGTATTAGGATACTCCTGTTTTCAAAGGCTCTGTAGAGAGGGCCTGTAACTAATGCCAAATTGCATGAAGCGTACAAAATGCTTGGAAATGAAACTGATTAGCATTTCAACGTAACTGTATGACGTGGACTGGAGTAACATCAAAAAACTAAACTCCGCCTGAATAGGCCATAAAGGCCCAACGGCACCGACCGGCCGCCGTGTCATCCTCAGCCCACAAGCGTCACTGGATACAGATATGGAGGGGTATGTGGTCGGTACGTCGCTCTCCCAGCCATATGTCAGTTTACGAGACCGACTGGAGTAACACCATACGTTCCGTATACAAGGGGAGATCAAGCAGCAGGTTTCTCATTCAGTAATCGCATTTAAATGCTCGTTGTTTGTTCGAATTAAGACTGTTGCAGTATCGATTCCAACGAACTACACGTTGTCTTGTAGCTATATTGCTGCTAGCGTTAGTCAGAATCTCTGGTGCGAATGGCATTGACTGATTCAGGACGCCCCATGAACCATGGACCAATACGAGGTGTGGTCGCTTGCATGTCTCAGAGTCCCGGATAGCTGTACTGCAGTTGTAGCCACAACCACAATGGAAGGCTGTCTACTTCGAGGCCAGACTAACCTATTGTTCCTGAAGAGGCGCAACAACCTTTTCAGTAGTTGCAGGGGCAATGGTCTGGATGATTGATCTGGACTGGCAACGTCATCTAACATGGCCTTGCTATGTTGGCTATGTTGGTACTGGAAACAACTGAGAGCGAAATTTTTCCGAGTACACGAGTCTCTAATGTATGACATCTTACTCGGCAAAGTATTCCGGTGCTACAATGGTCTGCCCATTCTCTACTCAGGAGTACGAGGTGTGACAATAAAGTAGTGAGACTGATTTTCTTTGCAAGATGTGGCAACCCTACAGGCTTGCGTAGGCACAGTTTCTTTGACTTTGGTCTATAAGCTGATTCTAGTCCAAGAGGCACATCGATGCAACTGCTCAGTCGTGCGTTGTGCTGTAATAAGTTAACACGTGTTTGTGTCTCTCGTCACGGAAATGGAACCGCATAATATTGCGCAACGGTATTCCATTTCTTTTTGCGTTAAATTTGGTGAAAACGTGAGGACAACTTACGGTAAGCTTCAGAAGGCTTTTGGAGAGGAGGTTATCTCAAGAGCTCAAGTTTTTCGTTGGCATAAATTGGTTAAGTGAAGGCAGAACGAATGTTGAAGATGAAGACCGCAGTGGACGACCATCAACCTCACGGACGGATGTCAACTTGGCCAGGGTGCGTGAACTCGTACGATCTGATCGAAGATTATCCGTGAAAATGATTGCAGAAGAACTGAACATAAATTGAGAAACGGTTCGTCTAATAATAACTGAAGATCTTGGTATGAGAAAGATTTGTGCAAAAATGGTCTCCAAAAACCTCACACCACAACAGCGAGAAACACGGAAAAATGTGGCAGCCGATATGTTAGAGCAAACGGAAATCAATACAGAATTGTTGAGCCATGTTATCACTGGTGATGAAAGTTGGTTTTTTCAGTACGATCCAGAGGCAAAACACGAAAGTTCGCAATGGTGCTCAAAGGGACCACCCAGACCAAAAAAAGCTCGCATGTCAAAGTCAAAAGTGAAATGAGTTTTTAACCTCAAAACAAATTTCAGTACTACGACAGCCACCTTATTCACCAGATATCGCTCCGTGCGACTTCTTCATATTTCCAAGAGTCAAAACGGCGGTCAAGGGACACCATTTTCAAACAACACAAGATGTCCATAAAGCTATGACTAGGATCTTGGAGGATATTACGGAAGATGAGTTCCAGAAATGTTACCATCAATCGCAGAAACGCTGGTAAAAGTGTGTGCAGTCAGAAGGGAACTACTTTGAAGGAGACAACACTAAACTTGACTAAAACGGTAAGCAACATTTTTTCACATCAGTCTCATTACTTTATTGTCGCACCTCGTATGTCGTCATCAGAAGAAACAAAAGTGATATTCTACAGATTGATGCGAGATTCCTTAATCAGGTAGGTAGGTTAGAGAATTTAAAAAAGGAAATGGATAAGTTGAGCTTAGAAATAGTGCGAATTAATAAGTGTGGCGACAGGAACAAAATACTTTCGCTTTCGGAGGAGAAAGTTGGTGATTGAAATTTCGTGAGAAGATCCCGCCGCAACGAGAAAAGCCCTTCTTTTAGCGACGACCAACCCAAATTCTGTATCATGTCCGTGACACTCTCTCCCTTATTTCCCGATAATACAAAACGTGGAGCCCTTCTTTGAACTTTCTGGGCTTACTCTATTAATCCTATCTGGTAAGGATCCCACACCGTGCAACAGTACTCCAAAAGAGCGGACAAGGATAGTGTAGGGCAAGCAGTTTCTTCAGCCGTTGTGTTGCATGTTCTAAGTGTTCTGCCACTAAAACGCCGTCTTTGGTTCGCCTTCCCCACAACATTTTCTGTCTGTTCTTTCCAGTTCGAGATGTTCGTAATAGTAATTCCTCGATATTTCGTTGAATTTACGGCCTTTAAATTTGATTGCTTTATTGTGTAACCGAAGTTTAACGGATTTCTTTTAGCACTCATGCGCATGATCTTACACTTTTCATTATTTAGAGTCCATTGCCAATTTTCGCACCACACAGATATAATTTCTAAATAGTTTTGTAGTTTGTTTTGATCTCCCGATGACTTTACTAGAGGATAAAAGACAGCATCATCTGCACACAACGTAAGACGGCTGCTCAGACTGGCTCATAAATCGTTTATATAGATAAGAAACAACAGAGGCTCTGTAACACTAACTCAGGTAACTCCAGAAATCACTTCTGTTTTACTCGATGACTTTCCGTCTATTACTACGAACTGCGACCTCTCTCACAGAAAATCACGAATCCTTTAGGATAATTGAGACGATATTGCGAATCACGCAATTTTATCACAAGGCGCTTGTGCGGTACGATATCAAGAGCGTTCTGGAAATCTAGAAATATGAAATCAGTTTGAAATCCCTTGTCGATAGCACTCAACACTTTGTGTGAGTAAAGAACTAGTTGTGTTCCACAAGAACGATGTTTTCTAAATCCGTGTTGACTGTGTGCCAATAGACAAGTCTCTTCGAGGTAATTCATAATGTTGGAACACTATATATGTTTCAATATCCTACTGCATATCGACGTTAATGATATGGGCTTGTAATTTAGTGGACTGCTCCTACTACCTTTCTTGAATATTGGTGTGACCTATGCAACTTTCCAGTATTTGCGTACGGATCTTTCGTCGAGCGAGCGGTTGTACATGATTGATAAATATGGAATTTTTGGCATAGCATATTCTGAATTCTGAAAGGAACCCAATTGGCATACAGTCAGGTTCGGAAAGGAATTTCGGAAGGCTGTGTTTAGGAACTCTGCTTTAGCATCACTGTCATCTATAGTATTTCCAATGCTATCGCTCATAGAAGATATTGATTATGTCTTGCCGTTAGTATACTTAACATAGGACCAGAATCTCTTTGGATTTTCTGCCAGGTTTCGGGACAGGGCAAAGTCTCGCTGTGGAAACTATTATATGCATCTCACATTGAAGTCCGCGCTAAATTGAGAGCTTCTGTAAAAGATCGCCAATCTTGGGGATTTTGCGTTCGTTTAAGTTTGGCATGCTTTTTTCGTTTTTTCTGCAACAGTTTTTTATGTAGCTCGGGAGATCAGCTCTGTCGTTTGTTAGTTTATTCGGTCTGTATCTCTCAATTTCTGTCGATACTATTTCTTTGAATTCAAGCCACATCTGGTC
The DNA here is from genome assembly GCF_021461385.2 of Schistocerca piceifrons. Lineage (NCBI taxonomy): Eukaryota > Metazoa > Arthropoda > Insecta > Orthoptera > Acrididae > Schistocerca > Schistocerca piceifrons. The sequence continues at coordinate 891,320,107 of NC_060140.1, forward strand.
TACACTTACGTTGTTACTTTGGAAGGAGTGGAGATTGTCTCTCAGGAAGGCGTCAAGCGAGTTTTTATCGATTTTTGGAATAGATATATTTTCCGTTGATTTTTGGAGGATTTGGAAGTTACGGTATTCAGTCTCGCTACGGCAACCCTGCGTTCACTGATCCCTGTACCCGTTTTGATGCTCGTTGTTAGATTCGCATTATTTTTTGCTAATAGGTCAAGTGTGGTTTTACAACCGTTAACATTTCGAGTGGGCTCATGAACTATCTATCTATATCCGAATCCCGCTCCAGCTACTGCCGGGTCTGGGTGCTGACGAGTCCTCTCCATTTGGCTCGGTCCTCCCACCACTTTTCTTCCTCCACTTGCTGCCAGGTCACACTTCTCCTTTCAACAGATATTCTCATTCCCATTTTCCACCGTGTTCTTGGGCGCCCTCTAGGTCTTTTCCCATCCATCTTAGTTCTTCCATAATTTTGGGGAGTCTCTGCCCATGCATCCTCTTAACATACCCATACCATCTTAATCTCTTTCTTTCAATTTCTTCTCTCATACTTTTTTGTTTGAGGTCCTTTCTAATCTCTACATTCCTTACTCTGTCCATTCTTGTTTTTCCCTTAACTGCTCTGAGAAATTTAATTTCCCCTGCTTGCAGTCTGCTCCAGTCCCTTTCTGTCATTGTCCATGTTTCTCCACCATAGGTGACAATAGGGATGTAATAATTCTTATACATAAGGAGTTTTGCTCTTTCTGAAACTTCATTATTCCAAATCAGATGTTTTATTGTTTGGTAGAAATTGCCTCCCTTCTGTAACCTCCTATTAATTTCGTAGTTATTCTTCCATCCCTAGATATTTCACTCCCTAAATAAGTGAAACTTTCTACCACTTTGAGGGGTTCTCCATTCAAGGTAATATTTCCGTTGATTCCTTTCTCCCTTCCAAATAACATTACTTCACTCTTATCTTTATTTATTTTTAATCCATACCTTTTCATTATTTCCTTCCACGCATCAAGCTGTAACTGTACATCTACCTCTTTATCACCCCATATTACCATATCATCTGCAAAAATCATCTTTTTGTCTTTCTCTTTTACTATATCTTTAAGTGCCCTATTCATTCCCTCCATCACAACATTAAAAAGCGCAGGAGATAGAATACTTCCTTGCTTAAGTCCTTGTCTTATTTCGAAGTATTCAGAGTTCCCAAATGGTGTTCTAATTCTACAATTGTGGCCTCTGTACGTTGTCTTTATAACATTAATGTATCCATCTTCTATATCTATCTTCTTCAGTTCGTCCCAGAGTCTTTCCCTGTTAACTGAGTCATATGCCTTTTCTATGTCTATAAAAACCATTATCACCCTCTTGTTATACTCCCAACTTTTTTCCATCCGTTGACGGATAGAAAATATCAGGTCGATCGTGCTCCTTCTTTTCCTAAACCCATGCTGTTCTTCACTCAGCTCCTTTTCTATCTTTTCACTTATTCGATTTAGTAAAATTCTTTCAAAAATCTTGGCTGTATGGCTCATGAGGGTTATTCCTCTGTAGTTTTTACAAAGTCTTTCATTGCCTTTCTTGAAGATGGGAACAATGTCTCCTGTTCTCCAGTCTTCAGGTATTTTACTATTTCTCCACACGCTTGATAGTAATCTATACAGCCACTGCATTCCCACTGGACCTGCTGCTCTTATCATGTCCACTGATGAACTAATTGCTCGAAATAATTTTCAGAGAACGCGTTTAGCACAGTTTCGGATGATGGTGTATGCGTACGTTCGAGTTTAAACGTGTATTTTCGCCAGCATATACAGGGTAAATTGGAGTCTCCTCTAGTTGTAATTGTTTGAACCGGGTGCCTGTTTGAAACTAGACTCAAGTTTTCTTTGAACCTTTCAGCAATTGTATCATCTGAGTTGGGAGGTCGGTAAAAGGATCTAATTATTATTTTATTCCGGTTGTCAACAGATCTTCTACCCATTCTAACTTATAGAAACTATCTGCTTCAATTTCCCTACATTACAGACTACTTCCAACAGCAACAAACACGCCACCGCTAATTGTATTTAGCTTATCTTTTTTGAACACCGTTAGGTCCTTAGCAACAATTTTATCTGAATTTATCTCCGGGTTTAGTCAGTTTTCAGTGCCTATAACGATTTGAGCACCAGTGCTTTATTTTAGCGCTTGAAGTATTGGTGCTTTCCCAAGACATTTACGACAATTTAGAACTGTTATAAGTGACTAGTGATGGGCAAACGAACATGTCTACAGACTATGTTGTTTTATGACATATGGATTTGTGTGCTCGCAATGTGTTACAGCATCACGAATGTATTTAATAGTAATTAAACGTAATATAATTGTGTCAGCTTATTTTAAGTTGACATGGCGTAGAGCCACAAAAATCTGCACTTGATAATGGCCTGAGGCCGAAATTGCAATCACGAAATAAAGTAAGTGTTATGATGTCTTTTATAAAACGTTATACCGATGGTTCCTAGATCTATGTTCTTCCTGTGTTCGACCTGCACCCTTTGAGACTGAAGCGCCTTTCGTGTTTCCCCAGACCCTGTACATAAAAAAAAACGCCCAGTCCACGTCACGCAACCCCCGCTACTGCTGTAGCCGTTCCCTGCGTGTGATGGACTCCTGACCTATTTAGCGGAACCAGATACCCCACCAAGCTATGGCGAAAGTCGAGCAATCGGCAGCCTACGCGATCGCAGAACCGCCTGAGCCTCTGATTAAGACCTTCCATGTGGCTCTGTATCAGAGGTCCGCAATCGGTCCTGTCGTTTATGCTGCAAATAATGAACGTTGCTTTCATTGCGGAAGCAAAACTGACAGCCTTTACCACTATTGGAAACTAGAGAGAATCTCTACTAAACCAAAGCGATGCACATCATGGGCAGCGACGTGAGCCACCACCTGCAGCTGGCTGCACCCTGTGTTTTTCATCCAGAAGGACTGATTCCGGGTCTGGAATGACTAGGAAAACGTAGAAAAATGACTTTCGAACGCACTTCTACTCACACGCTTCTCACCAAGCAGGATTTCTAGTTTGTTGTTCGTGGCGCTCCTTCCTGCCACCGTACAAAAATTTCCGACTACGTGAAGTACTCTCGATATTCGACGTCTTTTTGCTCTGTATTGAAAGGACTATTACGTTACCAGCGTAGTCGGCTACATCGTTAACATTATTAATTTAAACGCGCCCGGGAGATTAATGAAAGAAAAACGACTTTTGTAGACGTTACGTCAAAATTAATTACGTCGTTAATTAACGCTTACAAGCACAATAGTTTCGTAGTCAGAAGGCCTGACAAATACGATGGTGTAACTGTTAATTTCATGCTGTTAAAATTCACAAAACTGTTCTATAAAATTTATACGAACGTCAATTTTACAATTTGTAAGTGCTCGACCAAGCGGCGGCGTAATAAGGTCAGTCAATGAAGCCCAAAAATAGTCGAATATGGGCAGTAATTAGTGGAGTCGCAAATACTTGTGCATTGATAGGAGGGAGTGCCATGAAGAACATACCAGAAATCCGACCGTTGAGGGCTGAGCGCAAGTGGTTTGAAGGTCACTTCTGTACGTTTTTCTTGAATAACTCGAGAACTACGGCCTCTAGCAAAAACGTATCCCGGAACAGAATTTAACTACAAAAAGATCATGTTCATTTGTTCCGTAGGTCTTATACGGTGTGTTCAAGAAGTCTCTCCGCAGTGCCGCATGCCGCAGTGAATATACCGAAATGAAACTCAGTGAAATACAAGTTATTAATTTATTGAATATTCATTTTTTATTTACAAATTTTCACATTAAATGTTGAAAGTGTCCCCCCTGTTGTTGAATACTCAATTCAGTTCATCTAATCATGTTTCCAAACACAAGCTGCAACATCTATTTTGTAACAGAAGCAGTGAAAGTGGATATATTTCAGTTTTCAATTCATCGGTGGATTTTGGATGGTTTTTATAGACAGTTGCTTTCGCTACTCCCCAGAAGAAAAAGTCAGGTGGTGTTAGGTCAGGCGATCGTGGAGGCCAAAGTCCCTGTGAAATTATGCAATCACCAAAAACATCAGCAAGCAGTGACATTGAAACGCGAGCTGTATGCGCGGTTGCACCATCTTGTTGAAAACAACCGTTCAGTATTTCACTTAACACAAGTTTTCTTACTGGCTTGTTCGGACTCATGCACATTTCATCGGAAATATCGAGTAGTTCATCCTCAGACAAAACGCTAGGACGACCGCTTCTCGGTGCATCTGTCACTGAACCCGTACTTCGAAATTTGTAAATCAGATCTCGCACAGTATCGCGATGTGGGAGTGTTGTCTCCGGGAAATCTGAATTAAATGTTTGAAGAACTGAAACTGTGTATTTACCGCCAGCTTCGGACAATCGACTAAAAACACACGTTCTTCAATGGTTAGCATTTTAAAAGTAAAAAACGAAACAAAGGAACTAAACTTAAACGTTCACGTCAAGATGTAACGGCACACCGACACACACCAAAGATACTACTGACGCTCACCGAGATAAACGAAACTGTGGAATGTTGGAAGAATCCACTTGAAGGGAAGTAACACAGGCAGGCGAAGAATCATACGGCATGCGCGGCTAACAATCATACGGAACTCCAGAGAGATTTTTTAAACACCACGTATTTTACGGCTAGGGAGCGAGAAAATACGGAAATCTCGCGCGTGGTTTATGAAAGCCAGCTATAAAACTGCGGACTGCATGAAACGGCAGCGGTAAGGGCAACTGAATCACCCTGTAGATGCCAAGTAGCTCCGCAGATGATGAAAAGATCGAAAGATTCATGACGAGGTAAAAAGGAAATATTTAAAGGAGACGAAAATTTAATTATGATACGGGAGTGGATTTCGCTAGTAGGAATAGGAAGGGAAGGAGAAATACTAGGAGAACACGGACTGGGGGAAAGGAATGCAATAGAAGGAGCCTTGGAAAGTAGCAGGAATAAAATACAGGGAAACTATACAGAAAACAGGCGGCAACTATAAGAGCTGAAGGACAATAAAGGGAGTTTTGCTCACAGCGTAATTCAATAATTGATAAGACTTCGTTTAGAAATCGTGACTTCAGATTGTTACGCAGGACGGTGAGAAACAGTCTGAAAAGGTTGTAAAGGTGTTGCAGGGTAAGTTGCGCTGAGCAACAGTTGTTAAGGAAAAATTCGATACGTTGCGCCGAGTTAAGAAGCACTGAAGTTGTTCAGTCAGGCAGTTGCGGCGCAAATTCAAGCGTCCCGCCACAGACGGTGTCACCGAAAGTGTGCTTCGTTTGGTTTTCTAAAAGTGAACAAGAGATCGACACAAAAATTGGACATGGAACGGTAGTAAGGATCAAACCCGAGCCAAAGGTGAGCGGTCTCGTGCGATGTCATCTACGTTATGAGAACAACCGACACGATTGGCAAACTTCAATGGTAATTAACTAGGAAAAGGCGGAACGTATGAATTTTTTTCTTAACAATTATTTCTCAGCATAACCGACGATGCAATTCACTTACAAAATTTGCGGACTGTTTATGACCGCCCTGTATAATGACGATTTCTAAATAAGATTTTAAATTGCAAGACATATCCAGCAGAAAATGTGGACTCTGACCATGATTTATTTATTATGAACTGTAGAATAAAACTGAAATATCGCAAAAGGAAGTAAATGAAGCGTCTGGATCCTGGATAAATTGAAAAAAAAGTTGTTGAGAGTTCCAGAGAGGGCACTAGGCAATGGTTGACTGAAACACAGGAAAACAGTACAATAAAAGATAGTGAGCGGCTTTGAAAGATACTGTAGTGAAGGCAGCAAAAGACCAAATAGGTAAAAAGATTAGGCCTCGTAGAAATCCTTTTATATCAAGAGATACTAAATTTAACTAACGAAAGGAGTAAATACTTACAAAAATGCAATCAATGAAGACGGCGGAGGGGAACACAGAATTCTATAAAATGAAACTGACGGAAAGTGTAAAATGTCTGAGAAGGAATAACGGCTAAGGGAAGAATGCAAGACTGTAGAACCGTGCTAACTAGACGAAAGCTAGATGCTACCTATAGCAAAATGAAAAGAAACGTTTCGAGGAAAGGGAAATAGTTGTATGCTTGTATAGTACAGATTTCAGATAAAGAAGACACTGCTGAACGATGGAAGGAATATGTGGTGGGGTTATATAAGGGCAATTAACTTGAAGGCAATGTTATAGAAAGGGAAGAGCAAGTAGATGGAGATGACATGGGAGAGATGATACTGCGAGACGAATTTGGCAGAATACTGAAAAACCTTACTGGAAGCAGCTCCCCTTGGAGTAACGAAATTTCCTCGGATTTACTGAAATTCTAGGAAGTGACAGCCGTGGTAGAGAAAAAATGGCTTTAAGCACTAAGGGACTTAACATCTGAGGTCATCAGTCCCCTAGACTTAGAACTACTCAAACCTAACTAATGTAAGGCCATCACACACATCCATGCCCGAGGTAGGATTCGAACGTGGGACAGTAGCAGCAGCGCGGTTCCGGACTGAAGCGCCTAGACCGCTCGGCCACAGCGGTCGGCCGCCGTGGTAGAACTAACCGCTTGGAAATGGTTCAAATGGCTCTGAGCACTATGGGACTCAACTGCTGAGGTCATTAGTCCCCTAGAACTTAGAACTAGTTAAACCTAACTAACCTAAGGACATCACAAACATCCATGCCCGAGGCAGGATTCGAACCTGCGACCGTAGCGGTCTTGCGGTTCCAGACTGCAGCGCCTTTAACCGCACGGCCACTTCGGCCGGCTAACCGCTTGGAGTGCAAGATAAATGAGACTGGTGAGACACCCTTAGACTTAAATGTAATAATTCTTATTTCAGAGAAGGCAGGCAGCTGCCTACAGGTGTAAATATTACCAAACCAACAGCTTAATAATTCATGGTTGCAAAGTATTGGCTGAATTATTTACAGAAGAATGGGAAAACTTGTAGAAGACCACCTCGCGGAAGATCAGTTTTGGTTCTGGAGAAATGTAGATAATATTTTAAAAGAAGGCAAATCTACGTTTATGATATTTGTTTATGTAGAGAAAACTTTTGACAATGTTGACTGGGCTACATTCTTTTAAATTTGGAAAGTAGCAGGGATAAAATACAGGGAACTTGCACAGAAACCGGCCGGCAGCTATAAGAGCTGAAGGACAAGAAAGGGAAGTAGTGGTTGACAAGGGTGTGAGATAGGGTTGTAGCATATCCTCGATGTAATGTAGTCTGGACGTTGAGCAAGCAGTGAAGGAAACAAAGGAGAAATTTGGAAAAGGATTAAAGCTCAGGGAGAAGAAATAAGAACTTCGAGGAGTACCGATGCATTGTAAAGAATTACAAAGAATTACAGAAGTCAGAGACGGCAAAGGACTTGGAAGAGCAGAGTGTAACGGAATGGATAGTATTTTGAAAATAGATTGTAAGATGAATATCAACAAAGAAAATAAGGGAAGCTGAATTATATCAGGAGACGCTGAGGGAAATGGACGAGAAATGTGACACTAAAAATGGCAGATTAGTTTTGCTATACAGGCTTCACAGGAACCAATGATGGCCGAAGTAGAGAGGACACAAAAAACAAATTGGCTATAGCACGGAAAGCACTTCTGAAGAAGAAGAATATATTAACATCTAATAGAAATTTAAATAGTGGAAAATGCAGGATGGGATAATGTCAGTATCATAAAAAGGATAGATAGCTACTCACCATATAGAGGAGAAGCTGATTAGCAGAGAGGCACACTAAAGGACCGCTAAATGTGTGAGTCTGGACTCTATGGCCAGAGACAGTGGTCATGTGTGTGGGAGCTGATGATTGTGTGTGTTGTCTACTTTAGAGAAAGCCTTTTGTAGGAAAGCTCACATATTCATAAGTCTTTTTTAGTGTGCCTGTCTGCGACTCAGCATCTCCTGTATATGGTGAGTAGGAATCTATCATTTTCACAATACTGTTAATTTAAATTTAAATGTTAGATAGTCTTTTCTGAGGTTTTTGTCTGGAATATAGCCTTTTACAGAAGTGAAACATGAAGGATAAGCACTTCGGATAAGAACAGAATAGAAGCTTTTGAAATGTGATGCTACAGAAGAACGCTGAAGATTAGATGGTATATCGAGTAATTAGTGAAGAGGCATTGAATCGAATTGGAGAAAAAGAAATTTATAGCACAACCTGACTAAAAAAAAAAAAAAAAAGGTTCAAATGGCTCTGAGCACTATGGGACTTAACACCTGAGGTCATCAGTCCCCTAGAACTTAGAACTACTTAAACCTAACTAAGCTAAGGAAATCACACACATCCATGCCCGAGGCAGGATTCGAACCTGGGACCGTTGCGGTCGCGCGGTTCCAGACTGAAGCGCCTAGAATCGCTCGGCCACACTGGCCGGCCACCTCACTAAAAGAAGGGATTTGTTCATAGGACGTATCTTAAGGCATCAAGAAGTAGCCCATTTGGTAATGATGAGAAGGGGCTAAAATCCACACAGGTGGATGAATACAGTAAACAGGTTGCAACAGTTGTTCGCATTTTAATAGTCTTGTACAGGACAAACTGGCACGGAAAGTTGCTTCGAACCAGTCTTTGGACTGTAGAGCACAACAACAACAACAACATCAACAACAACAACGACATGTTCAGGAAGGCCATACTCAACACCATACATGATCTCAACGGCCCAAGTCGACTAATGTCCAAGAGGATAGTAATATTATTCATAAGGCCGTGCAGGATAACACATCAATTTCATGCACGTAAACTCAGGGAATGGGCTTGTTTGCAGTAGGAGAAGTATACACACGGGCAATGCGACGTCTGCAGCGCCACAGACGGTCAGTATGGCAACCATCGTTACGGCTTCTCTCTATGTGGTAACTGAGAGATGCCCACAGAAAGTGCTCAGACACCTGGTGAACGTTTGGGCTGCCACTGAATACGCAACATGATCACCACTGATCTTCGTAGCCAACAATTTGGACAACAGCCGTTACATTTCTGATATATTAAGGTTAGTGACTGAGTCCTTGTTATGGAGTCCACCAACAAGATAAAACATCACCATATGTTGCTCGTGTTGTCAAGAACTGTCTTGATACAATGGTATTAGACTGTCCTGAACAGGAGCTTCTCCAGATGTCTCGCCCACTGGAAACACTGAGTCATTGGTTACCGAAAGGCTGGCATACCGCCACTTCTCCAACCCATGATGAACACTGACATAGAGTTGAAGCGGTCTGAAATGACGTACCCGCATCTCTCATCGAAGCTGAGTTCGACTCGATGCATAGCCGGATTAAAGCCATTATTGCTGCCAAAAGTATACCGCATTCCGTATCCCAAATCACTACGAGGTGCATTCAAGTTCTAAGGCCTCCGATTTTTTTTTCTAATTAACTACTCACCCGAATCGATGAAACTGGCGTTACTTCTCGACGTAATCGCCCTGCAGACGTACACATTTTTCACAACGCTGACGCCATGATTCCATGGCAGCGGCGAAGGCTTCTTTAGAAGTCTGTTTTGACCACTGGAAAATCGCTGAGGCAATAGCAGCACAGGTGGTGAATGTGCGGCCACGGAGAGTGTCTTTCATTGTTGGAAAAAGCCAAAAGTCACTAGGAGCCAGGTCAGGTGAGTAGGGAGCATGAGGAATCACTTCAAAGTTGTTATCACGAAGAAACTGTTGCGTAACGTTAGCTCGATGTGCGGGTGCGTTGTCTCGGTGAAACAGCACACGCTCAGCCCTTCCCGGACGTTTTTGTTGTAGTGCAGGAAGGAATTTGTTCTTCAAAACATTTTCGTAGGATGCACCTGTTACCGTAGTGCCCTTTGGAACGCAATGGGTAAGGATTACGCCCTCGCTGTCCCAGAACATGGACACCATCATTTTTTCAGCACTGGCGGTTACCCGAAATTTTTTTGGTGGCGGTGAATCTGTGTGCTTCCATTGAGCTGACTGGCACTTTCTTTCTGGATTGAAAAATGGCATCCACGTCTCATCCATTGTCACAACCGACGAAAAGAAAGTCCCATTCATACTGTCATTGCGCGTCAACATTGCTCGGCAACATGCCACACGGGCAGCCATGTGGTTGTCCGTCAGCATTCGTGGCACCCACCTGGATGACACTTTCATAATTTTCAGGTCGTCATGGAGGATTGTGTGCACAGAATCCACAGAAATGCCAATTCTGGAGGCGATCTGTTCAACAGTCATTCGGCGATCCCCCAAAACATTTCTCTCCACTTTCTCGATCGTGTCGTCAGACCGGCTTGTGCGACCCCGAGGTTGTTTCAGTTTCTTGTCACACGATGTTCTGCCTTCATTAAACTGTCGCACCCACGAACGCACTTTCGACACATCCATAACTCCATCACCACATGTCTCCTTCAACTGTCGATGAATTTCAATTGGTTTCACACCACGCAAATTCAGAAAATGAATGATTGCACGCTGTTCAAGTAAGGAAAACGTCGCCATTTTAAGTATTTAAAACAGTTCTCATTCTCGCCGCTGGCGGTAAAATTCCATCTGCCGTACGGTGCTGCCACCTCTGGGACGTATTGACAATGAACGTGGCCTCATTTTAAAACAATGCGCATGTTTCTATCTCTTTCCAGTTTGGAGAAAAAAAATCGGAGGCCTTAGAACTTGAATGCACCTCGTATAAATACATCGATCAGCCAAAACATTATGACCCTGCTCACAGCGACGTTTGTTGCCACCTGGTGGCGTTGTGGGCTCGTAACGTAGTAACGAAGTTATAAGCGGAGCAAACAGGCACGGGGGATCGCCCTAGCAAAGATATGGCTTGCAAATGGGGAAATACATTAAGCGACTTTGACAAAGGGCGGATTATTATTACGCAGAGCCTGTGAACGAGTATCGCGAAAACGGCGAAGCGGGTCTAATATTCACGTATTACTGTCGTGAGCATCTACGGAAGGAGGTAGGAAGACAGTGAAAACACCACTAGGTGCTAAATGGTTGGACGTCCACCATTCTTCACACAACGTGGGGTTCGGAGGCAAGTCTTCTCTGTAAAGTAGGGTAGATGGTAATTTGTGGCGTCTCTGCTGAAAGAGCACAATGCAGGTACACGCACAAGTTTTTCGGATCACACTGTTCACTGTACACTGTTGAACATGGAGCTTTGCAGCAGACCACCCCTACGTGTTCACGTTTTGACCCAAGGACATCGTCAGTTAAGACTGCAGTTGGCACGGAACCATCGGTATTCGACCGTCAGTCAACGGATACGTGCCGAGCCTTTGGTGAATCACACTTTTGCTACATTGGGCCGATGTCGTCTCCACATCATCGAAGACAACAGCGGCTCGAAACGCGCAGCGCACTACGGATGTACGCTGGTAGGAGCAGTATTATGCTGTGGGAGACATCTTCTGCGCTTGTATGGGACCTTTAGTAGTAATGGGAGACACGCTGACAGCTGCAAATCACCTACATCCCTTTATGCCTGATCTCTTCCCCAATGGCGATGTCGTCTTTCAGCAGTATACCCCCCAGTGCCTGGGAGCCAGAATCGTACTACAACTCACGTTGATGTATCGGTGACCAAATTGGCCTGATGTATATTCTGTGGAATTCATCTTGGTCGCTATCGGGTGCCATCATTGCGTTCTCAAATTATCGATCCTTATTTACTAGAAATACATGGCCTGTGCGTAGGCATCTATGCCACATGGTTCACTTTTACGTCGAACTCACTTGTGAGCTGTTTCGAGGTACAGGGGTTGAATGAAAATATAGAAACACAGCGAGAAATACATGCTAGAACATATGTGCAGGTACTTGGCAAGCCTGCAGGTTGCGCTGTTGTATTTGACCGCGAACGGCATCTATGAGATGCCCTCAAAGTGTTGCAAGTGTCGATCGAGATAACGATAGTGTTCTGTGTAGTTGTGAGTGCATTATGAAGGAGCTAGGTGACATGGAACGTGGGCAAATTGTTGGTGCTCCTATGGTGGGTGTTTCTGTAACTAAGATCGTCCAAGACGCACCATATCGAAGATTAATACCGCATACAGGAAAAGCGGAAAAACGTCATCCGCCAAGTCACAAAAGTGTGCGTTGAGCGATCATGACGGACGGTCATTGAAGAGGACTGTCATGAAAAATGAGAGGATAACAGCTTCAAAAGTCACTATCGAACTGAAAGTCACTATCGAACTGAATGTCGCAATCGCATACTCTGTTAGCACAAAAACAATAAAGGGAGGTCGATAAACTGGGAACTGCAAGGGGGGTTAAAATTCCAAACCCATACATCACTGAAGCAAATGCCCACGACAGGAAAACGTGGTACTGAAGCCATAAAACCTGGGATATGGAAAAATAAAAGAAAGTAATAAGGTCGAATCAGTGTCATTTCACACTGCTTCCAAATGCTGGCCGAGTGCACGTCCCATGAGTGAAACACGGTCGGGGTTCGCTCATGATTTGGGCAGCTACATTTTGGTATTGCCTGGACCCTATGGTTACTCTGCGAAGTCGCATTACTGACAAAGATTATGTGACCATTTTGGCTGATTAGGTCCATCCCATAGTACAATGTTTGTTCTCCAACGGTGATGTTGTGTTCCTAAAAGACAGGACCCCCTGTTCACACAGCACAGAACTGGTTTTGTGAGCATAAGGATAAATTGTCGCATTTCCGCTGGCCACAACAGTCTCCAGATCTCAATATTATTCAGCGTTTGGAGAGATAGTTGCGTGATCGCTACCGACCGACATGGTTTCCTTAACTTGCCATTATTTTGCTGGAAGGATGGTATAAGATTCCCTTGAAAACCGTACAGGACCTGTATTTATCCATTCTGAGATGACTGGGGGCTGTTTTGAATGTCAGCATTTTTTCAACAGTGTTAGGGTGATAATATTTTGTGCTTCTGGCGTTTCCATATTTTGTCCACCCCCTTTATACTGTATACATATAATGCGAAAAGTAGGTTTGTTTCGGATAATATTATGTGTAAGCAAGTTGCCGCCTCATTGACAGCCACCGTCTCATTGGGGCTTCCTGATTTTTATTACATAGACCCTATGCTGTGGTGTAAGGCTTGTTTCAGTGCCTACCGTTACGTCTGTTTCTGCTACGACAAAATTCACAAAGAATGTTAATAGCGTTCTTTAAAGCGGGCGTTTGCTCACTGGTGTTAGTGGTGCATTTACTGTACTTGTGCATCCTGGCCTCGCTGCGGCCTTCACAGTTCTGCGTCAGTTTTTTGAACTCCTCGATATAGTTGTGTACATTTACACTACTTCGCAGCAAAGCGCTAGTGGTAAAGCGCTGTCTCCATATTGGAATGACAGCCGTCGATGGGCCTCGGCTGCTGTGACACGCTCTGACCACAAAAATCGTATCAGTTCGAGTTGTTCGTCTACCGTGGCCACAGGGAACGCTGCGGCATGGCGCAACACAACAGTGAAGATCTCGCCCGCACAGCAGCTGCAGATTCTCTGCCGAACTCGGTAAAAGCTAGGAAAGGAGAAAATCTAGTCGCGTTACACTGGCGGAAGACAGCAGACTGCTCTACAAAATAATGATAGACATTGTTCGTGTCGCTCTAGTGGATTCTAAACATGGGGCATTACACGTGGTGCCTCAAATTAAGAAAATGGTTCAAAATGGCTCTGAGTACTATGGGACTTAACATCTGAGGTCATCAGTCCCCTAGAACTTAGAACTACTTAAACCTAACTAACCTAAGGACATCACACTCATCCATGTCCGAGACAGGATTCGAACCTGCGACCGGAAGCAGCAAAGGGATTTTGCGCTTTTCCAGTGATCCATTTTCATGCCCTCGCATGGTGTGATCACGTAGGGGTGCGACATTGACAATTGCGTGAAGAAACCGGCAAAGGATTTCTCTAAGAGCCCCCCCCCCCCCCTGTTCGACAATAAACTCAGTGACACCACCCTCCCCCCACCAATTACTAAGAATTTTAAAAATGTGTTTTTTCAGAGAAAACCTAAGGACATCACACACATCCATGCCCGAGGCAGGATTCGATGATGAAGACGATGTTAGGTTTGTGGAGCGCCCAACTGCACGGTTATCAGCGCTCGTACAAATTACCAACCATTGCTCAGCCCAATATCGTCACATGCATGAATGATGATGAAATGATGAGGACAACACAAACACCCAGTCATCTCGAGGCAGGTGAAAATCCCTGACCCTTTCGGGAATCGAACCCGGGACCCCGTGCTCGGGAAGCGATAGCGCGACCGCGAGACCAGGAGCTGCGGACGTAGGATTCGAACCTGCGACCGTACCGGTCGCGCGGTTCCAGACTGAAGCGTCTAGATTCGCTCGGCCACCCCGGCCGGCTCAAATTAAGATTAGCCTTAAATTTTCTCTTGCTATTTAATGCTTTCTTACCAAGTGACTGAAATCTTTCTAAATAAAATCCCAAGGGTCAAAGTAACACGAGAGCAACGCCCCAAAAATTGACGAAATAAGACAACTGGTTACTGATGCGTCGAGTTTCCTCTTGAACTGTTTCATTTTTGTGACGACAGCGTGTGTTCTAATACACTGTGCAACAGAATTAAAGGATCACTTTTCCGAAAGCCCGTAATTATCTCCCACTGCGGTGCATCAGTTTGAAATTTGGCTCAAAGGTGCCTACAACCTTCATCTGTAATGGTGCGAAACCGTGGCGCCCTCCGCTATTCGCCTCGGGCTCGACGACGTTTCTGACAACAAGGTGTTGAGAAATGAGGAAAAAAGTCCAGAGCTCAGAAGCAGCAAAGGGTTCTTACGCTGTTTCAGTGCACCTGTGCCACATGCTCCTGTAGCGTGTTGGCACACGCATGAATAAAAGAGCAAAAGGCCTCTCTAAGCTCTTCAGTTCGGCGATAACCTCGGCGGACCCTCCCCCCTCCCACATCTGTTCAAAATTTTGAAACTGTGCGCCTTAACAGAGAAAACATCCGATGTAATACTAGGTGCTTCCATGAAGGCAACTGACAACGGAAGCGTATCAAGTGGTTGCCTATGTGCAGGCGCCTAGCGCTACTTCGAAGGTTTTCTCTGTAAAAACACATTTTTAAAATTCTTAGTAAATGGTGGGGCGAGGGTGGTGCCACTAAGTTTATTGTCGAACAGGGGGGGGGGGCTTAGAGAAATCCTTTGCCGCTTTATTCACGCATTTGACAATGTCGCACCCCTCTGTGATCACAGAGGGTGTGATAGTGGAGCAGTGGAAAAGCGCAAAATCCCTTTGCTGCTTCGAATTACGCTCAAATTTCGTCGAATGACTTTGAACGGTCCATAGTGGTTGCACCCTGTACACCAGAGCAAAAATTGCAGACATTGCAGTCGCACTGCACTCCAAAGGGGTGAGTTCACGTTCATTGGGGTTGCGAGCTCACGGTATCCTTAGAGAAAGGTCAAGGAAAGGGGTGGTTTCAACGACGCCGTTGACGCCACCACCTGAGGCCTTTCCGTGCCGACGCTGAGCGGCTGTGTGTCGGAAACGATTTTGCTCGGCACTCGTAAGAAACCTGCGCGATTTCAACGCTGGGCGTCGCGGTTCTGACATCCAGCACAGAGATGTAAAAATAAGGGGTAAAATGTGGGAAAGACGGGGTGCTACGACCTCGCCATCGTGTGACACGTCCACAGCGGCATTGGGCAAAATTGTGGTGAAATTTGGTGCTTATGGGACATCATTAACCCATTCCAAACGTCACGTGGGCTTCTGTGCTCTGGACTTTTCTTGCATTTGTCGGCACCTTGCTGTGAGACTAAGAATGATGTTGCAGGGTGCGACGGTTTTTCACCAATACAGGTGAAGGTTATAGGCACCTTCCAGCCAAGTTTCAAAGTATGGGTTACCATGGGAGACAATTACGGGGTTTAGAAATGTGATACTTTAATTTGTTGCTCATTGCAGTTACTGCCAGTACTGTATCGAGCAAGGAAGCTAAAGCTGTAGGTAGGAACTGGATTCAAATTTTGAAGGATGAGGCTTTAAATACCCGACTGGCAATTCAGATTTATTTTTACTGGGGTTTCATAAACCGTATGGTTCCTTCGCAAAATACGTGACCGAGTTCTTCCTCTAATTCGACCTTACGCTCCATTTCTAATGACCTCGTTGTGGACGATACGTTAAAGCCTAATATCCTAAATTTTTGTGAGTCCTGAACGTCTCTACGAAGAAGATTAAGCATTGAACTTCATCCAAAGAGCCTCACCTCAATTATAAATAACGGCAGAGAATGCAAAAATGAGCTGTGAGATATGCATATTCGCTTTTTTTAATCTGTATGAACAATTTTTGTCACAGAGCAATAACTTATATCGCACAGCAACCCATCAGAGTTACGACTGTCAGTCTTCACACCTCTGCTACACTCACGAAAATAGCCATAATACTTGTTCAACAATGACGGAGTTAAGGCCCTACCAACAATGACCCATTAAAAGTACACAAAGGTTTCATATACTGTGACTCCATTTAAAGGAGGTTTTCGAGTAGATTACTACTTCTACAGCTACATCATGTCCTCAAGGGGGGTACTTCTGGTACCATGAACTGGTCGTCCCTTCCACGTTCCACTAGTGAATGGCGCTTGGGAAGAACGATTGTCGGTAAGCCTCTGTAGTAACTCTAATTTCTCGAATTTTCTCGTCGTGGTCTTTGCGAAAGAAGAATTCGGGCGGTAGTAATATGGTGTCAAACTCTTTCTGGAAAGTCCTCTCTCCAAATCTGGAAAATGCTCTCTCCAAATCTGGAAAGTGCTCTCTCCAAATCTGGATCTTCTCTCTCTCTTCTGTCAGTCATACCTAGTAAGGATCCCAGACTGATGAACACTCCTTATTAATCGGTCGAACAAGCACCTTTCAAGCCACTTCTATCGTGGATGAGTTACACTTCCTTAAGACCCTTCCTGCGAATCTCAGTCTGGTATCATCGTTTCCTTCTATTTATTTTATACTGTCATTCCACTTAAGATCGCTGTGGTCAGTTACTCCTGGTTACTTTACGGTAGATACTAATTTCAGTAATTTGTCATCAATAGTGTAGTTGTGTAATAGTGGATTTCTTTTCCTACTTATGAACAAAAAGTTTGTAAATTTGTGGTAAGGTCTTTTGGGATCAAACTGCTTAGGTCATCGGTTAATCTAACTTAAACGAACTTACGCTATGGACAACACACACACCCATGCCCGAGGGAGGACTCGAACCTCCGACGAGGGGAGCCGCACGGACCGTGACAAGACGCCTTAGACTTACCTATCAACAACATATTTCGTTTATTTACGGTCAGCTTCAACTGCCTGACTCTGCAACATTCGTCAATCGTCTGTAGGTCATTCTGCAATTCTTTTGGCATTGACACTTTCTTATAGACAACCACATCATCTGTGAACAGTGTTAAACAGTTTTCGACGCGTTCTAGTAAGTCATTTCTATACATTGACATTAATGGTCCTCCTTGCGGTACTGTAGAAATTACATTTACATCTGCCAATTTTATTCCGTTAAGCGCGACTTGTTCAGTTCTCTCTGCAAGGCCGTCTTGAATCCAGTGGCAATATCCGATAAGTTCGTATTTTTTTCAGTAAAGCCGTAGAATACGCCTTAAAAGATAAGACAGAGATAAATATGATTAAGGCTTCTGCAGCTTTTTTGGATAATGTCGAAAGCTCCTTGAGGCTGTTCGCAGATGCTGCTGCCGGGCCCAGGAAAGTTGCAAAAAAGAAACCGTAACGAAAGGCAGGTAGACTTGCAGAGAATCGCCGCTTTGTGCACGAACTGACAACTGAACCCTTTGCGTAATAAAATGCAGTGGAATGCGTATGAAATGTGCCGAACCCACTACTGTTTGGACTATACACTTACAGCAACGCCCAAAAAACAGCTACATCTATAAAATATTCGGGACCAACCAACCGATGTGGTATGGCCAATGTAGTGTGGCTGATGTGTATGGCCACATAAAACTAGTAGGAAATGCAAATGCCACGCTGAGATTCATTGGAATAATCTTAATGAAAAGTAATTCATTCACAACTAAGTCTTTTACAAAATACTCGAGCGACAAATTCATGTACGTTACTCTCCAATAGGGTCTATAGAAGGGCGATGTACTTGAGGACAGTATTATGGAAATGGAAGAGGATGTAGATGAAGATGAAATGGGAGATATGATATGCGTGAAGAGTTTGACAGAGCACTGAAAGACTTAAGTCGACACAAGTCCCTGGGAGTAGATAACATTCCTTTAGAACTACTGATAGCCTTGGGAGAGCCAGCCCTGACGAAACTCTACCATCTGGCGAGCAAGATGTATGAGACAGGCGAAATACAATCAGACTTCAAGAAGAATATAATAATTCGGATCCTAAAGAAAGCAGGTGTTGACAGATGTGAAAATTACCGAACTATCAGTTTAATAACTCATGGCTGCAAAATACTAACGCGAATTCTTTACAGACGAATGGAAAAACTGGTAGAAGCCTACCTCGGGGAAGATCAGTTTGGATTCCGTAGAAACGTTGGAACACGTGAGGCAATACTGACCTTACGACTTATCTTAGAAGAAAGATTAAGGAAAGGAAAACGTTCCTAGCATTTGTAGACTTAGAGAAAGCTTTTGACAATGTTAACTGGAATACTCTCTTTCAACTTCTGAACGAAGCAGATGTAAAATATAGGGAGCGAAAGGCTATTTACAATTTGTACAGAAACCAGATGGCAGTTATAAGAGTCGAGGGACATGAAAGGGAAGCAGTGGTTGGGAAGGGAGTGAGACAGAGTTGCAGCCTATCCCCGATGTTATTCAATCTGTATATTGAGTAAGCAGTAAAGGAAACAAAAGAAAAGTTCGGAGTAGGTATTAAAATCCATGGAGAAGAAATAAAAACTTTGAGGTCCGCCGATGACATTGTAATTCTGTCAGAGACAGCAAAGGACCTGGAAGAGCAGTTGAGCGGAATGGAAAGTGTCTTGAAAGGAGGATATCAGATGAACATCAACAAAAGCAAAACAAGGATAATGGAATGTAGTCTAATTAAGTCGGGTGATGCTGAGGGAATTAGATTAGGAAATGAGACACTTAAAGTAGTAAAGGAGTTTTGCTATTTGGGGAGCAAAATAACTGATGATGGTCGAACTAGAGAGGATATAAAATTTAGACTGGCAATGGCAAGGAAAGTGTTTCTGAAGAAGAGAAATTTGTTAACATCGAGTATTTATTTAAAAGTCAGGAAGTCGTTTCTGAAAGTATTTGTATGGAGTGTAGCCATGTATGGAAGTGAAAAATGGATGATAAATAGTTTAGACAAGAAAAGAAGCTTTCGAAATGTGGTGCTACAGAAGAATGCTGAAGATTAGATTGGTAGATCACTTATCTAATGAGGAGGTACTGAATAGAATTGGGGAGAAGAGAAATTTTTTGGCACAACTTGACTAGAAGAAGGGATCGGTTGATAGGACACGTTCTGAGGCATCAAGTGATCACCAATATAGTATTCGAGGGTAGCGTGGAGGATAAAAATCGTAGAGGGAGACCAAGAGATGAATGCACTAAGCAGATTCAGAAGGATGTAGGTAACAGTAGGTACTGGGAGATGAAGCAGCTTGCACAGCATAGAGTAGCATGGAGAGCTGCATCAAACCAGTCTCTGGACTGAAGACCACAACAACAACATAGTCTCCAATGTGGGAGAGGTGATACTAGTAGAGAAGACAGAGTATTCAAAGGAATACAGCGTGTATTGTCAGGGGTTCAAACAGTAGTGCGACGGCGTTAGGTCCCTGCCGCACTGGGATGCCACGGCAGCTTTGCCGATAGGGACGCCAGACACAACGCATGTGACACAATGGAGCCCGCAGCACTTGGCTTCTTACCTGAGCGACGCAGCTCTGCTCTGCCGGCAGGTCTGACAGCCTGGCAGTGTTGCCTATGAAACGCGTAGCGGCTAATGGAAGGCAGCACTATGCCAACAGACCCGAAGGGCGTTATTCGCGGCCCACTTTTTCGAGTTCCACATCTGCACTATAGGTAATTTTGACCCTAAATCTTAATTTATACGAGATTCAGACGAGACCACTTCATCTCAGGACTATTGAAATCGCGAACAGAAAAGAAGAAAACGTGTTGGAAATCATGAGCGTCGTTATTAAAACCCAGTTAGAAGAATACGCCCGTTTACGTTGCAAACACATTCAAACTAGTAATAATAATAAAGCAGATTCTTGAGTCCGGCTGGTTGTAGACCATGGAAATTATTGATCCTCAGTTTCCACATAGCCTGTTGCTGATGCTCCACTCCAGTCATAAGATGTTCAAATGTGTGTAAATCTTATGGGACTTAGCTTCTAGGCGCATCAGTCCGGAACCGCGTGACAGCTACTGTTGCAGGTTCGAATCCTGCCTCGGGCATGGATATGTGTGATGCCCTTAGGTTAATTAGGGTTAAGTAGTTCTAAGTTCTAGGGGACTCATGATCTCAGATGTTAAGTCCCATAGTGCTCAGAGCCATTTTTGAACTTATCTTCTAAGGTCATCAGTCCCTAAGCTTACACACTACTTAACCTAAATTATCCTAAGGACAAACACACACACCCATACCCGAGGGAGGACTCGAACCTCCGCCGGGACCAGCCGCACAGTCCATGACTGCAGCGCCCCAGGCCGCTCGGCTAATCCCGCGCGGCCTAGTCACAAGAACGTGGCAGCTCAGATAAAACTCAGTACTATCTGGGATATGCAAGTTATCCTCCAAATCTATTTATAGACCGAAATAGCACAGCTGCATGTACTGCTGCAGCAAGTGATGCTAAATGGATCCGAGATGCCAGACGTGGTTGAATTATTTTAAGAAAAGAGACGTAGATAAATGCGAGTCTTTTCTTACTTTTTGTCCAGAACATTTATTTGTAATATTTAATTTGATTTTATAACAGAACTTTTCAAAATAAAAACTGAAAAGTAACTCATCCCTTTCTAATCTGTACCAATTTTCATACATTATGACCTGCAGAATCAAGCAAAAATACCTAAAAAATTCGCATGGTGATAGTTTGTTAAAGAAGTCACTAGAGTTATTGTGCTACTCAAATTTCAGACTTGTATAAAATCCACCTAGCACTTAATGCATGTGACTAGACAACTCACTTTCTCAGTCCAAAATGCTGCAACTGCCATCAGTCAACGAAATATGGGGAAACGTATTTATCTCGGTGAAGCATGGCTTTGTGTTTTCGTTGAAATTTGGAATGATCTGTTGCGCTATGGTGGTGACAATGTGAAACAAACCAGCTGCCAAACATAAACCGGAAACTCACACTATCATTGCAGCCCGGAGTGACTCAGAAGGAACCCACATGATCGTGTGGGCCAGAGTGGAAGGGGTGTATGTATATATTACAGTTGCAACTGGAACTTTAACTACAAATAATTGATTGTTGATTAGACAGTACCATATACAAATAGGTTAGACATCACTCTTTGTTCTGGTGACTTCAGTTTCTAGGCAAACTGTGAGTCAAAATCTTTTCTTCCGGCAGGATAGCTTTTCTTAAAATGGTGTCCTTTTCATTCAGTTCATCTCGGCAAACCTCCTCTAACTCTTCGAATGAATGTCGTGACATTCTCACGTAAATGAAAAAGTTATCATTGTAATTGCTCAGACTATTGTATAGTGTCTAGAACAACCCATTTGCGGAACGAACAGCCGTGAAAGGATGTACCCAGAAATTCTCCTTTTTAGGCATTATCTTTTTATTCGACGTCGCACACAAAGCACAGCCACTGGCTTTTCTATGACCACTTCAGTAATGAGCATAGATTGAAGAATTTCTTCTGGCGGCTCTGTTGGCGGACGTACTGGCAGACTGCAGTACTGCCAGCAGAGCTGCCGTGGCGTGTATGCAGCAGGGCCCTTACGGAGATGGTGATCAGACCTCAATGGCGGACTCTACAACAGGAGTGTTATGCTCATGGAAGGGGTTACCTGCAACATTCCGAGTATACGTTCCAAGAAGACTCAGGCAGCATGTTACTTCATGCAAGAAATTTCTTGCGTAATAAGTATGCCGGGAAAACGTGGAGGCTTGCCAACAATCGTGATAGTGGTACCAGATGCATCCTCCACCAAGCACTGCAAGCTGGTTTGAAGAAGAGAAATGTAGATGTAGTAACTGGGCTACTAATGCTTTATTCTAACGTCAACAACTCATGTCATAATAAAGAATCAGTAGATATACAGGAACTATTTCATTTTCATCTCATGCAAGTCTGTGTAAGGGAAAATACACTACTGGCAATTAAAATTGCTACACCAAGAAGAAATGCCGATGATAAACGGGTATTCATTGGACAAATATATTATACTAGAACTGACATGTGATTACATTTTCACGCAATTTGGGCGCATAGATCCTGAGAAATCAGTACCCAGAAAAACCACCTCTGGCCGTAATAACGGCCTTGATACGCCTGGGCATTGAGTCAAACAGAGCTTGGATGGGTGTACGGGTACAGCTGCCCATGCAGCTTCAACACGATACCACAGTTCTTCAAGAGTAGTGACTCGCGTATTGTGACGAGCCAGTTGCTCGGCCACCATTCACCAGACGTTTTCAATTGGTGAGAGATCTGGAGAATGTGCTGGATAGTGCAGCAGTCGAACATTTTCTGTATCCAGAAAGGCCCGTACAGGACCTACAACATGCGGTCGTGCATTATCCTGCTGAAATGTAGGGTTTCGCAGGGGTCGAATGAAGGGTAGAGCCACGGGTAGTAACACATCTGAAATGTAACGTCCACTGTTCAAAGTGCCGTCAGTGCGAACAAGAGGTGACCGAGACGTGTAACCAATGGCACCCCATACCATCACGCCGGGTGATACGCCAGTATGGCGATGTCGAATACACGCTTCCAATGTGCGTTCACCGCGGTGCCGCCAAACGCGGATGCGACCATCATGACGCTGTAAACAGAACCTGGATTCATCCGAAAAAATGACGTTTTGCCATTCGTGCACCCAGGTTCGTCGTTGAGCACAATATCGCAGGCGCTCCTGTGTGTGATGCGGCGTCAAGGGTAACCGCAGCCACGGTCTCCGAGCTGATAGTCCATGCTGCTGCAACCGTCGTCGAATTGTTCGTGCAGATGGTTGTTGTCTTGCAAACGTCCCCATGTGTTGACTCAGGGATCGAGACGTGGCTGCACGATCCGTTACAGCCATGTGGATACGATGTCTGTCATCTCGACTGCTAGTGATACGATGTCGTTGGGATCCAGCACGGTGTTCCGTATTACCCTTCTGAACTCATCGATTCCATATTCTGCTAACAGTCATTGGATCTCGACCAACGCCAGCAGAAATGTCGCGATACGATAAACCGCAATCGCGATAGGCTACAATCCGACCTTTATCAAAGTCGGAAACGTGATGGTACGCATTTCTTCTTCTTACACGAGACATCACAACAACGTTTCACCAGGAAACGCCGGTCAACTGCTGTTTGTGTATGAGAAATCGGTTGGAAACTTTCCTCATGTCAGCACGTTGTGGGTGTCGCCACCGGCGCCAACCTTGTGTGAATACTCTGAAAAGCTAATCATTTGCATATCGCAGCATCTTCTTCCTGTTGGTTAAATTTCGCGTCTGTAGCACGTCATCTTCGTGGTGTAGCAATTTTAATGGCCAGTAGTGTAATTAGAGAACTGAGAGCCGAAATCGCCATGGCCAAAGGACAAAATCTCCCATTCCGATCCAATAATGTGGTAGTTGAGGTACTCCTGGACGTCAGCGTGGAAGTACTGTCTTGTCGATACCACGGCCTCTCGCCGAATACAAGAGGTAAAAAGTCCGTCCGGGAGCATATGTAGGATGTACAACAGGTAACATGTCCGCCCACCGGTAGCTGAGTGGTCAGCGCGATAGAATGTCAATTCTAAGGGCCTGGTTCGATTGCCAGCTGCGTCGAAGATTTTGTCCGCTCAGGGACTGGGTGATGTGTTGTCCTAATCATCATCATTTCATCCCCATCGTCGCGCAAGTCGCCGAAGTGGCGTGAAATCGAAAGACTTGCAACCGGCGAACGGTCTACCCGACGGGAGGGCCTAGTCACACGACATTTACATATTAACAGGTAATTATACACTAACACCCATCACGCATTACTTCTTTCAAGATCTAGTCGTGACTGCCAAATAAAATTGCAGCTACACAGGGTCCTATGTCAGGTCTTAAACCACCACAATTTGCGCTTTTATGGCATGACATTTCGAAAAGCGTCGATTAAGGTAACTAGCACTCCGTCTTCCGGCCACAAGTGGCCCATCGGGACCATCCGACCGCCGTGTCATTCTCAGATGAGGATGCGGACCGGAGGGGCGTGTGGTCAGCACACCGCTCTCCCGGTCGTTATGATGGTTTTCTTTGACCGGAGCCACTACTATTCGGTCGAGTAGCTCCTCAGTTGGCATCACGAGGCTGAGTGCACCCCGAAAAATGGCAACAGCACACGACGACCCGGATGGTCACCCATCCAAGTGCCGACCACGCCCGACAGCGCTTAACTTCGGTGATCTGACGGGAACCGGTGTATCCACTGCGGCAAGGCCGTTGCAAAAGTAATTAGGCTGATGCAGTATTTCTTGATTTTCGAAAATCACGTGACTCGGTACTACACCAACATTCATTAACTAAAGTACGCTCAAACAAAGTATGTGACCTAGATTCAAGATTAATTGGTAGGCAGGACACAGCGTGTTATCTTGGATGGAGAGGCATCGACAGTACTGAAAGCGTGTTAAGACACTTCCCGTTCACGCTGTATATTAATAACTTGGTGGACAATACCAATAGCAACCTTAGACATTTTGCAGATGATATAGTTACCTATAAGAAAACTGCGCAGGGGGGGAGGGGGGGGGTGCGCGGTATGAGGCGTCTTATCACGGGCCGCGCGGCTGCCCCATCGTAGGTTCGAGTCCTCCCTCGGGCATGGGAGGTGTGTTGTCGTTAGCGTAAGTTAGTTCGATTGAGTAGTGCATAAGGTTAGGGACCGATGACCTCAGCAGTTTGGTCTCGTAAGACCTTACCACAAATTTCTGATTTCTATAATAAAGTACTATCTTTAAAAAAACTCAGAAATATTTACTTCTAGCTTGATAAGATTCCAAAAGGGTGTAAAAACAGGCAACTTACTTAAAATGTTCAGATATGTAGTGTTGCACACTTCAAAACACAAAAAAGTTATGTTCTATGTCTATAATATCAGTGAGACAAAAATACAATCAGTCAATTCAGTATAAATACTTGGGTCTAAAAATTTGTAGGGATGTTAAATGAAACGATAGAATTCAGTCGTAGGTGAAACAGGTGGCAGATTTCCTTTAGATCGTAGGATAGTAGGAAACTGCAAACATGCACAGCGTACATAGGAGACTGCTTACAAAACACTGATGCAAACGATCCTAGAATATTGCTCAAGTGCGTAGGATACATACGAGACACGACTAACAAGGGTTGTTGAATGTATACAAAAGGAGGGCAGGACGATGGTCACAGGTCTATTTGACTCACGGCAGAGGTTCGCGGATATCTTGTTTCAGTTGGTAGACTTTTGAAGATAGATGCAAATTATCTCACCAAGCTGTACGTACAAAATTCCGAGGACAAATAGTGACTGAAGAATCGAGAGCTTCAGCCCCCAACGTAAGGCTTCGGTAGGGACAGCGGGGAGAGTATTAGACTTATTGCAGTGTGCAGAGAGGCTTTTAAGCAGCCATTCTTCCTAGGCTCCACGTGCGAATGGACGGGGAAGAAACCATAATATGTGGTACAATGGGACTCACTCCCTCTTATACACTTCACAGTGGTTTGCCGAGTATACATGACAAAGGATGGATAAAAATATGAAACATTAAAATCACAACACAGTACCGTGCCTGACACGGTGCAGGAAAGCAGTTGGCATTCATAAAAGTTTGCAGTCGTCTCAGAACGGATAAATAAAGGTCATGTATGGTTTTGAAAGGAGTCTTACACCAGTCTCCCTGCAAAATAGTAGGAACGTCAGGTAATGATGAAGGAGGTGGATAACGATCACTTCTATCCAAAGTACACCACAAGGGGACAATAATACTGAGATCTGGCGACTGTGGTGGGCAGGGAAGATGCGAAATTTCATCCTCGTTCTGGGCGGCAGTGTGAACAGGGCCCCTGTCGTCATTACCGTCGGGGAACAAACATTGTGTCATGGGATGCACCTGATCAGTCAAAATGATCACATAATCCTCAGCAGTAATGCGACTTGCAGCTAGCCATGGGGTCCATTTCTTGCGGTGTATCCATATTTTTGTCCACCCCATGTTTCTCTACACGTAGAAATGTCTGCAACGCCCTGTGTGTAATCGTATTGTATAAGTTACATCAGTGTTTCTCAAATTGTGAATTAAGGCGCCCTGGTTGTGCTGATAGTCCCACCACAAAAATATTCACTTTTTAGTTACCTACTGCAACAGTAACACTAACGAATAATACGGAAAGGTCAAATAAAAATGTATGTCTTATGTTTGCGCTCTGTTGTAAGGAAGAAAGATTGAAACTTCCTGGCAGATTAAAAGTGTGTGCCGTCTCACAGTTTTAATCTGCCAGGAAGTTTCATATCAGCGCACACTCCGCTGCAGAGTGAAAATCTCATTCTGGAAGAACGATTGTTGATTAACCTCTGTAGGAGCTCTAATTTCCCAGATTTTTCAAAAATTAGTAAATTCACGAGATGTGTATCGTATAAATTGCCATCTCACACGACTCTTCTTTGAACGGACGGTCTCGTTACTTCAACAGTAAACTTCTTCATGGTACACCACGTCTCAACCGGCCGGAGTGGCCGTGCGGTTCTATGCGCTACAGTCTGGAGCCGAGCGACCGCTGCGGTCGCAGCTTCGAATCCTGCCTAGGGGCATGGATGTGTGTGATGTCCTTAGGTTAGTTCTAGGCGACTGATGACCTCAGAAGTTAAGTTGCATAGTGCTCAGAGCCATTTGAACCAGTTTTTGAACCACGTCTCTCTTAAAGTGTCTGCCGTAGCTGATTGTTCCGTATCTCTGTAACGCTCTCCCGCTTATTAAACGACTAGCGGGGAAACATGAAACTGCCCAGATATTTGTTTATGCACTATGTGATCAAAAGTACCCGGACACCCAAACAAAACGTACGTTTTTCATATTAGGAGCATTGTGCTGCCACCTACTTCCATATACTCCATATCAACGGCCTCAGTAGTCATTAGACATCGTGGGAGAGCGGAATGGGGCGCTCCGCAGAACTCATGGACTTCGAACGTGGTTATGTGGTAGGGTGCCACTTGTGTCATACGTCTGTACGCGAGATTTCCACACTCCTAAACATCTCTAGGTCCACTGTTTCCGGTGTGATAGTGAAGTGGAAACGTGAAGGGACACGTATAGCACAAAAGCGTACAGGCCGACATCGTCTGTTGACTGACGGAGACCGCCGACAGTTGAAGAGCGTCGCAATGTGTAACAGGCAGACATCTATCCAGACCATCACACAGGAATTCCAAACTGAATCAGAATCCACTGCAAGTACTTTGACAGTTAGGCGGGAGGCAAGAAAACTTGGATTTCATGGTCGAGCGGCTGCTCATAAGCCACACATCACGCCGTTAAATGCCAAACGACCCCTGGCTTGGTGTAAGGAGCGCAAACATTGGACGATTGAATAGTGGAGAAACATTGTGTGGAGTGACGAATCACGGTACACAATGTGGTGATCCGATGGCAGGGTGTCATCTGCGAGCGTGTGTAGTGGCAACAGTAAATTTCGAAGGGGGTGGTGCTAGGGCGTGGTCGTGTTTTTCATGGAGGAGGTTTGCATCCCTTATTCTTTTGCGTGGTAGTATCACAGCACAGGCCTACATTGATGTTTTAAGCACCTTCTTGTTCAAAAATATTCAGATGTGTGTGAAATCTTATGGGACTTAACTGCAAGGCCATCAGTCCCTAAGCTTACACACTACTTAACCTAAATTATCCTAAGGACAAACACACACATCCATGCCCGAGGGAGGACTCGAACCTCCGCCGGGACCAACCGCACAGTCCATGAGTGCAGCGCCCGAGACCGCTCGGCTAATCCCGCGCGGCGCACCTTCTTGCTTCCCATTATCGAAGAGTAAGTCTTTCAGCACGATCGAACACTTGTTCAGTGGCGGAGTGGTTACACGACAATAACATCTCTGTAATGGACTGACCTGCACAGAGTCATGACTTGAATCCTATAGAATACCTTTGGGGTGTTTTGGAATGCCGACTTCGTGCCAAGCCTCACCGACCGACATCGATACCTCCCCTCAGTGCAGCACTTCGTGGAGAATGGTCTGCCATTCCCCAAGAAACCTGATTGAACGTATGCTTGCGAGAGTGGAAGCTGTCATCAAGGCTAAGGATGGGCCAACACCATATTGAATTGGAGCATTACCTTTGGAGGGCGCCACGAACTTGTAAGTGATTTTCAGCCAGATGTCCGGATGCTTCTGATCTCACAGTGTATGTGTATACACGCGTCATGTGCTACGCTTCTTTTTCACCCCCATGCCCTCCTCTTTGATATGTAGATGGTTCTTACCCACACAACGATGATTTCCAGACAGTAAGTGATATGTGTAGCAAGTTTAGTTGAAATCGGTGAGGTGGTTTAGTGGGAGATGTGGAAAGCGCGCGCGCACACACACACACACACACACACACACACACACACACACACACACACACACACACATCCATTTGTATATGTGTGGATGGATTATGTGATGGAACGTACCGCGCTCCGTTGGATGTTCTCTACCTTTTCCGTTAGTGCAAAATAATGAGGGTGTCACATTGATGAGAGGCATTCATAAACTAACCTTACAAGTAAGTGACTTCTTCCATGTATGAATTATACGGCGTGTTCACAAAGTCTCTCCGCAGTGCCGTATGATTGTTAGCCTCGCGTGCCGTATGCCGCAGTGAATATATCGAAATGAAACTCGATTTCCTGGGCGAGTTTTCTTACTGACTTGTTCAGACTCATGGACATTTTATCGGAAATATCGAGTAATTTATCCTCAGACAAAACGCTAGGACGACCACTTCTCGGTACATCTGTCACTGAACCCGTACTTCGAAATATGTTAATCAAATCTCGCACAATATCTCAATGTGGGAATGTTGTTTCTGGGAAAACTGAATTAAATGTTTGACGAACTGAAAATGTGTATTTACCGCCAGCTTTGACCACATTGTTCCACTAAAAACACACGTTCTTCAGTGGATAGCATTTTAACAGTGACAAAAACGAAACAAACGAACAAAGGAACTAAAACGTTCAGGTCAACACGTAACGACACACACCAACGATACTACTGACGCTGGCTGAGATAAAGGAAACAGTGGAATGTTGGGAGAGTCCAAATGAAGGGAAGTAACCCAGGCAGGCGAACAGTCATACAGCTCTCGCGGATAACTATCATACGGCACTGCGGAGAGACTTTTTGAACACCCTGTAGTTCCTTAATATTCAAGTGAATCTCAGCCTGGAATCTGATTCACCCGAGCAATACATTAAATTCATTCACGTTCAGCGTGAACTGCTAGTCCCTGTAACAACCATCGATCCTTCGCAGCCGGCCGAAGTGGCCGACCGGTAAAGGCGCTACAGTCTGGAACCGCACGACCGCTACGGTCGCAGGTTCGAATCCTGCCTCGGGCATGGATGTGTGTGATGTCCTTAGGTTAGTTAGGTTTAAGTAGTTCTCAGTTCTAGGGGACTTATGACCACAGCAGTTGAGTCCCATAGTGCTCAGAGCCATTTGAACCATTTGATCCTTCGCAGGCCTTTCTGTACACCTGCCGCATTCCTGCGTTTAAATTAGCCTGCGCATTGGATTTTTGGTTGAAGCATGTGACGAAAATTAAAAATGGTAGAATTCTGTTTCCTTGTTGCATCAGTTTGGAATCTCCAATGAAGTTGATCTTAGTTGTAACGTAAAAGCGACAAAGTCACATAGATTCACATGTCGTTTAGAGCTTAAGCTCTAGTTGAATCTATTTCTTTAGATGAAGAAAGTCATACTGAGTTGTCTTGTAACAGGATTTTGAACATAAATATTGGCACTATCAAACATAACGATTTTTGAAAAACAGTGAAAGATGAATCTACGCTGCTCGTTGGAAAAGCTTAATGAACATTAATTCGATTTGCAGTATACTATTGTTTTGAAGCGTAGTTTCCGGCAGTCGCTGTGACAGACAGTAAATATCTTGCCAAAATTAAAGTGTAATGGGAAATTAATGTAGCTATATTCCGAGATTTGAGAAGTTACGAACAACAGGGTCCTCCTTCCCATTAATTATATTGACGATGAATTTGTTCAGTAAATTGCCCGCGAATTTGGAAGTCTTGCTTTAATTATTATTATACAGGGTGATTCTAAAAGAATACCACAACTTTAAAAATGTGTATTTAATGAAAGAAACATAATATAACCTTCTGTTATACATCATTACAAAGAGTATTTAAAAAGGTTTTTTTTTCACTCAAAAACAAGTTCAGAGATGTTCAATATGGCCCCCTCCAGACGCATGAGCAATATCAACCCGATACTCCAACTCGTTCTACACTCTCTGTAGCATATCAGGCGTAACAGTTTGGATAGCTGCTGTTATTTCTCGTTTCAAATCATCAATGGTGGCTGGGAGAGGTGGCCGAAACACCATATCCTTAACATACCCCCATAAGAAAAAATCGCAGGGGGTAAGATCAGGGCTTCTTGGAGGCCAGTGATGAAGTGTTCTGTCACGGGCTGCCTGGCGGCCGATCCATCGCCTCGGGTAGTTGACGTTCAAGTTTCATAACTAACCTTTTTCGTAGGACTCTCCATACAGTTGATTGTGGAATTTGCAGCTCTCTGCTAGCTCTGCGAGTCGATTTTCCTGGGCTGCGAACAAATGCTTGCTGGATGCGTGCTAAATTTTCATCTCTCGTTCTCGGCCGTCCAGAACTTTTCCCTTTGCACAAACACCCATTCTCTGTAAACTGTTTATACCAACGTTTAATACACCACCTATCAGGAGGTTTAACACCATACTTCGTTCGAAATGCACGCTGAACAACTGTCGTCGATTCACTTCTGCCGTACTCAATAACACAAAAAGCTTTCTGTTGAGCGGTCGCCATCTTAGCATCAACTGACGCTGACGCCTAGTCAACAGCGCCTCAAGCGAACAAATGTACAACTAAATGAAACTTTATAGCTCCCTTAATTCGCCGACAGATAGTGCTTAGCTCTGCCTTTTGTCGTTGCAGAGTTTTAAATTCCTAAAGTTGTGGTATTCTTTTTGAATCACCCTGTACTTTAAAACTAAACTAACCACATTAACAACGAACCTCAACTGCGTTCGGTACATCAGGGGCTGGGAACCAGAAACTTTTATTAAACACTGAGTCAGAGAGTCGATGACAAATCTAAAGAGGGATTGAAAATTCAGTCCTACCAGTTACAGATACCAAGTTTCACAACTGCGTCACTTATTCGGAGGAAAGCACAAAGAGGTAATTTGATAATCACGGGAGCCGTAAAGTTCTATAATAAAAACTGAAGCTCGGTGTATACAGCAGACATTTTACGGGGCAAGCGTTGTAAAAAATTTATCGAGCTGAACGTTGAACATAGGCTGGGACAGAAAGGGTGTGCTGAAATTAATTAAGACGAAATTAATAGTTTATCAAAGTATTACTCCTTTATCCACGTCCAGCAATGTAACTATATTTTTAAAAAAATCAGCAACCACTTCCACAAAAGAAATTCTGTTTTTTTACGTGTTTGAGTCACCTAGTGCCCTTCTTTAGCAAATTAGAATTATCGTATTATTACATGCACTATCATCCACATCACTACAACAATATGCTGCATACATCTGCTTATTTTTGACGCTCGCTTTTAATGCGATAATTTTAATCTTCTGGAGAAGGCAAGCAGGTGCCCCAAGCTGGTATAGAAATAAAATTTCTTTTGTGCAGCTAGTTGTAAATTATTTCATCAAATCAAAATATAATTTAACTTCTTGAAACACGTGAAATACTGATGCAAAAAGGGAATATATTCATCTGTAGGATCAGTGCTGCGTTCTAGTCCACTCTGGAGTGTAGAGCAGTACTGCTAACGTAATAACAGTTTTAGTTCAGGCGATTAACCGACGAGTGGTTGCGAATGAGCTGTCGTCAATTACAAAGCTGGATTCGTAATTAAAGTGATCGTTGCCAGAATGGGAATGACCACATTAATTTTGAAAGTTTATCTCTGTGTAAATGTGTTAATTTAAATTGTGGTTGCATCATGTGCTTAATTATTGCTTTTTACGCAGGTTGAACACTTTTAATAAATTACTGTGAACTTCAGCTACTCAATGTTTCATTACATTTAAGTTCCAAAATATGAAAGGCTGCTGTTTTAAAGACAATTTCAGATGTTGCCCTCATCCGGCATTCGAATTACCTTTTAATCTTTGGCTACCAACACGGGATTTTGCCTTTTTTAATACAGGGGATGAAAAACTATTATCGAAACTGCCTGTATGTGTTGTAGAATAATTTAATGACAATTATTGAAAAGATGTGCCATGAACGTAGGCGAAAGGTGTATAATAAATAAAATAAATATAGAATATATTCATGGCGTTCGTGGTTAACATGATGTCATGTACTATCTGCAATGAACAAAAAATGGTTCAAATGGCTCTGAGCACTATGGGATTTAACTTCTGAGGTCATCAGTCTCCTAGAACTTAGAACTACTTAAACCTAACTAACCTAAGGACATCACACACACCCATGCCCGAGGCAGGATTCGAACCTGTGACCGTAGCGGTCGTGCGGTTCCAGACTGTAGCGCCTAGAACCTCTCGATCACCCCGGCCGGCTGCAATGAACAGCCAACAAGTGAGGTTACTTCTCATCTTCCGATCCTTATTTTTACATTTGTGGTCTTTGGTTTCTTCTTTCACTACATGACATGGAGCTGTATAGAGATATTGCAGGGAAATTAAAATACTTTCAAGGTTTGATACTACAATCATGTTTTGGATGTTGGAACTCTTCTCATTTCTCTACTTGATAAGAAATAGAAAAAAACCGTCTTGTGCAAGAAACCATTTTATAGATTTTCTACTGTCCAAACGTGTTTCACTACCTTAAGAGCTATCTTTGGTTGGATGTTTTGCTTATTTTCTTTCTCGCGTGACGCTATTCGTTATGTACGCTGGTACTTTTATGTCTACCATAGATTCTACAGCTTGTCATGCTTTTTTCATATTTTGGTTTCGCTTTGGTTGTTCATGATGTGTTGAAGCACTTCTTCTTAGATGTTGTAATTTCTTACTGTTACACACATATTTGATAAAATTTATCAGTAAAGGATAAGGCTTCTGCCGCCATTTCACATGTTGTTATAGCTATGTGATCTTCATTTGTTTCGCTCCGTATTTATTTAGAGAATGGCGATTTCAAATTATTGTTGAGATTTGTGATGTTTATCACGATGAAAATTTCAATAGTCAGCAACGCTTTGACATCATACACCACTCTCCAAACAATACGACACGAAACAAATGAACGTCTCGTAGCTAAACTCGCGCAGGTGGGGATGAACTCGTTATTGATAGTTCAGTTTTAGGGTAAGCAAACAGGAGCATTATGCGGTTAAAATCGAAGTACACAAGGAGCATAATCTTTCTATCTCAGCGCTGTTGTCGAGCTTTTTTCGGTCCGAGAGATCGAGAACGCTTGGTTTCGACGACACATCCATAAATTAATGTTTCATCACCTGTTATGACAAGTTTCAGTAGTTCAGAATCGTTGTTCCCTTCACCTAGTGACTCCGCCGCTGTTTTGGTTCGAAATTCAACAGTTCTGTAATAAATTTTTGATGGCACACGTTTCATACCGAAAAGAGCCAAAACATTTTCCTAGAATGAACCAAACGATACACCAAAATCATCGGCGACTTCTCTGACTGTACTTCGGCGATAGTTCATAATCATTTATTTCACTTTTTCCGGATTTCATCTTGTGCTTGGGCGTCCAGTAACTCGTCATCCTTAATGTCTACACGAACTTTTTCGAAAGCTGACTTCTTAAACCCTTGTTTCACACTTGGGGGACTCACAAAGTAGTATTTAGTGTTTCTAAAGTTTTGCCGCACTTTTTTATTTTCTTACAACAAAATTTAAAACAAATTCCCTAATTCGTTTTTATAGAAGTTAAACAATCGCCAATATTACCAACACATATATAATCCTTTTGACAGATGACAACTGACTGAGTATCCAATAGGGCCAACACTTTTTAGATACGTCTCAGATAACTTTACCAACACGAGAACTAAAAAATGGCGCGAATCGGATAACACAACACGTGAAATACCAAAATTCCATTACCTTTTGACACACATCGTGTACAGGTATGACCATGCGATTCTTTCCTCCGGCATCCATTCACCTGCAAATTTCAGCAACAGCTCGTCGTAACACGTGCCCAACCAATCTCTCCGATTAATTATATTCTTTATTAGTCACTGATTCGCCATTGGCTCATTGCC
Source organism: Schistocerca piceifrons (assembly GCF_021461385.2). Classification (NCBI taxonomy): domain Eukaryota; kingdom Metazoa; phylum Arthropoda; class Insecta; order Orthoptera; family Acrididae; genus Schistocerca; species Schistocerca piceifrons. Next base: position 891,354,830 of record NC_060140.1, read on the forward strand.
GAACTTCTTCGTTCCTTGCTCTATCAATCTACGGGTTCTTCAGCAGTCTAAAGTAACACCGCTTTACAAAGGCTTCTAATTGTTTCATTTCTATCTTCCCCTTCCCCACTTTCCATATTTCATAACCATCCAGAACTGCGCTATAAACATACTTTTTCGTGAAAATTTTCTATTTTTATAGAAAGTTCTTCTACCTTTTGCAGTCCTCATTGCTATGTACACTACTGGCCATTAAAATTGCTACACCAAGAAGAAATGCAGATGGTAAACGGGTATTCATTGGACAAATATATTATACTAGAACTGACATGTGATTACATTTTCACGCAATTTGGGTGCATAGATTCTGAGAAATCAGAACCCAGAACAACCATCTCTGGCCGTAATAAAAGCCTTGATACGCCTGGGCGTTGAGTCAAACAGAGCTCGGATGGCGTGTACAGGTACAGCTGCCCATGCAGCTTCAACACGTTACCATCGTTCATCAAGAGTAGTGATTGGCGTATTGTAACGAGCCAGTTGCTCGGCCACCATTGACCAGACGTTTTCAGTTGGTGAGATATCTGGAGAATGTGCTGGCCAGGGCAGCAGTCGAACATTTTCTGTATCCCGAAAGGCCCGTACAGGACTTGCAACATGCGGTTATGTATTATCCTGCTGAAATGTAGTGTTTCGCAGGGATCGAATGAAGGGTAGAGTCACGGGTGGTAACACATCTGAAATGTAACATCCACTGTTCAAAGTGCCGTCAATGCGAACAAGAGGTGACCGAGACGTGTAACCAATGGCACCCCATACCATCACACCTGGTGATACGCCAGTATGGCGATGACGAATACACGCTTCCAATGTGCGTTCACTTCGATGTCGCCAAACACGGATGCGACCATCATGATGCTGTAAACAAACCTGGATTCATCCGAAAAAATGACGTTTTGCCATTCGTGCACCCAGGTTCGTCGTTGAGTACACCATCGCAGGCGCTCCTGTCTGTGATGCAGCGTAAAGGGTAACCGCAACCACGGTCTACATCTACATTTATACTCCACAAGCCACCCAACGGTGTGTGGCGGAGGGATAGTCCATACTGCTGCAAACGTCGTCGAACTGTTCGTGCAGATGGTTGTTGTCTTGCAAACGTCCCCATCTGTTGACTCAGGGATCGAGACGTGGCTGCACGATCCGTTACAACCATGCGGATAAGATGCCTGTCATCTCGACTGCTAGTAATACGAGGCCGTTGGGATCCAGCACGGCGTTGCGTATTACCTTCCAGAACCCACTGAGTCCATATTCTGCTAACAGTCATTGGATCTCGACCCACGCGAGCAGCAACGTCGCGACACGATAAACCGCAAACGCGATAGGCTACAATCCGACCTTTATCAAAGTCGGAAACGTGATGGTATGCAGTTCTCCTCCTTACACGAGGCATCACAACAACGTTTCACCAGGCAATGCCGGTCAACTGCTGTTTGTGTATGACAAATCGGCTGGAAACTTTCCTCATGTCAGCACGTTGTAGGTGTCGCCACCGGCGCCAACCTTGTGTGTATGCTCTGAAAAGCTAATCATTTGTATATCACAGCATCTTCTTTCTGTCGTTTAAATTTCGCGTCTGTAGCACGTCATCTTCATGGTGTAGCAATTTTAATCGCCAGTATTGTGTTTCTTGCACTTTCCTTCTTCTCATATTCTACTTCTGAAATAGCAAAATTCATCCATCTCTTCAACAATTTGTGATAGAGTTATCGTAGTTTTCTTTCTGTGTATTTCCTTTCTATAGCCACCAGCTAACATACGTCCAATTCATTACACAACCAATTCAGTTCTTATTCACTTTCGGCGATCAGTGCTATATTATCAGAAAATAGTTTCATGTTGATTAGTTGACTGTGGCACATTCCCCCGTCGATATACTCCTCTACTTTTCTCAATGCCTCCTCAATAGAAAGATTACATATCAGAGATGACAGTCCTATGTTACTCCTTTTCTGATTCTGGCCTCTTGTACCATTCCATTTATATGTGCTGTTTGACTATATCATGCCTCTGTATAGCTGCCGTAACGTCTTCATTGGAGGAGTAGGAGGAGGAGGGGGAGATTAGTGTTTACGAATCCCGTCGACAGCGACGTCATTAGAGACGCAGGACAAACTTGGACTAGGAAAAGACGATGAAGGAAATCGGCCATGCCCTTTCAAAGGAACCATCTCGGCAGTTGCCTGAAGCGTTTTCGGGAAATAACGGAAAACCTAAATCAGAATAGCCGGACGTCGACTTGAACCTTCCTCCTTCCGTATGAGAGTCCAATATGCTAATCAGTGCTCCACCCCGCTCGGTCTTCATTGGTCTAAAGAAACGTTTTACAATCACAAATTTGTACAGAGGTGAGAGTATTTGGGAGTCAGAGAAACGAAGCATGACGATTAGAGTGGATGTTAACAATTCGAAGCGTAAATCCCTTAGTTTTCCCAATAACAAAGCACCTATGTGGGAGTTGTCCTAGTAGCATTTTTTTTTTTAATTTCAGAATTGAAAATACTTGCTTGCAACACGCCTGTTACTTTTTTCTTTGGCATTTTCAAGATAAACTATAAGAAATGTTCTATTTGTATTTCAGAAAACTATGATACAATCTTTCCGGCAGAGGTAAACGACTTCGCCATTGTTTTGGTCCAGGGTCACTGATTTCTACTCAATTTGGTTTCTGTAGGTATTTGGTTGACTCATGTCTCGTCCACAGCATTAAATTTACTCAGAAATGCATTGAATTTTCTGAAACAGGCTAACCATTGCTTGGAACTCGTTCTCACAGTTGTCAGAAGTTAACAGTTCAGCATCCACTATACACAACGTTTGCTTATAATTAATCCTCACATAAAATGTCCTGTACTCTCCCTTCTTATATACTTATACAACTATTCATCCAACTGTCCTTTCAATATATCACTGTCAAAAGAGGTGCGAACACGAACGATATCAGTTCCCCATTTATTAATTGTTGAAAACTAGGGAGCAAGCTCGTCATACACCTTCCAACGTTTTAGACGAATTTTCGATGACGTTAATGTGTTAAAAAGAGAAATGAACGTGGCATGGTATTTGATTTTATTCATCCAAATGAAACACACAAACCTGCTATTTTTGGAAAAAAAATGGTTCAAATGGCTCTGAGCACTATGGGACTTAACATCTGTGGTCATCAGTCCCCTAGAACTTAGAACTACTTAAACCTAACTAACCTAAGGACATCACACACATCCATGCCCGAGACAGGATTCGAACCTGCGACCGTAGCGGTCACGCGGTTCCAGACCGAAGTGCCTAGAACCGCACGGCCACACCGGCCGGCTGCTATTTTTGGAAAGCCATGCAAAAGAAACTAGTCGGCAGATGACGTGGACAGGTGATTAACGTTATATGCAATATAAGGAACAAAACAAAAATAATAATTTTAGTGACATAAAAACAGCCTCTGTAGCAGACTGAGCACTTATTGTCTTCATGCTTTTACACAACAGGAAAAGCTGAAAGTACTTTTAAAACGGTAAATGGCTCAGGTTTTATGCACTTTGACACAACGGCTTAAATCTCGGGAGACGAGAAAAAGAACTTCGTGACCTTAATATACGAGAATCATGAGACTTTCAGCCAACAGACGAGGTCGGCCTGTACGCTTTCGTGCTGTACGTGTCCCTTCACGTTTCCACTTCACTATCACGTCGGAAACGGTGGACCTAGGGATGATCAGGAGTGTGGAAATGTCGGGCACAGACGGATGACTGAAGTGATACCCAATCACTTGACCACGTTCGAAGCCCGTGCGTTTCGCGGAGCGCCCTATTCTGCTCTCTCACGATGTCTAATGACTACTGAGGCCGTTGAAATGGAGTATATGGAAGTAGGCGGCAGCACAATGCACATAATATGAAAAACGTATGTTTCTAGGGGTCTCCGGATACTTTTGATCACTTAGTGTACTGACTAGGGCACCGTACGTACTTGCCCTCACCAATTTGATTCATGTTGACAGGGTGTATCGAGCATGGCTATACTTGAACTTATGTGAAGTGGAAGGTGCAATTCTCAACCGTTTTGGAAAAAATCGACTTTGAAAGTTTTAAGCATGCTTACATATGTTACTGTTTGGTTACTAACCGGCCAGGAGTCCGCAACCAAGTGATTAAGTGCTTAATTTCGTGAGTGTAACGTCTCTGGATCGAATCTGGCTGCTGGTGCTTTTTTCTATTCCCACGTAACTCTAATAACAGATTTATTACGACTGTCTAAGTCACCAGTATTTAATAATTCACTTATTATTTGCATAATATTTGTCCTGCAAAATAGAAAAACAAAATAGCAGTATTTTCGTAAGGCCATTGAAAATGATAAGGATACACGACCATTTTGAATCAAATCAGTATCGTGTTTTTAGTGACATTATAGTACCTAAACTTATGACACGTTTGGAGCACTGCACGAATCAGGATAGTACTGATCGCAGAAACATGTTACACAATAATTATTGTGATATACGGTACACGAAATGGACGCAGAGTTTTTGTATGAGCATGGTTTCTTCAATGTTTCTACTGCAAAAAAAAAAAAAAAAAAAAAAAAAAAAAAAAACTTGGTTTACGTTCATAAACGGTTCTCGGTCATTACACAGTTTCGCGGCATACCATGCATATCTGATCATATCACCGAATATTGGTGCAGACAACTGATGATGTACGACTGGTTGACTTTTTATGCAGTCTTCTCTTGGAGCTATCTCTCTATTACGCTCGATGATGTACTACCAATTTCGTACTCGCTTTATAAAGTTTTTCATCTGCCTGTAAAAATAAACGTCCCAGGGTTGCACCAGCGGAGTTCATTTTTGAGGAATTACTTTACTACTGCATGTTGTTAGACCCTCTGTATTTTGAACACTTTCGTCGTACAAAACCGGGTTCGTTTGCGCTTCGCACAAATCGAGGAGCAAAAGAAATTGTTCTTCTCTCACGTATGGCTTCAAGACGTCAATTAGAAATTTCTTGTATACTACAGTTGTTGGTTTGCCGGACTTTGAAGATGTTACCATCTCTCGCAAGTAATTTTCCAGATAATGTGACTTTTGAGGCGGGGAGCTCTCCTTCTACGAAGAGTGACCAAACTCCTTCCTGGATCCTCTCTCTCTGGATTGACTACCCTACATCTGATGATGAAGCGACTTCTTCAGTTTCTTCAAACACGCCTTCATCAATGCCTTGGTGGGCAATTAGTTCGTCTTGTACCACGACTTGTTTCTCCGCTAGCATTTCGAAAATTCTGCGAAATATTTCTTCTGCAATTTCCATGTATTCTCGTGTTATTACTGCAGAACGTTTATAAGCGATGAGACTGTTTTGGAGAAGGAGATGTTAATTACACACCAGCGCCGTTTTTAATCGTACTTTTGAAACTTCACTGTAAAGCGATTCGACTTCACAATCAGGTTCACGTTCTCTTGCTGTCGACATACCTGACACACGAGTGAAGTATTCTCCGTATTTGTAAACGTTGTTCCCTTTCTTCTTCCACCAACCAAAAGTTGTTTGTACATATGCGGTTGTTTGTGGTGGGTCAAAACTAACTGCAGAATTACCGGGAAAGTGGGTTCATACGGTGAGTCGTACCATACTTGTGCCTATACCGGGAAAATGGGATCTTGGTGGGTTGAAACGTTCCTGCAGGAATACCGGTATGATGGTAAGCCACTTACAAAATGTTAGAGAAAAACCCTAAGTTTCAGGATGAAGATTATGTTAACAATAAATGATTCCTTAGATACTGACCATTTCCACTGTCATAATAAAGCTGTTCTTAGAGTTATCTTGGGTTGCGGAAAACAAACAAAAAAAAAAAAAAAAAAAACTGGAACGAGATGCGAACCACAGTGTTTCATTTTATGCACCAAATGCTTACTCGCTCCACTACGAACTACGTAGCTAGTAGCGACCACACATTGGTATACATGCATGCCTAAAGCTTTCAAACTAGATTTTCTCAAAAACGGTTGAGAGCTGTGAACGCACCCTGTCGATACGAATCAAATCGGTGGGGGCAAATAGGTACGCTCCCGTTGTAAGGTCTATGGTCCATTGGCGATGTAATAAATGTAGACTATGAAGTCAATGCAGTCAAAAGATACAGCCATTTACACCGCATATTTTGATACTCACAAACTCACTCATTACAATCTGTAGGGTCATAAAGTTCTTAATTTGTTATTATATGATGGAAGAGCAGTTGAACGGAATGGACAGGGTCTTGAAAGGAGGATATAAGATGAACATCAACAAAAGAAAAACGAGGATAATGGAATGTAGTCGAATTAAGTCGGGTAATGCTGAGGGAATTAGATTAGGAAATGAGACACTTAAAGTAATAAAGGAGTATTGCTATTTGGGGAGCAAAATGACTGATGATGGTCGATGTAGAGAGGATATAAAATGTAGACTGGCAATGGCAAGGAAAGCATTTCTGTGGAAGATAAATTTGTTAACATCGAGTATAGATTTAAGTGTCAGGAAATCGTTTCTGAAAGTATTTGTATGGAGTGTAGCCATGTATGGAAGTGAAACATGGACGATAAATAGTATGGACAAGAAGAGAATAGAAGCTTTCGAAATGTGGTGCTACAGAAGAATGCTGAAGATTAGATGGGTAGATCACATAACTAATGAGGAAGTATTGAATAGTATTGGGGAGAAGAGAAGTTTGTGGCACAACTTGACTAGAAGAAGGGATCGGTTGGTAGGACATATTCTGAGGCATCAAGGGATCACCAGTTTAGTATTGGAAGGCAACGTGGAGGGTAAGAATCGTAGAGGGAGACCAAGAGATGAATACACTAAGCAGACTCAGAAGGATGTAGGTTGCAGTAGGTACTGGCAGATGAAGGAGCTTGCACAGGATAGAGTAGCATGGAGAGCTGCGTCAAACCAGTCTCAGGACTGAAGACCACAACAACAACAATGATACAAAATATTTTTGGTACCGTAGGTGTTCCAGCTCGCAGTGGGCGAGAAAGGTAAAGAAAATCTACCGTGCTTTTTCAAAGGAGGCGTCCCGACAAAAGATTCAGGGAAATCGTGGAAAGTCTAAATTTGAGTGGCTGCGCGGGGTTATGAGACTGCCATTCTCCGGAATGCGTGTCCAGTGCCTTGTCGCCGTCTCACGTTGTTCGCCGTTAAGGATGCGTCTTGATTTTTGTATAATCTGATTTACATTACTCAGCGCAGTGGCAAAATTGATTGGGTGGTAGTTTCTCTGGTCCTGAAACGAAACTGATCTTCGTGCAGTGTATGCGGCTGTACCTCAGGTTCTTTGAAGGGACAAAATAGGTGATCAGGGAGGTGCTGTAGTTCTGTGATACAGTTGTTAGTATACACTGTTTGTCTCGCGCAGCGCGCAGGAAACTACTGTAGACGCAGAGAGACAGACTGGAGATGTGGAAGGTGTGGAACAATGGCTGTCGCGTACAATGCGCATTATCTGCTGCGTCGGCTACCGTCTTTGGGAAGCAGCGGGAACGTCTTGGCGTGTTCGCCTTCCCTAGTAGTATCACACTGGGACAGCTCCTAGCGACTCCTCGCAGATACGCGTATCAGCGACTTCACACCGACTGCCTCGTGTGAACATAATTTATGCGGTGCATATAGAATTACTGGCGTACTGCAGAGTTTCAGAAACTTATGAAGACAGAATCCTGTTTCGGTATTGTCACAAATACCAACGTAAACTGGTTTCTGCTGTAGGTGCAGTGCAGTTATACTGCAAAGACTCGAAACAATAAATCCGCCTTTAGATGGTTTCGTCACGTGATGAGATTCATGGTTCGCGCCTTATCTGCAGAACGGAAAGCAAGACTTCTTAAGACATCTGAACTCCCTCCACTATCAAATGAAGTTCGCAATGGAAATTGAAAAGGAGGGATGCCTTCCATTCTTGGATGTTCTGGTTCGGCGCAGAGAGGATGGCACTTTGGGACATGAAGTTTATCGGAAGCCGATGCACACGGGTTTGTATTTAAGTGCAAATAGATGCCACCATCCTGCCCAGACGATGAGTGTTCTCCGAACTTTGACCCATAGAGCGCATATTATTTCTGACGAAAGCAGTCTGCAAGATGAACTTTCCCATTTACTAAGAGTGTTTGAAGACAATGGGTACTGCCCACAGCAAATACCGAAGGCACTGAAAATGAAACCGAAAGAGGCCACAAAGAAGACGAAGAAACCTTTAAATCGATGGTCTTCCTGCCATATGTGGGTAGCCTCTCATAAAAAATAGTACGGATTCTCAGCGGACACAAAGTAAAAGTGATTTTTCGTCCTCCACCCAAGACAGCTGCACTCGTGGGCTCCGTCAAAGATGATTTGCTGCTCCGAAAATCTGGAGTTTACAAAATTCCATGTGAACGTGGCCTTTCTTACATTGGACAAACAACTCGTACTGTCCAAGAAATATGTACAGAACACCGGAGGTACACACGACTTTTACAACCAAACAAGTCGGCAGTGGCAGAGCACTGTATTGACACTGGTCACAGTATGTTGTACGACAACGTCGAAATTTTGGCAACTACATCATCTCTTTGGGGGCTCGATAGTGAAGGAGGTAATTGAGATTCGCTCGACGACGAATTTAATTAATAGAAATAGTGGTTTCAACCTTGATAAATCATGGAATCTGGCACTTGGTGTAATAAACTCACAAAGACGTCGTCACAGTGCAGCTCACAATGAGACATCGATATGCCAACACAGATCGACTGCGGAGTCATAGATGTAACTCGCGCATTGTGCACGTCTCTGCCGCCGACCAACGTCTTTGGCGCATTTGCATCTGCGACCGCATACGCAGTTGCTCGGTACACGAGTATATAGCGACGAAGCGAGCACTGGAGCGGCAGTCTTGCAGCTCACTCTGAAGATGGCTGAACGTTATACAGCCGAAATGTTAGAAGAACAAGGAGAATTCTTGCGGCTGCACATCCGAAACTTAATGGAACAGTCTTTGCGCCGCCAAAACCTAAAGATCCACAGAAAGCAAAGTGTATCACTTTCGTGTGGATTGTACAGCAATCTGTACGCAGAATTTTTGGAAATTAGACATTGTGCGCAGCAGGGTACTATTTTGGTTTCGCTGTTGTTTCTGACATACATGCATGATCCATTTTCAGAGAAAACAAGTTTTTATCTTTTTGCAGATGATACAAGTATATGACTGAAAAGAAGTTTCAGTCATCTCACTGGAAAAATACTTGCTCAGTATTTGAAAACATTAAGAAATGGTTCAAGGCAAATGGGTTGTCATTAAAAATTTGAGATGGCTCAGAAGCACAAAGCATTAAGTTGATGGGGTTCACCAACAGCCTAGAATTAATGAAGCTCCTTATTTTAGTTATGTTTGAGGGACACATGGTTTATTCTGCATATTTTCTCCAAATAGGATTTACAAAATCATTGCCGGCCGGAGTGGCCGTGCCGTTCTAGGCGCTACAGTCTGGAACCGAGCGACCGCTGCGGTCACAGGTTTGAATCCTGCCTTGGGCATGGATGTGTGTGATGTCCTTAGGTTAGTTAGGTTTAATTAGTTCTAAGTTCTAGGCGACTGATGACCTCAGAAGTTAAGTCGCATAGTGCTCAGAGCCATTTGAACCATACAAAATCATTTTTTGGGGAAACTCAAATTACCGTGATAACATTTTCAGAATACGGAGGCATGGTATTAAAGCTAAACGTGATGTTTCAAAACGAAGACCTCAGCTGTAAACAATGGCGAAGAACTGTCTATAAGAAGCAGAGTTATTGTATGGTAACATGATACATCATGTGCTTTATTCGTATTAGTGGATAGGTCCACGACAAACTGAGAAATCGCATCTCTATGTCTAATTTCAAGTTCTCGCTAATGGCACCTCTGCAAGGACGTGCGCAAGTAAACAATGGTAAGTGCCAAAACATGGCTGCCAGTAATAGTAACATGTGCTGTGTCCGTACCAAGAAGATGCTCTTCAGGGACGATCTGTATAAATTCAAGTATGATGTGAGGAGCTGTGACTCAGGTAAAGGTCTTGAATGTGATCCTGAGCGCAACTACTCTTCAAAAGGTGTTCAAATGGTTCAAATGGTTCTGAGCACTATGGGTCTTAACATCTGTGGTCATCAATCCCCTAGAACTTAGAACTACTTAAACCTAACTAACCTAAGGACATCACACACATCCATGCCCGAGGCAGGATTCGAACCTGCGACCGTAGCAGTCGCGCGGTTCCGGACTGCGCGCCTAGAACCGCTAGACCACCGCGGCCGGCCTAAAAGGTGTTGCTACTTAGGTAAACGTGAATAATTATTTAACCAAATAAACAATGCTAAGTTGCTTCCCTTACCATAGATTACGTGGATTTATGTAACAGTGTGATGACAGGAATTTTAAGGTCCATCCTTAACATTATTGAGCAGCTGTGGTAAGGCGATAATACTCGTAAAATTACTTGTCCATTATACTGAATCATAGATTAATTTAAGGTAGTTTCACTTTATTATTGCAAAAATTGATATTTCAGGTCTTAGTATCATAAGTGAAAACAATTCAAATTACATAAATATGTATTTTGATAGGTTTCACAGTAATGTTTCGCTAACCCGCCCAACAAGTAAACAGTGATAACTCTGTGCTAAGCCATGTTAAGTGCACTCATTTCGCAAGTAAAAAATGTTAAGTGCCTATTGACGTATTATTAAGAATAAAGTTGTGGACGGAATTTATGATTTTAAAAACATGTCGTTACTCTAAAAACATATGAAAATAGTGAGTCACGTGAATAAAAGAATCACAATGGATGTAATTGAAATATATTTGAGCTGTGCTCCGGCTCGCGTTTGTGCCGTTGACAGCTTGGCGTCGTGTATTCGGATTGTGACCTCTCGTTTTCTTAGTGATTTCATTGGCGCCACTACGTTTGCTCGCTTTGTCCGTCCGTGAGTGGCGGCAGCGGCGTTTATCGATAGCGAGTACTGTGTTACTATCTCTGGAGCGGCCTCTAGTATTTCCGGGTCGTCGTGTGTCGGAGTTCAGTTAGGACGGAGCAGCAGTGAGGTCCGACTGCGCCAGTACTCGTCGAGAGATCTGGCGATATATGCACTGCCCGATGGAAGTATGTGGTCGCGAGAGTGCACGACCACGTCGAGGTCCGGATTCAGCCAGTTTAAGTTGAATGGACCTTTATATTCGAGTAGTGCAGCTTTCACTTACGTAAGTGTCCGTCCATCGAAGTGACTTCATGCCATCAAGCTGTCAGTTGGCGGTTTCATACTCCGACGTTTCCCTTGCCTGACTTGATTGGCAACGATCGATGGTTGGTCGTTCGGTCGGTCGTCTCAGTGGACGACGTGTATCTGGTCTTTCGACCGTTTCTGTGTTCTTAGCGTTCATGTCTACGTACAATTCGTCTTGTTGCTGTATAGTGACTGTTTTAGCATAGTTTGAGTTTTTTGTGGAATTGTCTTTTGCCGTTCATTGTGCATATAATCAGATTTTGAATAGGCAGTTTGGTCTTAACCCTGTCTGTGTACTAGGATTTGGTGGAGCCAACTTGGGTAATTTAATGCTTGTCATTTGACGATGCTAATTGTTATTCTATCGTGGTATTGGTTATCGCATCTTAGGTGGATTGTGCGAGTGTGTTAGTCGGCGTTTAAGCTGTCCCTAGTTTGAGTTGCCATCCCGTTAAGTGAGCATAACTCTTGGCTGCCTGTCTCAACGCTTACGCAGCTGTAGGGACTTTTCTCAGATCGATCCTTGGAACACCGTCTGTGGATCACTCCCTTCCTTATTTGGATTGATTTTGTCAATTGCTTAAAAATATTTTGTTTAAATTATTCCTATTGCTTGTGGCCTTCAGCCGACAAATACTTTGAATTCTTTCTTAATAAGACCTTCAGCCGTCAGTGTAGCTTGTGTTACAGTCAATATCTTTTAAAATGATTCTTTTCAAAAAATTATTTCCTTAAATAAAGTGTACGTGCTTACTGTGCAATCAATGGTAACTGATTAGGCCCCGTCCACACCTTTTCCTGCCTTTCCCTAAGTGCCACGTTTCAATATTTTTTATGAGATTATTGGAGCTTTACTGCGCAGTTTCTCAAAAGGACCAATTTGTCTCTTACCATTGTTTACGACTGAGGTCTTCAAATATACAGCCGAGTCCTCTTCAGAAAGTTGATATTTGGACAACTGCATTACGATTTGTATATTCCATAATGTTCTATGTCGTTCCCGATATTTCACTCTTATGAAAACGATGTGCAAGATATGAAACAATAACAGGACCGACACGAACCTCTTACAAGAGTTCAAGGGTCTAACATTAGTCAAGAGAGGAGTCAGATACACGTATTCAACAGCTCGCCAGACCACATTAAATGCCCTGCAGATAATTTTATGGCCTTTAAGACTGAGTTAAAGAACTTTCTATTAGGCAGTTCGATCTGTTTCACTGAAAATTATCTTCACATAAACTCTTAAAATTAATGTTTTGACTTATACTCTGCTGGGGTTCAGTGAGGTGCCTAAATGTCTATGGAGGAAGGGAAACATATTTCCTCAAGAACCGAAACCAGAAAACTCAGTGATATTGGACGTTAGGGTCTGAAGAGAAGTCGACGTTCTGACTCATCCTAAAGACGTCAAGTTGGGTTCAGCTCGGGGTTCTGGTCAGGCCAGTCTATTTCAGGAATGTTATTGTCCACAGTCCATTCCTTCACGCATGCTGCTTTAAGACACGGTGCATTTTCATGCTGATACAAACATACATCTTCACCGAACAGTTGCTCCACTGCATGCAATACACAGTTCTGTAAAATGTGTTCATATTCTTCCACATTTAGCGTCTTCATAAGCACAGTAAATGGTCCACACCTAATCATGAAGAACATCCCCATACCGCGAAACAGCCTCCTCTATACTTCAGTGTGGCGTTACACACGATGGTAGGTAACGTCTTCTAGGCATTAGCCAGACTCCAACCCTTCTATTAGACTGGCACGCGATACGGCGTGATTTATCATTCAAAAGCACTCGTTTCCAGTCATTAAATGTTCTTTACACCACCTCAAGCGTCGCATAGCATTGACTACAGAAATGTGTGGATTTTGAAGAGCTGATCTACCATTGTGCCCCAAACGCCTTACGCACAATCATTGTAATAGGTGGACTGCTTGTAACACTTTGTAACTCACGAGTGACTCCTTCTGATGATTTCATTCGATTTTTCACAGCCACTCTCTACAATGCTTTGCGGTCCCTGTCCGTCAGTGCCTGGGTCTGCCCGTTTTCTTTTCTAGCTATGGTTGCTGCTCCTGTTTTTCACTTCACAGCTATAGAAGGGCTAAAATGTCCCTGACGCATCTGATATTCAGGTGACGTCCATTGAGTAGTCCAATTCGAAGTCACTGAGCTTTCGCACCACATTCTTCTGTTACTGCTTCTGTACTGACAACAAAATAGACTCACCTCCTCTTGAACTGGCGGGTGTGGCTCTCGTTATATCGAGTGGTCAACTCCATATTTCATGGGGGTGTACGGATACTTTTGATCACATATTGTATTACGAAATTCCGTGATCCACCAACCAAAGTGAGTCAAGAACCTTATGACTTCCTCTAACATACGTCTCCCGTAATGACCATGACGCCAAAATGAGAGAAAATCGTGCTCATCTTGGAGGGGTTCGTGACGTTTCTTCTCGCGTACCGTAGAAGAACATAACAGGAAGGAGAGAAAAGGAAACTGATACGCAATGTATCCTCCGCCAAATTGCCAGCAGTGTGGTAGCTTGCGAGCTTGCGGTGTGCAGGTGCTTTACGTTTATACAAGATTGAAAAAATAAAAACTAAATTAAGGGAAATTGGCCGCTCCCTTTAAAGGAATCTTTCCGACATTTGAAATTTCTTCTTGCGTGTCGCAGCTACACTCGTTCTAGGCTTACGATGTTACATGGCGCTTTTCCCTGTCCGCGTTACTTAGGGACTAAGTGGCATGGAGTATGTCACCAATCAGTCCTAAAACCCTGAAAACTATAAGGAAGGAAGGAAATTAGTGTTTAACGTCCGGTCAACAACGAGGTCATTATAAATAGAACACAGCTCGGATTAAGAAAGGATGGGGGAGGAAATCGGCCGTGCCCTTTCAGAGGCACCGTCTCAGCACCCGCCTTAAGAAATTTAGGGAAGTCACGGAAAAACTCTAACTCAGGATGACCGGACGAAGATTTGAACGGTCGTCCTCCCGAATGCGAGTCCAGTGTGCTAACCACTGCGCTATCTTGCTTAGTACCGAAAACTGTAAATTTAACGCTAATAACATTCATTTTAGACTATTTTTTATCGTCTCTTCCTCACTCCCGCCCCCAACACCCCCAATGAATCGGGGGGTGTCTTACACAACGGAATACCTTTCCACCATGTGGGTCATGTATGAAGAAAAACTGTTTGAAATTGCTCCCATGCGTACCAGATCTATACCTGAAAACACACCCACCAAGCCGGCCGGGGTGACCGAGCGGTTCTAGGCGCTACAGTCTGGAACTGCGCGACCGCTACTGTCGCAGGCTCGAATCCTGCCTCGGGCATGGTTTGTGTGTGATGTCCTTAGGTTAGTTAGGTTTAAGTAGTTCTAAGTTCTAGGGGACTGATGACCTCAGAAGTTAAGTCCCCTAGTGCTTACAGCCATTTGAACCATTCTGAACACCCACGAACACACACCCATGCATCCACTCACACAAGAACTATTAGGAGTGGCTAGGGTTGAGAAACAACAAACTGCAGTCAGTGAAACAAGCTATAGGCACTCATGCTGATGGAAGTACATTTAATGTGTGTTCCGATAGGTACTGATCACAAATGCATGGATCCTTATTCCCCTGGCGAAGTGAACACACCAGCGTGTAATGCTTTTGCTGTGCAAATCTAAGTATACCCCGTTTTAACATATACTAGGGCAGCAATGGGCTTACCATCTGATCTGCCCTCTATTTTACGTGACGATGGTAGGAATGCGGTTCGTGTTGTAAGAGTCTGTGTAGTGTCCAACGGAATACATAGGGTAAGCATATTGTAATTTACTTTCGGAGTGACTGGTTCATCCTATTTTTTTGCCAGTGATCAGCCAGTCACAATTCCCTGTTACACCTGTTACATTGTTTTAGTTATGTTATAGTTATGGTCAGTGAATTTTAACAATTGATTTTACAAATAGACAGATCCAGCTGAAACATTTGCGATTTTCTGTGAAGGTATAATTGAGAGTGAGTGAGAGTGGTCCAGACTCTATGAGATTTTTATTTCATATTTTACATTTTGAAACGTAATTTTAAACATTTTATCCGTATTTGTCTAAAATTACTTTAGTTAGGACGTTGATGACCTGCTGTCTCCAGAATGTGATCCCTGCCGCAAGATGAACAAAGAACAAATAAAAGAAATTAAATGATTGAAATTCAGAGTTAACAATATAGTATTGGGAAGCAAGAAGGCGAATGACAATGAGTCAAGTGCCGGAACATTAAAATGATAATGATAACGTACAATCCACAACCTACACACACACACACACACACACACACACACACACACACATTTTGATACGACGTCTAATACCTTCTTCAGCTGTTGATGACATGGGTGACACGTCAGTCGTCTAGAACGTCTAGCACAACATGGCCCTAATTGCGCTGCAGCCCTGGTATTGAAGATAATTTCAAACTCATTGTATCCTTCGTTGCAGTCGAATGCTGAACTAAAGCAAGTTGCTTCCATTTAGTACACAATCCGTATCAGATGAATTATTCTTTTCTAAGAGACGAGGCCATAGAAGCAAAGGAGCAAGGTTCAGAAGTTACTTTGTCTCCTGCCCTCGTCCTCTGTCGAAGTGTCTTAGCGCGAGCTCTCCTTTATCAAGAACAGCATGCAGGACTCATGGCTGAAAACGTTTCACAGACCATGTCCCTCGCGAAGAGTGCTTAACGTTAACGGCACGTGAATTTCATCTCGGGTCTGGTATGGGAGCTCTAACAGGAAATCGTTTATCGACCCCTCTGCTGGTAAAAGCACTTCCACACCAGGAAGCGCATCTTCATGGGAATACCTCAGCATGTGTTAGCGCTGATGAACCTCTATTTCATGCGACTTTTTCGTGGTCCTCAAATTATTTAAAAATATGTATCTTTCTTACTTCTTTCCTTTGCGGTAATAATTCTTCTGATTGACGCATCCCGCCACGATTTCCTCTCAGCCTCCAGTTGTTTGTTGTATGTATTTTAACCTCAATCCACACCTACAGTTTTAGCCCTCTGCGGCCCACTTACTGCCATGGAAGTTAATTATCTAATGTTTAAAGACATATTCCGTAATCGAGTCCTTTTTTCTATTTATTGTTGCCTACATATTCCTTACTTTGCTGAATCTGCGGAGAGCCTCCTCTAGTCTTATCAGCCTGCTTAATTTTCAGCCTATTTCTGTAACACCAAATTGCATACACTTTAATTTTTTTCTATTTTGATTTTTCCGTTGTTCACGATACACTTCCTCACAATTCTGTACTCCAGAGGTATGTTATCATAAATTTGTTGTTCAGATTGTTTGATTCTATTGAACTCTTGGCGAGAAATGTTCTCTTTGCCTTTGCTAGTGTGATACATCTGTCCTTACTGATTCCTCGTATAGTGTATATTTGGTTCCAAGGTTGCAGAATTCCTTTGCTTAGTCTACTTCCAGGTCCGATATTTTGATGTCAAGTTTACCGCTACCTCCATTTCTGTTATCCCTCATTACATTCGTCAGTCAGTAGTGTGTGGTCACTAGACTGTACATTCCATTTCACAGGTACGAGTATTACAGTTCTTCCTCACATTCAGTGAGCGAAGCAATGTCTTCAGCTAATCTTACCATTGACAGCCTTTCAACCTGAATTTTAATCTAACTTGTGGACCTTTCATTTATTTCCGTCATGGCTTCTTCGATTTAAGGATTGAGTAGTAGGGGCGAAAGACTATATCCCTGTCGTATACTCCTTCGAATTTGAGCACTTATTGTTAGTACTTGATCTTCCATATTTATTTTTACCTCTTGGTAATTGCCCATATATAGTATATTAACCATATTACCCTATGACTCATACCTATTTTTAACACGATGTAATACATCTTGCATCATTTTAGAATGTCTAACTCTTTTCTGAGCTCGACATGTGAAAGTGGTTTGATTTTACTGAAGTCTTTCTTCCATTTTCAACGGCGCCAGAACTGTCTTGCTGGTGCCTTTACCTTTCCAAACGCCAAACTGAACTTCGTATACATATCCTTGATTTTTATTTGCATTCTGCTGAAGTCTGTCCAAATCGACCCTCATTTCTTCTTCTATCACGGCAGCAGACAGTTCCTCCTCTCTCTCCCCCAGGAGTCATCAGTAAACTACAGGGTGTCCCAAAAAGAATGACCCGATTTTAACTTGTAATAATATTGAGACAATTGTCACTAGGTAACTGAAACGGCGCTAGATGAAATCGGCATGGTCTAGAGTTTCAGAAAAAATTCGCTAGATGTCACTACGAGCGCTGACCTGGAGCTAGCAGCCAGTCTCGCGCAATATGGCGTCCATGCAACAGAATGCTTATTGTGTTATTGAATTTAGTCGTATTCAGTGATCGCAGTCCAGTGGGCGTTTCATATTCGATTTCGTGCTAAACTACCATCACCAAAGAACATTCAACGGTGGTATAAACAGTTTGAAGAAACAGGGTGCCTCTGTAAAGGCAAAAGTCCTGTCCGGCCACGTGTTCCTGAACAAACAGTGGAACAAATCCGATGTGCATTTGAGCAGAGCCCCCGCAAATCTACGCGTCGTGCTAGCCGAGAACTTGCGTTACCACGCATGATAGTGTGGCGTGTGTTACGGCGTCGTTTAGCCCTCAAACCATACTGATTACAACTGGTACAAGCTCTTCAATATGCTGACAAAGTGAAGCGAGAGGACTTTAACAATGCTATTCTAGAGGTCATGGAAGATGACACTTTTATGTCACGGTTGATATTCAGCGATGAGGCAACTTCCCGTATTAGCGGTAAGGTTCACTGACAGAATATGCATATATGGGGGCTCGAAAATCCTCATGAAACAATTGAACACGAACGTGATTCACCAAAAGTGAATGTTTTTGTGCTGTTTCACAAAGCAAGGTTTATAGACCCTACTTTCTTGAGGAAGAAACCGTAACAGGAGAATCATAACTTGCAATGCTACAGAACTGGTTATTCCCACAAGTTGACTCTGACAATTTCATCTATCAGCAAGATGGAGCTCCACCGCACTGGCACAACAACGTCTGCAGTTTCCTCAATGGCAACGTGCGTCAACGTTGCATAGGGCGTATAGGACCGCGAAACCAGGCTTTACACTCTTGGCCTCTTAGGTCCCCTGACTTAACACCATGTGATTTCTTCCTGTGGGGATATGTTAAACAATGTGTTTACGTTTCTCCCTTACCTCGTGACATTGATGAACTAGGAACCAGAATATCAGCTGCTGTAGCTTCAGTGACAGAAGACACCTTACGTTCAGTTTGGGATGAATTTGGCTAACGGCTAGAAGTCGTCTGTGCAGCCAATGGAGGACATATTGAACATTTATGATGGATTTTTATAAACTTCTGTCTTTTCTGAGTAAGTTAGTATACAATTTGTTGGTGTTAAGCCCTTCTCCCTAATAAATAATTCTATTTAAAATCGGGTGATTCTTTTTGGGTCCCCCTGTATTTCCAACTATAAGCTCTCTCTGAAATTACTGACAATGTGCGTCTGGAGCATAACACTATATGCAAGTGAACCATAGACTGTGGGAAAACTGGAAAAGAAAAGAATATGTGTATTTCAGATCTGCTATCTTCCAAGAATGCAGACATTGATTACTGCACTGTACGTTAAACTCTCATCTTGTTCCAGCCTCTGTAATGCTCCATCTTCTACAACGTTACGAACTGTAACCCCTAGTAAACACCACAGCTGGCACTACACAGACAACTGTTTATCATTTTTTAAGCTAACACCATCAACTTCGCTATGGCTGTGGTTGTTAGGTTGGGAACTTCAACAGCTACTCCTAGATACAGGGGAAGGACATAAATATGAAAACACCAAAAGCACAACGCATTTCCATGCCTAGTACGGTGTACTAAAACCGATGGCATTCAAAATTCATTTCGAAATAGATAAATACAGGGCCTGTTTGGTTTTAAAGGAATGTTATAACATTCTCCCTGCAACACAGTGGCAAATGCAGCTAACTATGACTGTGGTGGATAGCGATCAGGCACCCTTCGCAAAGTAGGCCACTAAGGCTCAATAATATCGAGATCTGGTGACTGCGGTGGTCAGGGAAAGTGGGAAAAATTCATCCTCGTGCTTACAGAACCAATCCTGGAGGATGTGCGCTGTGTGAACAAGGGCCTTGTCTTCTTTGAACACAGCATCACCATTGGGGAACTAACGTTGTACCATGGGGTAAACCCCATCATCCAGGGTGGTCATATAATCCTTAGCATTAATACGACCCTCTATGTTTTATTCTTTGGACGTAAACTAGGCCACAAGTTGGAAACAGTGTGTAACAAGACTCACCGGACCAAATATATTACTAACCTGACTAATCAGATGTTGAAAGTGACCACCATTCATCTCTTGGCACTTTTGGGCCCTTGACAGCAAGTTGCTGAAGGCGCATCGAAGCTGGATTACTGGAATTGCTGCAGTCTCGCCCGTAATGTTCTGCTGCAGTTCTTGAAGGCTATGACAGTTGTTGTGATACACCTTAGACTTGAGGGCTCCGCATGTGCGGCTGGTCCCGGCGGAGGCTCGAGTCCTCCCTCGGGCGTGAGTGTGTGTGTTTGTCCTTAGGATAATTTAGGTTAAGTATTGCGTAGGGACTGTTGACCTTAACAGTTAAGTCCCATAAGATTACACACACATTTTTTTGAGGGCTCCGCAAGCAAAGTAATCGCAGTGTGACAGATCAGATGACCTGGGTGGCCAGCTAGGGTCGGCACCTGACTGACCATTGCCAACAACTCTGTCAGGCGTGAAGACTGTGTAAATGTGCTCCAAGCTTCGGCCAGCTGCACGAGCAGTTTCTCCATCCTGTTGGACGTCTTTCCCTCCTCCGTTAATGCTGCCACAAATTCACGTCTAATCGTATCCACCCGTGCGGGCCACTAATATTTGCCCCACCCTGTACAACAGCGCAAAATGCAGGATTGGCTAGCGTGTGCATTTATGTTCAAACATACGTTTCTCGCTATGTTTTAATGTTTTTCTCCAAGTTCTGTACGTACAATACAGATCACTGTAAAGTGTATGAAGAGGATACTTAGCACTGTACCACCTATTATGGTTTCTTCTCGTTTCATATGAGCATATGGAGCGCGGGAATAATTACTACTTAAGTGACCCTGTGAGCGCTGTAATACTCACCTCTTCACGGTACATAGAGGGTTGTTTCTTCACGTAGTACTGTTTCTTGAATCTTCGCAAGTAGGTTTTTGCGGGATAATTGGCGTCTATCTTCAAGTGATTACCAGTTCCGGTTTTTCATGAATTCCTTGACTTTCTCTCTTGAGTCAAAGAAACTTATAATCATTCGGGCTGCCCTTCTTTGTATGCATTCGACATTCCCTGTAAGTCGTACTTGGTATGGATCTCACACACTTGAGAAATATTCTAATGGGAAACACAAATATATTGTAACCAATCTCCTTCGTAAACAGACCGCATTTTCCTAGTATCCTGCCAATGAACCGAAGTATGGCACGTGTTATAATTTCGACTGGGCCTATGTGACCTTTAAATCCCTGTGAATTGTTACACCCACTTGTGCTACTTCCAAATGACACTGTAGTCACAGGACACTACTTTTTGGAGTATACAGATCGAGAGTTACCTGAAGAACAAGCTGGATTTTGTAAAGGAAGAGGGACCAAACAGCCACCATTTGACAGATTATGGTGAAGGCAACAGAATTCTAAAAAGATGTGTTTCTCTGCTCTACTGATTATGCTGAAGTCTTTGACTGCGTCGATCGCAGTAAATTATGGACAGCATTCAAAAACATGGGAGTACCGAATCACCTCATATACCTCATGTGGACTTTATACTATGATCAAGAAGCCACGGTGAGAACTTTATATACTCAATGGATCAGGATTGAGAAAGGAGTACGGAAAGGTTCAATATTGCCACCCTGTTTATTCAATCAAAGAAGAAACCTGAATTAAAATAGCTGTGACTGAGATAAACAATCTTAGATATGCAGATAGTACCGCCCTGATAGCAGAAAGTGAAGAAGAGTTAAAAATCCCCGTGCTGAAGGTGAAACAAGAAATGCAAAGTTGGCATAATGCTGATTGTCAAGAAAACGAAAATTACGGCAACTACATCTATCACTTAATGGCATTATGAACAGAAACAATGGAGGTAGTTATTATATTCAGGTATCTCGGCTACCAGACTATCAGATTTCTTCTGCTGGTGACTGCAGCGACGAAATGAAGAGACGCTTGTTACTTGGTACAAAGGTGACTTCCAACCTTGACAAAGTTTTATGGGCGTAGGGATATAATTTTAACAACAAAGATCCGTGTAGTGTGGGCTATGGTCTTCCCAGATGTGATGTATTTATGTGAGGACTGAACCGTAAGAAAGGTTTCTTTGAAGGCTTGATACTGAAACAACTTACCTACTTAGGGCACATCACGAGAGGACATGATTCGCTACAAAAAATCTTAATGATGAGGAAGACCGAAGACACAACAAGAACAAGGCAACAAAGAATAACATAGATCGATGCCAACACAAAAGTGATGAAGTGATGGATTCCAGCTTGGAAAGTCTTTAGGAGAATATACAATACAGAAGAAACTGGCATGCTTTAGTTTGAGGACACAGAGAGTCGGCATCAGCCAAGAGAGAGAGAGAGAGAGAGAATGCGCAATTGTAAATTTCTGCAATTCACTGAGTTCCCAATCGTAGTTCTGATTTGAAATTTCATCATCTGCCTAGATGTACGTGCAGCTCTTTCCATATCGTACTTTTTTACAGGTAACTGCGTCGTCTGCAAAAGACTGATGCTACTCTTAACATCGTCAGCCAGGTCGTCAACATACGACATGAACAGCAGTAGTCCCAAAGCACTCCCATGGGTCTCACCCAGAGTTACTCTTGGTCCTTCGTTTAACTTCAACCCAAGACAACATTATGCACCGTGCCTATCAAGAAATTCCCAAGCTAGTCAAAATAAACGATGGCGTGGTACTGCACCAAATGATTTCTGGAAATCAAGAAATATTGAATGTACCTAAATGTGTTTCATTAAGCATGTGAGGAAAGAGCGAATTTGATTTCGCATGACTCATGTCTTATCAAGTTATGATTCTTTATTAACTGTTTAACTGTGACCTAAAAGTTTATACACTCTGTATGAAACCGAATAGCAGCGTCTGTACTGTTTGGTGACAAAATCACTGTATGTCAGACACATAATACACTACTGGTCATTAAAATTGCTACACCACGAAGGTGACGTGCTACAGACGCGAAATGTAACCGACAGGAAGAAGATGCTGTGATATGCAAATGATTAGCTTTTCAGAGCATCGACACAAGGTTGGCACCGGTGGCGACACCTACAACGTGCTGACACGAGGAAAGTTTCCAACCGATTTCTCATACACAAACAGCAGTTGACCGGCGTTGCCTGGTGAAACGTTATTGTGATGCCTCGTGTAAGGGGGAGAAATGCGTACCATCACGTTTCCGACTTTGATAAAGGTCGGATTGTAGCCTATCGCGATTGCGGTTTATCGTATCGCGACATTGCTGCTCGCGTTGGTCGAGATCCAATAACTGTAAGCAGAATATGGAATCGGTGGGTTCAGGAGGGTAATACGGAACGCCGTGCTGGATCCCAACGGCCTCGTATCACTAGCAGTCGAGATGACAGGCATCTTATCCGCATGGTTGTAACGGCCACGTCTCGATCCCTGAGTCAACAGATGGGGACGTTTGCAAGACAACAACCATCTGCACGAACAGTTCGACGACGTTTGCAGCAGCATAGATTATCAGCTCGGAGACCACGGTTGCGGTTACCCATTACGCTGCATCACAGACAGGAACGCCTGCGATGGTGTACTCAACGACGAACCTGGGTGCACGAATGGCAAAACGTCATTTTTTCGGATGAATCCAGGTTCTGTTTACAGCATCATGATGGTCGCATCCGTGTTTGTCGACATCGCGGTGAACGCACATTGGAAGCGTGTATTCGTCATCGCCATACTGGCGTATCACCCGGCGTGACGGTATGGGGTGCCATTGGTTACACGTCTCGGTCACCTCTTGTTCGCATTGACGGCAGTTTGAACAGTGGACGTTACAGTTCAGATGTGTTACGACCCGTGGCTCTACCCTTCATTCGATCCCTGCGAAACCGTACATTTCAGCAGGATAATGCACGACCGCATGTTGCAGTTCCTGTACGGGCCTTTCTGGATACAGAAAATGTTCGACTGCTGCCCTGGCCAGCACATTCTCCAGATGTCTCACCAATTGAAAACGTCTGGTCAATGGTGGCCGAGCAACTGGTTCGTCACAATACGCCAGTCACTACTCTTGATGAACTGTGGTATCGTGTTAAAGTTGTATGGGCAGCTGTACCTGTACACGCCATCCAAGCTCTGTTTGACTCAATGCCCAGACGTATGAAGGTTGTTATTACGGCGAGAGGTGGTTGTTTTGGGGACTGATTTCTCAGGATCTATGCACCCAAACTGCGTGAAAATGTAATCACATGTCAGTTCTAGTAAAATATATTTGTCCAATCAATACCCGTTTATCATCTGTATTTCTTCTTGGTGTAGCAATTTTAATGGCCAGTAGTGTACATACCTTATCGACAATTAATATTCTGTACCTGGCACAAATTACCATTTTAAAATAAACTCAAGGTATCATAAAGAAAAGAGCATTTTCAATCAACTTATATTAATTTTTATTACATATGGACCAATAGCGAAAGTCTGTAGTTAAGGCGGGTCGTATTGTTACCCCAGGGAGTCGAGCCGCTTCTGCTCTCCGAAGGTGGCGCCCGAGAGAGAGTCGAGGCCGCTCTTGGTCTGTCTCAGCAGGTGTCCGCCGCCCAGGCCGTCCAGGTTTCGGAGCAGGTGGCCGCCTCCTGCAAAAACACACGCTATGCAATACACTGCTCGGCGGCTACAGTGGTCCAGGAAAAAGGCGCGCGTGTAGGCAACGTGCGACGCAAGTGTTGCGGGTTGCAGGCAGCTGGCAGGTCGTCGGTGACAGAGTGTGTGTTTTGGATTAGGGAAAGATTGAGAAAAGAATCGATCGAACCCGCCAGGTTAGCCTAGAGCGCTAATGCGCTGCTTTCTGGACTCGGGTAGGTGCGCCAGCCCCGGGTCGATCCGCCGGGCGGATTAACGACGTGGGCCAGTGTGTCGGCCAGCCTGGATGTGGTTTTTTGGCGGTTTTCGACGTCTCGCTAGGTGAATAGCGGGCTGGTTCCCACATCTCGCCTCAGTTCCACGACACGCAGACATTTGTAACACTTCCACACTAATTCATGCTTTATACTAGACGCAGACAGCTGGGGTACACTGATTCTCTCCTGGGGGGTATGGGGTAGCAACTGGAAGGGCATCCGGCCACCCCTTTCAATTAACCTTGCCAACTCCGTTGTAACCACGCCGACTCTGCGAACATTGCGGGACAAAGGCGCAAGTGGATGAAAGAAAGTGGAAGAAAGGGAAAGGAATCGATTGTGACCTTTTCGAAGCAACCCAAACTAACATAAATCTAGACGCACAGGTAGGGATTTGGCTCACTGTCTTTCCGAGTAATTGAAGACTGTGTGACGGGCTACGGAGAGTCCAGGCGTGACGTGAATTTATCTCCATCATGGACTGTGGAAGTACTGTAAAAGAAGAGAATCGAAAAGTTTGAGACGTGATGCTACAGAAGTATGTTGAAGATTTCCTATTACAGACTCCTACGTGAGACATACGGTGCTGTTAGCGCAATGGTCAGACAGTCTTCTTCGAATACAGGCTCTCTAAACTTACCCAATAATGTTGCAAGAGAACTACGTTCTGTTTCTTTCAAGGTTAATAAAGAAAGACGGACACCGAGTGGATCACTTATGTTCATTTACATTATCAGTTTCATCTCGTCCCAGAGGTCATCTCGTATACGAATCCAATTACTGCTAAAAGAGGTACGTTATTACAGATTAATCTCTGGCGACATTGATGACCAAATATTTAGAAGAGCAGCGGAAAAATGCTGTGATCTACACAGTGGCGATCTGGTCTTCGTAGATTTCTAATAATTATAAATCATGTCAGAGCTCACCACACATTTATATGACAGGGAAGTCTTTCGGATAGTAGGCTGCTCCGATTACTGAACATTACACGAACTACTTCTGGTCCTGTCGGAATATAAGGTTCTGGTCCACGAAACTCTTCTGTTCATATCGTTTCGTACAGAACTGCTTCAGGTGTTGCTCCTCCGTTGTGTCTTGCTGACTGCAAAGCAAAGGTGGACCAACTGGAGATCATATCTGATGAACATTCACATTTGGTATAGTGGAGCTTTATTGCAACATAGAACACAGTGGTTATATCGTGAAGAAGTATTAATTCTGCATGCCCCTTTTACATATACGGAGAACATTAACACACTTCATTAATCTAACAACAATAAGACCTCCCTGGACGATTTAAGATGTGTCGTTCGGGAATTGTGGGGCATGAATAATTCTGAACTACACTGAACAATCAATCACATAAGAAGTAGAACAATAGAAAGCTACAAGAAGCTATTCCCTAACAAGAAGTCCGTTGGTTACAGGGTGTCACAAAGTAGGTGATCTCAAGTCTGCTACAGCTGAGAAAAATCCAATTAATATGATAAAACGCAACATGCGGAAACATTGCCCTACATACAAGGCTTCACTCAACTCACTACATTTAGGATCATGTGATTTAGGTAAGGGAATAGAAAAAAAAGCCGGATCAGAGCCAACCGACCAAAAAACACAATAATTTCAATAAAATTCGTTGGAATTGTTACCATCGTTAATGGGATTCGTTTTGCTCAGAGCATTCTCTCTAATAGGAGGAGTTCCTAACTGTGAATCACAGATTCAAGTACACGTGGTTGTTGATACTACACGAACAAGTTCGACCTAACGGGCATACAATAATAAAATTAAAGCCGATGGGAACCGCGCTCGACTGAAAGCCAGAACTTCGTGAAGGTGATTATATGATACAATGATTATTGAAATTTAGACTAAAAAGAACCAGCACAGGGGTCTGTCACTCACTATACACAAAATCTCACTCAAATTACACGCTAGAACGAATTAGTATTTACATATACATCTACACGATTACTCTGCAACTGACAATTAATTGTCTAGCAGGGGTTTCATCGAACCACCTTTAAGCTACATCTCTACGCTTCCACTCTCGAAGACACTGAATTAAACCATACCAACTGAGCTGATGGGACGTAGGTTGGCTCTGTCTAAGACAGTACAGTCATAGTTTCATGCATTATACGCGAATTTAATCGTAAACAAAACGCGATCGACACTAAGAACAACATTGTGGGTGGTGGAGGCTATTCACAGTGGAGCTGGTCAAATATATTTACGGTTTACTACTTTACTTATTTCTGTGAAAGCGTAAGGATGGTGGAGCTATATTTATTCCTAACGTTATATTTTAAAAAACCATTACCATTTTCAAATCGTGACCAAATCTTCACAACGATCCTTGTAAGAGGGTAAATGCATAATGAAGCTGCTACTAGAATGTAAATCTTTTAAAACTGTCGCCTGTATGAAGTTCGAAGATTTACACAAAATATCCCTATAGCATGCGAGTATACTTTCTGTCTATGTGTGGAATTGACCCAGAAAATAATTCCATATGGCGTCAATGAATGAATATATGCAATGTAAGCTAATTTAATAACACTTTCATCACTTTCATCACCAGTACGTACAGCAAGTGTTGCTTCTCCTCTCAAGTGTTTAACGGTGCAAGATTTTCGAAATCCTAAAAAAATAAGGGCAACCTATAAGGAAAGACGGGTAATACACAGTATGTGCAAAAACCAAAAGGAAATAATAAGAGTGGAACACCAAGTACGAAGTGCTCTGATTAAAAAGGGTGTAAGACAGGAATGAATACGTGAGTTCCAATTCATGTTTCAATCAATATGAATACCCAGGAATTTGAAACAATTAGTTGTATGCATTGCCTGGCCAAAAAAGGGAAGAACTCTGAAGAGGAGGTTGTACATTATGGAACTTCACGGGATGAGAGGACATGTGATGTTATTTCAGTGATTACAAAATCGAGTCAAATTTACAAAGAGCTCGCTGATCACTATGATGCTGCAGCCTCTCTGGCCTGGATGGATGCACTGGTTTGGTTGGAAAGGGTGTGTCTTCAAAAACTTTAGGAAATTTCACTGAGTATAGTACAATTATTCAGGTGGAAGACACTGATAGTGGTACCGAGTAATGTTATTATGAACCGAAATGTACAGTTTTTGTAATGATCACAGTGACCATAGCCATGATCACAGGCAACAGTTTTCGTTATCATTATTTTTGAATTTCTCTCTAATTTTCTTAATTTGTTGTATTTTGTGTTGAAAAGTATTCTACAAATTTCAATTAATTTCTCCAAAAATTTGACAAAACTACTGTCGTCTTTTGAAAGGTGAAAATGTATTTCCATTACGTTTATGGGTAAATAGAGTAACATTCATCAGTAGTTTATCAACCTTTAGTCACAGTTCTTTTACTTGATATCATGAAATGTATATCCATGTTAATCTTTTCCAATACTACCAACATATGAAGAACTGTAACAGTTTTGCTGTACCTAATTATCCTCCTGTCTGTTACTTAAAATAAACAATATTTACAGCAAAATTAAAATTGTCAGTGTATAATTCAGGTTTTATTCGAAAATATTGTTTTGTAAGTTGAAACCGAGGGATGTTGTGGTAAAAAAAAGACAGATTTATCATATAGCGCTAGAAAACGTGAAAGCGCAATTTACTCAAACAAAGGTAAAATAAAAACATTCAAAAAGAAGAAAACCAACACAAATATTACTTCAATACTTATTCAAGGTTATATGAAACATGTTTCTACGATACACAAACAACTGTCCATTTCCCACTAGTAACAGAAAACTCTTGCGTTTCATCATGATGAAGAACTTTTTTTTTTTTTGAGTCATCAGTCGTCTGACTCGTTTCAGGCGTCCCGCCACGAATTCCTCTCCTGTGCCACCCTTTTCATCTCAGAGTAGCACTTGCAGCCTACATCCTCAGTTAGTTGCTGAATGTATCCCAATCCCTTTACAGCTCCGTCTAGTATCATGTAAGTTATTCTCTGATGTCTTAACAGATGTTCTATCATCCTGTCCCTTCTTCTTGTCAGTGTATTCCATATCTTCCTTCCCTCTACGATTCTGTGGGAACCTCGTCATTCCTTACCTTATCAGTCCACCTAATTTTCAACGTTCGTCTGTAGCACCATATCACAAATACTTCTATTGTCTTCTGTTCCAGTTCTTCCACAGTCCATTTCTCACTGCCATACAACGCTGTACTCAAAATGTAGATTCTCAGAAATTTCTTCCTCAAGGCCTATGTTTCATACTAGTAGACTTCTCTTGGGCAGGAATGCAACTTTTGCTAGTGGAAGTCTCCTTTTCGTGTCGTCCTTGCTATGTCCGTCATGGGTTACTTTGCTGCCTAGGTAGCAGAATTTCTTAACGTCGTCTGCTTCGTGATCACCAATTATGTTGTTAAGTTTCTCGCTGGTCTCATGTCTGCTACTTATTATTACTTTCGTCTTCCTTAGATTTACTCTCAATCCATACTCTGTACTCATCAAACTGTTCGTGCCATACTTCAGATCCTGTAATTCTTCTTCATTTTCGCTGAGGATAGCAATCTTATCATTGATATCCTTTCACTTTAACTTTAATGTACCTCCTGAATGCTGTCCGCTGTGACCGAGCAGTTCCAGGCGCTTCAGTCCGGAACCGCGCGACTGCTACGGTCGCAGGTTCGAATCCTACCTTGGGCACGGATGTGTGCGATGTCCTTACGTTAGTTAGGTTTAAGTAGTTCTAAGTTCTAGGGGACTGATGACCTCAGATGTTAAGTCCCATAGTGCTCAGAGCCATTTGCATTATCTCTTCTACTGCAAGCTCTTTGCTTTTCATGTTTTGGGACGAGCACTATTAAGACCGTATAGCTTATCAGGTAGAATTAAGGAACTGTATAGAAGATCAAAATAAACATAATTTCCACACTTTTTATTGCTCATGGAAACCACACATTGCATGTAGTACCATTATACAGCGAGACCTTCAGAGTTGATGGTCGAGATTGCTGTACACACCGGTACCTGTAATATCTAGTAGCACGTCCTCTTGCGTTGATGCATGCCTGTATTCGTCGTCGCATACTATCCAGAAGTTCATCAAGGCACTGTTGGTCTAGATTGTCCCACTCCTTAACGGCGATGCTGTATAGATCCCTCAGAGTGGTTGGTGAGTCACGTCGTCCGTAAACAGCCCTTTTCAATCTATCTCAGGTATGTTCGATAGAGTTCATGTCTAGAGAACATGCTGGCCACTCTAGTCGAGAGATGTCGTTACCCTGAAGGAAGTCATTCACAAGATGTGCAAGAAGGGGGAGCGAATTGTCGTCCATGAAGACGAATGACTCACCAATATGCTGCCGATATGGTTACACCCCCGGAGAATGGCATTCACATTCGCACAGCCGTTACGGCGACTTGCATGACCACCAGCGGCGTACGTCAGTTCAACATAAAGCCACCCCAAAACAGCAGGGAGCCTCCACCTTTCTGCACTTGCTGGCCAGTGTGTCTAAGGCGTTCAGCCTGACCGGGTTGCCCCCAAACACGTCTCCGACGATTGTCTGGTTGAAGGCATATGCGACTGTCATCGGTGAAGAGAACGTGATGCCAGTCCTGAGCGGTCCATTCGGCATGTTATTAGGCTAATCTGTACCGCACTGCATGGTGTCGTGGTTGCAAAGATGGACCTCGCCAAGGACATCGGGAGTGAAGTTGTGCATCATGCATCGTCTTGCGCACGGATGTAACATGGCGTCTTGTGACTGCACGAAAAGCATTATTCAATATGGTGGCATTGCTGTCAGGGTTCCTCCGAGCCATAATCTGTAGGTAGCTCTCACTCACTGCAGTAGTAGCCCTTGGGTGGCCTGAGCGAAGCATGTCATTTTCAGTTCCTGTCTCTTTGTGTCTCCTCCATGTCCTAACAACATCGCTTTGCTTCACTCTGATACGATTGGACACTTCCCTTGTTGAGAGCCCTTCCTGGCATAAAGTAACATTGCGGACGCTATCGAACCGTGGTATTGACCGTCTAGTCGTGGTTGAACTACAGACAACACAAGGCGTGTACCTCCGTCCTGGGGGAATGACTGGAACTGATCAGCTGTCGGATCCCCTCCGTCTAATTGGCGCTGCTCATACATGGTTGTTTACATCTTTTGGCGGGTTTAGTGGCATCTCTGAACGTCAAAGGAACTGTGTCTGTGATACAATATCCACAATCAATGTCTATCTTCAGGAGTTCTGGGAACCGGTGTGATGGAAAACTCTTTTTGATGTGTGTATTTATTATGCATGTTTAAAGACATAAATTATTTCTGTTTCTTTTGTTGTTAGTATCACTTCATGCCTTCAAAGTAGAATGTCTAAATTAATGCTATACGTTAATGTTGTAAACACCTGTACATATTTACAAAGAGAGTATGCGACAGGGCAATGCTGGCAGTGTGGGTGGGAGACACGGCGCAATGAGCCTAGAGAACTGCTTCTCACTTGTTGGTGGCTGGGGGGGGGGGGGAGGGGGGAGGGAGGGAGGGAGGGCGCTTAGCTGGCGAGAAGTCGATTTGTGGTAACGGAGTGCTGGGCGGTAGAGAAGTAACTGGACAAACTTATTCTGACAGGGTGCAGATGTTAAACAACAAAATAAAGTTCAGTCTCTCAAGTTGCGCCTGCGTCTTTCTAAGTATAATATCTTTCACTGGATTAAGTCTAACTTTTACACAATCTCAAATATTTGGCCTTTGTCCCTGAAAATGAGCACGCCCGAAACTGCAGGGTAATGTTGCAAGAATATTCTGAATCGTATGTGGAAAATTTTAACATTAAAGCATTCGGTATCCTTCAGTGAATTATGAAGCTTGAACACCTATTTTTGCCTTATATGACCCTTAATTTTACCTGATAAGCTATCCCGTCTTAATACTGCTCGTCTCAAAATACGAAAAGCAAAGAGCTTGAAGTAGAAGAGATATGTTTCATAGTGTCGAAGAATAAGAAATGGTCATATCTCATAACGTATGCACTTTGGAGCCCTTAGTTACCAGACTTTTTTTTCTTTTTTTTGTTGTAAGGAGCCTGTCCCTATAGTTTTTTGGTGTTTTTTTGGGACGCCAGGTATATTTACTTCCACCGTCTGATCGTATTATGATTGTAATTGTGAGCGAGGAAGTTTCGTCAGGGGCATCAATTAGCACAGCAGCGTAGGCACTTTCTTAGTGGTTACATTTCATTTTATTCCATGTTACCGCGCAGCTTCTATCAAGTTACGTATTGTGTACAAGAGTTTTTTTATATTATTGTATTTCCAAATACGGTGCAAATCCACGTACTTTTTCTGATTATTTGCCTATTGTGTAACTGTCAGTGTACCTGTTTTATTACTGAAGATGACTCATAGGATCTTTGGACTTTGTTTCGCATAGTGTTGCTACATTAGTAGTCTTGTTATTTTATATTAATCTTCTCTGAATAACTATTTACTTGCGATATACGATCTAAGCGTTTGGAATGTATGGTATGTGTCCTAACACTTTCGTCCAAAGAAGAAAATTGCCTATTAAGCTTATACATGAATCTAGTCTTTGACATGAACAGCTATATAAATGCCCTGAAATGCCACAATTTGCACTCTTCTCAAAAGTTTATACAACCTCTAAATGCAGAGAGCTGTTTTATGTTAACATCTTTGTACATGTAACGTTTATGGTGCGTTCTAAAACTAAATTCTGCTATTTAAGACTATGCTATGTTCCACCGCTATCTGTGTTTCTGAAGTTATTTTAGGTTGTCGCATCGGTAAGGACTGCTTCTTGCCTAAACAATAATCTATTATTAAATTTTTTCCGTATGCAACATAGGACTTGTTAAGACTAAATGCAAGAACTCACATAAAGTGACATAGGCAGATGCTGAAGATTCAGAGCACTAGAAGATGGACAGGGGCCAATATGTCGTCCTGAATAATTTAAAATAGCTATAAGTGTGTCTGTAGTTGAATCTCATATATATATTTATTTGAATTACTACTGTCCATAGTACTTCGTTATTCTTCATCCTCAAGCCAGTCAGTGAGTCTCATTCCGAGTATGATTATTTGGTCCAGGTGAGTCTCTTCTCCGTTGTGTTACTCCTATTCCAGTCAACGTAGGAAAATTAGGGGAAAAATCGTGTAATCACTCATTTGTTTACCGTGCTAGGAGGAAGTGTTCTGAACGACATGCTAGAAGTCCATACCGGTGAAGTTTGAGTATTGGGATGGGAGCGCCTTTAAAGGTCACTTTTTTGTGTTTTTCTTGAAGAACTCTACAACCACGGCTCCTATCGAAAATATTTCCCAGTATAAAATTAAACTACACTACATTTCTTGCAAAAAATGTCCTATTCATTTTTTCTGTAGGACTAATATTTTCCATGTTGCAGAAGATGAAAAAATCGTAGACTATCAAAAATAACGATTTAATAGTATGAAATTACTATTAATTTTTGAATTAAGTGGATTAAGAACAAATATTAAATGTGTGTATCATGTCTAATTGCAGTAGAGCCGTGTTCCGGGGGTGAAACAGGGAGGAGGGGGAGCGGTTGAGTAGGGTATTAGTGCAAAGGAAGAAGGTCGCCTGATTGTGTGCAATCATGTACCTCCTTCACAGACCTTCAAACTGAAGGCCAGTCAGGTGAATCCCCAATCTATCCATCTCACTACGTTACAAAAAGCAACTACAGGGTGTTTCACTAAGTTATAATTACGTTCCACAATGTGCGCCATGAATCACTGGTGACACACTGTGAAGACATGTCCGGGGAATGTCTATTTTCCACACAGTGAGTTACCGCTGTATGGAACACATTTACAGGGTGTATCCCTGAAGAGTCCTAAGGCACATTTTCTCTGTCGATTTCTTCAGATGTTTATAATTTCTTTTTTGCTGTGCGCAGATGGAGTTAGCCCAAACAGTTGCCGCTCATCACGTCCCTCGTGGACGAAAAGCGTCGGTTTGTTTCCAAATACGCCCAAAATGACTTTTGAAGCGGAATTTTATCTGCGCATCCGACAGAGGGGTCCCAGATTTATGAAGGTGGTATCTTTTCCCGAAAGAACAGATACCATTGATGACCGTGCAACTTCTCTAGAATGAAATGATAATTAAATCGACACCCTAGCTGCAAGCAGGCGTTGATATACATCATTGGGGACATGTTCAAAGTATGTGCCCCGACCTGGACTCGAACCCGGGATCTCCTGCTTACATGGCAGACGCTCTGTCCATCTGAGACACCTAGGGAACAGAGGATAGTTCGCCTGCCGGGACTTATCCCTTGCTCGCACCCCGTCAGACCCACATTCCCAACATGTCCACACCACTACCTCCGTAGTGCGTTTGATAGATGATTGTCCATCACACTCATTACTCGTGGCAGATTAATCTACTAAGTCCCGTACGAGTTGGGGCATAGCGCGTGCGTTCGCACAAAAAGGTCAATGTCCGGGTGACCATATTTTAACTATATATGAAAGCAGTATGAGCCCTCGGTGGTACACATGGATAGAGCGTCTGCCATGTAAGCAGAAGATCCCGGGTTCGAGTCCCGGTCGGGGCACACATTTTCAACTTGTCCCCAATGATGTACAGGGTGATTCAAAAGGAATACCACAACTTTAGGAATTTAAAACTCTGCAACGACAAAAGGCAGAGCTAACAAGGGAACCTCTCC
Source organism: Schistocerca piceifrons (assembly GCF_021461385.2). Taxonomy (NCBI): domain Eukaryota; kingdom Metazoa; phylum Arthropoda; class Insecta; order Orthoptera; family Acrididae; genus Schistocerca; species Schistocerca piceifrons. The sequence continues at coordinate 891,389,122 of NC_060140.1, forward strand.
ATCCCACCCCCCTCAGATTTAGTTATAAGTTGGCACAGTGGATAGGGCTTGAAAAACTGAACACAGATCAATCGAGAAAACAGGAAGAACTTGTGTGGAACTATGAAAAAAATAAACAAAATATACAAACTGAGTAGTACATGTGTAAGATAAGCAACATCAAGGACAGCGAGAGCTCAGTAGCGCCGTGGTCCCGTGGTCAGCGTGAGCATCTGCGGAACGAGAGGTCTTTGGTTCAAGTCTACCTTCGACTGACAATTTTAATTTTTTATTTTCAGACAATTATCAAAGTTCAGGCACACACACACACACACACACAATCAACTTCGCTCTGCAAAATTCCAGGACAAGTCAGATTTGCTTGGACATATGCAAGATTTGACGGTCTACACATGGAAAAATTTGAAAGCGTTAAAAACATATGTTTTCACAGAGCACAGGGAAAACTGTGCGACTGTGAAACTGTTGCATTCATTTGTTGCAGTTTATGTGACAAACTCTTATGTTTTCATCACTTTTTTGGGAGTGATTATCACATCCACAAGAAAACCTAAATCGGGCAAGGCAGAAGAATCTTTCTACCCATTCGCCAAGTGCACAAGTTAGGTGGGTCGACAACATATTCCTGTCATGTGACGCAAATGCAGTCAACAGTGTCGTACAGAATATATCAGACGTGTTTTCCTGTGGAGGAATCGGTTGACCTATGACCTTGCGATCAAATGTTTTCGGTTCCCATTGGAGAGGCACGTCCTTTCGTCTACTAATCACACGGTTTTGCGGTGCGGTCGCAAAACACAGACACTAAATTTATTACAGTGAACAGAGACGTCAATGAACGAACGGACAGATAATAACTGCGAAAATAAAGAAATTAAAATTTTCACTCGAGGGAGGACTTGAACCAAGGACCTCTCTTTCCACCTCTACTCACGCTAACCACGGGACCCCGGCGCTCCTGATCTCCCTTTGCATTTGATGTTGCCTATGTTTCACATAGACTACACAGTTTGTATATTTTGCTTATTTTTTCATAGTTCCACACGACTTCTTCCTGTTTCCTCGATTGATCTGTGTTCAGTTTTTCAAGGCCTATCCATTGTGCCAATTTATAACTAAATCTGAGGGGGGTGCGATGGGGAGGTTCCCTTGTAAGCACTATCTGTCGGCGAATTAAGGGAGCTATAAAGTTTCATTTAGTTGTACATTTGTTCGCTTGAGGCGCTGTTGACTAGGCGACAGCGTCAGTTGATGCTAAAATGGCGACCGCTCAACAGAAAGCTTTTTGTGTTATTGAGTACGGCAGAAGTGAATCGACGACAGTTGTTCAGCGTGCATTTCGAACGAAGTATGGTGTTAAACCTCCTGATAGGTGGTGTATTAAACGTTGGTATAAACAGTTTACAGAGAATGGGTGTTTGTGCAAAAGGAAAAGTTCTGGACGGCCGAGAACGAGTGATGAAAATGTAGCACGCATCCAGCAAGCATTTGTTCGCAGCCCAGGAAAATCGACTCGCAGAGCTAGCAGAGAGCTGCAAATTCCACAATCAACTGTATGGAGAGCCCTACGAAAAAGGTTAGTTATGAAGCCTTATCGTCAACTACCCGAGGCGATGGATCGGCCGCCAGGCAGCCCGTGACAGAGCACTTCATCACTGGCCTCCAAGAAGCCCTGATCTTACCCCCTGCGATTTTTTCTTATGGCGGTATGTTAAGGATATGGTGTTTCGGCCACCTCTCCCAGCCACCATTGATGATTTGAAACGAGAAATAACAGCAGCTATCCAAACTGTTACGCCTGATATGCTACAGAGAGTGTGGAACGAGTTGGAGTATCGGGTTGATATTGCTCGAGTGTCTGGAGGGGGCCATATTGAACATCTCTGAACTTGTTTTTGAGTGAAAAAAACCTTTTTAAATACTCTTTGTAATGATGTATAACAGAAGGTTATATTATGTTTCTTTCATTAAATACACATTTTTAAAGTTGTGGTATTCTTTTTGAATCACGCTGTATATCAACATCTGTTTTGCAGCTAGGGTGTCGATGTAATTATCATTTCAGTCCCAGATTTGCCGAGTGCGATATTGGTTTTGTTGATGTGAATTAAAAGCGACATTAAAACGCGTAAGCGTAACCAGTACTACAGCAGCGCTACCAAAGTCCTGGCCCTCGCTGTTTAGTCGCTGCTTGTGGACTGGTTCGCGTTTTACTTTCCCTGTTAATTCATATCAACAAAACCAATATCGCACTAGGCTAACCTGGGACCACCTGTCGGATGCGCACATAAAATTTCACTTCAAAAATCATTTGGTTCGTAAGAGGCAACAAACCGACGCTTTCCGTAAATCATGGGCGTCGCATGAGAGACGTGATGAGCAGTATTTGTTTGGGCAAATTCCATCTGCACACAACAAAAAAGAGACAGCAAGTATCTACAGAAACACCAGGGGAACTGGACCTGACGATTCATAGGAGAGCCACCCTGTATGGATTACTAATAATATTAAACGCAAATAACGCATGTGGACAGAATATATGCAAATCTCTGCACATGTTCTACACTGCTAGAAGGGAAATTGGTTCTTAGTCATCCTGTGCGGTAGCTGGAGTGCTGTTCCACGAAAGGCAACTTCCTCCCCCCTCCCCCCCCTCCCCCCTCCCCCCCCCCCACCTTATCACAAGCGGTGTTCGATTTTCGGTTTACAGACCCCAGCATTTCCTGTTCCGTTCATTTGTGGGAGTAGACATAATAACTGAGCTCTTGTTTGTATAGTGCAGGTATTTTCATTTTATGAAGTGAGCACTTATACGCAGTTGTTAAGTGAACTATTGTGTATGAAAGCTCAGCAGCTGGAGTTGTCAACTGTCTACCACTCTGAAGAGCCTGTTCGAAGTATGACATGCTGTCAGAGTGTATTAGACTGTCGATTTCATTATCTCTACTGACACTGGCTGGAATACTTTTCGCAGCACGAGGGGTACGAAATGCATCACCCCAGCCTCAGCTCTCTCACCATCTGAAGAGGCCCGCAGACTTAAATTACCTCCCTCTGCGACAAAACTTGACATATTTCTACGTAAGTGAAGCAACGCATTACAGCAGATTACTGTTCTACACTTTAACGTTAGATCCATTCCACCAGACACATTCTCATCCCTTTTCCACGATATATTGTCTACTCGTGGTAAGTGGCTTCACTCAGTGCTACTTACTCAATGGGTGCCAGTAATTCCTATGTGGTAAACACTTATGCAGTATACAAGTAACACAATTAATGGTGAGAGAAATTCAGTAACTTTCTGGTCACTCATTAATTCACCACCAAGTGAGTACAACACAATTGTGCAGCTTTACAGTATGCTATCAATGATAGACAGCAGCAAGGGGTCACATTTGCCAATCCAATCGCTTTCCCATCAACAATACAGAGGTCGCCGACAGCATCAGACAAATTATACACTTCTCAGCAATTGTTTATAGTAATGTAGTTTACATAAAAGCTCACTTCACAATTAAAAACACGTATACTCATTCAATAAACTGAAAATAACTCCACTACATAAACAAGTACTCAGGGAAATTGTTTTGTCTACTCAAATAGGAGAACAGGACAGGAAATGCTGGGGAGGTACAATATGTGAACTGAAATGCGAACAATCCTCTTGGTAGAAGAAGTCGCCTTTCCCAGGAGAAAGCTGGCATACAACGATGACTGAGAATCAATTTCACCTCCAGCAATGGAGAATGTAGCCAGAGGTTTACGTAGGCACTGTCCATATGCGTTTCTGTCCATGTAGTGTTGCACTTTGTGGGAAATAAACACACTCCGGACATGTCTGACTACTGCATCGCCAGAGATTCATAACGTGCGGTGTGGAGTATCGGAGTAACTTTGTAAGACATCCTGTTGTCGCTTCTTGTAACATAGTGGGGCAGAGAGAGCGGGGATACACTTGCTCGCCCTTCAGTTTGCAGACCTATGCAGGAGGGAAGTGCATGAACACAATGCGGCGACCTGCTTCCCTTGCACTTCTCCCGCAGAAATTTGCCCCCTCCACGCTGTTACACCCATGGAACAGTTCCCACCATTAGGTTATACTGCACTTAGATGTGACACACAAATTTTATATCTCTTTTTAAGCCACTTCATTCAAAAATAAACATAAATTTCAGACGTTATAACAATATTTCTAGTAATTGTAATTTTTACATTCCCCGCATCTCGAAAACTGTTAGACTTAGAGAAAAAATGAATGTAACCTTTCTTGTAGGAAATTCACTGTATTTATTTTGTACTCTGAAACATTTCCACTAGAATCAGCGGTTTTCGAGTTATTCGAGAAAGACACAAAACAGTGATCCTTAAGCGCATCCTCACTCCAGACCTTACACCTTTTCACTCAGGATTTTATGTTCTTCAGATCACTCCCTCCAAGCACAACGCACAATTTTCCTTTTTTGGTCCTCGTTGACTGTGCTTTCCAGCCTTTCCTCGGACTCGGTGGAGGACTGGAGCTAGAAGAGCAACAGGTGTTTGAGTTACGCGCAACAGATGTGCCGACCTATTGTCCGCAACAGGTGGCAGCAGCGGTCTCTACCTCCGTTGTCGAAACACAAGCGGGAAGCGTTGGCAGTACGAGGAAGTTGAAAGCTTTGTCTCTCATTTACCTGCAGTATATTCCAGATGGTGCACAAGGTCAATTGGAGGAAGCTGGAGCCAAGTACCGATAGCAGCATTTTTGATGGAAGCATTTCGGCATCTGGAAAACGTGTTTAGTCCTGCACTGCAATACTGGTTGAATTTCAAGAATTTGTTAATGAATCTGAGATCTCCTTAAGATCTAAGAGGACTTCGATACCTTCTCGTGTTATTACTACCACGAGGGATTACAGGATATGGTTGTCGAAACGAACCAAAGGCCTCTCTAGGTATTTACGAATGAAAGACTTTTAAGAAACCAAGAAACGTTACGATCTAGACATTGCAAACTATGCTGTGCAGATATTTTAACACTGCAAGAAACCCGAAAGAGGAGAAAATGACCAGTAATACAAAGCATCGAGTTTCTCACTGAACGAGCAATATGATGTCACACAGGGAAGTCTATCTGTATGACAAACACACTAACAATCTGTCCTTCACTATCGAACTTAAGTCTAATAATGTAAAATCAGTCTGCCAGAGACCACCATAAAATTTCAGCGTGGCCAAGACGGATAACTATGACAGTTGAAGAATAAAGATGGTTCTCTGTGGCATCAGTTGCACTGTTATCACCTAGGGCTAGAATGCTACTGATAGCACCTCGTAGCAGCTCCGACATTGAGTGGAGAGAGGACCAGTAACTTAAGTCCATCTTTCAGTAGTAGCGTTGGGCTGCATGAGTATATTCATCTTTGATCAGCTGGTTCAACATGTAGCAAGGTGGTAGTCGACCCAGGCCAAAAGACGAGGCACCATTCCTCTTGCGGTGTTATCAAAGTCGTGAGACAACAATGTATTTTCTTCCAGCGATGAATGCCAGTAGACCAGATGGAATGGGTTTATAAAAGTTGGATCAAGAGAACGTTAGGTTTCAGTCACTATCCTAAAACTACAAAACGTTTTCCCAATTGATGAAGAAAATCTCGTACAGACACACGGGCAGAGCGTTTCATTGCAGGTCTGGCTAGGGACAGTGATAGGTACTGAATGACCATCGGAAGTTCATTGACGACCTTTTAGCAGATGATAGAATATAGAGAAAATTATGAGAGCTCTGAGCGAAGCAAAGGCAGAGACAGGGAGAAGTTATTATCGATACTACGTCTCAAATAAAGTAGTTACCTGGAAGTTTCACATCAACCTCAACAATGACTAAAAGAGAACTTCTTATAATTTCTTACAGTTCAATTCATTCCTTAGTAGATTGCCCATCAGTCGCTGTTAAACTGTAAAAGCAACCAAAAGATGAGCAAGAGAACGATTGTGAGTGTGCCAGTAACACACTTGGATCTCTCCTTAATGGGACTAGGAACAGCCATACACCAGAAGAAAGAGGAAGTGAAGAGCCCAGATAACACCAGGGCAGAAAAAATAACAAATTTAAGATTAGTGGCAAAGAACTGGATGACCCAGTCGATGAATAACTGCCTCGGTCTTCCCAAAGATTTTTTGGAAGACGTCTGAGGTTGCACTGCTAAAGCTTGGGAAAGAACCCAACGAACCTAAGAACTTTCACCGATCTCTTCTGTGTCATCTTCACAGACCCTTCAAGAGAGTGGTTTGCATTACGAGTGAATCTAGTACTGACGAGCATTTAATTCTTGAACAACGATATTCCATGTTTGGTAGGTTGTGATGTGACAAAGTATATCACGGATGAATCCAAGAAAAAAAATTAGGCACCAGGGCTGCTTTCAACCTGACTCTTGCCTAGACACGAGCCACTATGAGACACTTCTAAGGAAAATCTTCAGTCTGACAACAGATTTCCATGTCACTAGCCTAGTGAAGGACATGCTCCAAAACGGAAAGTTCTGTGTAACACTTCAATTCAGGAAGAATTTCTAGAGGAACTAGAAGAACAGCCGCGACAAGTGAACTGTCCTATCGTCTATAGTCTGAAACATTTATACAATCGACAATACAAATCCTCAAAGAATATGTCGATTCATCAGTAATGATCATAAAGGAAGAATTTCTCAAAGTAGAACTTTTGAAGAACCGAAGTGCAATTGACATCCTAGAAAATGTCGCTGTATTCTTAAAGAGAACCATCACACGGCAAACACCAGAAAAACCAAAGTCTAGTTTTCCCCTATGCAACAAGCCCAGAAATTATCATCTTACTGTCACATGGAGAGAAGTGAATATGAAGCACAATCTAAAACTGACATAGCTCAAGCTCGCGACCTCTTACAAGAAGCACTGCGATTACCTAAAAGGAAGCTCCGGCAGAATGAAGTGAATATTTAAAATTTTGAACTCAAAGGCGAACCAGTCCAGTCCTTCAACAGACGACAGAATAAGCTTTGCATCAGTAGAATAGCCAATACTGACGTGGAGGCTTCTAAGCCCATATAAAGCCCGTCAGTGTCGCACTCAATGAAACTGTCACTGGCGACCTCAGTAAGCAGGTTCTACCATCTTACCGTCATTGCTTATAAACATGTAATAATAGCCATTAGTGGAAAGCATGAAAAGTAGAAGCACATGTCCAACTGCAGCCATTCCGTGTACAATCATGACATCACAGATTAAGGAACAGTGTAGTCCAGAGAAACGGACTGTGGATGTTACCTTAATAGCCAGACTTCACCTTTGGAAGGAGTCACTCACGAAAGATTCAGAATTCATTACACAAGGAAAGAATGGTAGGAGAATCGACTTATCATACGCCAATCGGAGAACACACAAAAGGTTGACAACTCTGGTTTCTTGATGTGCGAGCAACATAGCCAAACAGTGTCACTCTGACAACGATAAGTGTAGCTCTGGACAAATACACTCTCTGGAATACCTTCGTTGTCCACATCTAGATTAAGGTGTCTGTTATAAGATATGATTTTACTAAAAGACTTTCCAGTTTCATTTGCACTTACAAGGGTTCTTCTGTCTCTGTACTTTAGCTCCAGTTTTCTGAGGACTGCGAATATACATACATGAAACAAAGCTTTCATCACCTCGGTTCCGAGAGTTCCGGAACTGTACAGAAAATTGGAACAGAGATCAACATAAACATCATTTCTGCCATTTCTATTGCTCATGAAAACCAGACATTACATGTTGTACCACCATACAGCGAGACTTCCAGAGACGGTGATCCAGATTGCTGTACACACCGGTACCCCTAATATCCAGTAGCACGTCCTCTTGCAGTGATGCATCCCTGTATTTGTCGTGGCATACTACCACAAGTTCATCAAGGCACTGTTGGTCCATATTGTCCCAATCCTTGACAGCGATTTGAAATAGATCCCTCAGAGTGGTTTGTGGGTCACGTCGTGCATAAACAGCCCTTTTCAATCTATCTCAGGCATGTTCTATAGGGTTCATGTCTTGAGAATATAATGGCCACTCTAGTCGAGCGATGTCATTATCCTCAAGGAAGTCATTCACAAAATGTGCACGAAGGGGGAGCGAATTGTCGTTCATGAAGATGAATGCCTCGCCAATATGCTGCCGATATGGTTACACTATCGGCCGGAGGATGGCATTCACGTATCGTACAGCCGTTACGGCGCCTTCCATGACCACCAGCGGCGTACGTCGGCCCCACATCATGCCACCCCAAAAACAGCAGAGAACCTCCACATTGCTGCACTCGCTGGACAGTGTGTCTAGAGGCGTTCAGCCTGACCGTGTTGCCTACAAACACGTCTGCGACGATTGTCTGGTTGAAGGCATATGCGACACTCATCGGTGAAGAGAATGTGATGGTAATCCTGAGCTGTCCATTCAGCATGTTATTGGGCTAATCTGTACCGCGCTGCATGGTGACATGGTTGCAAAGATGGACCTCGCCATGTACGTTGGGTGAAGTTGCGCATCACGCAGCCTATTGTGTACAGTTTGAGTCGTAACACGGCGTCTTGTGGCTGCACGAAAAGCGTTATTCAATATGGTGGCGTTGCTGTCAGGGTTCCTCCGAGCCATAATCTGTAGGTAGCGGTCAGCCACTGCAGTAGTAGCCCCTGGGCGGCCTGAGCGAAGCATGTCATCTTCAGTTCCTGTCTCTCTATCTCCATGTCCGAACAACATCGCTTTGATTCACTCCGAGACGCTTGGACACTTCCCTTGCTGAGAGCCCTTCCTGGCACAAAGTAAGAATGCGGACGCTATCGAACCGCGATATTGACCGTCTAGGCATGGTTGAACTACAGACAACACGAGCCGTGTATCTCCTTCCTGGTGGAATGACTGGAACTGTTCGGCTGTCGGACCCCCTCCGTCTAATAGGCGCTGCTCATGCATGGTTGTTTACATCATTGGGCGGGCTTAGTGGCATCTCTGAACAGTCAAAAGAACTAAGTCTGTCACGCAATATCCACAGTCAACGTCTATCTTCAGGATTTCTGGGAACCGGGGTGATGCAAAACGCTACCTTTTTCCTTTATGAAACGTAACTGACATTTGTCTAGTACCTGTTCAAATTTTCTTTCTGGTGTTCTAAATAAAGGATATAAAAATACTACGCGCAGAAGATTTTAGAGTGTTCAGAGGAGATAAAAAATTTCAGACAGTGTACCTCTTCCCCATTAGACAGTAATTACACTGAGTTTACCGCGATTTATAATGGATCCCGGGATGTTACTAAAGGGAGACATGGCTCCTAATAGTCAATGCATGCTCTGCTGACTACTAAATCCTTGGACTTGCAGAGCAGGCACTGTCGTGCGTGTTGATCACACAACGTATTAAAAAATATGTCCCGCCTTTTGTAATGTCCAGAGGACCATCACACATCGCGGTGACTGCAGCGTGATTATTGTCTTTGAACTGTCATTTCTATTAATCTCCTTTTGTATTTCTTTCAGTTACCTTCCCTTCCATTCTGTAGAAGCTCTTTTCATGCACTGTAGAAGTTCTTTCGAGCTATGCTACTTGGCAGTGACACATCGTGCGAAAGTTGTTTAGCTACAAAATAGCAGGTCAGCAACTGGAAGCAGTTAATTCCATAAATTATCTGGGAGTACGCATTAGGAGTGATTTAAAATGGAATGATCATATAAAGTTGATCGTTGGTAAAGCAGATGCCAACTGAGATTCATTGGAAGAATCCTAAGGAAATGCAATCCGAAAACAAAGGCAGTAGGTTACAGTACGCTTGTTCGCCCACTGCTTGAATACTGCTCAGCAGTGTGGGATCCGTATCAGATAGGGTTGATAGAAGAGATAGAGAAGATCCAACGGAGAGCAGCGCGCTTCGTTACAGGATCATTTAGTAATCGCGAAAGCGTTACGGAGATGATAGATAAACTCCAGTGGAAGACTCTGCAGGAGAGACGCTCAGTAGCTCGGTACGGGCTTTTGTTAAAGTTTCGGGAACATACCTTCACCGAAGAGTCAAGCAGTATATTGCTCCCTCCCACGTATATCTCGTGAAGAGACCATGAGGATAAAATCAGAGAGATTAGAGCCCACACAGAAGCATACCGAGAATCCTTCTTTCCACGAACAATACGAGACTGGAATAGAAGAGAGAACCGATAGAGGTACTCAAGGTACCCTCCGCCACACACCGTCAGGTGGCTTGCGGAGTATGGATGTAGATGTAGATGTAGATATCCCTGTGTTTTGCGCACCATGTATTATTCACATCATATGACATGATACGAGGGAATGGGAATCACTGTTGACAGTTGATGGTTGGAGTGCTGCCACATTATCTACGAATCCAGTAATACTGGCAACTGATGGGTTATGCATGGAGATCGTATCAACCTGTACAGCACCAAAACAGCCTGTAGATGACGCAATGAAGCGCTGAAACTGGTAGCGACAAAATAAAATAAAATCATAAGGACGGCTGTAGGTGTTTTTATTTTTTGTCGCGATAGTGAACGGCTGTCGTCTCAGAGACGTCCTGCTAAAAGGATGGACATACAAAAGCTAACATTTTAATGTGTAACTGCCATTCTCTCTTGTAATTCAGGCCTCCAGCTGTTGAGTAGCCTGAAGTTGCGTGTGGCCGTCTGCCGACAAAAAAATGAGTTCCTTCTTAGTAAGGCCTTCAGCTGTCAGTGTAGTAAAATGTTTTAAAATGATTGTTGAAGAGTTTTTTTTAAATAAGGTGTATGTGTTTTCTATGCAGCCAACGGTAACTGATTAGGCCCCGTCCACGCCTTTCCTGCTTTCCCTAAGTCCCACGTCTCACACTTCTCCGCAGCCTTCATTCACCTCTGTCATTTCTGGCTTATGGTACATCACTGTTGCCTCGGCGCCGGTTTTGGGTAGCGCCAGTTTGCCACGCGCAGTATACATTAAACACGGCGGCCCGCGACCAGTAACAAACTCAGACGTTTTGGAAATGGTTCCATCCTTGGCCCGACAGCCAATGATCATGCCCTTTTGGACGCCGGATAAATCGTTCCGTTTCCGCATTACGACAACGACTCCACTGCTGCACTGTTTTCGGCGTCCCCCCCCCCCCCCCCCCCGCGCCCTCCGATTACGCTATATATAGCTGCCACTGCTAGTGCAGCCACCTGGTTATTGCACGGTGTCGTCGAACATGGTCACATTAATGTGACTGGACGATTTAGAACCAATACCTGGAGGTTAACCCCATTTACTCACTGTTATTATTGTTGTAATTATTATTACATTATTCACCATTTCACGGGCTTAGTGAGGTAACTCGTTTTGGTATCTATATTCTTGTCCTTTTTATTGTTATGAATAGTACTACTGTTTTTTTATCAGTCTGATTTGGAATTTCCCTCTTTATTTAATTGCTTGTGATTACTCCCTTGCAGAACTGATGATTTATTTGATTAGGCTATTGTGAGAATCGTCTGCTGCTCAGCACGATGTGTGCATCTTTAATGAGCACTAATTTGACATGTACTTTCTTTTCCCGATAAATCAGAATGCAAACATTTTCGTGTCGGTATAACAGGTAACACGAAAAGTGAAAGAAAAGAATCGACATTGTTCTAGCGAAAGCAGGTGGGGTATTTGAGAACCGGTATTTGGGTAAGACTGTGGCAGTTCTGTTACCTCCGTCGTGTATGGATCATAAGAATAACGTAAGGTAGGTTAGGACGCATACCTATGTATACAGACAGTAATTTCTCCCTCGCTCAGTACGTGAATCATAAAGACAGAAATTTGTTAATATTACCACGAAGAACCATGGACCTTGCCGTTGGTGGGGAGGCTTGCGTGCCTCAGCGATACAGATAGCCGTACCGTAGGTGCAACCACAACGGAGGGGTATCTGTTGAGAGGCCAGACAAACGTGTGGTTCCTGAATAGGGACAGCAGCCTTTTCAGTAGTTGCAGGGGCAACAGTCTGGATGATTGACTGATCTGGCCTTGTAACACTAACCAAAACGGCCTTGCTGTGCTGGTACTGCGAACGGCTGAAAGCAAGGGGAAGCTACAGCCGTAATTTTTCCCGAGGGCATGCAGCTTTACTGGAGATCTGCATCAAACCAGTCTCAGAAATGAAGACCACAACAACAACAACCTTCCGCTATCCACCGCACAATCATTTGGCGAGTACATACGTAAATGTTAGCTTAATGATGATGAACGTCACAGCTGGGGTGCGTCAGCAACATGAGCAGCCTAAGCACGCTGGTACATGTGTTCACATGTAAGTGGAAGAATACGTTTAAGTATTCGTAATTGTGTGGCTGCCTGATCTATCACATCTATACCCAAAGGAACCTCTTTAATATCTTCTAGATGGTTGTGTTTGCTGTGCGAATTCTCTGGCGTGTATCCTTAGATTTGTGACCCATTAGAGATAGCATGGCTAGAGATACCAGGGAAAATCTACCAGCATTTGATTATGTTTCATCTACAGCACATGTAGATGATTATGTCGTATAGACTCTTCTGACAGGGTAACAGGATATTTGAGAATAGCTTGCGTGGTGCTAGAGAGACTCTCAGAGGACACAAACTGTTCTCGGAAGGCAGAGATTAGAATATATCGAACGAATATTTAAGACGAAGAGACTGGCACGGGAGACCAGTTCGTAGAGGACGCATGAAGGCGGCCAGAAGGCTGATTGGTAACCAGCTGGCGTTCTCAATAATTTGACTCGACTAAGTTCGTCAAACAATTCCAACTGAAGGAGTCAGCAGAAGAAAGTGCTAACCTTCTGTTTAGTAGGTATGGCCCGTTTTTATCTGGTGTGCTTTCGAATGTAGCACATCCTGTTAACAAATAGACTCATATGTGCTGCTAGACAATGCTACCTACAATATAAATTACTTTGTGTTATTGCATATAACTGAACATATAATACACAGTAACTCAAAATATGCTCTAATGGGTTCACACTTTCTTCCGCCGACCCTTTCAATTTTCAATTACGTATCGCAGACGTAGATCTTCATAATAACTCTCGCAAGCCTTAAAGTACGGAGTTGGGATGCAGACGTAATTCTTATGTGACGAAATCACCACAGACTCGTTACCGTGCAAAATTTAGGTCACTCATGTCGACATACGGTGGCATATCTGCTAGTGTCCAAACTGTTCATATTGTCTGCTTTCAGTTCTGGGTTTTTCCGCACTAGTTATTTAACGATAAAAGTCTGACTAGCTTTACTGGTTTTAAATAAATAGCAGAAGACGGAGTATTTTTCGCTGAAGCACAATTACGCGTACAATGTAGACTGTTTGTACGAGCGGTGCATTTATTCTGCTAGTATATGCATGTGTGAGTGAGCACGTGTGTGTGTGTATGACAGAGAGAGAGAGAGAGAGAGAGAGCGCAGTTGTTTTTGTCGGTAATTAAATATGCTCGAGTAAGATAAAAAAAAAGTTGAATTAAAAATTAATTTAAATTCTCATCATTCAGAGAGACAGACCGCAAACACTGTGACAGAAGCGAATAAAGCTGAAAATTGTTGTCATAATTTGTTGTGAACCCACACTCTGGATGGACTAAATTGGCGAAGGGCTTCCTTTTACAAACGGTAACCGTTTCAGGTTGTTATGACAAACGTCGTAAATTTTCTTTTTTTTTCGTAATTTGTAAGTGAATCTTATCAGCATTTTGAATACTGAGATAATTTATTGACAAAAATTGAACAGTCTGCCACAAACGCAAGTGTAATGTGCAGCAATTACTTTACACAACTAATAGTTTATTCTAATTATTAAACTAATTTTCCATATTAGGAGCATTCTCACGTCGTTATATCCATTCTAGACACCTGTTGCAGTGACAAAGCGAATCGGTAAAACGTATCAGATTATTCTAATTCAACATGCAATCTAACATAACGCTTTATGGTAATCTTGCGTTTCGTCGAAGAGTGGTGTTTACACAGAAGTGGGTGTGCAGGAAAACGCAGATACTAAATACGTGTGGGTACATGGTCATCATGCTAAATCCAAACTTACGATATCTGATTTTTGTATCGCACACCGCGCGATCGAGCTTTTCCCGATAACATGCTACCTAGACAAAAATGTAAGTCCGAGTAAATTGTGGACGTAAAAATGCCTGAAAGTTTCGGCAAATTCAAAAGAATCGAACTTAACTTCAGAACTTAAATTGGAATCTGTAATTAGTATGGTTCAAAAGAGCTAAATGGTTCCAGAAACCAACAAAATTTTTAATTCTTTTCTGAAGGTCTGTTCATCTCACCAGTGCGGGAAAAATTTCATATATAATGCAGTACAATCGTATGATATAATCTAACAACTGACCACAAAAATAATACACATATTTTAATTAAAAAACTGTTAAAATCATCTAAATAACTTCTGTTAGTCGCATCGCCTGCTATAGTTCTTTAATTGCAGGATCATATACAAAGGTGGCGCGATAGTTAAATGAGAAATTTAATGAGAATTAGAAAACGGTAAAAAAAAGCAGAAAATGTATTTAACTTCGAAGTCATTAGGGTCGGAGCACAAGCTCACATTGTGTCAAGGATGAGAAAAGAAATCGGCCGTGCCCTTTCAAAGGAACCATCCCGGCATTTGCCTGGAGCGATTTAGGGAAATTACGGAAAACTTAAATCTGGATGGCCATACGCGGGTGTGAATCGTGGTCCTCCCGACTGCGAATCCATTTTGCTAACCATTACATCACCTCGCTCGGTGGTAAAAAATAAGACAATTAAATCAGAAAGACAGGGGAGCAAATAATCACATAACTAATTTGACATTGGCTAATTAAAGATACACGGCTTTTCAACTTCGATAGCGTTCGAATTGTCAAAACGGTTCAAATTGGATGGTTGCAAAATGAAACATCCAAAATTCCAAATGGCAGCAGGGGCAGACCGAACACGGTAACAGCATGTAGATAACGGAAGCGCTATTCCATGCACCAAATACAAAGCTGTCACTGTCAGTGACATCCAAGTGAGAAAACTTGTTTTACTTCAAGAAAGCAAAGCTCGATCGAAGATTGGCTAGTCGTTTGTCCAGAAACGAATCGTTCTATATTGTGCAAAGTAAAATCTAAAAGGCGTAAGGAGTTATTTGTGGAGTCGGAATTTCCCTTGTAACAAAGTGGAATATGTTCGGTAACTGGCACCACGTGAGTCTTACACACTGACGCAATACCTTTAAAATAATTCACTGTCTTTTCGTAACTTGTTATGCGGTGGAATGGAAGCTGCTACATATCATAGTGGTAGAAATATGAACCATACACAGCCGATATGGGTCAATGCCTTTAAATAGTTCACTTCATTTTTGTAAAATGTCACTCTGTTGAATAGAAGCTGTCGTATGTCACAGTGATAGGAATATGAGCCATAAATATCCGATATGAGTCCATCGTTGATAATAATCAAAATCCGTTAGTAAGTGCACACGAGCATTTTTGCTTCTATTTACCAGCAACTTATAACCATCACTGAAATATCTTTCCTAATGGTATTAATCGACTTCTCAGTCTACAACCTTTACTATTGCGTACTTTGATTTCTATGAGGATAGTTTTAGGCAGTCCCATGTGTTGGTATCTGTAAATGGAAACGACAGAACAAAGAAAATGAACTTTTTTTCTGGAACATGTGAACTTTATTGCTTTGATTGATATTCAGACTTAAAAAATAAAATCACAAATAATTTTATGTTACTCAAAACTATTACATTATTTAATAAATTATGTTTGAAGCAAAACACGAGGCGTTAAAAATTTTTTCTCAAGACTACAGTCTGCAATACGATAAAAAGCTATTCAGATCGTTTGACAAGATTTCCTCCACCAATCGAATCAATATTTCTGACTAGATTTCCACCTCCAATGGAATCAATGTTTTTTGGGAGATTTCCACCCCCAATGGGATCAATATTTCTTATGAGATGTCCACCTCCAAGACGATCAATGTTTCTAACCAGATTCCCACCCCCAATGGGATCAATATTTCTGACTAGATTTCCACCACCAATAGAATCAATATTTCTTAGGAGATGCCCACCTCCAATACGATCAATGGTTCTAACCAGATTTCCACCACCAATGGAGTCAACGTTTCTGACTAAATTTCCGCCCCCAATAGAATCTATGTTTCTAACTAGATTCCCACCTCCAATGGAATCAATGTTTCTGACTAGGTTCCCACCCCCAATGGAATCAATATTTCTGACTAGATTTCCACCACCAATAGAATCAATATTTCTTAGGAGATGCCCACTTCCAATACGATCAATGGTTCTAACCAGATTTCCACCACCAATGGAGTCAATGTTTCTGACTAAATTTCCGCCCCCAATAGAATCTATGTTTCTAACTAGATTCCCACCCCCAATGGAATCAATGTTTCTGACTAGGTTTCCACCCCCAATGGAATCAATATTTCTTAGGAGATGTCCACCTCCAATACGATCAATGGCCCTAACCAGATTTCCACCACCAATGGAATCAATGTTTCTGACTAAATTTCCACCCCCAATGGAATCAATATTTCTGACTAGATTTCCACCTCCAATGGAGTCAATGTTTCTTGGGAAATTTCCACCTCCAATTGAATCAATATTTCTAATGAGATGTCCACCGCCAATATGATCAATTGTCCTTACCAGATTCCCACCACCAATAGAGTCAATGTTCCTCACTAAATTCCCACCTCCAATGGAATCAATGTTCCTTACGAGATTTCCTCCACCAAGTGAATCAATATTTCTCACTAAGTTTCCCCCACCAATGGAATCAATGTTTCTAACAAGGTTTCCACCTCCAATTGAATCGATATTTCTGACTAGATGTCCACCTCCAATAGAATCAATATTTCTGGGGAGATTTCCACCATCAATAGGGTCAAAGTTTCTGGGGAGATTCCCTCCCCAAATTGGGTCAATATTTCTCACCAGATTCCCTCCTCCTATTGAATCAATATTTCTAACCATATTTTCACTTCCTTTGTGATCAACGCCTGAAGAATCACTGTTGTGATGACTGGTAGATTCTTTCCTGGAGTGCTGGAAGATAGCCTTCAGTGAATCTAGCTCGTCAACGGAGTAATCAGCACCTGTAACAGAAGAAATTTCTCAATTACGGCCTATTGTTTTAATGTTAGTAGCTTCATTTAAAACTCTCTTTTACAGACACTTGATTTGCAATATGTATGTTAATAAAGACATGCCAAAGAATAGGCGTTATATGACTTAAAAAACTGCACAGGAAATAATCATGGAATAATTACGTAATGAATATCTCATGAAGTTGTTATTAGTAATGTACGTTTATAATTGTTGCCTGATTTATGTCGTGGGACTAACTCAATATCAAGTTAAAGTTGTTAATAACACTTTTAAGTCTTACTATGTTTAAC
The DNA here is from genome assembly GCF_021461385.2 of Schistocerca piceifrons. NCBI lineage: Eukaryota > Metazoa > Arthropoda > Insecta > Orthoptera > Acrididae > Schistocerca > Schistocerca piceifrons. Next base: position 891,406,591 of record NC_060140.1, read on the forward strand.
TTGAAAAGAGCGAAAGGTACATGTGCTCATAGTCCGGCGCTATAGAACGATCGTACGTTAGTAACAGGAATTTTCTATGCAGTTGCTATGACTATTAATTGGTTCTTTCACTCAGCAAGAAGTTTCTTAGACTTGGATCTCAGGTAAGTATGGGGATCTTATGATAGCAGATGTTCCGAGACAGGTACATGACAGACAGCTGAAGGATGAAACTGAATCAATTATGCATCATTAAAAAAATTACCGTAGGTACGATGAAATTTCGTGTAAGCTTAGTAAGATCAGTACACCATAAATTTGATGTTTACTCAGTCACTTGAGAAATTTTTATCCTCAGGTGGAATCAGTTTCCTGTCAGACTGAAATACTCGTTAGTGAATCTATTTTATGAGAAGGGTAGGAGAGAGACTATAGATGATTACCAACCTATTTCTTTGTTACCAGTGTTTTCAAAAATGTGTGAGAAAGCAGTGTGTAGGAGTGTAGTAGCACAACTCAGAACATATAATTTGCTAATTTGCTATCAGGTTCGCAGTTTATTTTCAGGAATGCCTCACAGTAGTTGAGAACTTCTGTGTGAAATCTGTTATTTATTCGCTCGCTCTCTTACAATTTTTTCATGTTTCATCAATTCCTTAATTCTTTGTTTATAAATAATTTTCTATTCAAAATTTTGTAAACTGTATACTGACTTCTTCCACGACCAAGTAGCTTTTGCCAGCATGGTTCCAGGGAACCTGGTGGATAAATAAATAAATAAATTGTTCATTCTGTTTCTCAAGGTGTTTCTCGTTTATCGCTTCACATCGGGTTATGCCAGCCTTGCTTCTATTAAACTAAATTATTTTCGCATTTATCTTCCATAAACGTGAAAAATGCAACGAATTTCGATCTCATCATAGAGATGAGGGAATAGGGAATGGCTGCCTTAATCATTAATAAATTCACGGAAATTCTGATCTCGTTTTGTAACAGTATCTCCTTAGAACGATCCTTTCTTTGTCTTGTTTATTCTGAGGACAGACAATCATTTGACTGGCAACGGCCGCTAGTACGATTTATAATAGTGGGATGATTATTCTCCTGTAAGCTAATTTTGGAGCTACTATAATCGCATCGTCAGAAGTTGTTTCAATGAAGCCTAATTGGACACCTGTCTTCCTACATCTTTGTAAATGTGGTCGGTTCCCCTTTGCATCCTCTGGATATCTGATGGTTGCGAATGGCTCCAGTGACTGTTCGGCGGCATTACAGTCATGTTAATTTCCAAGTTTTCCGCCTGCTTCCGCGCATTACATTACACTTAAAGCACACTGTTCGCTACTGGTCGTTAAATCAGAGTAGTTGTTGTTGTGGTCTTCAGTCCTGCGACTGGTTTGATGCAGCTCTCCATGCTACTCTATCCTGTGCAAGCTTCTTCATCTCCCAGTCCCTACTGCAACCTACATCCTTTTGAATCTGCTTAGTGTATTCAGCTCTTGGTCTCCCTCAACGATTTTTACCCTCCTCGCTGCCCTCCAATACTAAATTAGTGATCCCTTGATGCCTCAGAACATGTGCTACCAACCGATCCCTTCTTCTAGTCAAGTTGTGCCACAAACTTCTCTTCTCTCCAATCCTACTCATTAACTCCTCATTAGTTACGTGATCTACCCATCTAATCTTCAACTTTATTCTGTAGCACCACATTTCGAAAGCTTCTATTCTCTTCTTGTCCAAACTATTTATCGTCCATTTTTCACTTCCATACATGGCTACACTCCATACATATACTTTCAGAAACGACTTCCTGACACTTAAATCTATACTCGATGTCAACAAATTTCTCTTCTTCAGAAATGCTTTCCTTGCCATTGCCAGTCTACATTTTATATCCTCTCTACTTCGACCATCATCAGTTATTTTGCTCCCCAAATAGCAGAACTCCGTTACTACTTTAAGTGTCTCATTTCCTAATCTAATTCCCTCAGCATCACCCGACTTAATTCGACTACATTCCATTATCCTCGTTTTGCTTTTGTTGATGTTCATCTTATATCCTCCTTTCAAGACATTGTCCGTTCCGTTCAACTGCTCTTCCAAGCCCTTTGCTGTCTCTGACAGAATTACAATTTCATCGGCAAACCTCGAAGTTTTTATTACTTCTCCATGGATTTTAATACCTACTCCGAATTTTTCTTTTGTTTCCTTCATTGCTTGCTCAATATAAAGATTGAATAACATCGGGGATAGGCTACAACCCTGTCTCACTCCCTGCCCAACCACTGCTTCACTTTCATACCCCTCGACTCTTATAACTGCCATCTGGTTTCTGTACGAATTGTAAATAGCCTTTCGCTCCCTGTATTTTACCCCTGCCACCTTCAGAATTTGAAAGAGAGTATTCCAGTCAACATTGTCAAACGCTTTCTGTAAGTCTACAAATGTTAGAAACGTAGGTTTGCCTTTCCTTAATCTATCTTCTAAGATAAGTCGTAGGGTCAGTATTGCCTCACGTGCTCCAATATTTCTACGGAATCCAAACTGATCTTCCCCGAGGTCGGCTTCTACTAGTTTTTCCATTCGTCTGTAAATCAGAGTAAGAAAGAGAAAACACGTTGTGTTAGGGACTGCAACTCGACCGGCGACGCGTGTGTACCTCTGACCTGAGCACGCGATCGCCTTCGCCGTGACGTGGCTCGTTAAGGCAGGCAGCAAGGGGCTAGGCGTGTCGCCAGTAATAATTCAGAGGCCTCGTTAAGCCGGCAGTTCACACTGCAGGCGTGAGACGCCAGCCCGGCCTACCTGTTGGATTCACTGAGATTCACACTCTCTGCAGTGGAATGTCCACTCGTAGTATGACTTCCTTCCGCAATGGGCTTTACTGATTGGTCTCATATTTACTCTGTGTCCGAGTGTTCATTTAAACTAAAAAATATGAATGCATTAATTTTATGTAGTTGCGTTTTCATGTAGGTGAACAATTTTTGAAACTGTTGATGATACAAATTAACAATACTGAATTTTGTTCGAGAGCTTACCGATGTTAGGGCATACAAATACATGTAGCGTCTTCCATTTATCCTGAACACCCCAAATAACTTTTTGTCCAGAACTAAATTAAAAAAAAAGTATGAAGCCTATGTTGTTTAGTTACTAGACCTACTTTAACCAGCATGACTGCTTTTCTTGCATCTTTGATCGTTACAAAGATTTTAACAGCGGTATGTCTATTTTAAGCAGCACCCTTTAATTTTTGTTTAGCAATCTACTTCCTTTGTTCAAGAACTGTTCCAAAATTATCACAATGGACCATTCACGTAATCATGACGTTATTAGAACCGCAAGCCAAAACTGACTGTGACGGCCCTGTACCAGCACACAGTGCTTGTACGCGGGATAACATAACTCGTTCACTTGTTGGAGTTGACAGTAAACAAATGGAAATACACGGGAAATGCGCACTAGTCACTCAATCAACCGATTTCAGTTGATGGTTTGTGTGAGTACATTGTAGGCCTACACCACCAAAGAAAACGTGAAATGCTACTCATCTTTGGAGAATGTAAGTTAGCAGAACAGAAACTGGAACGTCGCTTTCTTATTTACAATGCGGGTACATGTAGTACTGTACTGTAGCATCGTTAAGCGATATGGTGTGTACAGTAAAGGCTGTCCGTAACTAAAAATTGCATCATCATTTCTTTTCATTTATTCTGGTTGAACTGAAGGTGGCTAACTGATATTTACTTTGCTTGTTGTTTCCATTTGCTTACTACCAACTCCAGCAAGTGGACGAGCTACGTTACCACGTACCTGCACTCTGTCAAAGCCAACTCTTTGTTCTGTTTTTAATATGTTTACATGAACGGTACACTGTGACACGTTCCTGAACAGGTCTTGATTACCGAATAAAACATACAGGTTGCAACTGAAAAACGACATTCTGCTGTTTATATCTTTGTAATGATCAAAGGTACAAGACAAGGACCGAGCGAGGTGGCGCAGTGGTTAGCACACTGGACTCGCATTCGAGAGGACGACGGTTCAATCCCGTCTCCGGCTATCCTGATTTAGGTTTTCCGTGATTTCCCTAAATCGTTTCAGGCAAATACCGGGATGGTTCCTTTGAAAGGGCACGGCCGATTTCCTTCCCAATCCTTCCCTAACCCGAGCTTGCGCTCCGTCTCTAATGACCTCGTTGTCGACGGGACGTTAAACACTAACCACCACCACCACCTACAAGACAAGGAATCATGCTGGTTAATGTCACCCTGGAAGCTAAGCAAAATTTGCTTGATGTATTTTTTTTGTTGCTATTTAGAGTGTTCAGGATATGTAGTACACCCTGTACATATATTTCTACATGAATTTAAAATGAGATTAAAGGTCTTTCAGTAACACTTGATCTTCAGTAACAACGTCAAGATTTATCATGTATCCCGAATTAGTTTCGACTGTTAACACGTTTTTGTGACTGACTGACATTCTAAGTAAAACAGCATGGAGGGCATATTGATTCCAGTAGCACGTTTCAGCTCAGGCTTCTATTAAGACTAATTGTGATCGAATCAGAGTTTCGAAGCAAACAAAATTAAATTAAAGAACAGCTCGCTCACAGATAATCACATTAACAACTGTCTCTCGGTTTATTAGGCGATATGAAAATTCTTAATAAATCCAAACGACAACGTAAAGGCGAATAAATTATGTTTTCTGTACTGTCGCAGAGATTTTAGTATTCAAATTGGAGATTTATTTCTGCTTGATTATTTGAGAAATAAATTCACTTTTCATCCTTGTAGAAGCGATTTATAATTAGCTACTGGGGTTAAACTGGTTTCATTTGAAATATTCCTTTTTCATAGGGGACTGTGCAAATTAACTTGAGGTGCAGCGAGTTTCATATCGTCTGTTTTCTTACGTAGCAACAGAGATTCAAGTGACGAGCAACGAAATTGCGAGCAAAATTCATTTTTTCTGTTTGGGATGTAGAAACACTTTTGTACTGTGTCTCAGACATGTTGAATAAACATTAGTTTTATTATGGCACTTCGGTGCGATCGGGATTGGCTTATATTGAGTAAGCAAATGAACCTTATTTAAAAACCCATAGAAACTAATGAAGTGCTCTAAGTGATGTGCGTGGTGAATCTTTAAAGAAAAATAAATATGAAATGGTTATCCCATTAAGTAAAGTTCAAGAGTAAATTTGACCCGAAAATACATTTACCATCCAAGAGTTCAAATTTTTTCGTTGAAATAGGTTCAGTATCCAATTCATAGCCAAGTCATCAGTGACTTCGCACAAGAATGAAAATGATCGCAGAAGATATACACCACATTTTGATTGAAGAATTCTACCTTGCTCTAGAACAGAACTAAGGAAACCTGTTGGAAATAAATTAACGTGAACAGAATCACAATTGAGCTCAGGCAGAAGTAATTATCTCTGGGAAACTTCAATCTTACATTGCGATTTTCAGTAGAGTCACTTTCGGGAACGCAGAGGGCTACCGTATTTGTTCTTTACTTCGCAGACTACGCCAACTGCCATTTTTGCTTAATTTTCGTTTGTTCTGTTTCAGGTGGGGCCCATTTCATCAGATACAGCAGCTGCTTTCTTCAGGTACCGCGAGCGTTGTTGTGGTCGCTGCCTGGTATCCAGTTATTAGACTGTGTAGCGACATAAGCAGAGCGCTGATTTGTATTTACTTGTATGATTCTCAGCACCGGCTGCGAGCCCCCTCGTCTGCATCTACACCTAATCACACGCTCCGCAAACCACCAAACGGTCCAGGGCGGAAAGTGCCTCGTAACGCTGCTAGTCGCTGCTCTTCCTGTTCCACTTGCAAATGGGGCAAGGGAAAAACGACTCTTTGTATGCCTCTCCTACACTGTCTTGGCGATCCTTTCGCGAGATGTACGTTGGTGGCAGCAGAATCGTTCTGAAATTTGTCGCAAATAACGTCCCACGAAAAGCACGTTGTTTCTCCTCCAGGATTTCCCATTCGTGTTCACGGAGCATTTCTGTAACACTCAAGTTTTGTTTGGACACACCAGTAGCAAACCTTGCAGCACGTCTCTGAATTGCTTCGATCTCTTCCTTTAATCCGACCTGGCGGGAATCCCAAACGCTCTAGCAGTATCCAAGGATGGGTCACACAAGTGTTCTACACACAGTCTCCTTTACAGATGCGCTACACTTTCCTCTTTCCTAGAATAAACCGAAGTCAACCATCAGACCATTCGCCTTCCCTACTACCGACCTTTCATGCTCGCTCCATTTCATATCTTTTTGCACCATTACGCCTACATATTTAATCGAAGTGACTGTGTCAAGCGGCACTCCACCAACACTGTATTCAAACGTAACAGAATTGTTTTTCTCATTCACTTGCATTAGCTTATGTTTTTCTGCACTTAGAGCAAGCAGTCATCCATTATATCAGATAGAAATTCTGTCCAACTTATCCTGTGTCTTTCTTCAGTCCCCCAACGATGACATTTGCACGTAAACGACAGCTTCATCAGTAAACAGTCGCAGATTGCTGCTCACCACATCCGTCATATCGTTTATGCACGCAGAGAGCAAGAACAGTCCTATCATACTTCCCTGGGTGTCTCTTGAGTCAGTCGAGAGGAAATTGACAATATTTTTTAAACATTCGATTTGTAATCCATATCTTTGATATTTTTAGTGCATGTTGTTTGTTGTTGTGATCTTCAGTCCAGAGACTGGTTTGATGCAGTTCTCCATGCTATTCTATCCTGTACGAGCTGCTTCATCTTCCAGTACATACTGCAACCCATATCCTTCTGAAGCTGCTTGGTGTAGTCATCTCCTGGTCTCCCTCTACGATTTTTACCCTCCACGCGCCCCCCCTCCCCCCCCACGTACTCAATTGGTAACCCTTGATGCCTCAGAACACGACCTACCAACCGATCCCTTCTTCTAGTCAAGTTGTACCACAAATTTCACTTCTCCCCAATTCTATTCAGTACCTCCTCATTAGTTATGTCATCTACCCATCTAATCTTCAGCATTATTCTGTAGCACCACATTTCTAAAGCATCTATTCTCTTTCTGTCTAAACTATTTATGGTCCATGTTTCACTTCCATACTTGGCTAGACTCCATACAAATACTTCCAGAAAGGACATCCACACATAAATCTATACTCGATGTTAACAAATTTCTCTTCTTCAGAAACGCTTTTCTTGCCATTGCCAGTCTACATTTTATATCCTCTCTACTTCGACCATCATTAGTTATTTTGCTCCCCAAATGGCAAAACTCATTTACTACTATAAGTGTCTCCCTCAGCATCACCTGACTTAATTCGACTGCATTCCATTATACTCGTTTTGCTTTTGTTGATGTTCATCTTATATCCTCCTTTCAAGACATTGTCCATTCCATTCAACTGCTCTTCCATGTCCTCTGCTGTCTCTGACAGAATTACAAAGTCATCGGCGAACCTCAAAGTTTTTATTTCTTCTCCGTGGATTTTAATTCACACTCCGAATTTTCCTTTTGTTTCCTTTACTGCTAGCTCAATATAAAGATTGAATAACGTCGGGGATAGGCTACAACCCTGTCTCACTCCCTTCCCAACCACTGCTTCCCTTTCATGCCCCTCGACTCTTATAATTGCTATCTGGTTTCTGTACAAATCGTAAATAGCCTTTCGCTCCCTGTATTTTACCCCTATAATTTGAGAGTATTCCAATCAATATTGTCGAAAGCTTTCTCTAAGCCTACAAATTCTAGATATGTAGGTTTGCCTTTCTTTAATCGCAGGGTCAGTATTGCCTCACATGTTCCAATATTTCTACGGAATCCAAAGTGATCTTCCCCGAAGTCGGCTTCTACCAGTTTTTCCATCATCTGTAAAGAATTCGCATTAGTATTTTGCAGCCGTAACTTGTTAAAGTGATAGTTCGGTAATTTTCACATCTGTCAACACCTGCTTTCTTTGGGATTGGAATTTTTATATTCTTCTTGAAGTCTCATACATCTTGCTACCCAGATGGTAGGGTTTTTTCTGGGCTATCACTAGTTCTAATGGAAGGTCTTTTACAGCATATTGATATGTTATTGAGAGACAAAATGTCATTTTACCATATAATGTTGGTCCATGTCAACTGAACGACGGTACCGTGGAACTAAGGTCTGTATGCCTGCACGGTGTACGTAAGGACTAGCAGGCTTGTGCCACTGTTTAGTAGGCTGCATAAAGGAGTCGTCATCTTCAAGTCTCGTTCCACGTAGGGATTCTTTCAATTTACAAAAGAGGTTTCAGTCACATAGAGCCAGGCCAGAGCCGTGGGGTAGACGTTTCTGTGTTGTCGACCTATGCTTTATGATCTCAGGGGTGCTTTTCTCACCGACATGTTATCATGAAATTGCAGAACATCGCAGTTTTTCCGATATCGTCATACGTGACACGTTAATGAAATTTTTTATGCGTTGAGACATACGCCTCAGAATTGATAGTGGTTCCGTGTAGCATGACCTCCAGAAGCAATAGTTCTTATGAAATAAAAAACCCAGTAGCCATCACATTTCCTGCTAAATTTTGAATTTCTTCTACTTCGGCGAATTTTCATGATGTCATTCCACAGGTTGCTTTTTCGTTTCCAGTTCAAAGTGATATAGTCAGGTTTCATTTCTTGTCACAAGTCTTGTACTGTTCCAAAAGTCTGCTGCACACTGTATTCACTGTTTCTTTGAGAGTGTCTGCCAACATTCTCAGAACCCACACGGTGCAGACATTTTTCAGCTTCTTATGTCTCAATATTGCGCACACATTCATCTCTCCATTCCCCCTGGGATTGACAGATCGTTCACTGTTATGGTCAGCTAAAAGGAGGTTGCGAGGACGCTGCATGTTATCTGTACAGTACTCGGAGGTCCCGAGTATTGGCGTGCCTCCTCTCAGCAGATTTTCCACTTATCCGACGACCGCCAATACTACGATCAACGGCGTCATCCTGGTGCACCTTCCTGAATCTCTTGTGAATGTTTGACACTGTCTCGTTCTCACAACAGAACTCCGTACTGGCTCGTCGCTTTAGACTAACAACAAGTGCAGCAGCCATTTTGACGGAGTGCTACGGCAGCACCAATTGCGGAAACAAGTTGAACTGAATTTCAGCATAAACGGGAAGAATGTTGCTATGATTTCCGTGAATAGCAAAGATGTGAACAAAAACTGGAGTTTTGAAAAAAAGCTATTGTGCATTTCTTTTGGAGTGACCCTTTTACATTCACAACAGCAGTTGAGATTAGCATCCCGCAGATTATACATAGGCTTCATATCTTAGCACAAAGTTCACTTATGTCCATTTGACAATCTCGACGTCGCTGGGATGATGTTACAGGCAGCGAGCATTCCTCGCATGAGATCCTCTACAGACCGGCCACGTCTATCGCAAAGTGACTTTTCCCCTGTGTCCAAAAGAAGAAGTGATGGGAGCGGCGTCACATTAGATGACCGGGCTAGCTACGAACACAACTTCCTCTCTCTCCACCTTTCAGAGCACGTCTGACACAGATGTTCGTGAACGAAGGAAGCGAGACTTCAACGTCCCGTCTATAAAGAGGTCATTGTAGATGGAACACATACGCAGTTGGCGACGGCTAGGACAGCTAATCGGCCATGGTATTTCGTAGGAACCGCACACGTTTCGCTTCAAACGAATTAAGGAAATCACGGAAAACCTAAATGTTGATTTCCTCCTCGGACAGTGATTTCAGCTGCTGTCCTCCGGAAAAAGCGTCTTGCACTTCCTTAGGATGGCAGGGCTGTAGCCGCAATTCCCATATTGCTTTCCAGAATGTGCGGCCCATTTTTTTTTTTTTTTTTAACGGCCAGTGTCGGTTGGTCACAGCCAGTGTGCTCCCTGCTGCCGTTGGATAAGCAGTTGCCAGCAGAAAGTCGTATACTCCTAGCTCACTCATTTATTACATAGTTTAATTCTTAATTTCTTTGCGTGTTTTTGGTACTTGCATTGTTCAAATTCATAAATTTCGGGCGTATTATAGTATTTGAGAGTTGTAGCATCGCGTTTTAGTACCCGAATAGTGTAAAATCGCGTGGTCTTCTTCCGCCGCCAAGCAGTGTGTTAGCAGTGCGCAAGTAGCAGCGTTACTACATTTACTAGGCAATCTTGTATTTTAATAACCGTTTAAATTTTGTGTCGATTTGTTTGTGCTCTCTGTAGATTAGTTCAGACGTTCTTTGCACAACAGTTTTTAGCATGGATAGGGACTGCAACTGCTGTGTTCGGATGCAGGCTGAGTTGGCATCCCTTCGCTCCCAGCTTCAGGCAGTGTTGGCTTCGGTCACACAGCTTGAGGCTGTTGCCAATGGGCATCACTGTGGGGGTCCGGATGGGGGTTTGTCGGGGACGGCCAGCTCGTCCCACGCATCTCCCGATCGGACTACGACTGTGGCTGCCCGGGATACTGCCCACATTGAGGCTGATCCCTCACCTGTGGTAGAGTGGCAGGTCATCTCGAGGTGTGGCAGGGGGCGAAAGACATTCCGGAGGGCTGAACGGAAGGCCTCTCCAGTTTGTCTGACGAACCGGTTTCAGGCTCTGTCTCCGGCTGATACTCATGTTCGGCCGGAGATGGCTGCTTGTCCTGTTCCAGAGGTTGCCCCTCAGTCTGCAAGATCCGGGCATTCGCAGAGGGTGGGCTTACTGGTAGTTGGGAGCTCCAACGTCAGGCGCGTAATGGGGCCCCTTATGGATATGGCAGCAAGAGAGGGGAAGAAAACCAATGTGCACTCCGTGTGCATACCGGGTGTGGAAAGGGTCCTTCCAGATGCCATGAAGGGTACAGGGTGCACCCATTTGCAGGTGGTCGCTCATGTCGGCACCAATGAGGTGTGTCGCTATTGATCGGAGGAAATCCTCTCTGGCTTCCGGCGGCTATCTGATTTGGTGAAGACTGCCAGTCTCGCTAGCGTGATGAAAGCAGAGCTCACCATCTGCAGCATCGTCGACAGGACTGACTGCGGACCTTTGGTACAGAGCCGAGTGGAGGGTCTGAATCAGAGGCTGAGACGGTTCTGCGACCGTGTGGGCTGCAGATTCCTCGACTTGCGCCATAGGGTGGTCGGGTTTCGGGTTCCGCTGGATAGGTCAGGAGTCCACTACACGCAGTAAGCGGCTACACGGGTAGCAGGGGTTGTGTGGCGTGGACTGGGCGGTTTTTTAGGTTAGATGGCCTCGGGCAAGTACAGAATGCGGGGACCAAGCAGCAATCGGTGTTGTAATTGTAAACTGTCGAAGCTGCATTGGTAAAGTATCGAAACTTCAAGCGCTGATAGAAAGCACCGAAGCTGAAATCGTTATAGGTACAGAAAGCTGGCTGAAGCCAGAGATAAATTCTGCCGAAATTTTTACAAAGGTACAGACGGTGTTTACAAAGGATAGATTGCATGCAACCGGTGGTAGCGTGTTTGTCGCTGTTAGTAGTAGTTTATCCTGTAGTGTAGTAGAAGGGGATAGTTCCTGTGAAATATTATGGGTGGAGGTTACACTCAACAACCGAGCTAGGTTAATAATTGGCACCTTTTACCGACCTCCCGACTCAGCAGCATTAGTTGCAGAACAACTGAGAGAAAATTTGGAATATATTGCACATAAATTTTCTCAGCATATTATAGTCTTAGGTGGAGATTTCAATTTACCAGATATAGGCTAGTACACTCAGATGTTTAGGACGGGTGGTAGGGATAGAGCATCGAGTGACATTATACTGAGTGCACTATCCGAAAGTTACCTCGAGCAATTAAACAGAGAACTGACTCGTGGAGATAACATCTTGGACCTACTGATAACAAACAGACCCGAACTTTTCGACTCTGTAAGTGCAGAACAGGGAATCAGTGATCATAAGGCCGTTGCAGCATCCCTGAATACGGAAGTTAATAGGAATATAAAGATAGGGAGGAAGGTTTATCTGTTTAGCAAGAGTAATAGAAGGCAGATTTCAGACTACCTAACAGATCAAAACGAAAATTTCTGTTCCGACACTGACAATGTTGAGTGTTTATGGAAAAAGTTTAAGGCAATTGTAAAATGCGTTTTAAACAGGTACGTGCCGAGTAAAACTGTGAGGGACGGGAAAAAGCTACCGTGGTTCAACAACAAAGTTAGGAAGCTACTGCGAAAGCAAAGAGAGCTTCACTCCAAGTTTAAACGCAGCCAAAACCTCTCAGACAAACAGAACCTAAACGATGTCAAAGTTAGCGTAAGGAGGGCTATGCGTGAAGCGTTCAGTGAATTCGAAAGTAAAATTCTATGTACCGACTTAACAGAAAATCCTAGGATGTTCTGGTCTTACGTTAAATCAGTAAGTGGCTCGAAACAGCATATCCAGACACTCCGGGATGATGATGGCATTGAAACAGAGGATGACACGCGTAAAGCTGAAATACTAAACACCTTTTTCCAAAGCTGTTTCACAGAGGAAGACCGCACTGCAGTTCCTTCTCTAAATCCTTGCACAAACGAAAAAATGGCTGACATCGAAATAAGTGTCCAAGGAATAGAAAAGCAAAAACTCAACAGAGGAAAGTCCACTGAACCTGACGGGATACCAATTCGTTTCTACACAGAGTACGCGAAAGAGATTGCCCCCCTTCTGACAGCCGTGTACCGCAAGTCTCTAGAGGAACGGAAGGTTCCAAATGATTGGAAAAGAGCACAGGTAGTCCCAGTCTTCAAGAAGGGTCGTCGAGCAGATGTGCAAAACTATAGACCTATATCTCTGACGTCGATCTGTTGTAGAATTTTAGAACATGTTTTTTGCTCGAGTATCATGTCGTTTTTGGAAACCCAGAATCTACTCTGTAGGAATCAACATGGATTCCGGAAACAGCGACCGTGTGACACCCAACTCGCTTTATTTGTTCATGAGACGCAGAAAATATTAGATACAGGCTCCCAGGTAGATGACATTTTCCTTGACTTCCGGAAGGCGTTCGATACAGTTCCGCACCGTCGCCTGATAAACAAATTAAGAGCCTACGGAATATCAGACCAGCTGTGTGGCTGGATTGAAGAGGTTTTAGCAAACAGAACACAGCATGTTGTTCTCAATGGAGAGACGTCTACAGACGTTAAAGTAACCTCTGGCGTACCACAGGGGAGTGTTATGGGACCATTGCTTTTCACAATATATATAAATGACCTAGTAGATAGTGTCGGAAATTCCATGCGGCTTTTCGCGGATGATGCTGTAATGTACAGAGACGTTGCAGCATTAGAAAATTGTAGCGAAATGCAGGAAGATCTGCAGCGGATAGGCACTTGGTGCAGGGAGTGGCAACTGCGCCTTAACGTAGACAAATGTAATGTATTGCGAATACATAGAAAGAAGGATCCTTTATTGTATGAGTATATGATAGCGGAACAAACACTGGTAGCAGTTACTTCTGTAAAATATCTGGGAGTATGCGTGCGGAACGGTTTGAAGTGGAATGATCATATAAAATTACTTGTTGGTAAGGCGGGTACCAGGTTGAGATTCATTGGGAGAGTCCTTAGAAAATGTAGTCCATCAACAAAGGAGGTGGCTTACAAAACACTCGTTCGACCTATACTTGAGTATTGCTCAACAGTGTGGGATCCGTACCAGATCGGGTTGACGGAGGAGGTAGAGAAGATCCAAAGAAGAGCGGCACGTTTCGTCACAGGGTTATTTGGTAACCGTGATAGCGTTACGGAGATGTTTAGCAAACTCAAGTGGCAGACTCTGCAAGAGAGGCGCTCTGAATCGCGGTGTAGCTTGCTGTCCAGGTTTCGAGAGGGTGCGTTTCTGGATGAGGTATCGAATATATTGCTTCCCCCTACTTATACCTCCCGAGGAGATCACGAATGTAAAATTAGAGAGATTCGAGCACGCACGGAGGCTTTCAGACAGTCGTTCTTCCCGCGAACCATACGTGACTGGAACAGAAAAGGGAGGTAATGACAGTGGCACGTAAAGTGCCCTCCGCCACACACCGTTGCGTGGCTTGCGGAGTATAAATGTAGATGTAGATGTATATCGAAGGCTTCTCATTCATTCGAGCATGATTTGCTTCTTCTAAGTCTTTGTTATCCTTACATATCGTTGTATAGTGGTATCACTTCCTTTGTGGCCGTAGGAACAGTCTTGGATGTATGGAATCCGTCAGATCGCTCCTAAGGGGTACTTGGCTCTATGCAACCTTTTAGTTTCCCTAAGCTTGCTGGTTTGCTGACGAAAATCATACCTACTAATTTCTCAGTCAGCTAAAACACCGTTTCTCGAGCCGAGATGGTGACTGTACACTTCTACCTGCAAACATCGACTACGTTCTTACAGACCGTTAAATTAACACCGACAATGTAAGTGCACACACCTCTCAGTCTTCAATTTAGTTCCTACTACCATCCATCATGATTTGCATATTCATGTTAGTAGAGTTTACATAACCTCTAATATTAAACAATGAGCGCTTAAAAAAATCAGTTTACAACTTCATAGAAACATCGATTTGTAAGTTCACATATTTCACAGCCAGAGTTATCACACACGCTTAGCTTCGTCGCTTTCAATTCAACACGTTTTATTCAGCATTCCCTTACTAACAGTAATATATTTTCTCTTTTCTCTCATCCTTTAAGGTTTCTATGATAATCACGAAAATAACATTTAGAGCAGAATTAGCTAACACACATATTGTTGTACCATTATGAGATATAAATCTATAGCAAATAGAAGAAAAAATATTTTACAGTAAATAGGCAGCTAGGATGCGAAGATACAAATCAACTTACCTGCTTTTCGACGGAAGACGAGTGGACGGCGGACAGCACGAGCACAAGAAATTCCAGCGGACGCTGTCACTGCACACAGTAACAACACGGACGGACGGCGACAGTGTACACATGGACTACATGCACGTTTCAGACGTTGAACATGGGACATCCACAATGTTCGTTTATCACGAGACAACAAATACATGATTACAAATTAACGTGAAAGCAGAATCAATTACACAGTCATCTTCTGATATTGACATCTAACATTTCTGTACAAGGATTACAATGCACGCAAAGGAATGGTAGTAGCCACGAACGATTAACACTGATAATTACTGATGTCTGGAAAGGATAACTTTCCCACACAAAAACCAGCTGTTATCTCGTACAGCCTTTCTGATGCATCACAGCTTTGAACAGACTATTTCCTCTCATTTAGAATAAAACATGTAACCTTCTGACTGGATGCCCGTCCGTAAACCCGGCAAGCAAATACTGTCTCTAGTAGCATAAAAGCTAGTGACTAAGTTTCTACACTACTGGCCATTAAAATTGCTACACCACGAAGATGACGTGCTACAGACGCGAAACTTAACCGACAGGAAGAAGATATGCAAATGATTAGCTTTTCAGGGCATTCACACAAAGCTGGCGCCGGTGGCGACACCTACAACGTGCGGACATGAGGAAACTTTCCAACCGATTTCTCATACACAAAAAGCAGTTGACCGGCGTTGCCTGGTGAAACGTTGTCGTGATGCCTCGTGTAAGGCGAAAAAAAAAAAAAACCATCACGTTTCCGACTTTGATAAAGGTCGGATTGTAGCCTTTCGCGATTGCGGTTTATCGTATCGCGACATTGCTGCTCGCGCTAGTCGAGATCCAATGACTGTTGGCAGAATATGGAATCGGTGGGTTCAGGACGGTAATACGGAACGCCGTGCTGGATCCCAACGGCCTCGTATCACTAGCAGTCGAGACGACAGGCATCTTATCCGCATGGTTGTAACGGCCACGTCTCGATCCCTGAGTCAACAGATGGGGACATTTGCAAGACAACAACCATCTACACGAACAGTTCGACGACGTTTGCAGCAGCATGGACTATCAGCTCTGAGACCATGGCTGCGGTTACCCTTGACGCTGCATCGCAGACAGGAGCGCCTGCGATGGTGTACTCAACGACGAACCTGGGTGCACGAACGGCAAAACGTCATTTTTTCGGATGAATCCAGGTTCTGTTTACAGCATCATGATGGTAGCATCCGTGCTTGGCGACATCGCGGTGAACGCACATTGGAAGCGTGTATTCGTCATCGTCATACTGGCGTAACATCCGGCGTGATGGTATGGGGTGCCATTGGTTACACGTCTCGGTCACCTCTTCTTCGCATTGACGGCACTTTGAACAGTGGACGTTACATTTCATATGTGTTACGACCAGTGGCTCTACCCTTCATTCGATCCCTGCGAAACCCTACATTTCAGCAGGCTAATGCACGACCGCATGTTGCAGGTCCTGTACGGGCCTTTCTGGATACAGAAAATGTTTGACTGCTGCCCTAGCCAGCACATTCTCCAGATCTTTCACCAATTGAAAACGTCTGGTGAATGGTGGCCGAGCAACTGGCTCGTCACAATACGCCAGTCACTATTCTTGGTGAACTGTGGTATCGTGTTGAAGCTGCATGGGTGGCTGTCCCTGTACACGCCATCCAAGCTCTGTTCGACTCAATGCCCAGGCGTATCAAGGCCGTTATTACTGCCAGACGTGGTTGTTCTGGGTACTGATTTCTCATGATCTATGCACCCGAATTGCGTGAAAATGTAATCACATGTCAGTTCTAGTATATTTGTCCAACGAATACCTGTTTATCATCTGCATTGATTCTTGGTGTAGCAATTTTAATGGCCATTAGTGTATTTTTAGAACGTTCATCCAGAATGATTCAATTTTCAGGAAACTTGTTGTAATAAACTTGTGGTAATAAATACTCCTTGCTGCTCTCGCTTTTGAGTGTGTCTATGGCGTTCAGCCTGACCGGATTGTCTCCAAACACGTCACCGACGATTGTCTGGTTGAAGGCAGATGCGACACTCATCGGTGAAGAGTACGTAATGCCAATCCTGAGGGGTTCATTGGGCGTGTTGTTGGGCCCATCTGTACCGCGCTGCATGGTGTCATGGTTGCGAAGATGGACCTCGCAATGGACGTCGGAAGTAAAATTTCGAATCACGCACCCTATTGTTCACAGTTTGAGTCGTAACACGACGTCCTCTGGCTGCACGAAAAGCATTATTCGACATGTTGGCGTTGCTGTCAGTGTTCCTCCGAGCCATAATCCGCAGATAGCGGTCATCCACTACAGTAGTAGCCCTTGGGCGGCCTGGGCGAGGCATGTCATCCACAGTTCCTGTCTCTCTGTATGTCTTCCATGTCCGAACAACATCGCTTTGGTTCACTCCGAAACACCTCGACACTTCCCTTGTTGAGAGCCCTTCCTGGCACAAAGAAGCAATGCGAACGCTATCGAACAGCGGCATTGATCGTCTAGGCATGGTTCAACTGCAGACAACACGAGCTGTGTACTCCGTCCTGGTGGAATGACTGAAACTGATCGGCTGTCGGACCTCCTCCGTCTAACAGGCGCTGCTCATGCATGGTTGTTCACATCCTTGGGCGGATTCAGTGACATCTCTAAACAGTCAAAGCGTCAGTGTCCGTGGTACAATATCCACAGTCAACGTCTATCTTCCGGAGTTCTGGGAACTGTGGTGATTCAAAACTTTTTTTTGATGTGTGTATTATTATTTAAATCAACTGTTTTCGACTCTTTTTGAATCTCTCCTCCAGCTTTTATTTTGTTGTGTTATATTAATACTTGCACTACCTACTACAATCAGTTTAGTATATTCTAGCCCTTGTCTGCCCCTTTTACTCATATTTTTCACATCTCTTGTTTCTTCCAGCACAAGCATGTATATGGACAAACAGCTGTTCAATGGAATAACCACGATGACAATGTGTGCCAGACTGGTACTTGGATTTTTGCTAATGTAGAGCGATCGCCTTGCCATTATTCTGTCTGAGGACTCTTCACTGCCACGTCCAAACTTCTAAATGTCGTCAACCATGTGTCTACAACCTGCATTCGTGCAACACAGACACTCCAATATCGTATTTATCCGCTGACAGTGGGCAAGTGAGTTTCAATAAAAATCACTCCCACCGGCCGCTGTGGCCGAGCGGTTCTAGGCGCTTCAGTATGGAACCGCACGACTGCTACGGTCGCAGCTTCGAATCCTACCTCGGGTATGGATGTGTGTGATGTCCTTAGGTTAGTTAGGTTTAAGTAGTTCTAAGTTCTAGGGGACTGCTGACCTCAGATGTTAAGTCCCATAGTGCTTAGAGCCATTTGAACCATATATTGAAAAATAACTCCCCTTGAAGGGAACATTCATAATGGATGTGCGAGTTCTAGACACACAGTTGACGAAATATGAAAGTTTGGCCGGGAACTGTGCTCGGATAGCTTAATGGTAGGGCGACTGCTCATGGTAAACGGGATATCCGGGTTCGAATCCCGGCCCGGCACAAATTGTCATTGGCGTTGTTGCATTATACAGCTGATGCTTGTCCATATGTGCAACTGCGAATACATTTTATGTATTTCATAATGGCTGTATTCGCCGCAGTGCCTGCATCGTACTCCTGAACAACACAGGAAATTCTGAACAACCGCAATACGTATCGTATTGTAGTAAGGTTCTTACGTTTTCACATGTTCTTTTTAGTACCTTCTCATTTAGTACTTCAACTGTTCACTTAATTTATAGCATTGCTCGAGGGCACCAAACTGAAAAAGTTTTCAGTTTCTTTGCCTGATTCTGCCGTTACAGCTTGATCCTCCGCCACCTACTCATGTTAAGCCAGGTTTTCGTGTTAAAGACACCTCCCAACTCGTAATCTGTGAAGCAGAATGTCCATCTCGTGACAGGACTCGCTAGAGTGAGGAACAGCAAACTGCGGACGAAATCCGCCCGACGCGCCAGCGACGGCGTTCCTCGCGTGGCACTCAGGCGGAGCGCTTTGCGGGAGAGTCTAATCCGGCCGCCTAAGGCGCCGCCTCTGAGGTTACAGCAGAGGCCCGCTGCCGGAGCAGCTCCCCGTCGCCTTAGAACTGCAGCTGTGGAAACAGATACCTAGTCCCCTACAAATTTCTACGGCTGGAGTTTGCGGCAAGGTGTCCGAATTAGTATCTCTCCATTTATTTTCTTGTGCTGAAACCAGACTGCAGTTTCAATAGTTGAAGAACATGAAGGGCGTGTAGTAGTTGAAAAGGGATTGAGACAAGGTTTTTTTATGTACAATGAAAATGCAGTGACGGAAACTAAGGAGAAATTTGAAACGAGAATAAAAACTCACAGCGAAGAAATAAATACTTGAGGTTTGAGGATGACGCTGCAATTCTGCCAGAGTTGGCAAAAAAATTTGAAAGACCAACTGAATAGAGCGGATTATATCTCGAAAAGAAGTTACAGGTAAACCCCTAAAGAACGTAAAACAGTAATGAAATGTAGTCAAATTAAATCAGGCGATGCTAAGGGAATTAGATTAGGATATTGGACGGTAAACGGAGTGTACGTTTTGTATTTGCACAGAAAAATAACTGATGATGGCCGAAGTAAAGAGGATACAAAATTCAGACTGGCACTATCAAGAAAAGCTTTTCTGGAAAAGAAAAAAAATGTTAACTTGGTACATAAATCTAAGTAATCTAAGTCTTAAGCTTTTCTGAAATTATTTAAAGTGAAACATGAATAAACAGGTCAGATGAGACGAGTATGGAAGATTTTGTAAAGTGGCGATAGGTAAAAATGGTGAAGATCTAATAACTACTGACTATTGAAATCGGCAAGAAAAAATTATGAACATCTTGACTTAAAGAAGCGACTGGTTGATACAACACATACCAAGGCATGGAGGAATATTTAAACTGGTAACAGGGAGAAGAAGAAAAACTGTAAAGTAAGACTAATAGGAGGTTACAGTAAGTAGATTCAAGTGACTGTAGCAGTTGTCCAGAGCATAAAAGACTTGTCGAGGACAGATCTACATCAGATTAGACATAGGACTGCAGACTTCAATAATAATACGTCAAGTTCCTGTATTATGTGCTCCTTTCTTTCCACGAGCAAGGTGCTGTACGCTTTAATGAAAAAAAGAGCCCATAAACATGTCACTATATACAAATTATTTCTGATATTCACCTTAGTAATCCTAAGAATGTTCTGTAGTCAGAGCGTGATGAGAAGTAAAATTATTGTTCCTAACAACACACTAGATCCGATTTACTTATGACTTTTTGAAGCAAGTAATAAGAAGCTGCGAGAAATTCCTATGCTTACTGCTGCAGGTATGGAAAACACAAGTGCACTAAACCCGGAAAGTATCTGACTTCCTTCAAACGTGAAATATATTTGCCTGAATGTAAGCCAAAGTAAAACAAAATTTAAAATGAGAACGAGATGCGAACACAGTAAGGTTACCCTGATGTCTTTTGAGACTGGTGGTTAGCCTGTAATCGACCAACACAATGAAAGAAATTTCCAAACTTCATTAAAAGACTAAGAAGGACAGATCCCAATAGTAGCGCAGTCTTTCTGGCTGGAAGTATAGAAGAACCTGTTGGATGGGATGGGCTGTTAACTCGGCACAGAATTCAGATTATCGACAAGACAAAGGTGGTGAACAGTACACAATGAAAAATATTAATCTGCTAGAAATCTGTACGTGAAAAGACAACAGACGGGTTGAAATAATTTCATATAAAGCAAGAACAAGTACGATGGCGGAAACGAGTGGAAACAAATGAACACAGGCTTTTATTTCTGCGTAATTGCTCTTGTACAAGAAAATATGATCTGAAACTGGTGAAGCCTTTCCTGAAACTGCACGTGTGAAAGGTGAACCTTGGGTGAAACACGGAAGACAACAGTGTAAGAATGTAACGTGAGAAGTTACATAAAGATTTTAAAATCTAAGTTGAAAGTTAATGTAAGAAATGAAGAGGTAGTTGAAGAAATAGACAAAGATGGAAGTCTAACGATGACTTTTATATCTACGTCTACATCTGTGTTCCGCAAATCATGCAGTATGACGGAGAATGTATAATGCATCAGCAGAAATTTTCCGTTTCCTATTTCATTCATAGACATTAGGACATTCGGTAGTCCTCTTTATGAGCTCGAACTTCTTTTTTAGAGTAGTGGTTACAGTGAGGGTCAGGCGTATGTGTTGGAGAAGATAGTACATCCTTTGACTCGTTTTGAAATGTGGGCTCTCGAAATTTTGTTAGCAGCGCTCTCAGAGATACACATCGGACTTACTATGTTTAGAATCAACTGCTGATCTTTGTACCAGGCGCTGTTATTGTTTTATGACGAGTTTCTGACGATGTTACTTCCCCGTAGAGAAGTCAATCTGCGAGAAGCCTCTTAGGTGTACAGCTGCCATGCGCCAAACAAGTGACGGGGGCAAGATCATGAATTGGTGTTGAGAGGTATAACAGAGGGAAATAATCGCCGTAACTGCCAAAGGATAATGTATGCAAGAAAGGGAATCGAGATTTCCAGAATCAGATATTCGCTCTCCAGCGGAGTGTGCGCTGATATGAAACTTCCTGGTAGATTAAAACTGTGTGCCGGACCGAGATTCGCGGGCAAATACTCTACCATTTGAGCTACCCAAGCAAGTCTCAAGCCCCGTCCTCACAGCCTTACTTCCGCCAGTACCTCGTCTCCTACTTTCCAAACTTCACAGAAGCTCTCCTGCGAACCTTGCAGAACTAGCACTCCTAGAAGAAAGTACTGGGTGATCAAAAAGTCAGTATAAATTTGAAAACTAAATAAATCACGGATAATGTTGATAGAGAGGTACAAATTGATAGACATGCTTGGAATGACATGGGGTTTTATTAGAACCAAACAAATACAAAAGTTCAAAAAATGTCCGACAGATGACGCTTCATCTGATCAGAATAGCAATAATTAGCATAACAAAGTAAGACAAAGCAAAGATGATGTTCTTTACAGGAAATGCTCAATATGTCCACCATCATTCCTCAACAATAGCTGTAGTCGAGGAATAATGTTGTGAACAGCACTGTAAAGTATGTCCGGAGTTATGGTGAGGCATTGGCGTCGGATGTTGTCTTTCAGCATACCTAGAGATGTCGGTCGATCACGATACGCTTGCGATTTCAAGTACCCCCAAAGCCAATAATCCCACGGACTGAGGTCTGGGGTCCTGGGAGGCCAAGCATGACGAAACTGGCGGCTGAGCACACGATCATCACCAAACGATGCGCGCAGGAGATCCGTCACGCGTCTAGCGATATGGTTTTTTTTTGGTTCTAATAAAACCCGATGTCATTCCAAGCATGTGTGTCAATTTTTACCTCTCTGTCTACATTATTCCGTTGTTTATTAAGTTTTCAAATTTATACTGACTTTTTGATCACCCGGAATATTGCGAAGACATGGTTTAGCCACAGCCTGGGGGATGTTTCCAGAGTAAGATTTTCACTCTGCAGCGGAGTGTGCGCTGATATGAAACTTCCTGGCAGATTAAAACTGTGTGCTGGACCGAGACTCGAACTAGGGACCTTTGCCTTTCGCGGGCAAGTGCTCTACCACCTGAGCACTTGCCCGCGAAAGGCAAAGGTCCCGAGTTCGAGTCTCTGTCCGGCACACAGTTTTAATCTGCCAGGAAGTATCGGAATCGAGATTGATATACAGGGTGTTACAAAAAGCTACGGGCAAACTTTCAGGAAACATTCCTCACCCACAAATAAAGAAAAGATGTTATGTGGACATGTGTCCGGAAACGCTTAATTTCCATGTTAGAGCTCATTTTAGTTTCGTCCACCTACGCTCAATGGAGCACGTTATCTTGATTTCATACGGGATACTCTACCTGTGCTGCTACAACATGTGCCTTTACAAGTTCGACACAACATGTGGTTCATGCGCGATGGAGCTCCTGCACATTTCAGTCGAAGTGTTCGTATGCTTCTCAACAACAGATTCGGTGACCGATGGATTGGTAGAGGCGGACCAATTCCATGGCCTCCACACTCTACTGACGTCAACCCCCTGGACTTTCATTTATGGGGGCATTTGAAAGCTCTTGTCTACGGAACCCGGTACCAAATGTAGAGACTCTTCGTGCTCGTACTGTGGACCGCTGTGATACAATACGCCACTCTCCAGGGCTGCATCAGCGCATCAGGGATTCCATGCGACGAAGGGTGGAAGCTTGTATCCTCGCTAACGGAGGACATTTTGAACATTTCCTGTAAGAAAGTGTTTGAAGTCACGCTGGTACGTTCTGTTGCTGTGTGTTTCCATTCCATGATTAATGTTATTTGAAGAGAAGTAATGAAATGAGTTCAAACATGGAAAGTAAGCGTTTCCGGACACATGTCCACATAACATATTTTCTTTCTTTGTGTGTGAGGAATGTTTCCTGAAAGTTTGGCCGTACCTTTTTGTAACACCCTGTACAGGTTTTCTGAGTATCGTACCGCGTCATAATTTTAAAAAGTATACTGGAGAAACCAACATTTGGGCCACGGTTGCAGTGGCCTTCTTCTGAGTCTACTGGCGTGCTTTAGCTGTGTGGAATGGCGTATATTTTGCCATTCCTGCTCACTAAGCATGACGTTACGTCACAATTAAAAAACAAAAAGAGGTCGTTTTGTTGATAGGTCACTTGTGGAGCAGGGAGCGGGAACTTCATTATAACAGGTTTGTATGCGGAGGGAGTGGGGATATGCTGCTGTCTATTGCTTCCTGCATTGTTTGCTATGATTGGTGCTCACTGACGAGTGAGGCGTTTTCCTCCTTCTGGACGCAGGCTGCGCGGCGGTAGTTACTCGCCTATAGCCCCCGCGGCCTGTTGAACTCTGATAGCTGGCAGCGAGGATGGGGAAAGCGCGGGTCCGTTATCTCTGTTCATGTTGTCAGGGTGTTTTATTATTTCTATGGCTTCTCTGATCTTGTGTTTCGTCAAACTCTGTTGCTAGGCCAGTACGCGTGTTCTGCTAAATTTTATTACCTTGCCGCAGTCTTGCCGGTGTTCGGTCAGTGAGAAAATGTCCGCCCCCGGTAGGTGAGTGGACAGCGAGACAGAATGTCAATCCTAAGGGCCCGTGTTCGATTCCCCGCTGGGTCGGAGATTTTCTCCGCTCAGGGACTGGGTGTTGTGTTGTCCTGATCATCATCATTTCAACCCTATCGACGCGCAAGTCGCCGAAGTGTCGTCAAATAGAAAGACTAGCACCCGGCGAATGGTCTACCCGATGGGAGGCACTAGTCACACGTCATTTTACTGAAAACTTGCTGTGCTGCCCCAGACGAACGTTGTGCTCGTTTATCGAGTATCAAAGCAGCGGTCGAAGGAGCTGACATGGCTGACGAACATGTTCTTATATTAATTTGAGGGTTTTATTTTGTTTCTCCTGCATTAATAAAGAGGCGAGTTTAAAACGAACAGGCTATGAGGTACGTCTCGCTTAAACTGTGCCTAGAAGGATATGCACTGAACTAGAAGCTCAGATGACAGGATTCGAATGTTCCTTGCACCTTTGTTGAGAAATGTTATCAGATTATAGGCTTTACCAAAGCCACCTGACTGTGCAAATGTTACAGAGTTGCACTGAGGCTTGAATTACGGCATTAGCAGGTGGATTGGTTACAAGCGGCGCAGTATTACGGCAGATTCTGCTCCACGCCTGCGGTAGATATTGATGTGACCGGCTTTGTGTCCGCCCTGCCATAACTCCACACAGGGACGCGCTAAGCCGTTGTTTGTTCATAGTATTGCAACATATCATTACGCTCGTGGTCTGTGTGTTGAGTACGTCAGGGACGATTTCCCGGGAGAAGGAGGATTTTGTCCTGCTTTGAGAGAATGGAGTGGTTTGCTTAAGCGGTCCTAGAACGGGATAAAAGGGGACTGTGAAAGGATGCCAACGCTGATATTCGCTGATGACATTGCCATCGTCATTAGGAATGAAGAAGAAAAACAGCAGGGCTTAACAACTCACGGCTTTTGAGAGTGACCACTCGTTCTTGCTCACGCTCTTGCTCGCGAGCAGAGCAGTTGCGTAGTGGTGGGGACTGAAGGAAATGTTCGCGTACCATGTGCTCACGACCAAACAGCAGAAGTTCGCATAAACTACACTACTGGCCATTGAAATTACTACACCACGAAGATGACGTGCTACAGATGCGAAATTTAACCGACGGGAATAAGATACTATGATATGCAAATGATTAGCTTTTCAGAGCATTCACACAAGGTTGGCGTCGGTGGCGACACCTACACGTGTCGACATGAGGAAAGTTTCCAACCGATTTCTCATACACAAACAGCAGTTGACCGGCGTTGCCTGGTGAAACGTTGTTGTGATGCCTCGTGTAAGGAGGAGAAATGCGTACCATCACGTTTTCGACTCTGATAAAGGTCGGATTGTAGCCTATCGCGATTGCAGTTTATCGTATCGCGACATTGCTGCTCGCGTTGGTCGAGATCCAATGACTGTTAGCAGAATATGGAATCGGTGGGTTCAGGAGAGTAATACGGAAAGCCGTGCTGGATCCCAACGGCCTCGTATCACTAGCATTCGAGATGACAGGCATCTTATCGGTGTGGCTGTAACGGATTGTGCAGCCACGTCTCGATCCCTGAGTCAACAAATGGGGACGTTTGCAAGACAACAACCATCTGCACGAACAGTTTGACGACGTTTGCAGCAGCATGGACTATCCCTCCGCCACATACCGTTGGGTGGCTTGCGGAGTATAAATGTAGATGTAGACCGTGGTTGCGGTTACCCTTTACGCTGCATCACAGACAGGAGCGCCTGCGATGGTGTACTCAACGACGAACCTGGGTGCACGAATGACGAAATGTCATTTTTTCGGATGCATCCAGGTTTTGTGTACAGCTTCATGATGGTCGCATCCGTGTTTGGCTACATCGCGGTGAACGCACATTGGAAGCGTGTATTCGTCATCGCTATACTGGCGTTTTCACCCGGCTTGATGGTATGGGGTGCCATTGGTTACACGTCTCGGTCACCTCTTCTTCGCATTGACGGTACTTTGAACAGTGGACGTTACATTTCAAATGTGTTACGACCCGTGGCTCTACCCTTCAATCGATCCCTGCGAAACCCTACATTTCAGCAGGATAATGCACGACCGCATGTTGAAGGTCCTGTACGGGCCTTTCTGGATACAGAAAATGTTCGACTGCTGCTCTGGCCAGCACATTCTCCAGATCTCTCACCAATTGAAAACGTCTGGTCAATGGTGGCCGAGCAACTGGCTCGTCACAATACGCCAGTCACTACTCTTGATGAACTATGGTATCGTGTTGAAGCTGCATGGGCAGCTGTATGTGTACACGCCATACAAGCTCTGTTCGACTCAATGCCTAGGCGTATCAAGGCCGTTATTACGGCCAGAGGAGGTTGTTCTGGGTACTGATGTCTCAGGATCTGTGCACCCAAATTGCGTGAAAATGTAATCACATGTCAGTTCTAGTACAATATATTTGTCCAATGAATACCCGTTTATCATCTGCATTTCTTCTTGGTATAGGAATTTTAATGGCCAGAAGTGTATTTATGGCTTACCACAACAAAAAATACGGAGTGGGAAGTGCGAAGGACGTGAGCGCTACAAGGGATTTTGAAACTTAAGCGGAAGCTCTCTGGTGAACAGGGGGGAACGTCAGGTACGTGTGCTGTTCGGATGAGGTACAAAATTGCAAACTTTTAGCAATGTCTTTGCGCTTTTCACGAGTGGTAATTTAATAAAAGAATACTAACTTTGTAGTTGCTGCCGAACATTTATGTCCACTTCTGGTAGAACAGCTTCGCGACAATCATGCGTCCCGCACAAGTTATGGCAGACACCCGGGAGCCAGTTCTCTAAATCTTTGTACAGATATTGTTGTGTGTTTTCTAGCGCTGTATGAAAGTGTAGATATGGATGTGACATTCTTAGCAGCGTTGAAGGATGTGTACAAAGTCAGATTTATCAAGAAATTTATTAGAAGCAAAATAACACATGTCGAACGAGGAAAGATGCAGACTACCACACGCCAAGAGGGCATTCCTTGCCAAAAGAAGTCTACTGGTATCAAACATAGGCCTGAATTTGATGAAGAAATTTCTGAGAATGTACATTCGGAGCAAAGCATTCTATGGTAGTGAATTATGGGCATTGGGAGAAACGGAATAGAGGAGAATGTAAGGGTTTGAGATGTGGCGCTACAGGAGCATGTTGAAAATTAGCTGGACTGGTAGAGTGAGGAATTAGGAGGTTCTCTGCAGAAACGGCTAAGAAACGAAGGAGGAGGGGAAATGTGACGTATTGAATATTAGATATTGAGGTATGATTCTTGCACGTACCATGTGCTGTACTGAGTATCCCAGAAGACAGACGAGGTCAGTTACATTTAACCTCTGACACGAATAGTCCAGTTGAACTACTTGCATATACAAATTTTTTCAATGTTTTAACTTACATGTACTGCGCTATAGATGGCCACACAGTGAGCAAAATCTAAATAGGAAGTAAGCTTCCCTTCCGACTGACTGCTGCACCCTTCACTACTTGAAATAAATACAGTCGCTGGGTAAAACTATTCCTCTAAGGAATCAAACCTGATAAAGCTGTGCTATTCTGAAGTCGAATGGAAAGAAGACAAGGATTTCTGATTAGGAGGGTATAGGGTAATATAAACAACAGCAGAAAATGATAGGATTCGTTATAGATAGGACATTACTGTGAATAGTTCAGTGGCAGTGTTGTTCCCGTCAGAATCGACAGCAAATCAACACCGACAACAGTACCTCATGTATACATGCCGACGTCGCTAGCAGAAGGAGAAGAGATAGAGAAAGTATTAAGAATATTGGAAGGGTATTTCAGTACGTAAATGGAGATGAAAATGCAATAGTCATGGGGAATTGGAATGCGGCGGTAGCGGAAGGAGAAGAAAGGGTTACGGGAGAATATGATCTTGTTAGTAGGAATGAGAGAGGAGAAAGAGAGTTCTGGAATAAATTTCAATGGTAAAAGCGGAGATCCTGTTCAAGAATTACAAGAGGAGGAGATATATTTGAAAAAGGCCGGCAGATGCAGGAAGATTTCTGTTGGTTTACACCATGTACAGGCAAAAGTTCCAAAATCAGGTGTTGGATTGCAAGGCGTACTCAGAACAGATATAGGCACAGATCACATTTTAGTAATGACGACGAGTAGGCTGAAATTTAAGACGGTAGTCAGGAAGAATCAACGTGCAAAGAAGTGGGATAGGGAAGTACTAAGGAATGAAGAGAGATGCTAGAATTTCTCTGAGGATAAAGACAATGCGATAAAGAAAAGCTCAGTAGGCAGTTCAGTTGAAAACGAGCAATCACAGAAGTGGGAAAGAAAAACATAGGCATAAGTACGGTAACTGCGAGGAAACAGTGCGTAGCAGAAGAAATACTTCAGTTGATGGACAAGGAGGAAGTACAAAAATGTTCAGGGAAATTCAGGAATACAGAAATACAAGTCACTTAAGAATGAAATAAATAGGAAGTGCAGGGAAGCTAAGGCAAAATGGCTACATGTGAAGGAATCTAAAAAGAAATGGTTGTCGGAAGGACTGACACTGCATATAGAGAAGACAAAACAACCTTCGCTGAAACTGAAACCAAAGGCGGCAACATTAAGAATACAATGGGAACCCCACTGCTAAATGCAGAGGAGGGAGCAGGTAGCTGGAAAAGGTATACTGAAGGCCTCAGTCAGGAGGAGGACTTACATGAGAAAGTGATAGAAGAAGAAACAAGAGTCGAAGTCGATAGAGAATAGTAGGGGATCCATTATTAGGGTCAGAATTTAGAAGAACTTTGAAAGACTCAAAATGGAATAAAGCAGATGGGATAAATAGCATTTTATCGGAATTTCTAAAATCATTGGGGGAAGTGGTGACAAACCGATTGCTCACGTTAGTGTGTAGAATGTATGTGACTGGCGATATGCCATTAGATTTTCGGGAAAACATCATCCACACAAATGCGAAGATAACAACAGCCGACAACCGCGAGAATTATCGCACAATCAGCTTAACAGCTCGTGCATAGAAATTGCTGGCAAGAATAATGTACAGAAGAATGGAAAAGAAAACAGAGAATATTTTAGATGACGATAAATTCGGATTTAGCAAAGGTAAAGGCACTAGAGAGGTGGTTCTGAAGTTGCCGTTGATAATGGAAGCAAGACTGAAGAAAAATCAAGACACGTTAATAGGATCTGTCGACCTAGAAACAGTTCGACACTAAAATGGTGCAAGATGTTCGAAATACTGGGAAAGGTAGGGCTGAGGTACAAGGGAAGACGGGTAATATACAGTATGTACAAGAACGTAGAGGGAACATTAAGAATGGATGACGAAGGGCGATGCACAAGGATTAAAAATTGTGTAAGACAGGGATGTAGTCTTTCGGACTTACGCCCCTGCTGTTCAATCTACACTTCGAAGAAGCAATGACGGAAATAAAAGAATAGTTCAAGAGTGAGATTAAAATTCAAGATGAAGGGATATCAATGTTAAGTTACACTGTCGCTCATGACATTGCTATCTCCAATGAAAGTAAAGAAGAATTACAGTATCTGTTGAGTGGAATGAACAGTCTAGTGAGTACAGAATATGGACTGAGTGTAAATCGAAGAAAGATGAAAGTAATGAGAAGTAGAAGAAATGAGAATAGGAAGAAACTTAACATAATTGGTGACAAGGAAGTAGATGAAGTTGTTGAATTCTGCTACCCAGGCAGCACAATAATCCATGACGGACGGAGCAAGGAGGACTGCGAATGCAGACTAGCACTGGAAAAAAGGGCATTTCTGGCCAAGAGACGTCTACTAGTATCAAACATAGGCCTTAATTTGAGGAAGAAATATCTCAGAATGTGCGTTTGGAGCACAGCATTGCATGATAGTGGAACATGGGCTGTTGGAAAACCGGATCAGAAGAGAATCGAAGCATTTGAGACGTGCTCCAGAAGAAAGAATGTTGAAAATTAGATGGACCGCTAAGGTAAGGAATTGAGGAGACTCCCCGCAGAATCGGCGAGGAAAGGAATATGTGTAAAACACTGACAAGAAGGGACAGTATGATACGACATCTGTTACGACAACAGAAAATAGCATCCGACGTGCTGGACGGAGCTGTAGAGAGTAAAACAATAGAGGAAAACAGAGATTGGGATACATCCAGCAAGTAATTGAGCACGGAGGTTGCAAATTGCTGCTGTGAGACGAAAAAATTAATACAGGAGAGGAATTCTTGGCGTTCCGCACCAAAGCAATCAGAAGAATGATGACTCAGCAAAGGTCCTGTTCTTATGTCCTCCATGCTTCGTCTATCATGAACTATTTTGTTTGTAAAGTAGCAGAGTATCTTCGCTTCGTTTACCTCGAAGTCCTAAATTTTGATGTTTCTTTTGGTAATATCGTGCAGCCACGTCTCGATCCCTGAGTCAACAGATGGGGACGTTTGCAGGACAACAACCATCTGCACGAACAGTTCGACGACGTTTGCAGCAGCATGGACTATCAGCTCGGAGACCGTGGCTGCGGTTGCCCTTGACGCTGCATCACAGACAGGAGCGCCTGCGATGGTGTACTCAACGACGAACGTGGGTGCACGAGTGGGAAAACGTCATTTTTTCGGATGAATCCAGGTTCTGTGTACAGCATCATGATGGTCGCATCCGTGTGTGGCGACATCGCGGTGAACGCACATTGGAAGCGTGTATTCGTCATCGCCATACTGACGTATCATCCGGTGTGGTGGTATGGGGTGCCATTGGTTACACGTCTCGGTGATCTCTTGTTCGCATTGACGGCACTTTGAACAGTGGACGTTACATTTCAGATGTTTTACGACCCGTGCCTCATTCGATCCCTGCGAAACCCTGCATTTCAGCAGGATAATGTACCTCCGCATGTTGCAGGTCCTGCACGGGCCTTTCTGGATACAGAAAATGTTCGACTGCTGCTCTGGTCAGCATATTCTCCAGATCTCTCACCAATTGAAAACGTCTGGTCAATGGTGGCCGAGCAACTGGCTCGTCACACTACGCCGGTCACTACTCTCGATGAACTGTGGTATCGTGTTGAAGCTGCATGGGCTGCTGTACCTGTACACGCCATCGAAGCTCTTTTTGACTCAATGCCCAGGCGTATCAGGGCCGTTATTACGGCCAGCGGTGGTTGTTCTGGGTAGTGATTTCTCAGGATCTATGCACCCAAATTGCGTGAAAATGTAATCAAATGTCAGTTCTGGTATAATATATTTGTCCAATGAATACCCTTTTATCATCTGCATTTCCTCTTGGTGTAGCAATTTTAATGGCCAGTAGTGTACTTTGTGAAGTTTGAAATGTGGGTTGCATAGCTGCAGCAACCGAGGGGGATCTTAGTTTAATGGAGATGCGTCGGGCGGAAGCGATGGTCGTTTGTCGTTCTGATTGTCGATGTTGTGTGGCGGAGCGCAAGTTTATGGTCTAAGATCCGTCCTCTGGTTGGAGTGGACGTATAGATTCTTGAGAAATTCCATCATTTCGTCTGTTAGGAACGTATCGCATACGTATCATCATTCGATGATTGGTCTCTCTCTCTCTCTCTCTCTCTCTCTCTCTCTCTCTCTCTTTGTGTGTGTGTGTGTGTGTGTGTGTGTGTGTGTGTGTGTGTGAGAGAGAGAGAGAGAGAGAGAGAGAGAGAGAGAGAGAGACAGAGAGAGTGAGTGAGTGCAGGCTTGTGGGACGCCAGTCCCTCAGGTAATTATTCCGGCGTGCTGCTGCAGCGTTGAAGAAGTCTTCTCTAATTACTGGCGTCCCCTGAGAAGGCGACGCAGGTCGTTGGCGGGAGCGACGCATTAGGGACGCAAAGCGCCACCGCTGAGCCCTGAGCTGCGTACGGCCGCCGCATGTCGGCGTGCCTCTTCCCTGCCTTTCGCTGCCGCAAAACGTGCACCCAGCCACTAAAACACCCTCCGCGACACTCCCAGAGGCCGGAGATGGCGTCTTTGTTTAAGCGAAAAGGAGAAAAGTCACGTCTTTATCTTTTCAAACGACGTCATGATCACCCGAAGAACTTCTGATCGAACAAAAATAATCATCTGGTCGCTGGAGCACAACGGGTAAGTATTGACAATATTTCACAGTTATTTCCCAGAAAATGGAATTATGTGCACCTTTAACAAAGAAAACGATGCAGAACAT
The DNA here is from genome assembly GCF_021461385.2 of Schistocerca piceifrons. Taxonomy (NCBI): domain Eukaryota; kingdom Metazoa; phylum Arthropoda; class Insecta; order Orthoptera; family Acrididae; genus Schistocerca; species Schistocerca piceifrons. The sequence goes on from NC_060140.1 coordinate 891,438,738, forward strand.
AAAAAACCAAATCAGTTTACCAAACATTGGTAATCTTGTGATAGTAGTAAGAAAATGAGATCTGCGTGGTTCGTTTATAACCAGATTCACTGCTGAAAACCAAGATATGAGAAATTAAGGGGAAGATTTTTGTCACACTGCTCTTAGACGATGTGAGGTATACAAGAATCTCAAATTATTATTAGTGGAATCGATATATCTAGAAAAACATGCTCGACACTTGCTGCAAATTACTACTCATAAGTTATGACTGTGCGCAGAGAGCTTTAGAAAATGTAATTTATAAAAAATAGGTAACTTATGTTCACTGATAATGATGTGACTGTCTTTGGTGCTTCGTTCATTAAAAAATTAAACAATCATTACACTATTCAATATCACCCAACGTTAACTAATGGCATATGTACAGTGTATACCATCTCACACTTATACATATTTCTCATACTCACACAAAGTTTTTTTTGGGGGGGGGGGGGGGGGGGGAGGATCAGTCCTCTGAGAGGTCTGATGCGACCCGCCACTAATTCCTTCTTCATCTCATCTCAGAGTAGCAATTGCAACCTGCGTCTTCAATTACTTGGTGGATGTATTCCAGTTTCTCTCTTCCTCTACAGTTATTTGCCCTGTACGGCTCCCTTTAGCACTATGGAAGTCACTCTCTCATGTCTTGATGATCATGATGATGTTTGGTTTATGGGGCGCTCAACTGCGCGGTTATCAGCGCCCGTAAAAATTCCCAAACTTCCAAACTTTGCTCAGTCCAAACTCGCCCCATTCATGAATGATGATTAAATGATGAGGACAACACAAACACCCAGTCACCTCGCCGGGAATCGAACCCGGGACCCCGTGCTCGGAAAGCGAGAACGCGACCGTGAGACCACGAGGTGCGGACCCGTCGTGTATTAACAGATGTCCTATCATCCTGTCTCTTCTCCTTATTAGTGTTTTCAAAATGTTCCTTTCCTCTCCGATTCCGCGTAGAACCTCCTCATTCCTTACCTTATCAGTCCACCTAATTTTCAACATTCGTCTGTAGCACTACATCTCAAATGCTTTGATTCTCTTCTGTTTTGATTTTTCCACAGTCCATGTTTCGCTACCATACAATGCTGTACTCCAGACTTAGATTCTCAGAAATTTCTTACTCAGATTAAGGCCTATGTATGATACAAGTAGACTTCTCCTGGCCAGAATGCCCGTTTTGCCATTGCTAGTCTGCTTTTGATGTCCTCCTTGCTCCGTCCATCATTGGTTATTTTACTGCCTAGGTAGCAGAATTCCATAACTTCATCTACTTCGTGACCATCAATCCGATGTTAAGTTTCTCGCTGTTCTCTTTTCTGCTACTTTTCATTTCTTCCGTCTTTCATCGATTTACTCTCAATCCATATTTTGTACTCATTAGATTCTACACTTTCATTGAGGATAGCAATGTCATGACCATCAGTAGATCTTAACATTGACATCCCTTCACTCTGAATTTTGATCTCACTCCTGAACGTTTCTTTTATTTCCGTCATGGCTTCTTTGACGTATAGACTGAAAAGCAGGGCCCAAATACCGAAAAACTACGTCTCTCTCTTACACTCTTTTTAATCCTTGCACTTCATTCTTCGCCATTTTTATTCGCTAACATAATCACACGAGTTTAGGACGTCATAGGCCGTCTTCAAATCTGCAAGACTACTAAAGACTGTATCTAGTCTCTGCAACCACTCTTCTCTTGTCCGTTCTACTCTTTTCGCCACTTGATGATTTTAACATTTAACTACACCCTATTGGTCTTCTGTCTTTTTTCTTGGCCTCCCTGTGCATCTACCTTCCAATAATACTCATTATATTAAATAAATCCTCAAAAATATTCAAATAATGTCTTGGAAGTTTCTTCACTCGCTGATTTATTTCAAAACAGATGGCAGTTATAAGAGTCGAGGGACATGAAAGGGAAGCAGTGGTTGGGAAGGGAGTAAGACAGGGTTGTAGCCTCTCCCCGATGTTGTTCAATCTGTATATTGAGCAAGCAGTAAAGGAAACAAAAGAAAAATTCGGAGTAGGTATTAAAATTCATGGAGAAGAAATAAAAACTTTGAGGTTCGCCGATGACATTGTAATTCTGTCAGAGACAGCAAAGGACTTGGAAGAGCAGTTGAATGGAATGGACAGTGTCTTGAAAGGAGGATATAAGATGAACATCAACAAAAGCAAAACAAGGACAATGGAATGTAGTCTAATTAAGTCGGGTGATGCTGAGGGAATTAGATTAAGAAATGAGGCACTTAAAGTAGTAAAGGAGTTTTGCTATTTGCGGAGTAAAATAACTGATGATGGTCGAAGTAGAGAGGATATAAAATGTAGGCTGGCAATGGCAAGGAAAGCGTTTCTGAAGAAGAGAAATTTGTTAACATCCAGTATTGATTTAAGTGTCAGGAAGACATTTCTGAAAGTATTCGTATGGAGTGTAGCCATGTATGGAAGTGAAACATGGACGATAAATAGTTTGGACAAGAAGAGAATAGAAGCTTTCGAAATGTGGTGCTACAGAAGAATGCTGAAGATTAGATGGGTAGATCACATAACTAATGAGGAAGTATTGAATAGAATTGGGGAGAAGAGAAATTTGTGGCACAACTTGACCAGAAGAAGGGATCGGTTGGTAGGACATGTTCTGAGGCATCAAGGGATCACCAATTTAGTATTGGAGGGCAGCGTGGAGGGTAAAAATCGTAGGGGGAGACCAAGAGATGAATACACTAAGCAGATTCAGAAGGATGTAGGTTGCAGTAGGTACTGGGAGATGAAAAAGCTTGCACAGGATAGAGTAGCATGGAGAGCTGCATCAAACCAGTCTCAGGACTGAAGACCACAACAACAAACAACATGTTTATTAGATTTTAAATCTGTCCATCTGATTTTTGTTTCCCTTCCAAACAGAATTCCTTCACTATTAACAGCTTTCTGTCTGTCGTCAATAGTTCGCGGCTTTCACAACCACAGAAAAGCACACTCAAGACGAACGACTTGATAAATAATTTTGTCTTTTGTATACTAAACGTCTTGTTCGACAACAGTTGTATTCTTTTAATGATAGCACGTTTTGGCATTGCAAATCTATGCAGATCAATACTCTTGTTGTGAAATAACGACATTTTCCCACTTTTTCTGATTCATTTCTTTCAGTTTTGATATTAGCTGTTCATTCTCATATTTGGTTGGCTTTCTATCATAATTTTGGTTCTTTTTGTGTTGTTAAGCTGGATCTTTTTCAGAATAGTTCAAGCTGGATCTTTTTTAGAATAGTACAAATTAAGATAAAAGAAATTAGTATAATCTGATCCTTAAAACAGACTCAGTGCATGGGAATTCCATTTACCTTAGTTCCATAAGCTTTTGGTTTGAATATCTTCATAGCTTTTTCGATGAAAAAGTCAAAGCCTATCGTTACAAACAGTACCGCCTCATCCCTTTGATGATGACAACTTTAAGTTGGTCTCCATTAATCTATGTTTTTATTCTTTGGTTTGCGGATAAGTGTTATTTAATTCTATCACTAATTAATCTTAACATTTATTAATTAATGTTAACACTTAATTCTATCTAAAGGAAAGTTTGGAGTAGGAATTAAAGTCCAGAGAGAAGAAATCAGAACTTTGAGGTTTGCTCATGACATTGTAATTCTGCCAGAGACAGCAAAGGATTTAGAAGAACAGTTTAAAGAAATGGACAATGTCTTGTAAGACGGTTATAAGATGAACATCGACAAAAGCAAAACGAGGCTAATGGAATGTAATCGAATTAAATCAGGTGATGCTCAGAGAATTAGATTAGGGAACGACACTTAAAGTAGTAGATGAGTTTTGCTATTTGAGAAGCAAAATAACTGATGATGGTCGAAGTAGGGAGAATATAAAATCTAGACTGGGAATGGCAAGAAAAGCGTTTCTGAAGAAGAGAAAATCGTTAATATCAAGTATAGATTTAAGTGTCAGAAGTTCTTTCTGAAATTATTTGCATGGAGTGTAGCCACATATGGAAGTGAAACATGGACGATAAACTATTTAGACAGGAAGAGAATAGAAGCTTTTGAAATATGGTGCTACAGAAGAATGCTGAAGATTAAATGGGTACATCATGTAACTAATGAGGAGGTACTGAATAGAATTGGGGAGGAGAGAAATTTCTGGTACAACCTGACTGGAAGAAAGGATCGGTTGGTAAGACATATTCTGAGGCATCAAAGGACCACCGATTTAGTCTGGAGGGAAGCTTGGGGGTTACAAACAGTAGAGGGAGGCCAAGAGATGAATACAGTAAGCAGGTTCAGAACGATGTAGGTTGCAGTAGTTACTCGGAGATGAAGAGTCTCGTACATGATAGAGTAGCGTGGAAAGCTGCATCAAACCAGTCTTCGGACTGAATACCGCAACAACAACAACAACAACAACAACAACAATTCTATCAGTCCAACTACGTCTCTTTCCAAACTATGAAGAGTGTACTCCAGATAATGCTGTCAAATGCCTTCTTTCTGTCAAATAAACGGCTGTTTAAGAATTCTTTTTTAATACCGATCTTATCACTAAAAAGCTCCGGAGACGATGGGTTCTCTTATTCTTAAAGTTTGTCGAAAACCTAACTGATTATCCGTTTCTAAATTTATTTGTTCTTCTTTGGTAAAATATGTATTTGAGCGTACTTTCTGCGACTAAAATTAGTCTTATCTTTCTGTAATCGGAGCAGTATGTAGCATTCCTTTTTTACGAATGAGTATTATCTTAAATTTTCCAGAATCATCTCTGTATCCATCCAGACCAAGCTTCGTTTAATTGCAGATCATTTTTTCCAGTGGGAAACAGTATTGTTTTTTACCAACACACAACATGCCATACAGGTTGTAACATGTACATTTTTTGTACCGAACCAGAAAGAGCTTTTCTCAAACACAGTGTTAGTGCGGTTACATATGATAATGTACAGGCGTGCAGTACAATATGAATCTCACGAGGCGAGTAGCCTGAAGACCAGCTCTCGCAAAGTACATTCATAGACAACTTACACGACTAAACAACGACAGGACCAACACGGTGTACGATAGGCTGTGGACACTTGATTAGCAATGGAGCATCATTGTATGCACGAAACACACACACACACACACACACACACACACACACACACACATACACACACACAGGCAGACAGGCGCACACACACAAACAGCGTGCACGAGCTGCGCGTGCTTTATTTTTTCTCATGATATTGGAGAGTCTCATCGAGTAGCGTGCCACAGCAGATGCTCACCGATGTTGTCGAGGTGGCGCACCAATCCTTCCTCCACGTCGTTAGGCTCATCGCGGTACTGCTGGAAGCCGCTGGAGACCATCTGGAACAAGAAACGCGTGTGTCGCTCAGTTGGGCTAAAGTCCCTCACACGTACGTATATTACGGACGATTGTAAAAAATGCTGCAGCGAAATGACTTGCATTTCTTAGGATATTATACTCACTGCTGAGCATTAAAATTTGCGACACTGTGAAGGATGGAAAATAACGAAATTTTTCTGACTGTACATACACAGTACAGTAGGAAGAGTACAATATTAAATTTGTCGATGATTTGGGGGTGGGTAGAGTGCTAAATTTATTAGGCGGCAGCAGTGACTCTAACCAGGCTGGGGGTCGAATCGAAGTGAGCTCTGATGACAGATACGGATATATCGTCCCACACTGTTTCATCGTTAGATTGCAGGTATGGAATACGAAACAAGGATACAGTATTGGGTGACAAAATTAGTAATCATTTAACAGAATTTTCTTTAAATAACGGAAAAATAAAGAATTCAGACAGCTTTCAACATAAATAATGACCTATTTGCTTAATTCATTCCAATATTTACCATAGCTTTTAGTGTTTAACTGAACGACATCAGTACTAAATCAGCTGTGTTACTTACAGGGTATTTGGTAACCATCATAATAAGAATATAATATTTTTTAGATGAACACTAATTTGGTTGTTTCAGAAACCTCCTGCACACCGTCTTGCTACTTCCAACGTGACATTGGTAGGTCTATTCGAACGATGAACGTATCATATTGCACGTTGTGTCAAAATGAACATTTGACAACGAAACGAAAACTGGTAATCACCAAAAAGTTGTTGTGCGTATCTGAGGGTTGTTACGTAGTTTATTTTTTAAATGAGTGTTCTGCAATGCATTTTTAAAGCTTTGCTTCTGCAATATGTAATGATACATAAATTGCGCAGTGACACAGAGAACTTTGCCTCCTAACCGATGTACTGAGAGTAGTTAATCTAATGGGTTTATTACAAACGTTTCTGTTTGATGTAAACCACAACGTTTTTCTTTGTTTTGTTGTTTTTTGTTTTTACATGTTACATGTATTCTCATAAAGCTTATTATGTACTCTGGGTGTAGTGTATTTTGAGCCACTGATTTGTATTGTAGTACTTTGACAACTACTATATCGTAGTGAGATGATCCTTGGCTGAATAAAGATGTTAACGATAATGATAATGACGCCCAGTTCTGGTCGACATAGTTGGCGCGACGCGGGTTAGCCGCCGAATGCAGTAGCTCCCTAAGTAATCGACGGCCGTCCATCAAACAAACCACCTGAAGCTATACCACGTCTCCGGCGGCGATTATGATCTTATAACAAAATGCATGAAAGAATAATGACTGTAATGTTTGTCTTTAATTTGTAGTCAGTCTCCTTTTGGCCACTCTCAAATGAAGTTGACTTTTATGGTGTGTGTATATATACTGAAGCGCCAAAGAAACTGGTATAGGCATGTGTTTTCAATTACAGCGATATGTAACCAGGCATAATATGGCGCTGCAAAGCATATATAAGACAAAAAGGGTCTGTTGCAGTTGTTAGATCGGTTAATGCTGCTACAATGGCAGCTTATCAAGATTTTAGTTTGAACGCGGTGTTATTGTTGGTGCGCGATCGATGGGACGCAGCATGTCTGATGTAGCGATGAAGTGGGGATTTTTCCATACTACCATTCCACTAGTGTACCGTGAATATCAGGAATCCGGTAAAATATCAAATCTCCGACATGGCTGTGGCCGGGAAAAGATCCTGCAAGAACAGGACCAACGACGATTGAAGAGAATTGTTCAACGTGACAGAAGTGCAAACCTTCCGCACACTGCTGCAGAATTCAATGCTGGGCCCTCAACAAGTATCAGCGTGCGGACCATTCAACGAAACATCATCGATATGGGCTTTCGGAGCCGAAGGCCCACTCGTGTACCCTTGATGACCGCACGACACAAAGCGTTACGCTTCACCTGGGCTCGTCAACACTGACATTGGACTGTTGATGACAAGAAATGTGTTGCCTGGTCGGACGAGTCTTGTTTCAGACTGTATCGAGCAGATGGACGTGTACCGGTATGGAGATAACGTTATGAATCCATGCACCCTGTATGTCAGCAGAGGACTGTTCAAGCTGATGGACGCTCTGTAATGGCGTGGGAGCTGTGCGGTTGGAGTGATATGGGACCCCTGATACGTCTAGATACGAGTCCGACAGGTGACACGTATGTAAGCACCTGCACCCGCTCATGTGCGTAATGAATGCCGACGGACTTGGGTAGCTCCAGCAGGACAGTGCGACACCCAACACATCCATAATTGCTCCAGGAACACTCTTCTGAGTTTAAACACTTCCGCTGGTCACCAAACTCCTCAGACATGAACATTATTGGGCACATCTGGACTGCCTTGCAACGTGCTGTTCAGAAGAGATCCGCACCCCTTGCACTCTTATCGATTTATCGACAGCCCTGTAGGATTCATGGTGTCAATTCCCTCCAGCACTACTTCAGACATTAGTCCATACCACGTCGTGTTCCGCATGGGCCCTAAATGATGTAGGCCGTTGTACCAGTTTCTTCGGGTCTTCCGTATATATTTAATAAACCGAGTTAATGTCTTTTATGGAGAGTAACGAATATTCACTGAACAATACTTACTACCTTATTGTCCAAAGAAGAAGACAATTTCAATTATTTCCAGAATGAGGGCTTCACTCTGCAGCGAAGTGTGCTCTGATATGAAACTTCCTGGCAGATCAAAACTGTGTGCCGGACCGAGACTCGAACTCGGGACCTTTGCCATTCGCCGGCAAGTGCTCTACCAGTGCTCTCAGGTTCGCAGGAGAGCTTCTGTGAAGTTTGGAAGGTAGGAGACGAGGTACTGGCAGATGTAAAGTTGTGGGGACAGGGCGTGAGTCGTGCTTGGGTAGCTCTGATGGTAGACAGCGAACCAATAGTTCTGTACTGACAAGTTACTCTGAAACTGCGATATATGATCTGAAGATGGGCAGCTAGCCTGAAACCGGTCATTGAAAATGAAAAATAGCGATCAAAGACTGAAATGCCATATATTTATTTTTAAAATTTTCTCTTGAAATACTTTTGAAGGAGGGAGATGAGGAGTAGTTTATCAGTGCACTGATCACATGACTGATAATTTTAAAATGCATGCCAGAGTACAGATTGTCGGTCGGAATTTTGTCTTTACATAATAATAAGCCGCCGAAGGATAGAAGTGGCCAAAGCAGCCAGCACTAGCATTACAACCAGTGATCGTAATGAATAACTCTGACCATGTTACAATTTTTCTAACTGTACAGTCACACTAGAAGGCATCTCAAACTCATCCTTTAACGGCTATGTCCGCCATCAGGGCTGCTCACTATTCGAACACACAACAGACATCTACTCGCAGCAGAATTACGGGGACGTCATTTGTTCCTAACACAAACCCTGGAAACCAAATATTTACACATCACCCATGAGTTCAGGTATTCACAGACGCATTCTATGGCAAAAGTAAAGAATGAAACAGCCATCTGTCATAATATACACTAACTGAAATAAAATCATAACCCAAGAAATAATGTAGAGTAATAAAATTTCGGGACTACAGTTGTCTAGATGACATATATAAGTGATTAACTCTCCCAAATCACAGGTTGATGTCAGCGCGATGTAAGTCATCGCAAATCTGAATTGCTGGTACATTAATAACCGGTGTAACCACGAGAATGTTGAATGCAAGCATGCAGACGTGCATTCTTTGTGTTGTGGAGATGCCGGATAAAAATTTTTTCGGTGGAGTTCCATACCTGTTCCACTGGGTCTGTCAACAGAGGGGCGATTAATGCCGTTTGGAGATAACGCTGGAGATGTCGTTCGACGGTGTCCCATACATGCTCGATTGTAGACAGATCTGGTGATCGAGCAGGCCTAGGCGTCAGTCGACACTCTGTAGAGCTTGTTGGGTTACAACAGTGGCACGTGGGCCAACATTATCCTACTGGAAAACACCGCCAGGAATGCTGTATATGAATGGCAGCACAACACGTCGAATCACCAGATTGACCTACAAATCCGCAGTCAGGGTGAGTGGGATAACCACGAAAGTTCTGCTGCTGTCATACGAAATAGCTCCCCAGGCCATAACTGCAGGTGTAGGTCCAGTGTGCCTAGCACGCAGACGGGTTGGATGGAGGTCCTCAACTAGCCTCCTCCTAACCAACACACGGCCATCGCTGGCACCGAGGCAGAACCAGCTTTCATCACAAAACACAACAGATCTCCTCCCTGTCCGCCACTGACCTCTCGCTTGACGCCACTGAAGTCGCAAATGGCGATGGTTTGGGGTCAGTGGAATGGCTCCCTGGCTCGAAGCTGTCCTTGAAGTAACCGATTTGTCACAGCTCGTTCTATCACTGTGACGGCAACTGATTCCCAAATTGCTGCTGCAGATGCAGTACGATGTACTAGAACGACGGTTTTTCCCTCTCAACAATGCCACGTGGCCGTCCTATTCTTGTGACCATACATTCTCGTTACGACCGCTGACAGCAATAACGTACCGTTGCTACGTTCCTGCCAAGTCTTTCTCCAGCATCGCAGAAGGAGAATCCAACTCCTCTTAGCCGTATTACACGACCTCGTTCGAATTTAGTGAGGTGTTAATAATGGTGTATATGTCGCCTGAAATACCTTCTTGACTAACATCAACTCACCTCGTCCAATCTCAAAGGTAAGTAAAGCTCACCACCGTCACAGCGAAAACCTGTTTTGCTTCCCTGCTTCCCCATAGTGGCGCTACTAGCGTGAAATTTGAACAGGTATCATCTTATATGGCCGTGCGGTCTAACGCACGGCTTTCCGGGCGGGAAGGAGCGCCTGGTCGCCGGCACGAATCCGCCCGGCGGATTTGTGTCGAGGTCCGGTGAACCAGCCAGTCAGTGGATGGTTTTTAGGCGGTTTTCCATCCGCCTCGGCGAATCCGGGCTGGTTCCCCTTATTCCGCCTCAGTTACACTATGTCGGCGATTGTTGCGCAAACAAGTTCTCCACGTACGCGCACACCACCATTACTCTACCACGCAAACATAGGGGTTACAGGCGTCTGGTGTGAGACGTTCCCTGGGGAGGGGGGGAAGGTCCACCGGGGGCCGAATCGCACAATAACCCTGGGTTCAGTGTGGGGCGGCAGAGGGGTGAAGTGGACTGCGGTAGTCGTCGTGGGGTTGTGGACCACTGCGGCTGCGGCGGGGACTGAGTCTCTCCGTCGTTTCTAGGTCCCCGGTTAACATACAATACAATACAATCATCTTACAGATGTAGAAGCATGCCTACCAACTGTCGTTTATGTCCCACAACTCCTCTTGGTGTTCTGTTTTTTTCCGTCAGTGTAGAAAGCTTGCAATATGTAGGAGAGGATTACCAGTTGGTTACGGTGGTTATGAGGTACTTTTAAATTACTTCTGAGCTAATATGACCAGAAAAAGAGATGGCTTTATGTGTAGTTATAATTATGTTTATGACTAGACAGAGTAAAATCGCTGACTTTTTCGACACATGCGTTGTACTTATTCTCATATACTATTGTTTGAGGAATTTCCATATTCTTGCTTGAATATTAACAGTCAACAGAGCGGTTTGTTGGAGTGGGAACGACAGAGAAGAATACATCAAGAAACTGCCTTCTGCCTCGGCTGTTGTGCTGATCGGCTTCCGTGGTGAACAGACCGCCTAGTACGGGCGCAGAGCGGGTCCTGTCAGTGACGTCACGTGCGTTGACGTCATTGTTACACAGGGTGGCCCGCATCAGGAGAGACGAGAAGTAGTGAAACAAAGGACAAAGCAATAATGAAGAGCAGATGCCTCGCGCTGACGCTGCCGCAGCGGATCAGGCAGCTATCTCTGCCCATCGACCGGTATCGGCGGCCTCTATTTATACGGGCCCGCGGGCAGCAGAAGATTAACACCGCCCCGGCGAGGCAAACATCGGAAAACCGCAGCCCCCTGCGGCGCTACCGTTAAGGATCCCGGAAGAGTCGCACAGAGTAGAGCGTCCGTCTCAATACATCGCCAAGATAAGCTCACCGAACAATATACGAGGGCTACATTTAAAGGTCCAATCGGTTGCGAATTTAAAAACACAGTGAAAATCCGATGAAGTTTATCTCTCATGTGTTGTGCAGTATCTCTGGTATGCATGTAGATATCGTCGCGTCTCCATTTCCAGTTCTGAGTGCACAGTGAACACTTAGAGATGCCCAAAACAGCAGTGTCCCACCAAATTTGAAGTGCGCCCTCTCATACGATTTCTTCATGCTGAGCAGTTCCACCTGATTTAACGCCGACTATATAACGTGTCGTGCGTGACGGCAAAGTGCTGTGATGGTACAGGAACTTTGAAGCAGGACGTACGTACGATCATGAGGCAGGCAGTCAGGGATGGAAGTGAGTGTCAACAGATGATCCGGTTCAGTGAGTGGATCAGGAGATTCGAGAAAATCGTTTGCGATCGGCAACTCAGAACAAGCGAAGAGGAATGTTGTCTCAGGTTTTGTCCTCCTTCATGACGATTTTCGGCCGCCCACTGCAGCTGCAACAAAGACGTTCCAGCAGCGTTTTCGTTGGGAAGTGTTTGATCACGGGCCATACAGTTCGGACTTCGTCTATCTTTCATCTCTTTGCTCGCATGAACCAAGTATACAATAAGCTGCAGATCAGCGTAGAGGACTGGCACAAAGCACAGGTGGCTGCCTTTTGAGACGAGGATAGTGTGATGTTGGTACCACGCTACGACAAATATGTAAGTCGGCGTGGCGACTATGTAGAGAAACAGCTGGAAGGTGTAGTTAAATGTTGCAAATATAAGATTCTTGATTTTCACTGTGTTTTCCATTTCACGACCGATCGGACCTAGAAAAAAAAAATAGACCTCGTACATAGTCACTAAAGATCATACTGGCGCTGTGGAGCGCTGTAGATGATATAGAATTGGTATCCGACTGCCATGTCACCCTCCACCATTGGCCCGAGATTCAAGTGGTGCGAATGTGCACAGTGTCAGCACATCAGGATGCGTCCACTCGACGACGGACAGAATGCCAGAAAAGGTTTCCCAATTGGAAGAAGTGGTGTAAGAATACAAGAGGGCGTAAAAGCAGTGTTCGCTGTCAATGAAATGGGTTTCAAATCAGACAGGAGTTGCTGCTGTTAGTAAAAGCAAATCTATCTCAATTGTGACTCAGCGTTATTGTCATCAAAAGATACTTTTTCTTATTTCGTGAAGCGCAAAATACCACATTTATGAAGGAGTTGTCAATGCAGCATATTGAAATCGTATCAAGATCGGTTTGTTAACCGTAAAACTTTTTCACACATACCATTAGCAGAAAACCATACCATCTAAGAAGTTTTGAGGTTACTATTAATGTTTTCCGCCAGGTCATCAGTATAAAACATGAATAACAATGGTCGCATCATCTTGCCATGGACATGCATGAAATTACTTCTATGCATTTCAATGACTCCCTGTCCAAGATAACATGCTCCGCACTCCAAGCTAAGAGATTCGCAATCCAGTCATAAATTTCCATTGGATCATACTTCCGTTAATAAGTACTGACCAAACGGTTTTCGGAAGTCAGTAAGTGTTGCATCTGCCTGACTGCTTTGATCCATGTCTTTCACGACGTCAAGTGATAAAAGGCGAATTGGGTTTCGCATAACCTATGGTTTCAGAACCCACTCTGGTTGGCATGGACTAGGTCATTCCGTTCGAGATAGACTTCTTTAAGCTCAGAATATGTTATAGTACTCTTTAACAAATGGACGTCAGTGACACTAGAGGGTAGTTGCGTGAATGACCACTACTATCCTTCTTGCACACGGGTGAGACCCGCTAATCAAAAATAAGACCTCTTTCTTAGAAATCCGAACACGTGACAGCTCTTTCACTCTAACAACTCCAACCGTCTCCCTCTCATAGGTGAAGATAATGTCCGCTTCGTCACAATACTCCTGCAATAGCTTCACGATCATCACTTTCCCACATACACCAACAAATTTTCCTATCTCCACGTGAATGTCTTAGCAACATATTCTCACAGCACCCGCCTCTCCGCCCTAGTTTAACGTACCCACATCCTGAAGTCAGATGTCTTACTACCACGCTGCAACGATTTTTATGGTAATTTTAATAATTTTGTTGAGCGGAAAGAAGATGAAACTGGAACAAGAGGTGCAACTGATAAATGTACACGAGTGGGTCACTGAAGTCATTTTAGCACGAGAAAGAGGGTCTGAAGCAAGAGAGATGGAAAATGAACGTATTTTAGGACTTCATACCGTTTCTCCAAAGGTATCACTACTCCTCAGAGAGACAGCGAAAGTGGCAAAAGTAAGAAATACTTATCCGTTAAAACACGGCTACTCTGCTCTACACTTTGTGACGTTCTTGTCAAATTCCTACTAGTTTTAGAAGCTACATCTACATTTATACTCCGCAAGCCACCCAATGGTGTGTGGCGGAGGGCACTTTACGTGCCGTTGTCATTACCTCCGCCGGCCGGAGTTGCCGTGCGGTTCTAGGCGCTACAGTCTGGCGCCGAGCGGCCGCTATGGTCGCAGGTTCGAGTCCTGCCTCGGGCATGGATGTGTGTGATGTTCTTAGGTTAGATAGGTTTAATTAGTTCTAAGTTCTAGGTGACTGATGACCTCAGAAGTTAAGTCGCGTAGTGCTCAGAGCCATTTGAACCATTACCTCCATTTCCTATTCCAGTCGCGTATGGTTCGCGGAAGAACGACTGCCGGAAAGCCTCCGTGCGCGCTCGAATCTCTCTAGTTTTACATTCGTGATCTCCTCGGGAGGTATAAGTAGGGGGAAGCAATATTTTCGATATCTCATCCAGAAACGCACCCTCTCGAAACCTGGGCAGCAAGATACAACGCGATGCAGAGCGCCTCTCTTGCAGAGTCTGCCACTTGAGTTTGCTAAACATCTCCATAACGCTATCACGGTTACCAAATAACCCTGTGACGAAACGCGCCGCTCTTCTTTGGATCTTTTCTATCTCCTCCGTCAACCCGATCTGGTACGGATTCCACACTGATGAGCAATACTCAAGTATAGGTCGAACGAGTGTTTTGTAAGCCACCTCCTTTGTTGATGGACTACATTTTCTAAGGACTCTTCCAATGAATCTCAACCTGGCACCCGCCTTACCAAAAATTAATTTTATATGATCATTCCACTTTAAATCGTTCCGCACGCATACTCCCAGATATTTTACATAAGTAACTGCTCTCAGTGTTTGTTCCGCTGTTGAAATGTATCAGGTAAACGTCACGAGTGCAGGAATGCCAGTCTGCACAGTCCTGGAAAACATTAATCTGTATGGTGAATTGTTTAGTCTAGTGTAAATCCACAAGTTTACTGTGGATTATTGGTTTGTTCGATGTTAATTAAGAACTTACTTTATAGAGACTCTGTCAACTTGCTATGACAATAACATCATATCGTTCAAGTCGAGATATGCAACATTTAGCAAATTGAAAACTAGCAAGAATAATCATGGAACAGACGGCAATAGAAGACACAAGACTGTTTTGTAAGAAAGTTCAGCAACAACTGCGTTTTCTAATTGAAGCAGTCGTATGCAGTTCTGTTTATGAACAGCACTATCTACATCAGCAACAACTGAATTTTCTAACTGAAACAGTTCTGTGCTGTCTATTTATGAACAGCGCTATCTACATCATCATTGTGTGTATGAGAGCATTCAGTAAAAGAAAAACGTATGCATTAGCTATCAAGTACACGAAACAGTTTTTTGTCGATTACCAGTCTCTTTGGTCAAATCCACGGCTATCATATAACTTGCAGCACAACACGCTTGTCGACAGCACTACTACTATCGTACAGAAGTAATAACTCGATATGAAAAAGGTTTAGAAAAATACTCCAATTAGTCACCATAAAAAAACGATCGTATTGTGATTATGACGACTAATAAATACTTTCTGAGAAATATAACTGTATTATTAATGATAACACTTGGTTAAACACAAAAATTTGTTGCGAATACCGCAAGAAATTAAAGGAATTGCAACTCACTGTAGATGATCATTAATACTGAAAGCGTCAGAATTCTTAATTTTTTGAGTTATTTGCAGAACATTTCTGAAAAATGATTATCATCACGTTTGGCAACCATTATTATATTCTTGTTTGACATACCATACTTTCAATCTAACGCTGAGACGCAGACATACGGCATAGACGAAGAAGACATTTCGACTAACATTATTGTCAGTTAAAGGCCAGGTTCAAACATTTTTAACGGTTTCCAACCTAGGTTGTCAGTTCTTTTTTGTTTGGAATCACTACTAAGTGTAGTAGGACCGTTGCTATTCACAGGATATATAAATGACCTCGTGGATAACATCGGAAGTTCACTGAGGCTTTTTGCGGATGATGCTGTAGCATATCGAGAGGTTGTAACAATGGAAAATTGTAATGAAATTCAGGAGGATCTGCAACGAATTGACGCATGGTGCAGGGAATGGCAATTGAATCTCAATATAGACAAGTGTAATGTGCTGCGAATACATAGAAAGAAAGATCCTTTACCATTTAGCTACAATATAGCAGGTCAGCAACTGGAAGCAGTTAATTCAATAAATTATCTGGGAATTGGCATTAGGACTGATCTAAAATGGAATGACCATATAAAGTTTATCGTCGGTAAAGCAGATGGCAGACAGATTCACAGGAAGAATTCTATGGAAATGCAGTCCGAAAACAAAGGAAGTAGGTTACAGTACACTTGTTCGCCCACTGCTTGAATACTGCTTACCGGTGTGGGATCCGTACCAGATAGTGTTGATAGAAGAGATAGAGAAGATACAACGGAGAGCAGCGCGCTTCGTTACAGGATCATTTAGTAATCGCGAAAGCGTTACGGAGATGATAGATAAACCCAGTGGAAGATTCTGCAGGAGAGACGCTCAGTAGCTCGGTACGGGCTTTTGTTGAAGTTTCGAGAACATACCTCCACCGAGGAGTCAAGCAGTGTATTGCTCCCTCCTACGTGTATCTCGCGAGATAAAATCAGAGAGATTAGAGCCCACACAGAGGCATACCGACAATCTTTCTTCCCACGAGCAAAACGAGACTGAAATAGAAGGGAGAACCGATAGAGGTGCTCAAGGTACCCTCCGCCACACACCGTCAGGTGGCTTGTGGAGTATAGATGTAGTTGTAGATGTAGATATTTAGAATTATGTTATTGAGTGTCATTGAAGCCAGAAGCCAGTTAGGGGGAACTAAGTTCCGCCTAAAATGTAAAATTATAAAACTAATTTGCTGATTCTTGTCGTCCGCTTGCATTTGGTGAGTAAAAGTGGTTTTGTCAAGAAAATGTTCCTGCGAAGTTGGTTGATGAATGTGACATAATCATTCAGTGTTAATTATACGGCCTTGTAATAGCATTCCGTGGCCTATACCGGGCTATTCTGATGTGATTTTGGGAACAGCTTACTCACTCTGATGCGTGATGTAATCAGAGTGATGCAAAACGATCACTGTATATCACCGCATACCAGGTGTGATCCATTAATTTAATGACGCAATCCCTTAAGCAGTCCATCATATCACTATGGATTATGTGTCACCCTGTCTTTCGATAAACACTAGCGCAACTTGGCCTGTACAGAAAAGTGAAAACTGGACTATTACACAGGCTCCACTATCAGACATCTAGAAAAGTGAACACATTTATTGTATCTGGTACTAATTAATCAATCATTAATTGCACTAAAGTAAGACTCTGCAAGAAGTATATTATTTGCTTTCGGAATTTAACTGAAGTGCTATGTAAATGTATGTTTTGAGCAAAAGACATCTTAGACTGCAGGAATTGGGCTATTGTCGGCCTCGTACACTTAAGTGGAATAAACCGCTCAAAATAAGTTTTTGCACCACCAGCACATCTGTGAAAGTAGTGGGCCCAGATCCAAGCGATAAATTAAACAACAAACCTTAGGAAACCAAAAAATAGCTTTCCTGTGATATAAAAACGATAACCAAAACAAAGACAGTATGTTTGAAACTGCACATCTCTAACATGAAAATCTGCGGCTGACGAAAATTCAGTACCGTGTTGCTCTACCCCATACATGGTTGGGCTTTCTTTGGCATACTGTCCACAAGACGGTAGAAATTTTCTGCTCATGCCTGTCCCATCCCTCGATGTCGGCCGTACTGAGATTATTCGGTGGGTGAGGTTGCTACCTGCGACGACGCACTGCAAGTTTCAATTCGTTCCAAGCAGTCGTAATCTGACTGATGTCAGAAAACGCCGGAGGCCTTTCCATTAAGTTGATTCTTGCCTTGCCGGCCACTGTGGCCGAGCGGTTCTAGGCGCTTCAGTCCGGAACCGCGCTGCAGCTACGATTGCAGGTTCGAATCCTGCCTCGGGCATGGATGTGTGTGATGTCCTTAGGTTAGTTAGGTTTAAGTAGTTCTAAGTCTAGGGGACTGATGACCTCAGATGTTAAGTCCCGTAGTGCTCAGAGCCATTTGAACCATGTTTGAATCTTGCCTCCAGGAGGAACTGCAGATTGGAGGACGTTGTCGAGATACAACGCGGCCATCAAACTACCATCGATAGCGATCACACGTGTCTAACATCTGTACATGATACCGTCCCACAACATGACTGACCCAGATCTGCGCTGAATCCTTCGGAATGCGTGTATGAGACGCGAGTTCGTACGTGTTACGAACATCGTTAGATGTCAGACATACCATGCACTTGTCGGTGAAGAGAACCTGACGCGAATGATGTAGATTCCATTTCAGACGTTCCGTTGCCCACTTTCTTCTAGGGCCATGATGCTAGGGGTTTATAATATTGTCCGTAACGAGAGTCCAAACTGATAGCGACGAGAAAGTTACGTACTGAAAGGGAAGACACAGTCGTTCCAGTTTGCTCCAAAAAGACAGCTCACAGTTGTGTTGCATTCCACTCCAGCTCATCTGCAAGTCGTTGTAGATCATATACTAACATAATCCTTCCTCGCACTCTCGAAATCGCAAGCTTCAATCTTCCCAGATCTATAATCCGTACTCCGCACTATTTTCTCCTTTATGGTTTCTGTTTTTCCTTATGAATATACAATAGCATCAAGTTTTAGGCGACTTTTTGAAATAATGTAGGCAACACCAAATTTTTTTTTCCACACGCCACAAAACTGAAAAAAACCTTATACAAAATGTGAACTCACTTCTGGCTCGTGTCCATTCGATAAGACTTTTACCAGAACAAGAAAAACCTAATTTAATTCACTTTTCATAACTGGGATTCACAGTCATTTAAATTTTTTTCAAAGACATCATGTTTACGCCGGTGACTGTTAAACTTTGTATTTCTACTATTGCAATTTCGGCCTTAGGCTATTATCAAGAGCAGATGTTTTGGCTATACGCCATGTCAACTTTATACTGGCTGACAGGCTGTTTTACGATATATAGACATGTGTGCTCGCACTACTTTGCAGCGTTACGATGTAAGGTGTCAGGCAAATCCAACACCTTCCATGAAAACCCTGACATGATAAGCAAATCCAGTAATATGTCACACAGCTCCGAATAAATCGTGACATTAAATTAACCAAAGTAATACGAGTAACGAGTGAGCAAATGGAATACCACAGACTAACACAAGAATGCCTAAATGCATGTCATACCTTCCCACCGTGAGATAGACGCAGTTCCGAGGGGAGAAACGAGAACAGAAGCCGAGAGCAGAACCGTGTTAAGCTAGAAGGCCCTACGATAAGGGACGGACTGGACACCCACGTCGCCAGCTAACCACTAGGACCACCCCAGCTGCAAGTTTTAGCGTGAGACTTTTTCGCGTCTCTGTTATGTTAGGACCACCCCCCAGCCCATGTTAAAAGCTAGAGCCCTCCAGAAGAACAGTATAGATCTTACGATAACACAAAAAGGTCCACACCACCCGCAAGTTTTAGCGTGAGACTTTTTCGCGTCTCTGTTACGTTAGGACCACCCCCCAGCCCATGTTAAAAGATAGAGCCCTCCAGAAGAACAGTATAGATCTTACGATAACGCTAAAAGGACCACACCAGCTGCAAGTTTTAGCGTGAGACTTTATCGCGTCTCTGTTACATTGCAAACTTTAAAAACATTGCCCCACCACGAAAAGTATAATGTTTCTCAATGGATAGACAGAATTTTTGTAGGCGGAGCTTAAGGTTAACATAGAGACCCTGATTGGTCAGATGAAAACACAGCCAGATCGTTTTTTTAAACCAACTTCGGTAAATTGTAGTAAGGAGAAGTTAGGAGAGAGTTGCTTCCGAGACGGCGAGGTGAGCGGAGCTGCGCTGTCCGCCGCCCCCTGACCAACACCGACAAGGTAATGAACGCACGCGATGCCGCATAACAGCGCATAAAGCTTCACTCAGAACTGCAGAAGTCTCATCTGTTACACCCCC
Organism: Schistocerca piceifrons; assembly: GCF_021461385.2. Taxonomy (NCBI): domain Eukaryota; kingdom Metazoa; phylum Arthropoda; class Insecta; order Orthoptera; family Acrididae; genus Schistocerca; species Schistocerca piceifrons. The sequence continues at coordinate 891,458,610 of NC_060140.1, forward strand.
TTTTTGCGTAATACTAGTGTCGATCGTCAATTAAAGCTCATTTGCCACTTGAAGAAAAAATCTGAAACACAATGATTTTTCTGTTATATAGTTATTGAGAAGCCATATCAGCCACTGTAATTTACGACAAGTTAGATAAGTAATTAAAGATAATTGAGGGTCACTGTAGACCATTTTGATAGTTTTTTCGTTTGTGAAACTTAATTTAAACCTAGATTATAGATGTGATATGGCATAGGTCATCCTTCGATCCATTGTAGAACTTGGAAACCCATTCAGGGAATATTCGTTCACATTTTTGTTGAACGCAGTTGGTTTTTACCATCCTGTATTAAAACATTTCCTTTTATCAATAGTGCAATTTATAAACGATGTTTTGTGAGTAGAATAAAATTTCCAGTGGTAAACTTAACTGCTTTTTCGACGTTATTTTACCAGCTAACTAAAAATAGGAAAGCCTTGAACCCCTTCCACTAAATGTAGTTAGTATTAAGATTCTTTTACAGGGAGTGCAGTGGAGCTGACGCTGAAATCATTAAGTATTTGGTTATATCATCGCTAGTCTCACTGACCTCTTCTGAATTCTACACGTCAAGTGTGGTCTGGCGTCTCCTTACCAGCAACAGGTCCCAGGTTCAAACTAGTCAATTCCCTAAAAAACACGCTCAGAGCGTCGTTGCGCGAAAGTGGTACGGAGACACGATATAGAACATCAGACACCACGCAGAATGTTAGAACGAATGTATATAGCAGCAAATGACAAAGACATATAAATGTTTCAGCCTGTATAAAGTTGACACGGCTTGAAGCCAAAACATCTGCACTTGATAATGGCCTAAGGCCGAAAGTGCAATAGCGGAAATAAAAAGTTTAACAGTCACTTGCGTAAACATGATGTCTTTCAAAAAAACTAATTTAATGTTTTTCTCATTCCGTCGGTGACAGATGAAAGCAGCCGGCAGAAGAGATACTGCTGTTTGACAAAAAAAAGTGAAGCACCCAGAAGACACGGTCGGATGTCAATACAACTGCGTCACCGGGCACGTAGTTGGGCACTTTAATCGTACAATTGCAATTCCGTGACTAGAAGTACGACCACCAGAGGGCATTAGTGTTGTTCGTATTAAGTATTATTACCAGCCTAGGTGGAATATACAAGGGGCGTGAAGAGTGTCGAATGTCGAGTGATTGCCGTGAAGGGTGTGGTGATGTTACGAACTCCTGTGTGACAGCGTTATCGGCACCTGACAGTGGCTGAGAGGAGCTTTATTGAGAGGGGTCTCCGTTTGGCCGGCTGGTCGAATCGTGCAGTGTCCAAATTTATCAGGGATTCACGCGTGGCAGTGGCCCAATGTTGGCCTGCAGGGGAACGTGAGGGCTCGGATACTTGTTGTCAACGTTGTGCTCGAGCGTGTATGATCACCAACCACAAGGGAAGATGGACGTATTCTGCTCCAAGCACATCGCAACAGCTTCACACCTTTGCTTGCCATCCGTGAACAAATAATGAACTCCTGCAACGTTTCGCAGCAGATACCAGCAGCAGTAGGTCTATGTAATTACTGTCCCATTCACGAGCTGCTGTTAACACCATATAAGGGACCGCTGCATTTGGAGTGGTACTGTGACCGTCAAGCATGGACTATGGATGAACGGCATCGCATTGTCTTCAGCGATGAATCGCTCTTTTCGTTGCTCTTAGTGACCATTGTCGGCAACTATGGGTGCAACATGAAGAAAGATCCCACTTTCCCATTGTTTTGGAGAGGTAGAGCGATTGCTTCTATTCTGGTGTGACGTCATGGCGTGGGGAGGCATCGGATATGACTTCAGGTCACAGCTGGCAGTGATTGGCGCAACAGTACGTCCTCATGTGTTACCTCTCATGGTAGAGTACTGTGATGTCATTTTTCAGCAGGACAATACTGGTCCACAAATGGCGCGTGTCTCTATGAAGGCTGCGTGATATTGCTGTACTTCCACGGCCAGAAAGCTTATCTGTTTCTGATAGATGTATATATAAATTGCAATCGGATGCGAGACACAGCTGGCCCTCTTTGTGCGTGATACACAACAGGCTCTAGATACCGGCTCCCAGGTTGATGCCATATTTCTCGAGTTTCGAAAGGCGTTCGACTCAGTTCCGCACTGTCGCTTGGTCCAAAATGTGCGCACTTACGGTCTATCCGATGACGTATGCGGTTGGATAGAAAGTTCTCTAACAGACAGAGAGCAGTATGTAGTCCCGAATGGGATGACTTCAACAAAAAATGGTTCAAATGGCTCTGAGCACTATGGGACTTAACTTCTGAGGTCATCAGTCCCCTAGAACTTAGAAATACGTAAACCTAATTAACCTAAGGACATCACACACATCCATGCCCGAGGCAGGATTCGAACCTGCGACCGTAGCAGTCGCGCAGTTCCAGACTGTAGCACCTAGAACCGCTCGGCCACTCCGGCCGGCTGACTTCAATAGAAACAAGCGTAGCTTCAGATGTGCCCCTGGGCAGCGTAATAGGTCCGCTGCTTTTTACGGTTTTTCATATCGATCTGGTTGTTGGTATTGACAGCGGATTTAGACTGCCGACGATGCTGTAGTCTACAGGAAAGTAGTTTCACACGGAAGTTGTGAACAAATCAATGAGGATTTGCAGAAAATAAATGCGTGGTGTAATGACTGGCAGTTATCTCACAATATTAGTACGTGTAACCTACTGCGAAAAACAAAGCGAAAATCCCCATTAATGTACGAGTACAAAATAAATGCCCAGTCTTTGGAAGCGGTAACATCCGTCAATTACCTCGGTGTGACTATTCGAAATGATCTCAAATGGAATGATAAGATTACACAAGTAACGGGCAAGGCGAACTCTCTAGATTGGGGTTTATTGGTAGAATCATGATGCGATGCAGTCCGTCAACAAAGGAAATTGCTTACAGTCCGTTATTCGTCCAGTCTTAGAGTATTGTTCGTCAGTATGGGACTCTTACCAGTTGGGTCTGATTCAAGAGATTGAGAAGGTCGAAAGAAGAGCGGTAAATTTCATGACTGGTACATTTAGCTATGGCGAGAGCGTTACAAATCCTATAGAAAGTTTGAAGTGGGATGATACACGTGCAGATAGACGACGAGCTAAACGGAAGGGGCTGCTCACTTAATTCCGAAATACGATCTTCGCCGAGGATGTAGAGCATATATTATTCCCACCAACTTTCAAATCGCGCAATGATCACCATTCAAAGATAAGGGAAATTAGAGCTCGTACTGAGACGTTCAGACAGTCTATTTTCCCTCGCGCAATCCGCGAGTGGAACAGGTGGGGGGAAATATTACTTTGGCGTTAATTGTGCCCTCCGCCATACGCCGCTTGGTGGCTAGCGGAGTATATATGTAGATGTAGGTGTAGAAGCTGTGAGAGAACCAACTCGGAGTGGCCAAGCGGTTCTAGGCACTACAGTCTGGAACCGCGCGACCGCTACGATCGCAGGGTCGAATCCTGCCACGGGCATGGATGTGTGTGATGTCCTTAGGTTAATTAGGTTTAAGTAGTTCTAAGTTATAGGGGACTGATGACCACAGCAGTTAAGTCCCATAGTGCTCAGAGCCATTTTTTGAACCAACTCGGACTTCAACTACCTCACAGAATTAATATCAAGGATACAACAGTTCTGAGCTGGCTTGACTCAGGAGTGGGTGCAACGGCTTTATGACACCCTTCCCAGCCGAATCAGTGCATGCATCTGGGCTAGAGTGGATGCTACATCCTACTGATTCGTGGGATCATGCTACCAAGCTGTTTGTAAATTGTACATGATTTTGTGATAACTCTAACAACATCATACTCTCCTTTTGTTTCATGGTCCCCTTCTGGGAGCTTCTTTTTTATGTCAGGCGTTGTATATTTATTCAAATGTGAGCCTAATCGATACGAAAGGAAGGATGAGCGAAACAGTATATCACAACTGCGAAAGTAAACTGTGCTGTGTAGCAGCCGAGGAGGTGAGAGGTGTTACATTTTCTGCCATCAGCTGGTGGTGTTGACTGCACGTGATCACTACGAGGAAGGCCCTCAGTATTTTATGTTTCACGATAGTGGTTGAATGTTCGAATGACGTTGTTGTGGTGCACGCTGATTCGTCGAGCAACATACCGTACTGATACCTCTTGCCGTTAAGGGGACCACACCGTGTTTCAGGTCGAAAAATATCTATTTTCGGTTTTGATCACATTTCGATAGATTAAGGTTTTATTTAAGTACTCTGAAAAGGATTTTGCTGAAAAAATTTTTTTCGACCATTTAAAGAGCATTTTCCTACCACGTGTGTTTATGTGCCACGCCTACTTTTCTGTCACCCACTGTCAGCCCACCCATTGTCAACTCTAAGCCATATGGAGATGTCATTATTAGCAAAATAGAATGTGTAGGCCGTGTTCAAAAACTTTTGGGAACAAGGCTGAGGAAACTAACTGTTGATATGAGAGGAAAATAAATTAGAAGATGGAAAATTGTTGGCCGGACAGGGTCGGTTAACTAAAACTTAAATAGAAAACTTGCAGGTATACTATGGGCAGGCAATTAGGAGAAATAAAGAAAATGTGGAGGCAATGAAGAGAGATGTTTGAGCCATATTCTTCCATAAGTCCTCTACTGATGATAAACCATGTCATGGATTGTGTCTTTCAGGAGAAAATTCGTGGTGCAAATACAATAAGGCTCAGGCAACTGGAATTCTGACCAGCATTCTCTTCCTGCTGGTGTTATTACAGCAATTAAACCTATTTTCAGAGACTTGGCTCATCCTGACCTTCTAAGGAAATGTCTGCATGGGCAGACACAGAACCCAAATGAATGTTGCAACAACATAATTTGGAACCGCCTTCCTAAAACTATATTTGTAGGCATGCATACAATGAAACTAGGAGTTCATGATGCTGTTATTACATTCGGTTGTGTTAATACTGGAAAGTGTTGGGTACTGAAAAAGCTGGGAATTAATCCTGGTGAAAATATGACCACTGTGATGCAAAATTGCGATAAAATGAGGATAGCCGATGCAGACAGGTCTGCATCTAATATGGCCAAGAAAGCAAGACAAAAATTCAGGAAGGTGAAAAAGAAGCTGGAAGACCTGCTAGAGGCCAAAGAAGGGTCATCATATGCAGCAGGACAGTTTTAATTAACTGTAAGTAAAAATTTTCAAAAGTTTTTTCTTTATAGTCAATTTCCCGCAAACTAAAATTTTCAGTCCATATGTCCCATTATATCAGAAACTGTCATAGATAAATGAATGAAATTTTCAGAGACTGTGCATAACATAAAAAGCCACATCTGGTACTACATTCGTTAATATTATCACCATTAGGAAGTTCACAAAAAATATTTTCTGCAGGAAAACAATATTTGTTGTTGTTGTTGTTGTGGTCTTCAGTCCTGAGACTGGTTTGATGCAGCTCTCCATGCTACCCTATCCTGTGCAAGCTGCTTCATCTGCCAGTACTTACTGCAACCTAAATCCTTCTGAATCTGCTTAGTGTAATCATTTCTTGGTCTCCCTCTACGATTTCTACCCTCCACGCTGCCCTCCAATGCTAAATTTGTGATCCCTTGATGCCTCAGAACATGTCCTACTAACCGGTCCCTTCTTTTGGTCAAGTTGTGCCACAAACTCCTATTCTCCCCAATTCTATTCAATACTTCATCATTAGTTACGTGATCTACTCATCTAATCTTCAGCATTCTTCTGTAGCACCACATTTCGAAAGCTTCTATTCTCTTCTTGTCCAAACTATTTATCGTCCATGTTTCACATCCATACATGGCTACACACCATACAAATACTTTCAGAAATGACGTCCTGACACTTAAATCTATACTCGATGTTAACAAATTTTTCTTCTTCAGAAACGCTTTCCTTGCCATTGCCAGTCTACATTTTATATCCTCTCTACTTCGACCATCATCAGTTATTTTGCTCCCCAAATAGCAAAATTCCTTTACTACTTTAAGTGTCTCATTTCCTAATCTAATTCGCTCAGCATTACCCGACTTAATTCGACTCATTCCACTATCCTCGTTTTGCTTTTGTTGATGTTCATCTTATATCCTCCTTTCAAGACACTGTCCATTCCGTTCAACTGCTCTTCCAAGTCCTTTGCTGTCTCTGACAGAATTACAATGTCATCGGCGAACCTCAAAGTTTTTATTTCTTGTCCATGGATTTTAATACCTACTCCGAATTTTTCTTTTGTTTCCTTTACTGTTAACTCAATATACAGATTGAATAACATCGGGGAGAGGCTACAACCCTGTCTCACTCCCTTCCCAACCACTGCTTCCCTTTCATGTCCCTCGACTCTTATAACTGGCATCTGGTTTTTGTACAAATTGTAAACAGCCTTTTGCTGCCTGTATTTTACCACTGCCACCTTTAGAATTTGAAAGAGTATTCAAGACAACATTGTCAAAAGCTTTCTCTAAGTCTACAAATTCTAGAAACGTAGGTTTGCCTTTCCTTCATCTTTCTTCTAAGATAAGTCGTAAACTCAGTATTGCCCCACGTGTTCCAATATTTCTACGGAATCCAAACTGATCTTCCCCGAGGTCGGCTTCTACCAGTTTTTCCCTTCGTCTGTAAAGAATTCGTGTTTGTATTTTGCAGCCGTGACTTATTAAAGTTATAGTTCGGTGATTTTCACATCTGTCAACACCTGCTTTCTTTTGGGATTGGAATTATATTCTTCTTGAAGTCTGAGGGTATTTCGCCTGTCTCATACATCTTGCTCACCAGATGGTAGAGTTTTGTCAGAACTGGCTCTCCCAAGGCTGTCAGTAGTTCTAATGGAATGTTGTCTAGTCCTGGGGCCTTGTTTCGACTCAGGTCTTTCAGTGCTCTGTCAAACTCTTCACGCAGCATCGTATCTGCCGCCCTTGTATGGACCCTCTATGTACTCCTTCCACCTTTCTGCCTTCCCTCCTTTGCTTTGAACTGGGTTTCGATCTGAGCTCTTGATATTCATGCAAGTGGTTCTCTTTTCTCCAAAGGTCTCTTTAATTTTCCTGTAGGCAATATCTATCTTACCCCTAGTGAGATAAGCCTCTGCATCCTTACATTTGTCTTCTAGCCATCGCTGGAGATTTACTTTTACCTGAATTACACAGGTGGCTGCAAGTAGTGCTTCCCTGTGGTCAAAAGAATATTGTGAAAACTTTTTCGTTCAATAAAAGCAGGAATCGGCTTCTGCAGCAGTTGATCGGAATTCTGTCTCAATTTGACGCATTGGATAAAGTGATGAAGAGTTAGGATTTTTTTTCTCTGTGGGGCTGGGCGTGAAGGCGGAGTATGCCGCGGTAGGTTGGTAGAGGAAGGAGGGGATGGTAGGCCGCACTAATCGCTGAACCGCTGACTCACGATCGGGTGCGGCGAGTCGCAGCTGTCAGTCAGCGTTTGCGATTACCCGGGCCCTTCAAGCGGCGGCCGCGCCGGCGTGGGCGGGGCCGGCTATCGCGGCAGAGCTCCGCTTACCCGCTGTCACGCTGAGGCCCCGGGCACACAGGCAGCTGCGAGTGCCGCCGACTCTCAGCGGCGCGTTTGCGCTAACAGCCCGTCCGGCAACATTATCTGGCCGCCGCTTTTTGTTTTCATACCGTAGAGGCCCCGTGACAAATCCATTTCCGCAGATATCCGTTGCCCGCCGCCCTCCGTAAGTGATGTCAAATACTGTGAGTGCGCAGTTTGGTAATCTGGGAAACTTTGCCGAAGTACCGTACAGACCATTAGAACTGCATCACCAGCATATTCAACGAGCAATTGAATTATACGTACTGTGCGTACGCAGTGTAGCGGAAAAATGCATCATCAGGTTGTAACGCTGGAAATGCATATCCTCCTATTTCCATCTATTGTACTATAAATTTTTTTCCTTATTTTGTTACCTGAAGATATGACATTTCGGTGTCTTTATATATTATAATTGTTTTACACTTTGTATATATATTTTTATGCATTTATGTCGATGTATAATTGGTTTGTTTTGTAAATATTTTTTGTATTTTTACTATGGGTCTTGCCTAGGGAAAACTATGCTATCGAACGAATACATCGATAGGTCGTGTGGAGAACCAAAGGATCTTTGGTAATGTTAACTCTGCCGCATGGAGCGCGGGCAGAGGGAGTCTGGCTGGAGTAGGGCGGTGGAGCAGGTGTGTTGTGTGACGCTCCCGCGAGTTGCCGCGCTTTCGGCGTTTGGCAGCTTGTAATTACGCTCGACTTGGTACGATAGTTTCTGACACGCTGTCGTGGACGGGAAGCAATAGCTGGCGCACATCAAGAGCCCGTTTCGGCTGGAGACCGTGTCGAGAAGAACGCGCGCAAACATCCAGCTTCTGCAACAGCGACGGCCGACAATGAGTGACTGTCGCCACCTCCCCGATCGACGACTGCAAATCTTCAATCAACCAACAAGGAAGACTAAAAGCACATAAAGTTTTAGAACTGTATAGGAGACCTCAGCTTTTCAAATTGTTGCATAACAAAAAGACAGCAACTTAGCATGAACCTATGTTGCTCATTGTCCCAATTGCATTACCAAGCAGGGTCCCTTCCTTTTCTGGAATGAACCCGAGTGTCGTTAAAATTCATACGCCAGCATTAAAGTAATATCATTCCATTTCACTGCTTTAATTTCAAAGTTCAGTTAAAGTATTCATTGCTGGCTACAATATTTAGATTACACAAGCACAAATTAATAGTGCGAGTTTTGTTACCATATTTTAGCTTACCTGTGACTGCACCTCAGCTTGCTACGTACTAAATTTTACTATTGTTAAATGTTCAGAATCATTTAATTCAAGCTCAAAGTTAAATCTCTTATTTCTAAATTACGTAGATTCAAGTAGCTTTTGAAATGATTGTTGAGGTAGCCCAAGACTAACCTTATTTTATTGAATTTCATAGTGCTTCAGAAACAAAGTTCACTATTAATTTCAGTCACTAAATTAACTTTCAATTTTCCAGTTTTATTAATTCTTTTGCTAAATTAAGTCAGACTGTAGCGAAATTTATTACTTCTGACAAACATTCAGTTTTCACACAACACATGTCAACCTTCAGTTGCCACGCTTTTAGTGCTAATTATATGTGCATTAACCTTTCATTTTGTTATTATAGTAGTTGTCCATAGGACTGGCGACCGTAATTTTCCCCAAATCTGAAATATCTAATTAACGCCACTTATTTAATAACGTAACGACCGCAAATTTACTTTCTTTATTAATTTTACCCTTTCCTCAAAATTAATTTCCACCAATTTCGTCCGCATTTTTCCTTTCATTTAGATGTAACCCTTCCACTTTACCGACAAGTTAACTTCGGTGACGATTGCTTTTCACAAATTTCCATTAGGTGCATGCGGTTTAATTTTTCACTGTCATTAAGGTCGATAAGTGTGGGGGAGGTTACAAGGCCCCTAGCGGATATACGGAGTATTTCACAATTCGTGTTACGCACGTCTAGAGGTTGTGGAGGGGGCTTAGTATGTAGAGGTTGTAGAGGTGGCTTAGTAGATCAAGTTCCACACAGGGCCCATGACCAGAAACTGTTCGTTTCCATGTTAAAGGGACTGCAAGATGTACAGATTTCACTCCTGTTTATTGAGGTATTACAACAGCTGTTCGATATGACGAGTACTGAGTTCGGTGCGCACAGTGTATATCGTCAATAAGTTCGCATAAATTACACTACTGGCCATTAAAATTGCTACACCACGAAAATGACGTGCTACAGACGCGAAATTTAACCGACAGGAAGAAGATGATGTGATATGCAAATGATTAGCTTTTCAGAGCATTCACACAAGGTTGGCACCGGTGGCGACACCTACAACGTGCTGACATGAGGAAAGTTTCCAATCGATTTCTCATACACAAACAGCAGTTGACCGGCGTTGCCTGGTGACACATTGTTGTGATGCCTCGTGTAAGAAGGAGAAATGCGTACCATAACTTTTCCAACTTTGATAAGGGTCGGATTGTAGCCTATCGCGATTGCGGTCTATCGTATCGCGACATTGCTGCTCGCGTTGATCGAGATCCAATGACTGTTAGCAGTATATGGAATCGGTGGGTTCAGGAGGGTAATACGGAACGCAGTGCTGGATCCCAACGGCCTCGTATCGCTAGCAGTCGAGATGACAGGCATCTTATCCGCATGGCTGTAATGGATCGTGCAGCCACGTCTCGTTAACTGAGTCAACAGATGGGGACGTTTGCAAGACAACAACCATCTGCACGAACAGTTCGACGACGTTTGCAGCAGCATGGACTATCAGCTCGGAGACCATGGCTGCGGTTACCCTTGACGCTGCATCACAGACAGGAGCGCCTGCGATGGTGTACTCAACGATGAACCTGGGTGCACGAATGGCAAAACGTCATTTTTTTCAGATGAATACAGGTTCTGCTTACAGCATCCGTGTTTGGCGACATAGCGGTGAACGCACGTTGGAAGCGTGTATTCGTCATCGCCATACTGGCGTATCACCCGGCGTGATGGTATGGGGTGCCATTGGTTACACGTCTCGGTCACCTCTTGTTCGCATTGACGGCACTTTGAACAGTGGACGTTACATTTCAGATGTGTTACGACCCGTGGCTCTACCCTTCATTCGATCCTTGCGAATCCTTACATTTCAGCAGGATAATGCACGACCGCATGTTGCAGGAACTGTACGGGCCTTTCTGGATACAGAAAATGTTCGACTGCTGCCCTGGCCAGCACATTCTCCAGTCTCATCAATTGAAAACGTCTGGTCAATGGTGGCCGAGCAACTAGCTCGTCACAATACGCCAGTCACTACTCTTGATGAACTGTGGTATCGTGTTGAAGCTGCTTGGACAGCTGTATCTGTACACGCCATCCAAGCTCTGTGTGACTTAATGCCCAGGCGTATCAAGGCCGTTATTACGGCCAGAGGTGGTTGTTCTGGGTTCTGATTTCTTAGGATCTACGCACCCAAATTTCTTGAAAATGTAATCACATGTCATTTCTAGCAAAATATATTTGTCCAATG